>NC_090836.1:70668200-71293200 GCF_028021215.1 Eschrichtius robustus
AATTCCCTATTGCCATGTATCAAAACATATTGACAAGTTCTAAGGGTTAGGATGTGGACATTTTGGGGGCCATTATTCTACCTACCATAATATCATTCATGACATAGCTGAATGTAGTTGTGACATAAACCAGACTACACTGTATCCAGGAATGGATGGATGTTCAAGAAGGGAAGATAACTTCACTTATAAGAAATATGGTGAGTAGAAAATAAGTAAAAACATGAAAAATGGGAGAAACAGATAAAACAACTTCCTTTTTGTTGTTTGTTATTAAGATAATTGATACTTCAACATGTTCATAGGGTGGTACATAGTAGTTTGCTGAAGTCTCATAAATATGAATGGCATCCAGAATTTTAACTAAAAGGTTGAATTTTTTTAAAAAATCAGAGCAAGAATCAATATATACATCATATAGCACATCAGTCAGCTTCCTTGCCTTTATTTTAATCAGGTTTCTTTGCTTTTGTGGATTAGAAGTGAAAGTGGTAAAGATATAAGATCCTGATATATGTTGAACATCAGAAAATTAATATCATAGCACAGCAGTTAGGAGAATGTTCTCTGCAATAAGTTTCTTTCCAAAGTGATATCACAACACATACACCAGAAAGATTTAAAAGACTGATATTATCAAGTACTGGTGTGGATGTGAAGTGACTGGAACTCACACTCTACTGATGGGAAAGTAAATCTATACAACCATATTTGTAAATAAGTTGGAACTCTTTCAAACACTTTGGAAAATCAATTTTCTGGACAAATATAGAACCTCTGAAGAACTCTACTCTGAGGTATATTACTAATAGAAATGCATATAGATGTCAGCCAAACACAGGAATGATGGTTTTATCAATCTCATTTGTAATAATCTGGAAGCAATCCAAATGTATATCAAAAGAAGAGAAATTGTTTTACATTCATACCATGGAATACTATACAAAATTAATTACTGCTATACACAACAGCATGAATTAATCTCACAAATATAATATTTTGTGAAAGTAGCTGGATTCAAAATAATGCCTATTTTGTAATTCCATTTATCTAGAGCTCTAACACAAAGCAATTGATAATTAAGTCTGGATAGTGACAAACTTTGGGAAGGAGAGGAATAGTGACTGGGATGGAGTATAAGAGAGCTCCTATGAAGCACTTCTTAGGAAGCTATTTCTAGTATGAAATAGAATAAAATTACAAATTTCTATTTGGCAATATGATTACACAAGTATATTCACTTTGCTAAAATCTGCCAAGGTATACACTCATGATCTGTACACTTTAAATGTTTGCTACATGAATAAATTAAAAAGTGATGTGAAATAGTATAATATGTAAATTCAGCAGTAGTGAGGAGATAAGACATGTTTGTGCCAGTTCGATGTGAAAATACTCAGGGTATTTGGTAATGGGGATAAATGCAAAGAGCCATTTATTTCAAAAAATTCCTAAATTCAAGATTAAAAAGAATTGGCAACAATCAAAGAACATTTTCAAAGTCAATCTGTAGTTGATTGCTCATATACTATATTGAAATCAGAGAAGATAAATAAGAAAACCAATTTCCTTGGAAAATAAATGTTATTTTAGCCTACAAACTAGTAAAATTTCAACATGGTCATTAGAATTCCAAAGAAGTTTTGATACAACTAAATATAAATTGTCATGTGCACAGATGTTACTATAGTTTACCCTATATTAACTATAATTTTAGCTTGTGATAATTCTCCTCTTCATGCAAAGGCTATGATCCCAAATGAAATGCCAGATGGCAAAAAGGTTGTATCATACACTCAGGAAACCAAATCCAAAAATTTTGAGGACTGTGTTCAATAGGTCATTGTCATATTTAGCCTCAATTATTTAAATATTGAGCAGGATGTAAAACGCAGACAAGAACTTATTTAAAAATCATCTGACTTTTTATATTATATAATTTCTATACTTGTAATCATTTAAAAAAATTCTCCAGTTGTTTTCCTTTTAATTTACTGTGATTGCCATAAAACCATTAATTTCATCCCTTTCCCCAGTCATAAATGCCAGCATATTCATTGAGCTAAGGTCTGGATCATTTCATAGTGTCTATCTTTTGATTTCAAGTGGCTCTAGCAAGTATTTGGTTTTAAGTATATTTTGTTAAGGAATTTGACAACTGAAGAATATCAAAATTTTTCTGTAATGTCTATGTAAAGCCAGTTTTTAGCTCTGCTAAATAAAAGTGATGAATTAATTTAGAAATTTAAATAAACCTCCCAATTTGAAATAATAAATCCCTTTTACTTCCTAGCAGGAGGGAACTGACCATTTATAAAGGCTTTGATAACTGAGAATATAAATGCAATATGTTCAATTTAAGACTAGAATGCTTATTTTAAGGTGTATCACAGAAAACCACCCCAAACAACATTTCCTCCTGTGAAGTCAGAATAAAGAAACTCAATCACAAATGTTTTGCTTTAAAAGTTTCTTCTGTAAAAGTAAACATGCAAAGTAATAAAATGGTACTGACCAAAGACCAGTTCATTATTTAGGAAACTATGATTACTACAGACACAAGCATTATTGTATTTTGAAAAGAACATCATCAGAAAATTTGGGTCCTAATCCTTAGTTTATCATTAATTCACTCTGGGACCTTGTACAAGACAGCTAAAATTTTTGACTATTTCTTCCTCTTGTAGGCCTTTGCATTTGATGTTAATAATCTCCATAATCCTATTATATCTAAAAGTCCATAAATTAACATAAAAATTCAGGTAAAGTATGCTTTTGTGTATTGTTTTTAAATTTATCATTTATACTATTTATACATTGTAAATAACCAGATCATTGGTTTTTCAAGTGTTTTGGCATCAGATACCGTGTTTCCAATGAAACCTTAGTACGGAGCAAAAAACAAAGAAAATAGGTAAAACACATATTTGAAGAAGTGAAAATATCACATTTGAAAATGAAATTTGTTATAATTGAAGTTAATCAAACTGAAAGCTAATTTAGGTATCTCATTTGTGAAATTATTAGAGAGGCTTTCTTTCCTTAATATATGATGGCTAATTTGGTGGTTAGAGATAAGTGAAAGACAAGAAAGGCAAGTATTATTCTCTAGAAATTGTAAAGTGGAAAATAGGTAATAGCATGTCATATTCCTGGTTTCCATACCACAATCCTAAAGTCCAAAATATTCATTGTTAGGAGTTATTTAGGACACTAGTCATATTGGATTAGGGACTCATCCTACTCCTTTATGACATCATCTTAACTCCTTACCTCTGCAATTACCCTGTTTCCAAATAAGTTCACACTCTAAAATACTGAGGATTAAGACTTTTTAGCATATGAATTTGAGGGTGGGAGGGGGCACAATTCAACCCATAGCACTGGTAGAGTTTCAGCCAGGCATAGCTATGATAGAATTATGAGAGAAGATAGCAGAAGAAACTGAGTGTTAAAACAAAACAATATTTTCTAAGACATTTATCTTTCTGGTAGTATTCTTCTTGTTTGCAATTGCAAATCACAAGGATAATGTTCTTGGAGAAATACAGTGTAGTTAGCTAGTGATGAGAATAGAAAAAAACTAAAAACGGGACTTAGGAATGTCTAGTCTAGACTAGAAATGTGTTCAGCACAATGTGGGAGCGAGTATTACCATTATCTATTATGGCCAGTGAAAGGGAGCTGGACAGCACAACCACATCTTTGAACAAACTCATACCAGAAGGATGTGAGCAGTGAAATCACTACCTCTTGACCATTGGACCACAGTGGAACTCTACAGAATAGTCAGTAACCTGAAATTTATCATTTAGGGAAACAAATCATCAAGGGAAAGTTTGAACTTGAGCACGGATGTCTAACCCGCAAAATGAAAACAGAGGGAATGTAACTCATTATAAGGTATTCAATGAACAAAGATTTGCAGTGACTAAGAGAAAGCAATTCAAATAAAATAGGGAATGTTTCATGGCAAAAGCTGAAAAATACTTTAATATCTGGTCTCTGAGAAAATATTTTAAAAACCTGAGTGTATCACAGAAATTGAGAAAAGGGAAAGTACAGAAAATGTAACCTAATCAGAACTGAGTTTAATAGCTACAAAAATTATGAACCCATTTGTGTCATTTATAATGAGCTCAACAGAAAGATCCACATAATTTAATAGTTGGGATTGCTTATTTAGTTCAGCTTATATTAATTGGTTACACTCACATATCTTTTATATTTCTGAGTCATTTACTATTCATTAATTACTGTATTTAGTTTTTCAATACTGAGAGTTGATTATGTGTCAGTTACTTAAATAAGTGCTGAAATACAAAGATGAATAAAAATTCCTGTCCTCCAAATATTCACAGTCTAGTAGAAGAGAGCCAGTCATGTTTCAGTCTCTAAGTTCTGAGACCAAGGAATAAACAAAGGGTTTCAGGAAACCTAGGAAATAGTAGCTTAAAGAGTAGATCTCATTTAGTTTCCCTCTCCTAGGAACGGTATTTTTCAAGCCAAAGAAAGTAGAGACAACTCCTTTAGTTGCTGGAAACCAAATATCTTACAGATGGTATACCTGGGCTTACTGATGAGATAGATAGCAAACTAAGATACCTCCTGTGTGTACATCCTGTTGCTATGTCTGACAGTTTATGGGTCACTTAAATAACTTACTTAACCAAGTGTCCAAAAAGGCATCTAACCCCAATAAGGAATAGCAATTTACAAAGCATTTAGAACTTAACACAGGGTGCATCTTTCCCAGATGATGTGTGACCAATTTCATTTTCATCACTTACATGGGAAACAATTTCTTTGGGCAAATTCATCAAGCAAATATTTGTATTAATCCAGTAATTCTCTAGATAAGTGAAAAACCTGTGCTCCTGTAGACTATAGAAGAGAACATGTAACACTGCCAATTAGATAAACTAAATGTGCTATGCCATATTCCTTAAAATTCCATGCTTTCTTTTATAATGAAAATTTAAGAGTGACTATTTCCTTCCTATCACCAGTAAATGGAAATATCTGGGAAGGCTATTAAAGATAATGCAGTAGTAAGAGCTTCTAGACACTAAATATTCAAATAGCTTATCAGATAGTTTCAACCTAAAAACATTCCTATTTCTGTATAAAATGGAAATGAGAATAATATAATGCAACACAAAGTGTTACTGTGAAAATTAAATGAAATAACATGTATAAATATTTTAGAACAGTGCCTGGCACAAAGGAAGTATTACAGAAGTAGTAACTTTTTTATTCTTTAAATTACTAAGTAAACGATACTATATAATAAAGGACAAAGATGAAAGCTTGATTTCTTCTGAGTATCAACTTCAAAAAATATGCTAAAAGTAGGGAATTCCCTGGCAGTCCAGTGGTTAAGACTCTGCACTTCCACTGCAGGGGGCGGGTTTGATCCCTTATCAGGGAACTAAGATCCCGCATGCAGCACAGCAAAAAAAAAAAAAAAAAAAAAAAAGCTAAAAGTAATAACCAGGGTAGCATACATGGATATGGAAACCTTACTTTTAATTCAGCTAAGTCGTGCTTCTAAATTAATTTCATTTTGGTCACCAATATTGTTAATTAAGTAAAAAGGCAAATATGGTCACAAATCAACTTAACCGTAGGTCATCAACTTCCTTAAGGCATCTTTTTCTTTAAGCCCTCAGAGTGCGTTAGTCTCCTCATCCGTGACTCCAAAAAACGAAAAAAACGGCACTTACTTAGGAACACCCTACAGTTTAAATGACTACAGATTGATTTACATATCAAATATCAGAAAGAAGGAGGTGAATTGATTTGGTAATTGTTAAGAGTATGGGTTCTATTGTCAAAATGCTTTGATTTAAAATTGTCTCTGTCTTTTGTTAGTCTTTTAACTTCATCAAATTATTTAACTTCTCTGAAATCAAGTTTTTACAACAATAAAGAAAATGCTGCAAGTAAAGTAAGGGAAATAACACCATGCTTATAGTGTTATGGTAGGAATTGAGAGATGAAATTCAAATTAATTATTACTCACTAAATATTACCATTACTCATTGCTATTGAAAGGTTAAAATAAATGATAGAAATAATCACTATCCTCATGGAGCTTATAAAAGCATTATAAAAGAGGTGTGTTATTTTTTCCCTCTCATGAATAAAATAGTTAAACCTACATAATTTAGGCAAAGGGCATTAAAACCTATTATTAATAGGATTCAGAGATTCAAATTTTTTTCTAATCATTAGAGTTATGAAATATGCAATGAAGACACACATATATACTTCAAAATATGCTGTTACCTGTTTGTCCTTTACAAAATTTTCAAATATTTTTGTGTCAAGTTAACTTTGAAATATCCATGGGAAATTTTCCTGTATACTGAAGTTAATGTATTTTGTTATGAAAACCTGAGTTATTTTATTACTGCAGGTCTTCCAGATCTTTGTTTTACATTTCAACTAAAATAGGTATGACAGGATTAATTTATTCTGCTCCCAAATATGAAATGGTAACAAAATTATTTTTAAAAACTTCAAAACCGAAGAAAATTCAAACTAAAAGATGAAATATAGATAATCTTATACTCAAGATAACAAAGTATGACTGCTTATCACAACTAGAAAGTATTGTTCTTCATGCATTAGTCTGATTTTTTTATCTGGGAATTCAGAAGGAATGAAATTTTATTGTGTGGGTACTATTGCAGTATGGTTACTTCATTTCACAGCCTAGCTTTTGAAAGTTCAGACGACTCTGGGTCTTTTAATTTTCTTAAAATTTCTAGTGCATCAAGAACATTAAGCAATTCAGGGCTGTTGGATGCTAGTTTTGTTTTGCTTTTCCCTTCCTGTGAACAGAGGGAACAACACGGTAGAGCACTTGCTTATATGATTACTTGAACTTAATGAACATCATCTGGAGGAAGAGTGAACCTGAATATTTGCATACATCTGGGCATAAATAACATGTTGCTGCAAAACTGATTAATAATTGCATTTAACAGGCCACAGTTAGCTATATTTACATCTTGGTGCAGTGGGAAAGTAGAAAATGAATATTTATCATTGCTCCCTTACCTTAATTTGAACAGGCTGTTAACCAATGTAGTAACCTGTGTGAACAGTATTTCGGAAAAGTTTAATTTAAAAATGGATGCTTTCCTTCTTTTCATTCTCTGTGGTAGAGGGTACATAAGCACACTAGATGATTTATTCTTAAAATGCTTTAAACCCTGTTTTTATTTATATATTTGATAAAAAGAAAATAAACTCTTTTTATGGTAAAAGGAGTCAATGTCTTTCCTATTAAGATTTGTACAACCATAAGAATATTGTCAATCTTAAGTTTTCAGAAATACAAGTGTATATTACTTCCTGTAATTCTATACCAAAGTGTGGATACTTTGCTTTAAATAATGTATCCACACCAGAGTCATCACGTGAAAACTTTTGATTCAACACATCTGACAAAATAGAGAAATGATAAGATGATTCTTTTAAAAGTAGTATAGGTGGAATTTTAAGGGCAATTTAAGACACTCATTCACTAATCTTTTTCTAAAGAGAATAATTGGAATCAATACAATAACATTTTTTTTCCCTTACCGACTATGAAGTCTTATATTTTCCCTTTCCCTGTCTCCCTCTCTCTTCCTCACTTTCTTAAACACATATACATGCACATGTGTGCATGCACAACTCACAACCCAAACCCTAAACTGTATAACGTTAGTGTAAATAACAAGATAGTGGATAAGAAAAAGCTTTGAACAAGTTTGTTTCTATTAATAATACCACACTTTTTCTCTATCCATATTTTTATAGTATAATTAGAACAGCACTTAGTAAGGACACATTATATATAAACACAGTCATGTTTTACATGTACTACCAGTACATCTCAAAATTTAACATACATACAAATCACCTAGGGATTGTGTAAAAATGGAGATTCTGATTCAGTAAGTCTCTAGGGAGCTCCTTGCTAACACACTCCCAGTGTGTGTTTCAGATGTGTGGTCTAAGGACTGTGTTAGAATAGGAAAATTCGAAACCATTTATTCCTCCCAATATCCCTCAAGGTAGGTATGACTAATATTTCCATCTTACAGGAACCTCAAACACAGACAATTTAAGCAGTTTTCCCAGGGAAGCAAGAAAAATTAAAAATTAGCAAGGGATGTAATGTGTGTTCACATTCAGGAAGTTCGTCTCCAGGCCCCCACACTTTTCACCCCAACCCTATACTGTCTGGGCATTAATTAAGACTAAGTATCAGAATGTGTACTCACAAGGTAAGGCAAAGAGAATCTGGCGCAGAGGAGCAAAAGGGAAGAGACAGACATGAGCTAGAGAGGATGGGGAAATGAGGGGAACAGAAAAGGGAAAACAAAGACCAAGTTTACAATGAAAACATATGCACTGATTTTTTCCTTTCCATTGTAAGAAACTGAAATCTATAATACAATCACCTGATAATTACATGCAGAAACATTTGCTTGATAATCCCTGAAAGACAATAACTAGTAATGGTATTGGTCCATTTCATCTAGGTTATCAAATTTGTGGGCATAGAGTTGTTCATAAATTCATTTATTATCCTTTTAATTTCCATAAGATCTACAGTGTTGTCCCCTTTCTTATTTCTGATATTAGTAATTTGTTTTCTTTCTTTCTCTGGCTTGAGACTCATTTATTTTACTTATCTTCTCAAAGAACAAGCTCTTTGTTTCATTGATTTTCTCTATTTTCTGCTTTCAAATTCATTGATTTCTCCTCTAATTATTATTATTATTATTATTTTAATCTTCCTACTTGGGATTTAATTTGCTCTTTTTTTCCCCTAGTTTCCTAAGGTGGAAACTTAGATGATTGAATTTAGATTTTTCTTCTTTTCTAATATAAGCATTCAATGTTATACATTCCCCTTTAAGCACTGCTTTTGCTGCACCCCGCAAATTTTGATTACTTGTATTTTTATTTTATCTCAAAATATTTTACAATTTTCCTTGAGATTTCTTTTAAGACCCATGTGTTATTTAGAAGTATGTATAACCTCCATATATTTGGAATTTTCCAGTTTCTTTTTTCTTATTGATTTCTAGTTTAATTCCATTGTGATCTAAGAACTGACACTGTATGAGTTCTATTTCTTTAAATTTGTTCAAGTGTGTTTTATGGCCCAGAATGTGTTCTATCTTGGTGAAAGTTCCATGAAAGCTTGAGACGAATGTGTTTTCTGCTGTTGTTGGATGAAACAGTCTACAGATGTTAATTATATACAGTTGATTGATGGTGTCGTTGAGTTCAACTATGTTCTTACTGATTTTCTGCCTGCTGGATCTATTCATTTCTGAGAGAGGAGTGTTGAAGTCTCCAACTATGAAAGTGGATTCTTATTTTTCTCCTTGAAATTCTATCAGTATTTCTCCCAGGTAGTCTGTGCTCTGTTGTCAGACACATATAAGTTAAGAATTGTTACGTCTTTTTTGGAGAATTGATCTCTTTGTTATTATGTAATACCTTTCTTTCTTTGATAACTTTCTTTATTTTGAAGTCAGCTCTGCCTGAAAATAATATAGCCACTCCTGTTTTTATTTTTATTTTTGACTAGTGTTAGCATAGTACATTTTTCTCCAACCATTTACTTTTAATTCATATGTGTCTTTATATTCAAAGTGGGTTTCTTTTAGACAGCATATAGGAGGGTATTGTTTTTTAATCCATTCTGACAATCTTTGTCTTTCCATTGGTGCATTTACATCATTGCATTAAAAGCAATTATTGAGGGGGTTGGATTAATTTAACATATTCATTACTGTTGTCTATTTGTTCCCCTTATTCGTGTTCCTATTTTTGTCTTTCACTATGTTTTCTTCCTTTTGCGGTTTGAATTGAGAATTCCGATGATTACATTTTTCTCTCATTTCTTAGCATATCAGTTATACTTAAAAAAAATTTTTAGTAGTTGCTCTAAAATTTGCAATATATATTTGCAGCTAATTCAAGTACACTTTTAAACAACACTATACCACTTCATGGATAGTATGAGTAACTTATAATAACAAAATAATCCTAATTCCTTCCTCCCATTTCTTGTATCATTGCTGTCATTCATTTTACTTATATATAAGCCTACATAAGTATACATATATATATACATATATATATATATATATACATAAACGTATACAAACAAGATATATACCTAAAGCTACATAATTGAACAAACTTTTCTGTTAGGTCAGTTAAGAGTAAGAAAAATAAGTTTTTATTTTACTTTTCTACTTATTCCTTCTTCAATGCTCTTCCTTTGTTTAATTAGATCCATGTTTCTGATATATATTATTTTCCTTCACTCTAAAGAACTTATTTTAACATTTCTTGCAAGACAAGTCTACTGGCAACATATTCCCTCAATTTTTATTTGCTGAGAAAGTCTTTATTTCTCTGTCACTTTTGAAGGATAATTTTGCAGTGTACAGAATTCTAGGTTGGTGGGGGGTTTTTTCTCTCAACATTTTAAATATTTCACTCCACTCCCTTCTTACAAGGAGAAGGTAGAGGTCTTAACTTTTTTCCTCTATAGGTAAAGGTATTTTTACCTTCTGGCTTCCTTTAGGATTTTTTCTTTAATTTGATTTTCTGTAGTTTGAAGATGATATTCCTCAGGCCTAAGTGTAGGGCTTTTTTCGGGGGTGGGGGAGGGCAGGGTATTTATCCTGCTTGATGTTCTCTGAGCTTTGTGGATCTGTGGTTAGTGTTTGACTATAATTTGGGGGAAATTCTTAGGCATTATAGTTTCAAATATTTCTGTTCTTTTCTTTCTTCTCCTTCTGGTATTCCCATTATGTGTATGTTACAATTTTTTTTTTTTTTTTTTGTAGTTACTCCACAGTCCTTGGATACTCTGTTCTGATTTTTCTCAGTCTTTGCTCTCTTTTCTTTTCAGTCTGAGGATTCTATTGATATCCTCTATATCATAAACTCTTTCTTCATCCAATGTCCAGTCACTAATGTGCTCAGTAAAGGCATTCTTCATTTCTGTTAAGTTTTAAATTTCTAGCATTTCTTTTTGTTTCTTTCTTAGGATTTTCTTCTCTCTGCTTATATTGCTCATCTCTTCTTGCCTGCTGTCTACTTGATCCAAGAGCCCTTTGTGTGTTAATCATAGTAGTATTAAATTCTTGGCCTGAAAAATCCAACATTCCTACCGTGTCTGTTTCTGATGCTTGCTCTGTGTCTCTAAATTGTGTTTTTTGCCTTTTGGTACACCTTGTAACTTTTTCTTGATAGGTGAAAATCATGTACTGGGTAAAAGGAGCTGCTGTAAATATGCCCTTAGTGGGACTTTCCTGGCAGTTCAGTGGTTAGTATTCTGCACTTTCACTGCTGAGGGCCCAGGTTCAATCCCTGGTTGGGGAACTAGGAACCCACAAGCTGCAAGGTGCAGCCAAAAAAAAAAAAAAAAATAGCCCTTAGTAATGTGGTAGTGAGGTGTGGGGGGAGGAACGTGTTCTAGAGTCCTTGATTAGATCTTAGTCTTTCACTGAGCCTGTGTGTCTAATTATGAACTTCAAAAGCATTTCTCAGTTTTTTCTCCCCCCGTAGGTAGGTAGGATGGCTGGAGTTGGGTATTCCTCTTCTTCAGATCAGTTAGGCTCTGATAATACCTCAGCAGGTTAGGCTCTGGTTAACTAGTTTCTCTTAATGCAAGCCTTGTTAAAAAGAACAGAGTGCTCTGGCATATTTCAAAATTTTTTTTTTTTTTTTTTTTTTTTTCATTTCTCCCTTCCAGAAGGCTGAGGGCATTTTTCTCTAATATTTACTATCGGAATCTGGTAAAGCTCCTGGAGGTGGATCTCAGTATATTGTGGACCCTCTATGAGTGGGTCCCCCGTTGTTTTTAACTCTCACTGCTGTCTGCACTGAGCCTCTAGCAATTTGTCACTTACAGTTCAGGTTTTCCTACTCCCGCACTAGTTCCCTAGGGCATTTCCAATCATGAGACTCTGCTCTGGTAAGACAGACTGCCTGTACAATCTTGGGGGCAGTGGCTTGCCCTGTAAACTCACTTCTCTTATGGCTCTAAGAAGAGTTGTGGATTTTTCGGCCTGTTCAGCTTTTTACTGATTAGGACAGAGTGGCAACTTCCAAGTTCCTTGGAACCAGGAATTAGAAGTCCCTATTCACTCTTTCAAAGAGTTACAGTATTTTGTTTTAAAACTCAGCTTAATAGTAGTTAGCTTAATGAAAACTCAATATAAGAAATAACTTCAGATGGAGCTATACAAGGAAGGCAGGCCATTCTATGTAAGTAATGGTTTGTAGCTCTAGAATTTCTCAAGCAAAAATTAACTACCTATCAGTGATCCCATGAAGAGATTTCTGACATGTGAGAGAAGGGAAAAATGACATCTAACTGAGGGGGCCAAATAAATTTTCATTCACATTGGGAAAAGTGAAAAAGACTAAATGGGAGCACAATAATTATTCTGATGGGCAATAATTGTAAATCTGGACTGCCTCAAGTGAAAAAGGATGTATGGTCACTGAAATTCTTAAGTCCCTTTCAATCTTATGATGTAGAGATTAAGACATGGCAATACATAGCCACATTATTTTCAGAAAGTTTTAATTAGCTTTTATGGGGACTAGAAATAGCATGAATTCCTCCTCCAATGAATAGAAAAGTCATGGCTCTGGCAGCAAAAATTTAAGTCCCAAGATTTAAGTCAGATGGACCCCATCTAAAGACCAATTCTGGACCTCTGTTTTTGATGTCATTACCTAAGACTGAAAAGCTGATACTGGAAAATAAAATCATTAAATTAGAAACACAACAATGTTCAAAAAATTAAAATAGGATGTGGCTCCAAATACCATATCAGAAAATTGCAAAGCGTATCAAGAATTAAATTATAAAATTAGCATAGTTATATATGACCCTTCTAAATACATGGGGAAAATCAAATCTGTGTAACTACGAAACTATATATATAGTAGACAAATAGAGGAACTAAGGAAATAGAGGAAAAATGCAAAGAATCAGAAGGTTCTAACTGCTTAAGATGAATTATTACTTTGTGCTGTCAGCTAGAAAGAAAGCTCCAGGCTACCCAATTTCTTCTTGATTAATTGGCCTCAGGAGGTAATCCTGCTTATTGTTCTCACCACTTGGTAAGAGGTGTAGGCTTGTAAAGCAGAGATTCCTTTAGTCTAGTCCCAGAGCTGTCTGCATTTAAGGAAACACCTAACAGGAATGCATACCCTTATTGAAGCTGCTCTAAAGTATCTAAGGGCAAAGTCACAACTAGAAAGATATCAAAAAGAAGTGATGTGTGAAAAAGGAATCTCTTTTGTACAGCTGTCCTTTTCATTTTAATCATAAAAGGATAGGATCAAAAATCAAGGCCTTTGTTTTCCAGTATTCTAGTCCTGAGTAGCAGGCAAGAGAAAGGTTTAACATTCTTTATTCTTAGGTCCTCTAAATTTAAATCATTTCAAAATCTTCCATTTCTTTGAGAAATGTTTATTTGCTTCTGTGAAAAGTGTGGCAATACATGTGATAACAGTACCAATGAAAATTTACAAAATAATTGAAACAATGATTTCTTTTGAAATAATCATGGGATCTGAAATATGTAATATTTATCACAAGCATTTGCAACAAACTATAGTGGTTATATAAAATGCTGGTAATGTTCCAAAGTAAGTTCCATTGTCATATTCTTTATAACAGACTCAACTTTAATGGGTTAATTACTTTTAAAAGGCTGGTATCAACCAAATAATCCAATTTTTTCTTACTTTATTTTATTAGGAGAACTCTATACCCCCAATTTCTTATTCCAGAAACTCTAGTTTCTAGTTTTTCATAAATTCCCAAATTTAATCTTACATCTCTGACATTTCCCTGGCTGCTTGTATTCGTGCATCTTTATCTACACCTGAGGGCATTAGGCTTTTGCTTATAAGGCCAACTGCAGGCTCTCACTGTTTCCTTTTTAGGGCAATGGTTACAGAATTCACTAATGATACTCCTTTACCTCCATAGTAGCTGGTATCACAGCCAAGATATTATTCTCTTCTCAACACTTTCACTAACCTCCTAATGCCAGTAATTTGGTCTTTGTCCCTTGGAGATGGTAGAGCTACCAATCAACATTTCTGTCTAGGCCCAAAATTAAATAAGATTGGGAGGTTCATATCTGAATCTCTTCAGCTCTATTTTTACTTCCCAATTCATAAAGCTGAAAATGAGCAATCTTGGAGTCACAGATTTTTTTTTTTTTTTTTTTTACGCTCTATTCCACAATGTCAAATACCGGCCTTGACAGAGTGGGAAGTGGGGCTGTGCAGCTGTCACAGCGGTGGTTATTTGCTCCCTTGATTGACAGCCTCCTCATGGAGAGTAACAAACACTTCACCAAGTATTATATATTGGGGCCTCTATCCATTCAATTGTTTGTTCAACTCACAGCATGCATAGGCATTTTAAAAATAAAAATATACAATACGCATTACTCCAGGCCCTGAGAGGAGAGTGAATGACAAAACAATGTGTACTGCCCTCAAGAAGATGACAATCCAATGGGGTACAGAACATTAAATGATTATATAAATAGTTATTATGATGTGTCTGAATGAAAAATAAAAGATGCTTCTGTAAAGTAAATAATGAGTTCCCTGAGGAAGTGACTTTTAAAATGCAACCTGGAGGATAAATCGATGCTAAACAAATGGAGAGAGCAGAATGTCGAAAAGCCTAGCAAAGATTCCAAGTCAGGAGGAGGACGGTGAGGTGGATACACATACCAAAGGTCTGGGGGGCGACTTGTAGGTTTATGTTGTTATTCATGTACCCCTATTACCTCTATTATGTTTACAAATTATGACATGTTTTTAGAGGGAAATGTCTTACGTTTTAGTACCTTTGAGTGTTTTTTTTTTTCTTTTTTGAATCAGGGCTTATATCACTTTGCATTTCTTTATGCATAGCCAGCCCTGACTCCCTAAGCTGTGTAGAGAATAAATTAGGTGAAAATAATTATAGAGGCAGAAAAAATATCTGAATAACCTCAATGTTGCATCTTTCCAGTAAAAAAAAGTCAAAATCTTTAATTTCCCCTGACTTGGGCTGTTACCCTCCAGAGCAGATGCATATTAATGAGGCCTTTAACCAGGGCATCTCTAGCTCTAGACCACTAGATTACATATGCACCTAAACTTTTCAGTTGGTGTGGTCAAGTATTTGCATAATAATTCTCAATTACTCTCAAAATTAATTCTTAAAAATATTTCAATATAACAATTTTTAAATTACTTTTTATAAAATATACTATGTATTATTCGAATTGAATACAACTAAATTAAATTTTAAGATTAAGAAGAGAAAGCATATTTTAAGAGATTATGGAGGAAGTTCATGACGTAGAAATAGATGCCACGTGTGTAGAATCCACTTGTGAATTTTATTAACATATGACGAGGCCAGAGAAGTGAGTGTGAAAACTAAAAGGTGATATAGCTTTAATTATGACTACATTTACAAAAATTTAAATAATGTTTCAAGGTGAATATTTGAGTACCAGAACTATTTGACATATTGTTCTATGGATCTCATTACTTTCCATAAGATGAGGAAAAGAAATATTTGTTTCTAGGTTTCAAAAGTCAGATATTTTGGCATCTTCTATAAATTAATGTTTGATACCTTTTATAAATTGCTTCTGAATCCTCAATCTAAAGTTAGAAAAATACCTTTAATCAAACATGCATTTTCTTTACTCCAAATCTTCTCTAAGTCTATAAATATTGTGAGTTACCTTATATAATACTTTATTTTTCCAACAAGCATGTTTCTAAATAAAAATTGCTTTTTAGATGACAGACCACAAAGCAAGACACAGCACACGTAGGATATATGATAAACTGATGTTCACAGAATGTCATTTTTCTATTCTTATTCTACAAGGCAAGGTATAGCCTATCTCTGCTTTTATGTCTCTTCAGAACAAGAGAACAAGGTGGAATAACTATCTTGTGATTAGAATATGAAGAAAGGAATATTACATTAAAAATAAGATAGCATGTAGAAAAAATAAAAGGAAAGAAATCAGGAGAAAAAAATCAGAAGGGTAGTAAGAAAAAAAAATCATATCACAGAATCTCTCCCTTTCTTTTTTGCTTATTCAACAATTACTCAGTGCCTACTCATTGCTCCTCTTTGGAATAGGCACTTACGAAATATGCACAAATAAAATACTGATCCTGGCCTTGAGACTTCCTCTCTAGTCAGAAGATTGTGTGGCAGGTCTTGTAGCACGTTTTGAACAGTGGCAATACCTCATGTAAAGCACAGATCTCTCAGAAGGTTGTCAATTCATCCCAACAACCATTTTTTTCCATAAAAGATGCAAAAAGTCAGTATGATTTCAAAGGACATTATAATTTAGAGGTAATTATACTTAAATAAAATATATTTATTTAAACCTGATTTATCTAAATAATCAAAATATAATTTAAAAGTAATAACCTTTACTCACTTAGAGGCTTTTAAAAATATAAATATCAGAACTTTAGATTATGGAAATATCAATGAAGAACCACTTTTAGTCCACATTCTTGACTCTAGATTAACTAGCCCTCTCCATTCTCACTATGCGAGATACTGACTATACGTTCAGTGCCTTGACCTTGGCGGTGGCTCTCCAGCCTGTCCATACAACTCAGCGGCCTCCAGCTGACTTGAATGCAATTAATACACTGTTATGTGTGTTCCTCAAACTGTTTTATATTAGATAAACATGTTATTCTAATTACATATTGTAATTAATACTACTTTAACTAAAAATGTTATTTCTATGGTAACAAAGTTGAATGTTTTGGAATGGTTTAATAAAGATGAGCCAATTTTAAAATTGCTATCTAATTAGGTGTGGGTGGCATAATCGTAAAAGTTTGAGAAAAATAAAATATTTAAATAATTCCACATGTGTTCTCTACAAGGATAACAAGCAAATTTGTGATTTTCCATTAAAAGTGATAAAATAATTCTGCATGCAAATTGTTTTATATTGTATCTTAAGATCCTGGGTCTGCTGTGAAAAATCAAAAAAGAGTGCAATTGTGGGTGTAGTTTACATACCAAGGATGACAGAATTTTTTAATCAACAGACATATTTTTTAAGAAATCTTGACCATTCATAAAACAACTGATAAATAAAATGTACATTTTTACATTTTAAGATAAAATAAACTATTTGATCATGAATACTTTTTATCCTGTATTTCAATCTTTGTTTCTAAATTAATTGATTATTCACCCTAAAAATGCCACCCAAAACTACTAGAGCTCATCAATGAAGTCTATAACGTTGCAGGATACATAATTCATTTACAGAAATCTGTTGCATTTCTGTACACTAACAATGAACTATCAGAAAGAGAAATTAAGAAAACAATAAATCTAAGAAGGTAAAAGATCTGTAATTGGAAAACAATAAGACACTGATTTAAGAAAATCTGAAGACAACACAGATGGAAAGATAAACAGTGATCATGAATCAATGTTGTTAAAATGACCATACTACCAAGGCAATCTATAGATTCAATGCAATCTCTATCAAAATACCAATGGCATTTTTCACAAAGCTAGAACAAATAATTCTAAAACTTGTATGGCAACACAAAAGACCATGAATAGCCAAAGCAATCTTGAGAAAGAAGAACAGAGCTGGAGTCACTTTCTCTGACTTTAGAATATACTCTAAGGCTACAGTAATCAAAATAGTATTCTACTGGCACAAAAAAAGACACATAGATCAGTGGGACAGAGAGTCCAGAAATAAATACACACACTTATGGTCAATTAATCTATGACAAAGGAGGCAAGAATATACAATGGGGAAAAAGTCTCTTCAATAAGTGGTGCTGGGAAAACTGGACAGATACTTGTAAAAGAATAAAATGGGGACATTTTCTCACACCATATACAAAAATAAACTCAAAATGGATTAAAAAAAACCTAAATGTAAGACCTGAAACCATAAAACTCCTAGAAGAAAATACAGGCAGAACACTCATTGACATGAATCGTAGCAATATATATTTTTTAATGTCTCACCTAAGGCAAAGGAACCAAAAGCAAAAATTAAGAAACAGGATCTAATTAAACTTAAAAAGCTTTTTCATGGCCAAGGAAACCATTGACAAAAGGAGAAATCAACCTACTGAATGGGATAAAGTATTTGCAAATGATAAAACCTATAAGGGGTTAATATCCAAAATATATAAACACCTCATACAACTCAATATAAAAAAAAATTTTAAAGTGGGCAGAAGACATGAACAAACATTTCTGAAGACATACAGATGGTCAACAGGTACATGGAAAGATGCTCAACATCTCTAATCAGAGAAATGCAAATCAAAACCACATTGAGATTTCACCTGTCAGAATGGCTATCATCAAAAGACCACAAATGACAAATGTTGGTAAGGATGTGGAGAAAAGGGAACACTTACACACTGTTTTGTGGGAATGTAAGTTGGTGCAGCCACTATGGAAAACAGTATGGAGATTCCTCAAAAAACTAAAAATAGAACTACCATATTATCTAGCAATTCCACTCCTGGTTATACATCCAAAGAAAACAAAAACTCTATTTCAAAAAGATACATGCACCCCAAGGTTCATAGCAGCATTATTTACAATAGCCAAGCTATGGAAGCAACACAAGTGTCCATCAAGAAATGACTGGATAAACAAAATGAATGACACACACACAGTGGAATAGTACTCAACCATAAAAAAGAAATTTTTCCATTTGCAGCAACATGGAAGGAGATGGACCTGGAGAGTATTATGCTTAGTGAAATAAGTTAGAGAAAGATAAATACTGTGCATTAGCACTTATATGTGAAATCTAAAGAGTAAACAAATGAATATAACAAAATAGAAACAGACTACAGATATAGAGAACAAAGTAGTGGTTACCAGTGGGAGACAGAAGAGGAAAGGAGTAAGATGGGGGATAGGAGATTAAGAAATACAAACTCTTATGTGTAAAATAAGTTACAAGGATACATTGTACAGCACAGGGAATATAGCCAATATTTTATAATAACCTTAAATGGAGTATAATCTACAAAAATTTTACACTGCTATATTGTATACCTGAAACTAATGTATTATAAATCAACCCTACCCTAATAAAAAATAAAAAATAAAGTTTAGTTTCTGAAAAAAATAAATTGGTCATTTACTTGTTCTAATAGCATCAGCAAAAGAGTATTGTAATAGAAATAATGATTTAGTTCTAGACATATACAGAGATGAAATATTAAAGAGAGTACACATACTCCATTTTAAAAGATTTCCTTGGAGACCTTCAAGATGGTGGAGGAGTAAGACGTGGAGATCAACTTCCTCACTGCAAATACATCAGAAATACATCTACATGAGGAACAACTCCTACAGAACACCTACTGAACACTGGCAGAAGACCTCAGACTTCCCAAAAGGCAAGAAACTCCCCATGTACCTGGGTAGGGCAAAAGAAAAAAGAAAAAACAGAGACAAAAGAATAGGGACAGGACCTGCACCTCTGGGAGGGAGCTGTGAAGGAGGAAAAGTTTTCGCACACTAGGAAGACCCTTCACTGACAGAGATGGGAGGTGGCTGGGGGGAAGTTTCACAGCCACTGAGAAGAGTGCAGCAAAAGGGGTGCAGTGGGCAAAGTGGAGAGCTTCCCACCCAGAGGATCGGTGCCCACCAGCACTCACCAGCCTGAGAGGCTTGTCTGATCACCTGCTGGGGCAGGTGGGGGCTGAGAGCTCAGGCTCCGGCTTCGGAGGTCAGATCCCAGGGAGAGGACTGGGGTTGACTGTGTGAACACAGACTGAAAGGGGCTAGTGCATCACAGCTAGCTGGGAGGGCGTCTGGGAAAAAGTCTGGACCTGCCTAAGAAGCAAGAGAAAATTGTTTTGGGGGGCACAAGGAGAGGGGATTCAGACCACTGCCTAAACAAGCTCCAGAGATGGGCGCAAGCTGCAGCTATCAGCATGGACACCAGAGACAGGCATGAGATGCTAAGGCTGCTGCTGCAGCCACTAAGAATCCTGTGTGCAAGCACAGGTCACTATCCACACCTCCCCTCCAGGGAGTCTGTGCAGCCCACCACTGCCAGTGTCCCAGGATCTAGGGACAATTTCCCAGGGAGAACACATGGTGTGCCTCAGGCTGTTGCAACGTCATGCCGGCCTCTGCCACTGCAGGCTTGCCCCACATTCTGTACCCCACCCTCCCCCCAGCCTGACTGAGCCAGAGCCTCCTAATCAGCTGCTACTTTAAACCAGTCCTATCTGAGCAAAGAAGAGATGCCCTCAGGCGATCTACACACAGAGGCAGGGCCAAATCCAAAGCTGAACCCCAGGAACTGTGCGAACAAAGAAGAGAAGGAGAAATTTCTCCCAGCAGCCTCAGGAGTAGTGGATTAAATCCCTACAATCACCTTGGTGCACCCTGCATCTGTGGAATACCTGAATAGACAACGATTCATCCCAAAATTGAAGCGGTCGACTTTGGGAGCAACTGTAGAATTGGGGTTTGCTTTCTGCAACTAATTTGTTTCTGGTTTTATGTTTATCTTAGCTTAGTATTTAGAGTTTATTATCATAAGTACGTTTGTTTATTGATTTGGTTGCTCTCTTCCTTTTTTTTTTTATATATAGATATATATATATATATATATATTTCCTTTTTCCCTTTATCTGAGTGTGTATGTGTATGCTTCTTTGTGTGATTTTGTCTGTATAGCTTTGCTTTACCATTTGTCCTAGGGTTCTGCCTGTTTTTTTTTTTTTTTTAGTATGGTCTTCAGCGCTTGTTATCATTGGTGGATTTGTTTTTTGGTTCGGTTGATCCCTTCTTTCTTTATTTCCTTCTCTTTTTCTTTTTTTAAATTAATTTTTAATTATTTTATTTTTAATAATTTTTGTATTTTTTATTTTAATAACTTTATTTTGTTTTATTGTATTTTTTTCTTTCTTTTTTCTTTTTCTCTCCCTATTCTTCTGAGCCATGTGCCTGACACGGTCTTGGTGCTCCAGCCAGGTTTCAGACCTGTGCCTCTGAGGTGGGAGAGCCGAGTCCACCAGAGACCTCCCAGCTCCACGTAAAATCAACTGGCGAAAGATCTCCTAGAGATCTTCATCTCAAAACTAAGACCCAGATCCACTCAACGACCAGCAAGATACAGTGCTGGACACCCTTTGCCAAACAACTAGAAAGACAGGAACACAACCCCAACCATTGGCAGAGAGGCTGCCTAAAATCATAATAAGGTCACAAACACCCCAAAACACACCACTGGACGCGGTCCTGCCCACCAGAAAAACAAGATACAGCCTCATCCACCAGAACACAGGCATTAGTCTCCTCCACCAGGAAGCCTACACAACCCACTAAACCAACATTTGCCACTAGGGGCAGACACCAAAAACAACAGGAACTTCGAACCGGCAGCCTGAAAAAACGAGACCCCAAACACAGTAAGTTAAGCAAAATAAGAAGACAGAGAAACACACAGAAGATGAAGGAGCAAGGTAAAAACCCACGAGACCAAAAATATGAAGAGGAAATAAGCAGTCTACCTGAAAAACAATTCAGAGTAATGATAGTAAACATGATCCAAAATCTTGGAAATAGAATGGAGAAAATACAAGAAATGTTAAAGAAGGACCTAGAGGAACTAAAGAGCAAACAATGATGAACAACACAATAAATGAAATTAAAAATTCTCTAAAAGGAATCAATAGCAGAATAACTGAGGCAGAACGGATAAGTGACCTGGAAGATAAAATAGTGGAAATAACTACCGCAGAAAAGAATAAAGAAAAAAGAATGAAAAGAATTGATGACAGTCTCAGAGACTTCTGGGACAACACTGAACACATCAACATTCGAATAATAGGGGTCACAGAAGAAGAGAAAAAGAAAGGGACTGAGAAAATATTTGAAGAGATTATAGTTGAAAGCATCCAGGAAGGGCAGAGAGTACAATTCAGGATAAATCCAGGGAGAAACATGCCAAGACACATATTAATGAAACTATCAAAAATTAAACACAAAGAACAAATATTAAAAGCAGCAAGGGAAAAACAACAAATAACATACAAGGGAATCCCTATAAGGTTAACAGCTGATCTTTCAGCAGAAACTCTGCAAGCCAGAAGGGAGTGGCAGGACATATTTAAAGTGACAAAAGAGAAAAACTTACAACCAAGATTACTCTACCCAGCAAGGATCTCATTCAGATTCGACAGAGAAATTAAAATCTTTACAGACAAGCAAATCTAAGGGAATTCAGCACCACCAAACCAGCTTCACAACAAATGCTAAAGGAACTTCTCTAGACAGGAAACACAAGAGAAGGAAAAGACCAACAATAACAAGCCCAAAACAATTAATAAAATGGTAATAGGAACATACATGTCAATAACTACCTTAAATGTATGTGGATTAAATGCTCCAATCAAAAGACACAGACTGGGGGAATGGACACAAAAACAAGACCAGTATATATACTGTCTACAAGAGACCCACTTCAGACCTAGGGACACATATAGACTGAAAGTGAGGGGATGGAAAAAGATACTCCATGCAAATGGAAATCAAAAGAAAGCTGGAGTAGCAATTCTCATATCAGACAAAATAGACTTTAAAATAAAGACTATTACAAGAGACAAAGAAGGACAGTACATAATGATCAAGGGATCATTCCAAGAAGAAGATATAACAATTGGAAATATTAATGGACCGAACATAGGAGCACCTCAATAGATAAGGCAAATGCTAACAGCCATAAAAGGGGAGACTGACAGTAACACAATCATAGTAGGAGACTTTAACACCCCACTTTCACCAATGGACAGATCATCCAACATGAAAATTAATAAGGAAACACAAGCTTAAAATGACACATGAAACAAGTTGGACTTAATTGATATTTCTAGGACATTCCATCCAAAAACACCAGAATACACTTTCTTCTCAAGTGCTCATGGAACATTCTCCAGGATAGATCACACCTTGGGTCACAAATCAAGCCTTGGTAAATTTAAGAAAATTGAAATCGTATCAAGTTTCTTTTCTGACCACAATTCCATGAGACTGGATATCAATTACAGGAAAAACTCTGTAAAAGAAACAAGCACATGGAGACTAAAAATACACTACTTAATACACAAGAGATCACTGAAGAAATCAAAGAGGAAATCAAAAAACACCTAGAAATAAATGACAATAAAAACATAACAACCCAAAACTTATGGGATGCAGCAAAAGCAGTTCTAAGAGGGAAGTTTATAGCAATAAAATCCTACCTTAAGAAACAAGAAACATCTCAAATAAACAACCGAACTTTACACCTAAAGCAATTAGAGAAAGAAGAGCAAAAACCCCCCAAAGTTAGCCAAAGGAAAGAAATCATAAAGATCAGATCCAAAACAAATGAAAAAGAAATGAAGGAAACAGTAGCAAAGTTCAGTAAATCTAAAAGCTGGTTCTTTGAGAAGATAAACAAAATTGATAACCCATTAGCCACACTCATCAAGAAAAAAAGGGAGAAGACTCAAATCAACAGAATTAGAAATGAAAAAGAAGTAACAACTGACACTGCAGAAATACAAAGGATCATGAGAGATGACTACAAGCAACTATATGCCAATAAAATGGACAACCTGGAAGAAATGGACAAATTCTTAGAATAGCACAACCTTCCAAGACTGAACCAGGAGGAAATAGAAAATATAAACAGACAAATCACAAGCACTGAAATTGAGACTATGATTAAAAATCTTCTGACAAACAAAAGCCCACGACCAGATGGCTTCGGAGGCGAATTCTATCAAACATTTAGAGAAGAGCTAACACCTATCCTTCTCAAACTCTTCCAGAATATAGCAGAGGGAGGAACACTCCCAAACTCATTCAACGAGGCCACCATCACCCTGACACCAAAACCAGACAAAGATGTCACAGCAAAAAAAACTAGAGGCCAATATCACTGATGAACATAGATGCAAAAATCCTCAACAAAATACTAGCAAACAGAATCCAACAGCACATTAAAAGGATCATACACCATGATCAAGTGGGGTTTATCCCAGGAATGCAAGGATTCTTCAATATACGCAAATCAATCAATGTGATACACCATATTAACAAATTGAAGAATAAAAACAATATGATCATCTCAACAGAAGAAGAAAAAGCTTTTCACAAAATTCAACACCTATTTATGATAAAAACCCTCCAGAAAACAGGCATAGAGGGAAGTTACCTCAACATAATAAAGGCCATATATGACAAACCCACAGCCAACATTGTTCTCAACAGTGAAAAACTGAAACCATTTCCTCTAAGATCAGGAACGAGACAAGGATGTCCACTCTCACCACTATTATTCAACATAGTTTTGGAAGTTTTAGCCACAGCAATCAGAGAAGAAAAAGAGATAAAAGGACTCCAAATCGGAAAAGAAGTAAAGCTGTCATTGTTTGCAGATGAGATGATACTATACGTAGAGAATCCTAAAGATGCCACCAGAAAACTACTAGAGGTAATCAGTGAATTTGGTAAAGTAGCAGGATACAAAATTAATGCACAGAAATCTCTTGCATTCCTATACACTAATGATGAAAAATCTGAAAGAGAAATTCAGGAAACACTCACATTTACCACTGCAACAAAAAGAATAAAATACCTAGGAATAAATGTACCTAAGGAGACAAAAGACCTGTATGCAGAAAACTATAAGACTCTAATGAAAGAAATTAAAGATGATACAAACAGATGGAGAGATATACCACATTCTTGGATTGGAAGAATCAACATTGTGAAAATGACTATGCTAGCCAAAGCAATCTACAGATTCAACACAATCCCTATCAAACTACCAATGGCAGGTTTCACAGAACTAGAACAAAAAATTTCACAATTGGTATGGAAACACAAAAGAATCCGAATAGCCAAAGCAATCTTGAGAAAGAAAAACGGAGCTGGAGGAAGCAGGCTCCCTGACTTCAGACTATACTACAAAGCTGCAGTAATCAAGACAGGATGGTACTGGCACAAAAATAGAAATATAGATCAATAGAACATGACAGAAAGCCCAGAGATAAATCCATGCACATGTGGTCACCTTGTTTTTGATAAAGGAGGCAAGAATATACAATGGAGAAAAGACAGCCTCTTCAATAAGTGGTGCTGGGAAAACTGAACAGCTACATGTGAAAGAAGGAAATTAGAACACTCCCTAAGGCCATCCACGAAAATAAACTCAAAATGGATTAGAGACCTAAATGTAAGGCCAGACACTATAAAACTCTTAGAGGAAAACATAGGAAGAATACTCTTTAACATAAATCACAGCAAGATCTTTTTTGACCCACCTCCTAGAGGAATGGAAACAAAAACAAGAACAAATAAATGGGACCTAATGATACTTCAAAGTTTCTGCATAGCAAAGGAAACTATAAACAAGGCGAAAAGACAGCTCTCAGAATGGGAGAAAATATTTGCAAATGAATCAACAGACAAAGGATTAATCTCCAAAATATATAAAAAGCTAATGTAGCTCAGTATTAAAAAACAACCCAATCAAAAAATGTGCAGAAGACCTAAATAGACATTTCTCCATAGAAGACATACAGATGGCCAAGAGGCACATGAAAAGCTGCTCAACATCACTAATTATTAGATAAATGCAAATCAAAACTACAATGAGGTATCACCTCACACCAGTTAGAATGGGCATCTTCAGAAAATCTAGAAACAACGAATGCTGGAGAGGGTGTGGAGAAAAGGGAACCCTCTTGCACTGTTGGTGGGAATGTAAATTGATACAGCCACTATGGAGAACAGTATGGAGGCTCCTTAAAAAACTAAAAATAGAACTACCATACGACCCAGCCATCCCACTACTGGGCATATACCCTGAGAAAACCATAATTCAAAAATAGTCATGTACCACAATGTTCATTGCAGCTCTATTTACAATAGCCAGGACATGGAAGCAACCTAAGTGTCCATTGACAGATGAATGGATAAAGAAGATGTAGCACATATATACAATGGAATATTAGCCATAAGAAGAAATGGAATTGAGTTATTTGTAGTGAGGTGGGTGGACCTAGAGTCTATCATACAGAGTGAAGTAAGTTAGAAAGAGAAAAACCGTATGCCAACACATATATATGGAATCTAAAAAAAAAAAAAAAAAGGTTCTGCAGAACCTAGAGGCAGGACAGGAATAAAGATGCAGACGTAGAGACTGGAACTGAGGACACGGGGAGGGGGAAGGGTAAGCTGGACAAAGTGAGAAAGTGCCATGGACATATATACACTACCAAATGTAAAACCAATAGCTAGTGGGAAGCAGCCGCATAGCACAGGGAGATCAGCTCGGTGCTTTGCGACCACCTAGAGGGGTAGGATAATGAGAGTGAGAGGGAGACACAAGAGGGAGGAGATATGGGGATATATGTATATGTATAGCTGATTCACTTTATTATAAAGCAGAAGCTAACACACCATTGTAAAGCAATTATACTCCAATAAAGATGTTAAAGAAAAGGATATTCTTGTCTAAAATACGTATTTCATCCAAATATTTAAGGTAGTTTTAACTGTGCCTTAAAATTGAATGCCTATTACTGTTTGCAGAAAGGTTGGAAGATGTGGATCTTAAAACATTAAAAGAAACTTTAAATATTCTTCAAAAGACGTTTCCAGCTTGTTATGGTAGACAATATAGGAACTGATAGACCTGTCAAAACTTTTCCTTGATAAAAATCATTTGGTGCTCTTGGAAGTTTTCCCACCAATCTATTATACACAACAGGAGAATTATTAGCATCGAATATGAATAATTTTATATTTTAAAAATATTATCCAAAGCTAGAGTCAGCCTCTCTTTTAAAATTTTTATATTTGGTTATATAGATTTAAACTACCTACTATATGGTAGGATATGCCACCATGCGTTTCCCAAGAACTTCATAATTCTTACTTTGTTTTCGTGTGTCCTTAGTAATTTAACACCAGATTCCTACTTGACAGATTTCTTAATTTCTGCAGCATCTCATCTCCTATAACTGTCCCCTTCTTTCTGCTCCACATAAACCTAGATACAGAATAAGACAGTAGTTCTCACACCATACCCTGTGTCAGAATCACCTAGAGGGCTCCTTAAAGCACAGAAAGCTAAGCTCTACTCAGTTACTAATTCACTAGGTCTGGTTAAGCCCTGATAATTTGCATTTCTAACAATTTCCCAGGTGATGCCGATGTTGCTGTTCCAGGCACATATGTTCAGAACCACTAAAATATAAGAATTTTTCCTTGATTTCCCCCAAATCATTCATACAAAGCATGTGCTTAATTGGTATACTCCATTAAAGACTGGGACAAAAGGACTTTTTATTGTACCTGCATGTATAAATTAATACTGAATAGTAAATCTATGGATTCTAATAGATTCTTTGGCCACATCATAATGAATTTCTTACTCTCCGTTATTTACCATGAGTACCAGCTTTCCCCACTCCAGCTTGGTGACCTCCTTTTCTTCTACCTTCTCCCCTCTTGCTGTTTGATCCAGTACCAACATTCTTCTTAACTCTTTATAAAGAGAACTTTAACACTGTTTACACATCATCTTTACAAACCGTCAGTTCAGGGATCAAAACTCCTCATCCAAAATGGACTTTCAAAGTATTTGGGTGGATGGGGGCAAGCCTCCTAAAAGATTAATACCAGCTAATTCCATAACATCTTTCACTTTTCTATACAAAGATGATGAGTCCAGGTTTGTTCATCTTCATTTGGAATGCTACTCTTGTAATGTGGCACTGAGATAATAGAAAATTAGTACCTGCCTCTTCTTGTGAACTCAGGGATGGTAGGAAGTAACCAACTCCCAGGTGAATGAAAGAGAGAAATGCATTTTTTTTGGCAGTTATTACAGTGGTGGCACAGCTGGTAGCAGACTCGATTCAACTGGGTCACTATTGGATTCATTAGTGCCAACATATTCATAAAAAGTGGACAGAAATAAACACATACAAAGTCAATTCTGCATATGAATGAGCCAAGGGAAGAGCAACCTACAAAATAAGATAAAAAACTTGCCACTAAGCTGAAGGATGGGTAGACAAGGTTACCTGTACAAATTCAGTAGGACGGTGGAGGAGACACGCTCCCTTATACTGACTACATTACACTTGTAGGAAACAAGGTCTTGGACATTTGATGGAAACAACTAATAATCCCACCTACCAAGTAAAATAGCATTTTTATTCTGATTCATGAATGAGTAGGTGTATTTGAAGGTTGATTCCAGTTTATAGCAATAATTTCACTTTCGTATTGAAAAATATTTTAAATAATCACATAAAGAATTTTTATGTGTTTTAAATCATATTATAAATCTTTGGCCCAAGGCCTCTTACCTGTTTCCACCAGGATTCCTCAAGGGGAGAAGAGAGTGAATTTTTGCAGCAGGAAGTCTGAGGACAAAATCCAATGCAGCAGTAAGCATGATATTCCTTTGAAATAGCGTAATATATCCTAAATTTTCATTGTAAGTTGGTATTTTACTGCCTAATATATTTATTTTTGACTTAATATCAGTTTAATCAGGAAAAGATAAGTTTGCTCTCACGTTGGTATTAACCTTGGAACTGAATTGCATTCAAAGACATACCTTACTGTCAGTTAATGCAATGGAAAAGCAAGTTAAATATTTATTGATCTTTCTTAGAGAATGCCAAATGGATATCCTAGCTGTATCACATAAACAAACAAACTTGCTGAGTCGACTTACTTCTTTCTCACCTTCCATAGTAGCTTTTTCCCAGAATCCTCTTCTTTCCCCAGATGTAGAAGTTCACTGAAATTAATTACCCACCATGATTCAGCTGGTTTGCAGCGGATCTATGAGAGATCATAAGAAAGATGAGGTCTAGCAATGCCCCAGCTGTACTTTCCTTTGTAATAATATGCTTGTTTGCAACACTAATTATAGGGACACTATCCTTTATGAGACTGAATTTGTATCTTACTTATTATTTTTATTTCCTTGCAAGTACAATGTTTAGGTTTGGATTCAAAAGTCCTTAATGTTAATTTTGGCTGTTTCATTTACTAGGTGTGTAATGTTAGGTAAATCTCACAATTTCTCTAAATTTCTTGTTTGCTCTTACATGAATACAGAGCTAACACAACAGCACCCTCAAGTTAGTTAATAAGTATGAAAATGTGTGTAAGGTAAAATACTAAACAATTTAAGTTATTATTTCTGAATATTATACAGGAACGCAAGGGCAATCACATAAACATGAAAGTATGGTGATAAAAATCATGTGTATTTTCTAAAATATAGTAGAGCTTAATGGAATTTTAAGAGTACCATTTATATATATAGCAGAAAAGAGAAAGTCTTGACATAATACATGAATGAGAATAAATATAGTATTTAAGTAGTGTTGCCTATTCCAACCTGAAAAAATAAAGCATTTTGCCATTTGCAATATTTAGAAACTTTAAAAAATCAGAATTTTTATAGAATTAAATAAGATAAATTGAGTGTCAGAAGTCAAAATCACTCAGGTTGAGACATTTTGAAAACACACATTGAGATCAGTGTTTTAAAATCAATATAATTTCGACAAATGTCTTCTATTAATGACTGCCAATTCTACTTTACTAGCTTGTTGATATACAGCCATTTTTCTCTACTTTTATCATGCACCAGAATCACCTGGAGAGATTGTTGAACCACAGATCTCTGGGCCCTACTGGGTATTTTTAATTCAATACATCTGTGCTGAATTTTTAATGCTTTCCTAGGTGATTGTAATGTTGCTGGTTTGGGGACTACACTTTGAGGACCACAGATATGAACACTAATGGATTTACAATGATGAAGCAAAGCACAGAGGAATGGCTATTGAATGCTATGAAGAATCTCATTCCAATGCTCACCACATGTGCATTGTGATCTTAGAGGTATATAGTGTACGTTGCTCATTCTTCTCAACTGTGCAATAGATATGTATTATTATTCTCAAGATACATGATTTACTTTGACTATACAGTACTCCTCGTGGAATGCAAACTAAGTGTACAAACTGCTGAGAAGATCTCTGGGGGAAAAGAAAAGCAAATGCTGATTTTGCTTTGCATTCCACTTTTTAAAGTACTGTTTTCACATCAGTTTTATGCACCAATAACTTAAGCCTCAAGAACACAATTACTCTAAGCTTATACTTTGGTGTGTTATAAGTCAGGATACAGAGTCAGCTACTATACGAAAGAGGCCTAAAAATACAGTTGAGTAAATAAACTAGAAGTTTGTGCCTTTCTCATTTTACAATATAAGTGTAGGCAGGCTCTGGCTGATGACTACTTCTGGGCCAGCCAGCTCTACACAAAACATGACTCCATCTCTGTATCAAAGTTTACATCTGCAGTTGTGGTTCCTTGGTCAGAAGAAGAGGGAAAAGAGGAGTCAGGGCACACAACTTGCCTTTAAGTTGAAAAAGACCAGTGAATTGTGCACATCACTTCTGTTTGTATACCATTGGTAAGAACTTAGGTAGACACACCTGACTGCAAGAGAGGCTGGGAAATAAGCCCAGCTCAAACCCAGGGAGGCCGGGGAGCAAGTGAAGAGGGAGAAGGGAGGGGCAGATTCCACTACTAGAATGAAAAAGGGTGAGAATGGATCCTGGGGGACAGTTTAACAGGTGAAATAAAGCAGTTGCAACTTTCGTGGAAATAAAAGACCTTGAATAGATTTAACGGATTCTTTAAAGCATTTCTGAAGGAGGCTACTTGCCTAAAGAGGATTGCATTATCTTAAATTTAACATTCCAGGGATGAATTAATGGTGCACTTTATTTTTAAAGAAAACAATTTAACTTCAGGAAAGATACTTCTTTTCTTTCCCTGGATGGTTATATGTTTCTGTGTATGGGTATGTGTTTAGGAGGTGAAAGGAGAAAATAGTGATAATATTGTGAAGTATTTTCCATTTTATTTATGATAAAATACAATTAATATATCTAATAATAAAGAGAAAATTTTATTTTTTATTTTATTCCATTATTGATAAGTAAAAATTGAAATTATAGTAGAATTTTAAAGACCATCTTTTTTCCCTATTTTTATGTGTTTAAATATGTGCTAGGAGATTTATGTGAAAGCATGCACTGTTGCAGTTCTAATTCCTTCACATAAACCAGTCTAATCACCTTTATTTTTGCCTAAATGAATATCCTGTTCAAAAGTGATTTTTATTACCTTTCTCTACCGCTATTTTTTTCCTCACTGTTCTTACACCTAGATTTCATTCTCATTCCTGTGAAGAGATTAAAATTTAAAAGTTCCTTAAAGAAACTGTTGCCCATATGTTTCACTAAAGCAAGGTGAACTGGTATTTACAGGCACACTGACCTCTTTTCCACTGAGAAAACAAGGAATCATGTTAGTAGAACAAGACCCTAAACTATACAGTCTGTTCTACAGTGCATTTAATTGTAAGAGTGGGTCATGAATATCTGAGTATGTGATTTCTTCTGAGAAAGTCACAGGACATTTATATATCAAAATAATAATACTTGTCTCAACTCAACTTTTATGACTTTGTAGAATTACAGGGTATAGAATAGCTCCTTCCAGGTGTATAAACTTCCTCCTGCGAAATCTGACACTTTACATAGTGCTTTAACACCTATAAACTCCAGAGGTAGTGACAGTTTTCTGTACTTTTGTACAATATTCCATTAGCAAAATCTTGTTTCATATATGTGAAAAGCTGAGAAGAAAGTTGGGACACCATGACAAGATCTGATTCACATGACAGTCTGAGTTGTGTGACAGACTGGGAGCAGCGTTGTTACATATATTTTACCACATGAAAAGTTGGAAAGCTGACTACGGCAACAGTGATGGCACTGCCCTGCCTCCATCACTGGCGAAACTCTTGCAGAAACTACAGAAAGCATCACCAACCATTCCCTTTCAAATCATGCTAAGAGTTTTAAACTCCAACCCAGCACAGTGGACATTATCTCTGCAATGATTCTGCATCTGCTTAGGGAAGAAACTCCGATAGACAGTCGACTCAAGTAAACATGTGTCACCATGAGAAAACTTAGTGGGCCAAAAATTCCTTTTTAAATCTATATATAGAAATAGGATGGAGAATGGGACAGCCAACCACTCAGAACAATAAAAAAATGTTGACTTTGGTGATATGGAAAATGTTGTTGGTGATGTGATAAAATATCATGAATTGCACAGTATTAATTACAACTCACATTCAAATATATCTATAGCAATATCTATAAGATTTATACCGATATCTGTATCTGTAACGATGATCACTTCGAATTAAGCATCAAGCCAGGAAAGACTGCATTTATCTAATCAACAAGCCGCAGGTGCATAGTAGTGAAAAGTTGAAGCAAAGTTCTTCAAATTTAAGGATGGATTATTATCATGATGATCTCATGTCTGATGGCAACTATCAATCAACTCTCTAGAGTTTTTTCTTTAAAATATCAGGTTTTATAACTATCCTCAAAAAGTAGTTTAATTGTCTGTAGAAAAGATAGTTTAATCTGTAAAATTAAGAATGTTGTTCCAACTATGAATATTATATGGCTTGAGGAGCCTTTAAAAAACTATTATTTCTGACAATATAAAATTGCCCAAGGTAACTATTGTCTACGTTGTAAAGGAGTAAACAGGCAAAACAATAAAATGCAATGCTGAGATAACCAAAGGAGATGTTTAATGGTATTGCATATGAAAGTTATGGCATCAATATTTCTGTGTAATGGGTGGTCTGTTTTTATATATAACTCATACCCAACCTAGAATGTAATCCAAAATCAGAAGACACTGCGGAATACTATCTTCCATTGTTCTTGCAACATAAGAAGGCGAAAAACAAGAAAAAGGGGGAGTAGGAAGAAGAGACAGAAGAGGCAGATGAGAAGGCGGCAGAGCAGCAGAAGAGGAAGAGGAGGAGGAGGATAGGAAGGAGAATAAAGCATCAAACTAAAAGGAATAGAGGACAGAGATTAGAGAAGTACTGAAGGCCCCAGAGTCACAGAAGTAGTGAAAAAAAATCTATTGAGAAACAAGAGGCAATAAATGCCTAGATCTGCCTGATCCAGGGAAGTGAAATCTATTTAACAACACACGTGTTAAGAAGTTTGGAATAAATTTGAATTATTGCTGTGGGAAGGCAGTTTCTTTATAGAAAGAGCTTGGTATCTTACTTAGGGATCTATTAAAATACAGGAAACTACTACCTGATGCAAGCAGTATAAGCCATGTTTAAAATCACTAATATTTAGTGAGCATTTTCTGTGTTCTTGCCTCTGTGGAAAGTGCCTTAAGAGTATTACTTGTTTAGTTTCCATAAAACCCTATGAGGTAGAAAACTGAGGAAAAGTAATACACAATGAGGCAAGGTTCAGTAAAAGTGGAGCCTGATCTAGACTTTTCCGATTGATAATTGAGCTGAAATCTGGACATTGAGCAGGAGTTCAGGAATGAAAATGGTTGGACAGTCTTTGCAGAGGGAAATGATATAGTATATGCAAAGGTTCTGTGGTCACAGGGAGCATGCCTTCTTCAAGAAACTGAAAGAAATCAATTTGCCTGAAACAAATTTACCTAAGGAAAGAATAATGTGTGAGAATGGAAGAACATTGTTACAGGCTATAGAAATCTTAACAGTCTCAACATTTTTAACAGTCTCTTAAAGTCTTGTCATGTTATAATAATACAACATTAGAAATACCCAGTTTTGTTCTAGATTATTGTTCTTTTTTTTATACCATAAGAAAAATAAACTTCACACAAAAAAATATTTATTAAGAAGATCTTTTCATAGGCTTATTGACTTAATATCCCAATGGTTCTTTTCAGTCCCTATTTTATTAAAACATAATTATTTTTGTTTTGGCTAATTCATGTGAAGTTTTTCTCCCATATTTGGATCTTTGTCCTCTAACCTTATTTGCCTACATTGCATAGCTAAGTTTTATTCCCTTTTTCCTGTTAATAAACCTCCTGGCCCATGAAATCATTAGCATTAATATGTCTAGCATTTACATCTAATATTTATAAAATAGCACTTATTTAGACAACAAGGGTATATCACTAAGTAAAATTACACTTGAGGAGAACTAATTATTCATCTATGGAGAACTCTGAAGTTAAGTAATACATTTAAAAATAATAATTTTAAATGGGAAACATGGAGAGAGAGAGGTGGAGGATCTCACTTGAAATTAACATAGGATATGTTCTAGTAGATAAAAAAAAATAGTATTCTCTAATTTCAGAGAGATTAAAACAGAGACAATTACTTTGATCATCACTCTTCAATCAGAAATGTGGGCACTTGAAAGTGCTACCATGACCACTGCCACCACCAAATTCCCATTTCTCATTACCAACAATCTGCATTATCTGGTAGGATATCTTATACAACACAAACTTTGATATTCATTGAATCAGCGGGAGCTCTTGTTAAAATGCATATTTTGATTCAGCAAGTGCTGGGAGTGGCTGAGATATGTATCTCTGACAGACTTCCAAATGTTGCTAATGCTGCTGGTCAATGGACCACATTTTGAGTAGGGAAGCAATAATTCACATTCCACTTTCCATGACAGCATCAAAATGGCGTAATACATACATATTTTATGGTGAACTCTGGGTGGAAAGGAGGTAGTCATGAGTAGAATTTTGACTAGTATCACTCAGTCCTGAGGGTCAGAGTGCAGCAAAGAAGATACAGGAACAAGTGGACTGAGAAAAGCAGTATTGCTGCCACTTACTCCACTTGCTTCTTAGCAGAATAATGATATGGACACTTTGAAGTCCGAAAGATATAACTTTCTTCGATACTCCATTTGGAGTGATACTTGTATCAAACTTAGAAGACAAGCGAATCAAAAATTTACCTTATTATGATGTTATAAAATTTTTTAAAGTTAACATTTATTTATTGCTTCAATGTTCCAGATATTAAGTTTGGTGTGTCATATGGATTATCTCATTTATTCTTATTATGATGTTATAAAATTAAAAAGAGTTAACATTTATTTATTGCTTCAGACGTTCCAGATATTAAGTTTGGTGTGTCATATGGATTATCTCATTTATTCTTGACAACAACCCCCTGGGATAAATTAAATGATTATGTCATTGTAATGTTGAGGAAATTAAGGCACAGAGAAGTTAGATCACTTACTCAATGAGCAGTAAGTGGAATGTTTGTAACTACATAGTCTGATATCTCATATAAATACTTACGATAATTACTTTCTATGACATCTTTGGATTAAATAGAACTAAAACACTTGTACCCATCATAACTGAATTCATGTTTCTTCTGGGGGTTAGGTTATGGCATTGCCCTCTAAAGTCCATGTCAAGTTAATTCTTGCTAAGATAATAGTATTCATCTGTTCCTTAGAAGAGAGCAAAACTTTAAAGGAATGGGACTTATGGCAGAGAGGCTGGAAAACTATATTGGAGTACATAGAAGTTATTTTGTGTATTTAAATACACAAGCTTTGTTCTTCTCTTATTTTTTTTCCAACCTCAACTTTACTTTCCTTACCCTTTTTTTTTTCATCTTTTTAAAAAGTTTTCTTAAATTACTTTTGCAGTAAGACAGGAGGTAGCTAAATAAATGCAAAATCAAATAAATGCACATTTTGCCCACACAAAATGAGCAATTTACTGAGAAGCAGAGGCTGACAACAAAGCCATTCAGCAAATTAAAAGTGTTAACTAGGTGTCTTATCCATGTTCTAGACCTGCTGGTGGGCATCAAACACTCATCAAAGAACAAAGGGGCTGACACAAGATCAAAGCTCAGATGTCATTGAGGTTCTTTCCACATTTTCAGTACTTTCCACATTTTGTTATACTCCAGAACCAGATGAAATCACAGACCAATTCCTTGTCAATTCTGTAGGAGACAACAGTCTCATTTATTCTTCAAAGTCCAGTTTAGGTCACATTATGGTGCCCTAGATTCATCTTTTCCCTTCTCACATTTCCTAGTACCTATTGTGTGTATCAAGTACTTAGGCCCTGGAATGCTAATATCTTTTATTATCTTTTTTTGCCTTCATTATCTCTTCTCCACAGGCTGATTATAACCTCTGTGAGGAACAAGTGTGTCATAGCCTTCTCTTGCTTTACTCCGTAACACCTAAAACAATGCTTGTAAGACTTAAGATTAAGTCTTAAGATTAATTAAGGAATAATTAATTATTATAAGACAGGAATAAATGTTCTCTAGTAACCAGAAAAAGAAACTCTTTGGTTTCTTACTCAAATATTTTGGTGTAATCCTCTTTGAAAATATATTTCTAACAGTGTTGTATGGAACAAAAATGGTTATTGTCTTTCCCACTTGAATTAAAAAACCCATAAACAGGGCGGTCTGGGAAAAGGATATTTTCATAACAAAATATGTCTTCTCAGTCAGTAGGCTTATTTCACCATTAATTTTAATTGAGGTAATTCAGATTTAGTCCATTCTGCCTTTTCAAATGTAAATCAAATATATATAATTGATATGCTATCTTAAAATAACTGATAAATGTCCTAGTGAAGCTTTTTAAAAGTATATTTGTTTGACATAACAATATTAAGTAGAAACATTTTAACTGCAAAAGGAAAGATGATCATATTCCTTACCTAACTAATTTAATTACTATTATTTTTATCTCATATTGAATTTATTAAGTTTAAATACTTTAAGGAGCTCATTCATTAAAATATTTTATTATTAACATAATGAAAAAAATTTTTAACGAAAGTAAAAAAAAATGAATAATTTGTCAAAAGTGCTTATCTAAAGTGTCTACCACCTACATGTATCTTTACAAATGTTGTGTTTTACCTTTAAATCCCTATAAAGCCGTAAAACAAAGGAAAAATTGATTATTGGCCAATTTGTTAAAGGATTGTCAATTTTGCATTACTAATAAAAAAACTGAAGAAATCCTTTTTAAGCAAGTATTCCATTTCCTACATGCATGCAATTCCTAAATGAATACTGAAAATAGCTAACATTATCATTACATTTAGGAAAAAAGAGATACTATTCAGCTTCCTTGTTCACCTCTTAATAGCTCACACACTACTAGAAAGTACTTGAATACATGCTGAAGAGCAGAGTGTAATAGTTCCTGGTTTACATCTCAGGCAGGTTAATAGGTCTTCAGACTTCACTTAGCACCACATTTTCGGACCATCATAAGTCTTAAATTTACTTCCATGCTGACAGTTTAATGTTCGAATAAGCAAGGAGTTAACTTACTTTTAACTTCTAAACCTTAGGACCTCTATCTTAGAGCTATAAAATTGACATTTCAGCATGAATTTTTTTTCATGATGTGTCTTTCAAATGTGCACATGTTACAATGTCTAAAACAGCTGTCCATGTTTACATTAAAAGCCTTTCAAATATATATTTTTTTCTTTAGGATGCTATTTGTGTAGAAAGGAAAATAAGCAAATTGACTACTTTTTTACATTCTTCCCTCCCTTTCCCTTCCCTTCTTTCCTTCTTTCCCTTTTTTTCCCCTCTCTTTTTTTTGTTCTGATGTTTCTTTCATTTCTCGTTTCCTTCCTTCTCTTTTTTCTTTTTTTTCTCTTTCTAAGGTACTTGAAAGTAACTTTAGCAATTATTCAAGCAGAGTGAGGGATGCCAGCAGTTTAAATCTGCACTCTGCCTTTAATTCTTGTCAGGGTTTCACGTGCATATATCAGAAGTGAAATGTTCTACTATATATCATGCTTAACCAACTAGAGGTCAAAGAGCTAAATCATTGCATTCATGAAAGTAAAATGTTGTGCTTTCTAATTGCCATCACTTTGGGAGACTCACTTCCAATGACCAAAGTGACCTTCAAATATGATATTGACCACTTTGTAGTAAAATTTATCATAATTGTGACATGACAATACAAAATAAGAAATGACATGGATAAAAAAAGCTGTTATGATGGTAGTAAGATTTTTTTAATCTCAAGTAATTTTACATTCAATTTTCTACTTGGTTGTGTTTTTCCTGATTCTTTATATTGCCTTTGCCAATATACCATTTATATATTGTTTATAAGATTATATCACTACTTAAATGTGTAAACTTGTTAAAGTTTTAATGTAGAGTCATGGATGCATAAGGATTCACATCTTTTGTTGAAAACTGTTCTATATAATATATATTAATATTTCACATTTTATTAATGTGCAAGGGGGGAGCACTTGTAAATTCCAGGTTAGACAATGAAATATTACATCAATCTTTCATAGAACTAATTTGCAATTTCCTTACAATTCTAGGATGTCAGTAAGAAGTAGAAACTAATAATCATCCCTTGCCTACTATCTGCTAGAAAGATGAAAATAAATAATAATAATTCTGTTCTATAGGACAGAACTTAGATTTTCCCCAAGTGCTTTACTGGGAATAACTCAGTGATTTACTGGGAATTTACTCAGAATAACTCAAGTTGTATTAAAGAGAAACACATTCCAAAGAAATCAGGTAACTGTCGAAATCATAGAGCTAGGAAGGAGCAGAATGTGAAAGTAAGACTAGATTGCCTGTCTTCAAAATATTTCCATTGTTATGTACTTATGACTGGTAGGGGGCCTAAAATCATACAACTCTAGTTTAACACTTTTATTTGCAGATGAAGCCTACAGATGTATCAAGACTTGACAAAGGTCAAAACACAAAAACAAAAGCCAACCAACAAACCAAAAATTAAAAAACTGAAAAACCCCAAACTTTTTTGTGATCTTTTCACTACTCTAGCCTTTCTTCCTATATCACATTTACTAAGAGCTCATCACTTAATGAAAACAAGGGGTCATGCAAAGGCCAGAGCAGTTCTGAAGACCCTATGTCAGAACCCAGTGAAGCCACTTTGCATAAAAAACACTCAATGATATGCTGAGAAACATATTATAAAAGCTACATTATTTTTCTGTGAATGTTTTTGCTACGTAAATTACATTTATGCTATTAGGCATGAGAGTAAGTAGATAGTGGGGAAAAGCTGAACAGATAGTCTAAAGTATTCAAGGAATAAACAATTTCTACTTGTTTTTGCATGCATTTTTCGAATTATCTTTTAGTGGAATTACTGTAGTCTGCAGATCTGGTTTCCAAAAGTCAGTATAAAAATATATGCCCAGTGTAAAAAAAAAATCAAACCAAACAATGTAAACATCAAATTTTGAAGCTCCTTTTTACCTTTCAGTGCAGTTCTAATCCCCTGATTAAGTTCTATTTACAATTTTGTATCCTCTCAAAATATTTGCTTTGAATTTAGGTCAACAGATAGATATCAGGAAAATTACATTAATAAAAATTAGTACACTAATTCAATGAAAGGTTAAAAAAACAGCAAAAAATATGTCCAAGAGAGGGACCAATAGAAATAGAAAATAAGATGGTGGACTTAAATCCAAATATAGCAGTAATTAGCAGTCTAAACATTTTGCTATGAAGGAAGAGGGTTGTAGACTCTGCTAAAAACCAAATCCAATTGAATGCTGTTTTAAAAAGGCATACCTAAAACAAAGGACACAGAAGGTTTGATCATTAAAATATGGAAAATATGGACAAAGTTAAAAGATGGATAGAGGATATATCTTTTTGTAGACATTTTAAAGACCATTTAGAAGTTAAAATTTTTAAAAAGTAGAGATAAGGAGAAACATGGTAGAATGATGAAATGTTTAACTTTCCAGAAAGATATATCAAATTTAAATTTGTATGCATCCCATAACATAGCCTCTAATAACCAAAAACTTAGAGGAATGTAAGAAGATACAGCCAAATCCAAAATCAAGTGGTAATCTTGCTCAGTAACAGATGAAAAAAACTTCATAATAGCAGAAAAGAAATTTTAGGAAAGATCTAGAAGGTCTGATTAACTTGATGAAAACAAGAGCTAAGGAACATAATTAGAATCCTACCCACAACAACTGCAGAATACCATTTTTTTCTAAGCAAACACCAAACACATAAAAAATTTGATCATTTGCTAGGGTATAAAGTAAGTTTCAACAAATTTCAAAGGATTTTGAAAGTGTACACATGTTTACAAACCACAATGCAATCAAGTTAGAAATATACAATAAAATATAACTGAACATCACTATATATTTGCAAGTATATACATCTAAATAATCCATGGGTCAAAGGAGAATGCATAAAGGAATTTTAATGAAAATACTACATATCATATCTTGTGGGTTGCATCTAAAACTGTGTCTAGAAGAAAAGCTATAGCTTTAAAATTAACATTGGAAGAGCATGAGCTGAAAAGTAACAAGCAAACTGACCACCTTAAAATGTTTGAAAGCAAGCACAAAATAAACAAATGTAGTTGGAAAGAAATAAGAACCTAACAGCCTAAATTAATGAAATTTAAAAAATAAATAAAATAGAGGGATAAATAAAAAGCAAAAATACTTCTTTAAAGTAGGTATTAAACAGCTAATTAAATAATAAAAGGTCCTTGTTCTTTCATATACCAAGAATTGTTTTAAAATTACAGTATTAAGAGAATGGGATATTAGTGAAGAGATTAAAAATAAACCAACTTAACATATGGAGAAAAAAGAAGCAGTTCCATACATTTGTCATTATGTGACGTGACAGAGACTGCAAAGTGGTGCAAAACAGGCAGAATTTTCCATTAATTATGCTGATATAGGGGAATAATATGTAGTCATTAAAATAATAAAAACATTTTCTACTAATATGAAAGACCTCTGAGATATATTATTTGTTAAGAAAAATAAGTTGAAGGACAGTGTAGATATGGTAATCTACATTTTATGTAAAAGTAGCTGAAGGAAAGAATCTATATTTCTATTTACCTCTATGTGCATTAAAATTATACAAAGAAGAATATATAAGAAATTAACATCCATGGATATTTACTGGGGGGTGGGAGAAAGAAGGTAGATATTTTAAAAATATATTAAAAATTGAAAATTGTCACTGGCATAAGAGGCTATCAGTATAAAAAAAGTAAAACTAGAGACTTAAATCTCAAAGTTAAATTTAGAAATATTACAAGCCTAAAGTGAAAGGCAAAACAATAAAGCTTTATAAAATACCAGGAAAATATTTTGATCACCTTGATTTAAGGAAAATCTTTTAATATAAAAACAAAAAGTATTGCCCATAAAAGAAAATGTTGATAAATTAGACAACATAAAAATTAATAAATTATATTCATCCTAAGATATATTAAAGAGTGAAAAAATAAGCCAAAGAACAAGCAATGATATCTGGATTATATATTATGAGAAAAAAATTAGTATACCAAATATATAAAGAATTCCTATCATTTTGTAATTAAAGAAACAGTTAAATTAAAATTGGGACAATACATATTAAGACACTAGTTTTAACTGCCTAATATTTGGCACCATATTTAAGATTTCATTGGGTCATTTATACTTTTTATTCTAATTCTCATTTTAAAACTGAGACTAAGTCAGAAAATTAGATTGTAACAAAAGTAGAGTTTTAATTTAAAAATCTGTGAACTGCTGATTCCATGAAATTGCACTACTTTGATCATTGAAAATATATGTTGAAAGGAATTTTTCAGAAAGAATAAAGAGTATCTATTCAGGGATTTTGACTTAGTCTCACTTTTGTTATAAAAAGTTTTTCAACTAGGTCTAAAGTCCATCGAAATTCATGTTTAAAGAAAATTCTTGTTTGATGCTGACCAGGTACAGAAGAAGTAAATGAGAAAAAAAATAAAACTTGGAAATTAGTGACTAAATGTAGAGATAAATGGAAAGAAGTTTGAGAGAATCAAATAAGAACAACAATCAATTGAAGTATTAACTTCAAATAATTATTTGAAGTATATGACAAAGAAATCACTGTCTCTTTCAAAAGACTATTTCTATTGCCTCTTTATAGTCTGCCTAACATTTAAAAATAAGGTTGTATCGAATATCATTATGTCATAGCCTGTTATGTTATTTCCCAAGAAAAACAAACAAACAAACATCATTGCCATGAAATATTCACCTTTGTCAAAGAACAGATATTGCAGGGAAAATAATAAACTTTGCTAGAAATATCTGTACAGACTACTCCCCTCTTATAGGTTAGTAAGCAATGATCATTCTTCCAGATCCTCAAGCATATTTCAGTCAGTATTTTGGAAAAGCTTTCTTGAAAAAATCCAACATTTTTCCTTTTAAGTATTCTACACTGTTATTTGAGGTCATAAAAACAAAAGGAGAACCAGTTCCTATGCCCTTGTCCTTTGTTAAAATAATTTAAAATTACAACAGGATTCAAAAAAGTAACTGAGCCTGCGAAAGGCATTCTGCAGTAGGAGAGTCTCTGATTCAAAATGCCTCACCATTTAATCACCTAGAACTTGTCCTTTAATTGAATTTTCAACTTTTCTTTTTTCTTGGAGACTGACTTTGTTTGGATTGAAATAAACAGCATAGAAAGAGGATGATTTCATTTGGGTAGATTTCATATCTTGATGGATTATGAAGGAACACTTACACTTCAGATTTAAATTTTAAAAGGATTTAACAACATTCTACTTAATATTCAGAGAATAACTCATGATTCATAATGATCTTTATAAATTTACTAAAGATTATTTTGTAGGATATCCAATTAAATCTGACACTAATTTGAAGTAGATTTCCTTTTGATAATGATATTTGTTGATGACACATGATAATAAAATTACTACATAGAATTTGGGGTTTGGTGATGTAAACCACCCCTTTTCTATTTCATATTAGTGTTTTTTGGTGAAAGGAAAAACGATTTTGGAATAATCTTGAATTGTATTTTCACATTTCAACCTTACTAAGAGGTTATTATTAAACAAGTCCAAAGAGATTTCATGTTAATGCTATTTAATAGACAAAAATCCTCCTTTTGTAGCAGTTTGTGTTTTAGGGTTTTAAAGTAGACACACAAAACACACGTTGAAATACCATTTAGAGGATGGATGATATGTTCATTCCCTGGAGACTGAGGCAATCCTGTAACATAACAAAGCACAGAAATAATGTTGACTATATTCATACCCAAACCATAGACCCTCTCTAGAGAATTTGATTATGTCTCACCTACTTCACCTTAAAATGAATTTGTTACCAGGAGAATACCTGATTCCAAAGGAAAAATATATATGAATGTTAAAAAGAGAGAGAGAGAGCGCTCTAAACATCTTTTCATTGGAACTTAAGTTTGGAAAGAGGAGCCAAAGATAATGTCTTTGGATAAGAGTTAAGCCATCATGTTGAATCATTTTGTCAACTGATTTAAGAGTTTTATTGAATGTCTCCACTTTCCTCTTTCCCTTCAAAATTCTTGGGCTTGGCAATATAGCAGAATGTTTACTGCACAGATTCTGGACCTAATCTTCCTAGGTTCAAAACCAGGCCCTTTTACTTCCTATGTAACTGAGACAGTTCTTTAAAATTCTTGAGTCTCTCTTCCTGAGAAAAATAGTGATCATGATGATAACCATAGTACCTACCTCCATAGTATCAGATTAAATGAACAAAATTTGTAAAGCACTGTAGGGAAGGTAACATTTACCTCTAACTTCTTAAGGCTTTTCAGATGGACATGAGAATTAAATTTACAGAAGACAGATTAACAGAAGAAAAGCATTCACATTTATATGTTTTAGGTGACATAAGAGCTCTCATAAGGAAATAAAGACCCAAACAAGTGGCAAAACCTAAATGCTTTTATACCAGATTGACCAAAGAGAGGCAATTGTGGAAAAGTGACTAAAATACAGGGAGGCTAAAGAAAGATAAGAATTACTTTAACAAGGTCTGTTTGTATAGAATTCTCTTGGCTTTGACTTCGTATCGAAGAATGTTTCTTTTCTCGCGGTACAGAAAGGGCATCTTTCACATGGGAGTTTTTAATCTCCTGCTTTCAGGAAGAAAAGGGGAGATTAGAGTGCCCTTCCTGCATCTGCTATTTTATTAAGTGCCTTTGGATCAAAATAGTTTTTATGCCAAAGTGACATACATTGAGGTGGCATATTCTGCCACCTTTCAGCACTTAGAACAGCAGCTAGCCCATAATACATGCTCTATGAGGGTTAGTTACTATTCATTTGGAATATGTTAAGAAAATCTTTGTTTTTATTTTTTACTTCTGTTATAAAATTGGAATAATAAAATGAGGCTCTATGTTGAAAAACTCTTGCAAGGAAGATCCTAAATTTTTGGAGACCTCAATAATAGTAACAATAATGACAACAACAAACATAAAAACAACAGTTGAAGATAGTATAATTTTTAACTGCCAGGCACTGTGCAAGATGTTATATATATACTTAATTCTTCTTTAAACTTTACATCTATCTTGAGAAGTAGCTTTTATTATTCCTATTTTACAGAGTAAAAAAGGAAAACTTAATCATTTTTACTAATGTCCAAGTAGTCAGACAGTTAGGAAGAAGATAGAAGTAAATAGCTTACTACTTTTCAGGCTTACTTCATGATTTTATGCCATTCCACCATGGACCCTAGGTAATTGTTGTACTGATCCCTTGAATAGCTCTCCATTTACAGCTACCTTCCTTTGTCTGGAATGCGATAGCTCCCTTACTTAGTCTAACTCAGATATCATCTATTTGTGCTACCTTCTCTGATTTCTCTAGGCAGAATAAATTATACAGCACTAGCTGTCCGTTGACAGTATATTACTACTATAATCCATTTTGGAACCTGGCTTACATCAGAGTTGATGGTGAACAACTAGAGGATTAGACCGTATTTTCAGGTACTTAATTTATACAGTAAGACTCATAAAGTATACAATATATTTGTTAAATAATACACTTGGAATGATCATATTGAGAAGTCAGAACAATCAACACTATAAGGAATAGAGAGGGACATTGCATTATGATAATGGGATCAATTCACCAAGAAGGCATGATGATCTTAAATTTGTATGTTCTTAACAACAGAGCTTCAAAATTCATGCAGTGAATACTGGTAGCCTGAAAGGAGAAATAGGCAAATCTACAATTATATTTGGAGATTTCAACAGGCCTCACTGAAAAATCACTAGAATAAACAAACAGAAAATAATAAGGCTATGTAAGACTGAAACATCATCAACTTGGCATTGATATTTATGGAACACCTTGCCCAAGAAAAGCAGAATATAAGGCAATCCAAGGACACTAAAATGAACAATTTACCAGATATACCATATCTGTGCCATAAAAATAAATCCAACAAAGTTAAAATAATTGAATAATTGAAATTATACAATTTATTTTCTCTCATCATCACTAAATTCTGTAAATCAGTAACAGGAAGATATCTTAAAATGTCCCAACATTTGGAAACTAAACAACATACTTCTAAATAACTCATAAATCAAAGAGAAAATCAAAGTTAGTTTAAAAAATATTTTGAATTGAGTAAAAATAAAAACAACATATAAAGTATGCAGGTCTTATGGTTCTGGGACCCAGTTCTAACCTGTGTGTGTGGGAGTAGGGGGTGGATGTGGAGGTTTCCTCACACCAACAAGCAGTTCTTGGATACCATCAGGCTGTCTGAGAATTCATCTCAATTCTGACACTACCTACCTGAAGACAGCATCAGATCCCACCAGTTAAGGGCTCCATCCTACAAAACTGATATAGACTGTAAAGTTATAATCAGATTTTCAGCAGCATGGAGGGTCAGTGCCCCTAACCCCTTGAGTTGTTTAAGAGTCAGCTGTAATTCAGGAATAGCCATATAGAAGAAATGGATAGGGCAAGGTATGAGGAAAGGGCACAGAACTTCCATGCTCTCTCAGAGCACCACTTTCTTCAGTCAATTCACCAACTGGGAGCTCTCAGAATCCTGTCCTTTTTTGGGTTTTATGGAAGCTTCATTACAAAGGAATGATTGGTTAAATCACTGACCACTGGTGATTGATTCAACCTTCAGCCCCCCTCCTCTCCCTGGAGGTCAGGAGAGTAGGATTTAAAGTTCCTACCTTGTAATCCCCTGGCAACCAGCCCCCATCCTTAGGTGGAATCCAAAAGTCACCTCATTAACAAACAAAAGACACCTTTGTTGCTCTTATCACTTAGGAAATTCCAAGGGTTTTAGGAACTTTGTCCTAGAAATGGGAATGAAGAGGAAATATATATATTTCTTCTTATAAATCACAATATCACAGCAGGGCACAGATACTACAATATTTAGAAGGAAATCAATGAAACTAAGAACATAATGGCAATAGTGAAAAAAATCAATGATATAAAACTTGCACATTAAAAATATCAACAATTAATTTGAAATGGATTATAGACCTAAATGTAAAACCTAAAATTCTGGAAGAAATACAGGAGAATATGTTTATGGTCTTGGAATAGGCAATTATTTCTTAGATAGGAAATAAACTATAACAGTTTTTAAATTGGGTATGATCAAAATGTAAAAAACTTCTCTTTAAGAAGCATTATTAGCAAGTCTGGATACAATCCTTAGACTAGAAAAAAATTTTGCAAAATCCATATAGGGTTAAAGCCTCACTTCAACAATATATAAAGAAACCTCAAAACTCATTAATAAGAAAACAAACAATGCAATTTTCAAAGGGGCAAAATCTTTGAACAGACAGATCAAAGAAGATATAAGAATAGCAAATAAGCACACAGAAGGAATGGACGGATGCTTAACATCTTTAATCATCAGATAAATGAAAATTAAAACCACAATGTGAAACCACTACAGACCCACTAGGATGGCTAAACATAAAACCAAACTGAAATAAACTGAAATAAATGAAAGAGTAAGAAAAGATTGAAAGTACTGAATGCTGACAAATATGTGTAGTAAGCAGGGAGAACTCTCAGACACTGCTGCAGAAGATGCAATGAAATCATATGTCCACAGAAAGCCTGTTAAAGAAAGTTTATAGCAGCTTTGTTCTTAATTTCCCCAAACTGGAAACGGTCAAAATGGCCATCAACCGGTGAATGAATAAAACATTGCTGTATATCTATGCAAGTAAATTCCACTGAGGAAACATAGACATGAACTACTGAAACATATAATAATATTGAAGAATTTAAAAAGCATTATTCTAATTAAGAGAAGCTAAATATTAAAGGCCATGTATTGTATGATTCCACTTATATAAAATGTCCAAAGTAGGTATGTCTATAGAGACAGAAAATAGATTAATGGTTGCCAGGGTCTTGGGTGGGAAGAGACAACTGTCTGCAAAGCAGTATGAAGGAACTTTTAGAGGTGATAGTATTATCCTGTATTCTGATTGTAGTGGTGATTTCACAACTTTATATATTTGTTAAAATTCATAGATTTGTGCAGCTAAAAAGGGTAAATTTTACTGTATGCAAATTATATCACTATAAACCTGATTTTTAAAAATATTAGAAAAAAGAAATACAGACTGTCATTTAGCAGTTTTGATATATAAATATTAGAATTAATTAATAAGAGCTCAAAAATATGGAGGGAAAGAAATAATCAAAGATAGAAAAAAAATATTCCAACACCTAGAGAACATAATGCTCCACATTAAAAAGATCTACACATGTACCCACACACACACAGAAATATAAACACTAGATCCACACCAATGCATTCTTCATGAAAACTCAGATCAAGAAATATAAAGATGAGAATCATCAAATCCTTTATTTGAGGAAAAATAAAAGACCATAAACAGTATGTCAAAAATCAGAAAGGCTTCAGTCGTCAGCAAAAGTGAAAGCTAGTAGACAATAGAGCTATGCCTTCAGAATTCTGAGGCAAAATGATTTCTACTTAGATTTACACTTCACCAAGTGTAAGGATGAAACAGGCATTTTTAAACATCATGCTATCAACAATTTATTATGTGTGAATACCTTCTTAAAAGGATACTGGAAGATATGTTTTACCATCTTAAGGGAGTAAATTAAGAAAATGGATATAGCGCCAGGTATCAAAAAATCTAGCATCAAAATGGTGAAAGAAATTTCCAGTACACTGGAAATTTTATTTGTCTACTCTTGAATTTCTTTCACTGTATTTTCTTTCGTATCAGCTAAACAAATTACTGACTTTTTAAATAGCCAAACATTTTGTACTTTGTAGTTTATAGAAATGTTTTATAAAGAATAGAATTATTGTTTTTAAATTAAGCTTTATATTCCTCCTCTATCATCAATATCCATATTCTTTGATACATGTGATATGTGTTCAATTTCACAGTTATTAGTATTTAAGCTCTTTAAAACAATTTAATAATGTATAATTATGTTCTACACCTACTTAGAATTCTACAAGTTCATCTAAATACTTTTTTTTCTTTAAAATAATTATAAAGTCAAAAAATGGTATATTTAACCGATGAGCAATACCCTCTGCTTTTTTGAAGGTTAGTTGCTTTGGACATATTAAAAACAACCTAATTCATCAATGCCTTGTCAGATTTTAATATGTGATGACAGCCTGTCAATTGACAAGAACGTAGGAAAGCATTTTCTTTACTAAGTTGACACTATAACTTGATGACTCCTGTGTTTCAATGACAGTCATTTCTTTGCCTTTCAACCAGCATGTTCTATTTGAAATTCAGTTTACGAGACACATTATGATAAAGGTCATTTGTTTAAAAACTCTATGCCCTTTCTGGCCTTTTGACTTTAAATGGAAAACACAAAGCACAATTTCCCACATTCAGAATCTTATATTTTTAGAGTATTTTTATTAGTAGGCTCCCATAATTGCAAATTTTAAAGCTATGCAAAAATTAATATCCTACTATCAAGACCAGATATTGAAGAAATATTTACTTTTAGAAACCTCGTCAGTGATTACCAAATGAAATAAAAATTAATAAATAAATGATGGCAATTTACTATATTGAGAAAGACAGCTTAACTCTTTTTCAAAGCTCTAGATTTATCTTAAATAAAATAAAGTAAGCTTGATTCCAAATCATCTTAAACATTATTTTATATGTAAAATTATGCTATTACCCAGAGTAGGATATAAAATATCCATAGTTGGTTTTAAATTATACTGTATTCCTTCAACCCCCAAATTTCACAGAATCTCATCTCTCTGTTACCAATATCCAGTGCTCCTACCTTAAATCTGATTGAGTAGTTTTTGCCTGAAGTTGCTTTGATGGAAGCTCCCAAATAATCTCATCCTTATTTATGCTATGTGAGGTTTTTTGTTAGTTTCTTCTTCAGAGAATGAAAGACAAATCCAAAAACTCTAGGGAGATGTCTCTCAGGTGACTCTGGAGGTTCACAATAAAAAGTTTGACTCTATGAAGCTGTGAGGATGAGGGCAATTAGATGTAGAAGGGATTGAGATGCTGAAATAATCCCCAAGAAAATATCTTGGGAATGATAATCCTACGTTGGTTCCATGTTTTATTTAAGCATCACCTAAAAGCAAAATTCTCAAGAAGAAGCCAGTATTCTCTTGCAGAAATCTGTTACTGAACAATACTCACGCACATATATGTATTTGAACAATGAGGCAAGGTGTTTTGTGGCTAATTTCATGTTTAGGAGCATAGACTTTGCACACAGAAAGACCTGAGATTGAAAATTTGCCCTTATTAGATGTATATACTTGGATAAACTATTTTCCTACTTGGAGGTGCTGTTTCTTGTCTGTGTGTAACTGTATTTCCCTAGCAATTATTTTCTGGATAATTGCTCATGTTCATGCACTACAGAACATCTAGCTCCTTTTCAGTCTTCCCCAGTTTTTTGGAGACCATAGGAATGTCTCAACTGTGCTTATGAAGATAATTGTTACATTTGTTGGCCTCTAGTCTTCTCATGATTTGATATCACTGCAAATAAAAAATGACTAGAGTGGGGTTCCCACTGGTGCCCTCTGTAGGACTATTTGTCCCTGTCCTCTCCCATTACTCCTCATTTTATCCTCCTCCTCTTTACAGGCCTCCATACCTATGGAAAATCAGTTAAGGTGAATTGGTACCCAGTGGCATCAGTCCACTGGGTGTTCAATAAAACGAGACCCTGAGTCCTATCTGAGGCCCAGTCAGAACCCATAACGGGTATAAAACTAGAATAAGACTTCATATTGTGGAGGTAATGAGGTAATTTATGTACAATTATTATATTTCTTCTGTTCCAAACACTGTAACAGGTACTTACATCCATTAGCATACTTAAAACCTATACAGTGCAAGCTATGCAGAATTATTATTTTCCCCGTTTCACAGATGAAGCAACTAAAACGTAGAGAAATTTATTCAAGTGGAACTGGCAAGTAACTAATTGAGCTAGATTTGAAAACTTGTCTGCTGTCATCTATATACAGCTGAGCCAACAAAGCATTTTTTTCTCTCTCACTCTCTCTCTTTCTCTGTAGTTATCTATCTCAAACTGTCTGATTCAATATATCTAATGATGCAAATTTGTGATAGTGTTTTTTTGTTGTTGTTGTGTTAATATTTCCAAGAAGCTAAAAATCCAACAAATCAAATATAATGTTTGGGAAACACAATTTTACGCTAAGATTATTTTAAAAATAAATATAAGAAAAGATATATTTATGACATTGTCTGGAAGACTTTGGAAAAAGTATAAATGTCTATCAGAGACTTTCAAGATGGTGGAGGAGTAAGACATGGAGATCACCTTCCTCCCCACATCAGAAATACAACTTCATGTGGAACAAATCCTACAGAACACCTACTGAACGCTGGCAGAAGACCTCAGACTTCCACAAAGGCAAGAAACTCCCCACGTACCTGGGGAGAACAAAAGAAAAAAGAAAAAACAGAGACAAAAGAATAGGGATGGGACCTGCACCTCTGGGAGTGAGCTGTGAAGGAGGAAAAGTTTCCACACACTTGGAAGCCCCTTCGGAGACAGGGGGTGATGGGGGGGAAGCTTCAGAGCCATGGAGGAGAGCGCAGCAACAGCGATGTAGAGCACAAAGCAGAGAGATTTGCGCACAAAGGACTGGTGCTGACCAGCACTCACCAGCCTGAGAGGCTTGTCTGCTCACCCGCCTGGGCGGGCGGGGGCTGGGAGCTGAGGTGCTGGCTTCGGAGGTCAGATCGCAGGGAGAGGACCAGGGTTGGCTGAGTGAACACAGCCTGAAGGGGACCAGTGTGCCACAGCTAGCCGGGAAGGTGTCCAGGAAAATGTCTGGACCTGCCTAAGAGTAAAAGACCATTGTTTCGGGGTGCGCGAGGAGAGGGAATTCAGAGCACCGCCTAAATGAGCTCCAGACAAGGGCATGAGCCGCGGCTATCATCGCGGACACTGGAGATGGGCATGAGACACTAAGGCTGCTGCTGTAGCCAGCAAGAAGCCTGTGTGCAAGCACAGATCACTATCCACACCTCCCCTCCTGGGAGCCTGTGCAGCCCGCCACTGCCAGGGTCCCATGATCCAGGGACAACCTCCCCGGAAGAACACACGTCATGCCTCAGGCTTTTGCAACGTCATGCCGGCCTCTGCCACTGCAGGCACGCCCCGCATTCTGTACCCCTCCCTCCACCTGGCCTGAGTGAGCCAGAGCCCCCTAAACTGCTGTTACTTTAACCAGTCCTGTCTGAGCAAAGAAAAGACGCCCTCAGGTGACCTAAAGGCAGAGGTGGGGCCAAATCCAAAGCTGAACCCCAGGAGCTGAGCGAACAAAGAAGAGAAAGGGAAATTTCTCCCAGCAGCCTCAGGAGCAGCGGATTAAATCTCCACAATCAACTTGATGTACCCTGCATCTGTGGAATACCTGAATAGAAAACGAATCATGCCAATAGTGAGGTGGTGGATTTTGGAAGCAACTATATATATATTTTTCCTTTTTCTCTTTTTGTGAGTGTCTATGTGTATGCTTCTGTGAGTGATTTTGTCTGTATAGCTTTGCTTTTACATTTGTCCTAGGGTTCTGTCTGTCCATTTTTTTCTTCTTTTTTTGGATAGTTTTTAGCACTTGTTATCATTGGTACATTTGGTTTTTGGTTTTGTTGCTCTCTGCTGTCTTTTTTATTTTCTTAATTTTTAATTTTTTAAATTTTTAAAAAATATTTTTAATTCTAATAACTTTATTTTATTTTATTTTTTCTTTCTTTTTTCCACACTTTTCTTCTGAGCCATGTGACTGACAGGGTCTTGGTGCTCTGGACAGGTGTCAGACCTTCGCCTCTGAGGTGGGAGAGCCGAGTACAGGACATTGGTCCACCAGAGACCACCCAGCTCCATGTAATATCAAGTGGCGAAAGTTCTCCCAGAGATCTCCACTTCAACGCAAAGACCCAGCTCCACCCAACAACCAGCAAGTTACAGTGCTGGACACCCTATGCCAAACAACTAGCAAGACAGGAAAACAACCCCACCCATTGGCAGAGAGGCTGCCTAAAATCATAATAAGGTCACAGACCCCCCAAAGCACACCACCAGATGCGGACCTGCCCAACAGAAAGACAAGATACAGCCTCATCCACCAGAACACAGGCACTAGTCCCCTCCACCAGGAAGCCTACACAACCCAGTGAACCAACCTTAGCCACTGGGGGCAGACACCAAAAAAGCAGGAACCACAAACCTGCAGCCCGAAGAAAGGAGACCACAAACACAGAAAGGTAAGCAAAATGAGAAGACAGAGAAACACAGCAGATGAAGGAGCAGGGTAAAAACCCATGAGACCAAACAAATGAAGAGGAAATAGGCAGTCTACCTGAAAAAGAATTCAGAGTAACGATAGTAAAGATGATCCAAAATCTTGGAAAAAGAATGAAGAAAATACAAGAAACGTTCAACAAGGAACTAGAAGAACTAAAGAGCAAACCAACAATCATTAACAACATAATAAATGAAATTAAGAATTCTCTAGAAGGAATCAAGAGCAGAATAACGGAGGCAGGAGAATGGAAAACTGACCTGGAAGATAAAATAGTGGAAATAATTACCACAGCGCAGAATAAAGAAAAAAGAATTAAAAGACCTGAGGACAGTCTCAAAGACCTCTGGGAAAACATTTAACATACCAACATTCGAATTATAGGGGTCCCAGAAAAAGAAGAGAAAAAGAAAGGGACTGAGAAAATATTTGAAGAGATTATAGATGAAAACTTCCCTAATATGGGAAAGGAAATAGTCAATCAAGTCCAGGAAGCTCAGAGACTCCCATACAGGATTAATCCAACGAGAAACATGCCAAGACACATATTAATCAAACTATCAAATATTAAAGACAAAGAAAAAATATTAAAAGCAACAAGGGAAAACCCAAAAATAACATACAAGGGAATCCCCAAAAGGTTAACAGCTGATAGTTCAGCAGAAACTCTGCAAGCCAGAAGGGAGTGGTAGGACATATTTAAAGTGATGAAAGGGAAAAACCTACAACCAAGATTACTCTACCCAGCAAGGATCTCATTCAGGCTCGACAGAGAAATTAAAACCTTTACACACAAGCAAAAGCTAAGAGAATTCAGCACCACCAAAGCAGCTTTACAACAAATGCTAAAGGAAATTCTCTGGCAGGAAACACAAGAGAAGGAAAAGACTTACAATAACAAATGCAAAACAATTAATAAATGTTAATAGAAACATACATATCGATAATTACCTTAAATGTAAATGGATTAAATGCTCCAACCAACAGACATAGACTGGCTGAATGGATACAAAAATGAGACATGTATATATGCTGTCCACAAGAGACCCACTTCACACCTAGAGACACATAAAGACTGAAAGTGAGGGGATGGAAAAAGATATTGCATGCAATATCAAAAAAAGTTGGAATAGCAATTCTCAAATCAGAAAATATAGACTTTAAAATAAAGAATATTACAAGAGCCAAAGAAGGATGCTACATAATGATCAAGGGATCAATCCAAGAAGAAGATATAACAATTGTAAATATTTATGCACCCAACATAGGAGCACCTCAATACATAAGGCAAATGCTAACAGCCATAAAAGGGGAAAATGACAGTAACACAATCATAGTAGGAGACTTTAACACCCCACTTTCACCAATGAACAGATCATCCAACATGAAAATAAGGAAACAGAAGCTTTAAATGATACATTAAACAAGATGGACTTAATTGATGTTTATAGGACATTCCATCCAAAAACAACAGAATACACTTTCTTCTCAAGTGCCCATGGAAATTCTCCAGGATAGATCATATCTTGGGTCACAAATCAAGCCTTGGTAAATTTAAGAAAATTGCAACTGTATCAAGTATCTTTTCCGACCACAATGCTATGAGACTAGATATCAATTACAGGAAAAACCTGTAAAAAATACAAACATATTGAGGCTAAACAATACACTACTTAATAACCAAGAGATTACTGAAGAACTCAAAAAGGAAATCAAAAAATACCTAGAAAAAAATGACAATGAAAACATAATGACTCAAAACCTATGGGATGCAGAAAAAGCAGTTCTAAGAGGGAAGTGTATAGCAATACAATCCTACCTCAAGAAACAAGAAACAGCTCAAATAAACAACCTAACCTTACACCCAAAGCAATTAGAGAAAGAAGAATAAAAAAACCCCAAAGTTAGCAGAAGGAAAGAAATCGTAAAGATCAGATAAGAAATAAATGAAAAAGAAACAAAAGAAACAATAGCAAAGTTCAATAAATCTAAAAGATGGCTGTTTGAGAAGATAAACAAAATTGATAAATGATTAACCAGACTCATTAAGAAAGAATGGGAAAAGATTCCAATCAACTGAATTAGAAATGAAAAAGGAGAAGTAACAACTGACACTGCAGAAATACAAAGGATCATGAGAGATTACATCAAGCAACTATATGCCAATAAAATGGACAACCTGGAAGACATGGACAAATTCTTAGAAAAGCACAAGCTTCAGAGAATGAACCAGGAAGAAATAGAAAATATAAACAGACAAATCACAAGCACTGAAATTGAGAATGTGATTAAAAATCTTCCAACAAACAAAAGCCCAAGACCAGATGGTTTCATAGATGAATTCTATCAAACATTTAGAGAAGAGCTAACACCTATCCTTCTCAAACTCTTCCAAAATATAGCAGAAGGAGGAACACTCCCCAACACATTCTACGAGGCCACCATCACCCTGATACCACAACCAGATAAAGATGCCACAAAGAAAGAAAAGTACGGCCAATATCACTGATGAATACAGATTCAAAAATCCTCAACAAAATACTAGCAAACAGAATCCAACAGCACGTTAAAAGGATAATAAAACGTGATCATTTGGGGTTTATCCCAGGACTGCAAGGATTCTTCAAAATACTCAAATCAATCAATGAGATAAACCGTATTAACAAATTGAGGAGAAAAACCACATGATCATCTCAATAGATGCAGAAAAAGCTTTTGATAAAATTCAGCAACCATTTATGATAAAAACCATTGAGAAAACAGGCATAGAGGGAACTGGCCTCAACATAATAAAGGCCATATATAACAAACCCACAGCCAACATTTTTCTTAATGGTGAAAAACTGAAACCATTTCCACTACGATCAGGAACAAGACAAGGTTGCTCACTCTCACCACTATTATTCAAGATAGTTTTGGAAGTTTTAGCCACATCAATCAGAGAAGAAAAAGAAATAAAAGGAATCCAAAGTGGTAAAGAAGAAGTAAAATTCTCACTGTTTGCTGATGACATGATATTATACATAGAGAATCCTAAATAGGCTACCAGAAAACTACTAGAGCTAATCAATGAATTTGGTAAAGTAGCAGGATACAAAACTAATGCACAGAAATCTCTTGCATTCCTATACACTAATGGTGAAAAATCTGACAGAGAAATTAAGGAAACACTCCCATTTACCACTGCAACATAAAGAATAAAATACCTAGGAATAAACCTACCTACGGTGACAAAAGACCTGTATGCAGAAAACTATAAGACACTGGTGAAAGAAATTAAAGATGATACAAACAGATGGAGAGTTCTACTATGTTATTGGATTGGAAGAATCAACATTGTGAAAATGACTATACTACCTAAAGCAATCTACAGTTTCAGTGTAATCTTTATCAAACTACCAATGGCATTTTTCACAGAACTAGAACAAAAAATTTCACAACTTGTATGGAAACACAAAAGACCCAGAATAGCCAAAGCAATCTTGAGAAAGAAAGATAGAACTGGAGGAATCAGGCTCCTGGGCTTCAGACTATACTACAAAGCTACAGTAATCTGGACAGTATGGTACTGGCACAAAAACAGAAATACACATCAATGGAAGAGGATAGAAAAGCCAGAGATACACCCACACACATATGGTCACCTTATGTTTGATAAAGAAGGCAAGAATATACAATGGAGAAAAGACAGTCTCTTCAATAAGTGGTGCTGGGAAAACTGGACAGCTACAGGTAAAAGAATGAAACTAGAACACTCCATAACACCATACACAAAAATAAACTTAAAATGGATTAAAGACGTAAATCTAAGGCCAGACACTATCAAACTCTTAGAGGAAAACATAGGCAAAACCCTCTATGACATAAATCACAGCAAGATCCTCTTTGACCCACCTCCTAGAGAAATGGAAATAAAAAACAAAAATAAAAAGCGGGACCTAATGAAACTTAAAAGCTTTTGCACAGCAACGGAAACCATAAACAAGATGAAAAGACAACCCTCAGAATGGGAGAAAATATTTCCAAATGAAGTAACTGACAAACGATTAACCTCCAAAATTTACAAGCAGCTCATGCAACTCAGTATCAAATAAACAAACAACCCAATCCAAAAATGGGCAGAAGACCTAGACATTTTTCCAAAGAAGATACACAGACTGCCAACAAACACATGAAAGAATGCTCAACATCACTAATCATTAGAGAAATGAAAATCAACACTACAATGAGTTATCACTTCACACCGGTCAGAATGGCCATCACTGAAAAATCTAGAAACAATAAATGCTGGAGAGGGTGTGGAGAAAAGGGAACCCTCTTGCATAGTTGGTGGGAATGTAAACTGATACAGCCACTTTGGAGAACAGTAGGGAGGTTCCTTAAAAAACTAAAAATAGAACTACCATATGACCCAGCAATCCCACTACTGGGCGTATACCCTGAGAAAAACCATAATTCAAAACGAGTCATGTACCACAGTGTTCATTGCAGCACTATTTACAATAGCCAAGACATGGAAACAACCTACGTGTCCATCGACAGCTGAATGGATAAAAAAGGTGTGGCACATATATACAGTGGAATATTACTCAGCCATAAAAAGAAATGAAATTGAGTTATTTGTAGTGAGGTGGATGGACCTAGAGTCTGTCATACAGAGTGAAGTAAGTCAGAAAGAGAAAAACAGATACTGTATGCTAACACATATATATGGATTCTAAAAAAAAAAAAAAAAAAAAAAAAAGATTCTGAAGAACCTAGGGGCAGGACAGGAATAAAGATGCAGACGTAGCGAATGGACTTGAGGACACGGGGAGGGGGAAGGGTAAGCTGGGACGAAGTGAGAGAGTGGCATGGACTTACATATACGACCAAATGTAAAATAGATAGTTAGTGGGAAGCAGCTGCATGGCACAGGGAGATCAGGTTGGTGCTTTGTGACCACCTAGAGGGGTGGGATATGGAGGGTGGGAGGTAGACGCAAGCAGGAGGAGATATGGGGATATACGTGTATGTATAGCTGCTTCACTTTGTTATAAAGCAGAAAGTAACACACCACTGTAAATCAATTTTACTCCAAAAACGATGTTAAAAAAAAAAGTCTACCAGTGGGGAAATATTTAAATATGTTGTAGTAGATTCAAATAAAAAAAGAAAAGTTAATATATCATAGAAGAAATTCTCAACATGTGGTTTGCAGACTTTTAAGGCCTCCAAGATCCTTTCATGGGTTTTCAATGCTAAAATTATTTTTATAATAATAATGAGATGCTGTAATTTTCATTGTGTTGACATTTGCACTGATAGTGCTAAAGTGATGGTGAATATGTTGGCTACCGTGTAACAGACCATTCCAACACTTAGTCGTTAAATAAAACAATGTTTTACTTCTTACAATTCAGTGGGTCAGGAATTCATGAGTGGTTTGGGGGGGTGGTTCTGGCTAATTTCTCATGAAACTTGGTCAGCTGTTGGACAGGGCTATGTACCATGAAGTCTTGATTCAGACTGGGGGGATGCTCTTTTAAAAAAGTCTCAATCACACGGTTAGCAAGATGGTGCCAACTACTGGTAGGAGACCTTAATTCCTCCCCATGTGGGCCTCTTCACAGGGCTGTTTGATTGTCCTCACAACATGGCAGCTAGCTTTCTCCAATAGTACCTGCTAGAAATGTCAAGGTCTTTTACGATCTAGCCTCCAAAGATGCACACCATCACTTTCACAATATCCTATTTCTGATACACTTCATCCCTATTCAATGAAGAAAGGTACTACCATAATGGTGTTAATAGCAGAAAATGAGAAGCATGGAGGGTCATTCTGGAGGCTGGCTACCACAGTGAGTTAATCAACTGGCCCCTTGCAAAAATCAAGGCAGTGGCATCAAATAGTACCAGCAATCAATGTATTCTTCAACATTCATGTATATGATCTTAAAATATATATTTTAGATTTAGCTGCTTTGAACATTAAATAAATGGAATATTGCATATATTCTTTTTTTTTAAACATCTTTATTGTAGTAAAATTGCTTTACAATGGTGTGTTAGTTTCTGCTTTATAACAAAGTGAAGCAGCTATACATATACATATATCCCCATATCTCCTCCCTCTTGCATCTCCCTCCCACCCTCCCTATCCCATCCCTCTAGGTGATCACAAAGCAACAAGCTGATCTCCCTGTGCTATGCAGCTGCTTCCCACTAGCTACCTATTTTACATTTGGTCGTATATGTAAGTCCATGCCACTCTCTCACTTCGTCCCAGCTTACCTTTCCCCCTCCCCGTGTCAAGTCCATTCTCTATGTCTGCGTGTTTATTCCTGTCCTGCCCTTAGGTTCTTCAGAACCTTGTTTTGTTTTTGGTTTTGTTTTTGATTCCATATACATGTGTTAGCATACGGTGTTTGTTTTTCTCTTTCTGACTTACTTCACTCTGTATGACAGACTCTAGGTCCATCTACCTCACTAGAAATAACTCAATTTCATTTCTTTTTATGCTGAGTAATATTCCATTGTATATATGTGCCACATCTTCTTTATCCATTCATCTGTCAATGGACACTTAGGTTGATTCCATCTCCTGGCTATTGTAAATTGTGCTGCAATGAACATTGTGGTACATGATTCTTTTTGAATTATGGTTTTCTCAGGGTATATGCCCAGTAGTGGGATTGCTGGGTCGTATGGTAGTTCTACTTTTACTTTTTTAAGAAACCTCCCTACTGTTCTCCATAGTTGCTATACAAATTTACATTCCCATCAACAGCGCAAGAGGGTTCCCTTTTCTCCACACCCTCTCCAGCATTTATTGTTTGTAGATTTTTTAATGATGGCCATTCTGACTGGTATGAGGTGAGGTGATACCTCATTGTAGTTTTGATTTGCATTTCTCTAATGAAAAATGATATTGAGCATTCTTTCATGTGTTTGTCGACAATCTGTATATCTTCTTTGGAGAAATGTCTATTTAGGTCTTCTGTCCATTTTTGGATTGGGTTGTTCGTTTACTTGATATTTAGCTGCATGTGCTGCTTGTATATTTTGGAGATTAATCTTCTGTCAGTTGCTTCATTTGCAAATATTTTCTCCCATTCTGAGGGTTGTTTTCTCGTCTTGTTTATGGTATCCTTTGCTGTGCAAAAGCTTTTAAATTTCATTAGGTTCCATTTGTTTATATTTGTTTTTGTTTCCATTTCTCTAGGAGGTGGGTCAAAGAGGATCTTGCTGTGATTTATGTCATAGAGGGTTCTGCCTATGTCTTCCTCTAAGAGTTTGATAGTGTCTGGCCTTACATTTAGGTCTTTAATCCATTTTGAGTTTATTTTTGTGTATGGTGTTAGGCAGTGTTCTAATTTCATTCTTTTATGTGTAGCTGTCCAGTTTTCCCAGCACCACTTATTGAAGAGGCTGTCTTTTCTCCATTGTATATTCTTGCCTCCTTTATCAAACATAAGGTGACCATATGTGTGTGGGTGTATCTCTGGCTTTTCTATCCTCTTCCATTGATGTGTATTTCTGTTTTTGTGCCAGTACCATACTGTCCAGATTACTGTAGCTTTGTAGTATAGTCTGAAGCCCAGGAGCCTGATTCCTCCAGTTCTATCTTTCTTTCTCAAGATTGCTTTGGCTATTCTGGGTCTTTTGTGTTTCCATACAAGTTGTGAAATTTTTTGTTCTAGTTCTGTGAAAAATGCCAGTGGTAGTTTGATAGGGATTGCATTGAATCTGTAGATTGCTTTGAGAACTACAGTCATTTTCACAAAGTTGATTATTCCAATCCAAGAACATCGTATATCTCTCCATCGGTTTGTAACGTCTTTAAGTTCTTTCACCAGTGTCTTATAGTTTTCTGCATACAGATCTTTTGTCTCCTTAGGTAGGCTTATTCCCAGGTATTTTATTCTTTTTATTGCAGTGGTAAATGGGAGTGTTTCCTTAATTTCTCTTTCAGATTTTTCACCATTAGTGTATAGGAATGCAAGAGATTTCTGTGCATTAGTTTTGTATCCTGCTACTTTACCAAATTCATTGATTAGCTCTAGTAGTTTGCTGGTAGCATCTTTAGGATTCTCTATGTATGGTATCATGTCATCAGCAAACAGTTACAGTTTACTTCTTTTCCAATTTGGATTCGTTTTATTTCTTTTTCTTCTCTGATTGCTGTGGCTAACACTTCCAAAACTATGTTGAATAATACTGGTGAGAGTGGGCAACCTTGTCTTGTTCCTGATCGTAGTGGAAATGTTTTCAGTTTTTCACCATTGAGAACGATGTTGGCTGTGGGCTTGTTATATATGGCCTTTATTATGTTGAGGCCAGTTCCCTCTATGCCTGTTTTCTGAAGGGTTTTTATCATAAATGGGTGTTGAATTTTATCAAAAGCTTTTTCTGCATCTATTGAGATGATCATATGGTTTCTCTCCTTCAATTTGTTAATATGATTTATCTCATTGATTGATTTGAGTATATTGAAGAATCCTTGCATTCCTGGGATAAACCCCACTTGATCACATTGTATGATCCTTTTAATGTGCTGGTGGATTCTATTTGTTAGTATTTTGTTGAGGATTTTTGAATCTATATTCATCAGTTATATTGGCCTGTAGTTTTCTTTGTGACATCTTGTCTGGTTTTGGTGTCAGCGTGATGGTGGCCTCATAGAGTGAGTTGGGGAGTGTTCCTCCTTCTGCTATATTTTGGAAGAGTTTGAGAAGGATAGGTGTTAGCTCTTCTCTAAATGTTTGATAGAAGTCGCCTCTGAAGCCATCTGGTCCTGGGCTTTTGTTTGTTGGAAGATTTTTAATCATAGTCTTAATTTCAGTGCTTGTGATTTGTCTGTTTATATTTTCTATTTCTTCCTGGTTCAGTCTCTGAAGCTTGTGCTTTTCTAAGAATTTGTCCATGTCTTCCAGGTTGTCCATTTTATTGGCATATAGTTGCTTGATGTAATCTCTCATGATCCTTTGTATTTCTGCAGTGTCAGTTTTTACTTCTCCTTTTTCATTTCTAATTCTACTGATTTGAGCCTTCGCCATTATTTTCTTGATCTGTCCCACTAATGGTTTATCAATTTTGTTTATCTTCTTAAAGAACCAGCTTTTAGATTTACTGAACTTTGCTACTGTTTCCTTCATTTCCTTTTCATTTGTTTTGGATCTGATCTTTATGATTTCTTTCCTTTGGCTAACTTTGGGGGGTTTTTGCTCTTCTTTCTCTAATTGCTTTAGGTGTAAGGTTAGGTTGTTTATTTGAGCTGTTTCTTGTTTCCTGAGGTAAGATTGTATTGCTATAAACTTCCCTCTTAGAACTGCTTTTGCTGCATCCCATATGTTTTGGGTCGTTGTGTTTTCATTGTCATTTTTTTCTAGGTATTTTTTGATTTCGCCTTTGAATTCTTCAGTGATCTGTTGGTTATTAAGTAGTGTACTGTTTAGCCTCCTTGTGTTTGTATATTTTACAGATTTTTTCCGTAATTGATATCTAGTCTCATAGCATTGTGGTCAGAAAAGATAGTTGATACGATTTCAATTTTCTTAAATTTACCAAGGCTTGATTTGTGACCCAAGATATGATCTATCCTGGAGAAAGTTCCATGAGCACTTGAGAAGAAAGTGTATTCTGTTGTTTTTGGATGGAATGTCCTATAAATATCAATTAAGTCCATCCTGTTTAATGCATCATTTAAAGCTTGTGTTTCTTATTTATTTTCATTTTGGATGATCTGTCCATTGGTGAAAGTGGGGTGTTAAAGTCCCCTACTATGATTGTGTTACTGTTGTTTTCCCCTTTTATGACTGTTAGCATTTGCCTTATGTACTGAGGTGCTCCTATGTTGGGTCCATTAATATTTACAATTCTTATATCTTCTTCTTGGATTGATCCCTTGATCATTATGTAGTGTCCTTCTTTGTCTCTTGTAATAGTGTTTATTATGAAGTCTATTTTTTCTGATATGAGAATTGCTACTTCAGCTTTCTTTTGATTTCCACTTGCATGGAATATCTTTTTCCATCCCCTCGCTTTCAGTCTGTAAGTGTCCCTAGGTGTGAAGTGGGTCTCTTGTAGACAGCATATATACAGGTTTTGTTTTTTTATTAATTCAACCAGTCTATGTCTTTTTGGTTGGAGCATTTAATCCATTTACTTTTAAGGTAGTTATAGATATGTATGTTCCTATTACCATTTTCTTAATTGTTTTAGGTTTGTTATTGTAGGTGTTTTCTTTCTCTTGTGTTTCCTGTCTTGAAAAGTTTCTTTAGCATTTGTTGTAAAGCTGGTTTGGTGGTGCTGAATTCTCTTGGCTTTTGCTTGTGTGTAAAGATTTTAATTTCTCTGTCAAATCTGAATGAGATCCTTGCTGGGTAGACTAATCTTTGTTGTAGGTTCTTCCTTTTCATCACTTTAAATATGTCTTGCCACTCCCTTATGGCTTGCATAGTTCCTGCTAAACAATCAGCTGTTAACCATATGGGGATTCCCTTCTATGTTATTTGTTGTTTTTCCCTTGTTGTTTTTAATATTTTTTCTTTGTCTTTAATTTTTGATAGTTTGATTAATATGTGTCTTGGCGTGTTTCTCCTTGGATTTATCCTGTATGGGACTCTCTGAACTTCCTGGACTTGATTAACTATTTCCTTTCCCATATTATTGAAGTTTTCAACTATTATCTCTTCAAATATTTTCTCAGACCCTCTCTTTTTCTCTTCTTCTTATGGGACCCCTATAATTCGAATGTTGATACATTTCATGTTGTCCCAGAGATCTCTGAGTCTGTCCTCAATTATTTTCATCTTTTTTCTTTATTCTGCTCTGTGGTAGTTATTTCCACTATTTTATCTTCCAGGTCACTTGTCCTTTCTTCTGCCTCAGTTATTCTGCTATTGATTCCTTGTAGAGAAATTTTAATTTCATTTATTTTGTTGTTTATCATTGTTGGTTTGCTCTTTATTTCTTCTTGTTCCTTATTGAAATTTTCTCATATTTTCTCCATTCTATTTCCAAGATTTTGGATCATCTTTACCATCATTACTCTGAATTCTTTTTCAGGTGGACTTCCTATTTCCTCTTCGTTTGGTTTGGTAAATTTTTTACCTTGCTCCTTCATCTGCTGTGTGTTTCTGTGTCTTCTCATTTTGCTTAACTTAATGTGTTTGTGGTCTCCTTTCCTCAGGCTGCAGGTTTGTAGTTCCTGCTGTTTTTGTTGTCTGCCCCCATTGGCTAAGGTTGGTTCAGTGGGTTGTGTAGGCTTCCTGGTGGAGGGGACTAGTGCCTGTGTTCTGGTGGATGAGGCTGTATCTTGTGTTTCTGGTGGGCCAGTCCGTGTCCAGTGTTGTGGGATGTCTGTGACCTTATTATGATTTTAGGCAGCCTCTCTGCTGATGGGTGGGGTTGTGTTCCTTTCTAGCTAGTTGTTTGGCATAGGGTGTGCAGCACTGTAACTTGCTGGTCGTTGAGTGGAGCGGGGTCTTAGCGCTGAGGTGGAGATCTCTGGGAGAGCTTTTGCCACTTGATATTATGTGGAGATGGAAGGTCTCTGGTGGACCAATATCTTGTAGTCAACTCTCCCACCTCAGAGGCACAGTCCTGACACTCAGCTGGAGCACCACAATCCTGTCAGCCATAGAGCTGAGAAGAAAAGGGAGAAAAAAAGAAAGACAGAAGTAAAATAAAATAAAGTTTTTAGAATAAAAAATAATTATTAAAACTTAACAAATTGAAAAGTAATAAAAAAAGAAAAAAAAAAAAAGAAGAGAGGAACCAAACTAAAAAACAAATCCAGCAATTATTACAAGCACTAAAAACTATACAAAAAACAAAAAGAAAAACAAAGAAAAACGGACAGACTGAACCCTAGGACAAATGGTAAAAGCAAAGCTATACAGACAAAATCACACACAGAAGCATCCACATACACACTCACAAAAAGAGAAAAAGGGAAAAAAATATATACATCGTTGCTCCCAAAGTCCACCTGCTCAATTTGGTATGATTCATTGTCTGTTCAGGTATTCCACAGATGCAGGGTACATCATGTTGATTGCGGAGGTTTAATCTGGTGCTACTGAGGCTGCTGGGAGAAATTTCCCTTTCTCTTCTTTGTTTGCACAGTTCCTGGGGTTCAGCTTTGGATTTGGCCCCGCCTCTGCACGTAGGTCACCTGAGGCCGTCTGTTCCCCGCTCAGACAGAACAGGGTTAAAGGAGCACCTGATTCGGGGGCTCTGGCTCACTCAGGCCAGGGGGAGGGAGGGGTATGGAGTGCGGGGGGAGCCTGCGATGGCAGAGGCCGGCATGATGTTGCAGCAGCCTGAGGCATGCTGTGTGTTCTCCCGGGGAAGTTGTCCCTGGATCACGGGACCCTGGCAGTGGCGGGCTGCACAGGCTCCCAGGAGGGGAGGTGTGGATAGTGACCTCTGCTTGTACACAAGCTTCTTGGTGGCTGCAGCAGCAGCCTTAGTGTCTCACGCCCGTCTCTGGGGTCCATGCTGATTGCCGCAGCTCGCGCCCATCTCTGGAGCTCCTTTAAGCGGTGCTCTTAATCCCCTCTCCTCGTGCCCCAGGAAACAAAGAGGCAAGAAAAAGTCTCCTGCCTCTTCGGCAGCTCCAGACTTTTCCCCGGACTCCCTCCCGGCTAGCTGTGGTGCACTAGCCCCTTCAGGCTGTGTTCATGCAGCCAACCCCAGTCCACTCCCTGGGATCCGACCTCCAAAGCCTGAGCCTCAGCTCCCAGCCCCCACCCACCCCAGCGTGCGAGCAGGCAAGCCTCTTGGGCTGGTGAATGCTGGTCGGCACTGATCCTCTGTGCGGGAATCTCTCCACTTTGCTCTCCGCACCCCTTTTGCTGCGCTCTCCTCCGTGGCGCCAAAGCTTCCCCCCCCCCCCGCCACCTGCAGTCTCCGCCCGCGAAGGGGCTTCCTAGTGTGTGGAAACCTTTCCTCCTTCACAGCTCACTCCCACTGGTGCAGGTCCCATCCCTATTCCTTTGTCTCTGTTTTCTCTTTTTTCTTTTGCCCTACCCAGGTACGTGGGGAGTTTCTTGCCTTTTGGGAGGTCTGAGGTCTTCTGCCAGCGTTCAGTAGGTGTTCTGTTGGAGTTGTTCCACATGTAGATGTATTTCTGATGTATTTGTGGGGAGGAAGGTGATCTCCACGTCTTACTCTTCCGCCATCTTGACCAAAGCCCCCTCATGTCCTTTTAAGGACAACTTTGAGAGGTCATTATTCTACCTACACTATAGGTCCAGAGAGGCTCATAGAAGTCTATGAAACTTTCAAGAAATAAAACATTAAAACAAAAAGAAGTCATGCAGTTATTCAACCCATCTTAAGACACTGACACAGATACAGTATTAGAGAAGAATAGGACATAGACACAAAAATGTTAAATAACTTTTACCTTTGCAAATGCCCTTATATTATTAGCATATCAAATCGAGCAGTAAACTAACGGAATAATAAATCCTAATCATATTGAGTTTATCTCAATAATACAAAGATATTTCAACATTAAAATATGTATATTTCATCAATTCATATATCTTATTAATAGATCAAAGGAGAAATATATAATATACATAGAAATGTGTTTATATATTTAAATATGTTTGTATATATATATTTATTTGAATAAATACAGGTTAAGAATTTAATGAAAGTAAATTCAAATCACAATTAAAAAGAATTTTAGCAAACTAGAAATAGAAATGTACTTTAAAAATCTATCTACAGCAATATGTGTATATTTAACAATATGGTTCTATACACTTAAAAATTTGTTAAGAAGGTAGATTTCATGTTATGTATTTTCTACCACAATTAAAATATCTATATACCAGAAAAGTATTTGCAAAATGGTGTAACATCAGAGATATTCCATTAAATTGAGAAATAAGACAAGCATCAGTAGTGCTGCATAGTTTTATATCATAGTGGGGATCTGGCTGATATAAGACAAGAAAATAAGAGATCAAGATTGGAAATTAAGAGACAAAGATATCATGAGTTGTAGACAATATTTTTTTTTTTTACTGGAAAATACAAAAATCTATGAATTATCTGTTCTTTTAAACTTTTCAGTTAGGTGACCAGAAAAACAAAATCAGGTGGACCCATATCAATAACTTTTTAATCACAGACAATGGTATTTAAAATATAATAGGAAAAAATTTATTCCTATAGGAAATAAAGACATCAATGTGCACAGAAATAATGCTAACTATATAATGCAAGATCTTTACAGTTTCTTGATATGAAAAAGACAAGCTCAAATGTATAAAACAAACTCAAATTGTCATTTTTTAAATGCTGAGTCATCTCACTGAGATGACTCAGCATTTAAAAATGACATTTTTCTTCTAATTAATTGATAAACTCAGTCATCACAATTAAAAATTCAAGAATGGAATCTAAAATGCACAAAAGTTCAATTCTCTTTTCTACAATTGATTTCTCTGTGAGTTATGTTAATCTTATTCCCTTGCTTAGGGCTTTCCTGCTACAATATGATACTATTATTGGTGAAGGTGTAATTCTTGCCCAGAAGTAGAGGGAGAGTATCATAGCTAAATGAATGCTTAGAGTATAGAGAAAAGGTTTTATGGTGTCATTTCAATGTTCAGGATAAAGAGATGAAGAGAAGGAGGAGGTGGAAAAATAAAATACTATTGAAAGCTTATAATTATGCCAGATATTTTCTTGATAAGACATTAATGCTTACAACTTTATAGTTTAGGAATTTTTATCTCTCTTTTATATGAGAAACCTGAGGCTTGGAGAAGTTAGGCAAATTACCCAAGGTCATGTGCCTAGTGAATTGTAGATTAAAGATTTAAACCCATTTTTAGTTTTGTTTGGTTTTTATCTGATTCCAAAGTACACGTTCTAGTAGAGACAACTATGAGAATAAATTTCATACATGGTATTTGTATTAAAGAATTACATTATTTCAAACACATAACATAAATATTGTAGGAGAACACAAAACAAAAATAGGAGGTGTGCATTAAAGGTCCCACCACAAAGGAAAATATGTGGTTTAAAAGTAGTCATAGTAATTTACCAATGTTACCATTAGTGGGGAGACATTAATACCTGAAATGTTAAAGAAGAAGAAAGTTTGTGAATAGATTATGATAAAAGGTAGACATATCACTACAAAGTACATGGTAGCATAGACACTGGATTTTTTGTTTATTTAAATGAAACACATATTTGACGTACACATAAACATAGAACATTAAAATGTTTTACCCTGTGATATTCTTAAGGAAATATTAATATACAAAATTCTCTAAAGTGTCACAAGGACTTCTTTCAAATTCTACATTATAGAATACACAAAGTTCAATTTTTTTATGCCATCAAAGGGAGACCTAATTTAGGAGTTTAGATTTCCTTAAAGAAATGCAGGTAGGTGAGGGCTTGAAGAATACAGCTAAAGCTATTACACCTGGGGCTCATTATGAATGATCATGATTGGAAATGGAAGTTACTGGGAGTTAAGAGTGGAACTGTCTCTCTTACCAAAAACAAAAACAAAATTTTAAGGCTCAAATATTGTATTTATATTTTTTTTCAATTTCCATTTATTTACTTATAATTTTTATTTTATACTGGAGTATAGTTGATTAACAGTGTTGTGTTAGTTTCAGGTGTATAGCAAAGTGATTCAGTTATACGTATACATGTATCTATTCCTTTTCAAATTCTTTTCCCATTTAAGTTATGACAGAATACTGAGCAGAGTTCCCCACTGCTATACACTAGGTCCTTGTTGCTTATCTATTTTAAATACAGCAGTGTGTACAAATATTTTAAAAAGAAACTGCCTCATGTTAGAATATGTAATTATAGTGTTCTCATTAAAAATTTTTCAGAGCCTGAAATTATCTAAATCACATAATGAAGTTAACACATGTCTAAATAACAAAGTAATTTACAACTGCTAAAAATAACTGCATTCAATTAATAGTCTGAATATGGAAATGCCATGAGTTACAGGCAGACATATATTGTTCTATAATTGATCAATGTGGCCTGTTAACTAGATTTTGCACACACATATAACTATCATATAAATGTGATACTTGGCATTATCAGACTATATTACTTTATAACTCAAAGAAATTCTGAATCACTTAAAATGTGTTTTAATTATTAGTTAAATGTGTTTAATTACCACTTATTAGGCAAATTTGCAGTTAACATTACATACTGAACGTATTTTTTTATTTACTGAATGATCATATTAGCCCATGCATACTGGCAAATCAACCATGAGACTTTTGTTCTATGACTTACATAAAAGTTACATTTTTGGAAGCTAGGTTTTGGTATATATGTATTTCCATACAGTTCATATATTTTTTTCTTTTTTAGTTTTTTAAATTGGAGTATAGTTGCTTTACAATATTGTGTTAGTTTATACTGTACAGCAAAGTGAATCAGCTATACGTATACATATACCCCCTCTTTTTTGGATTTCCTTCTCATTTAGGTCACCACAGAGCACTGAGTAGAGTTCCCTGTGCTATACAGTAGGTTCTCATTAGTTATCTATTTTATACATAGTATCAATAGTGTATATATGTCAATTCCAATCTCCTAATTCACCCCCACTTTCACCCTTGGTATCCATATGTTTGTTCTCTATGTCATATTTTGTTAGTGATATTTTTGTGATACAGAGGTGATTTTTGAATTTAGATTTTTATATTGTTTGTGCAATAGAAATGCATGCTTGCATTGCTAAATGATAATAACATTTTTATTTCTGCAGTATTTCTATAGCAACAATGGAAATTATTTTTAAGAACAGGGACTGTGTCAAATTCCCTGTCAAGTAGGGACTGTGTCAAATTGACTTTCCAACTGCATCAATTATGAACCTTGTGACACTGAACAAGTTACTACTTAACTTCTCTAAGCTTTTTTTCCCCATCTTTGAAAAGGAAGATGTAGTAACACAACCCAATAGGTACTTAACCCAACTAAGAGTAAATGAGATATTCACAATATCTGGAACATGGATAATGTTCAGTAATTATTAGACTTTATTTTTCATTGTATGTTTTTACCTTTACCAAAATATAAGTTCCAGTTAATACCACTACCAAATTTTACTTCAATCTATTAAGAAATATTGTGAACAACTCCACTTTCAAAATAATACTGAAAATTTTAGTGCTATAAATCAAATAACTAAAGTAAGAAATTATATTTAGAATAGATATCACAATTAAAAGACAAAATATCCCCTTTGAATGTTTATTTCAATCCTAAGTGTAATGCACACTAAACCTTACTTTCGCTTAACCATACAGAAACAGTAAAGGGAACATGCATTTTCCTGTCTTGGTTTTTTTTTTTTTCCTTAGCCTTGTGGGAAGTTTCTTAATTTTAACAGATTTTATTCACAGCAGACTTCTATTGAATCATATCTTATATAACTGATTTGACCCATGTTCAAATTATTAACTGTATATTTTTTGAGATCAAACCTTTGTTTCTTCCATTACAATTTTTTAGCAGACTTTATTTCCTTGAACAGTTTCAGGTTTCCAGAAAGCTTGAGCAAAAAGTATAGAGTTCCCATATATTCCTCTTCCCCACCTCCCGTTTCTCCTATCATTAACATCTTACGTTGGTGTGCTACATTTATTAAAATTGATGAGCCAATATTGATACGTCATTATTAACTAAAATCCATAGTTTACCTTAAGATTCACTCTTTCTGTTATACATTCTATGGGTTTTGACAAATGTATAATAACACGTATCTGCTGTTAAAGTATCACACAGAATAGCTTTAATGCCTGAAAAGTCCTCTGTGTTTTACCTATTTATCATCACCTCCCTTCCCCAGACCCTCAGTCAGCCACGGATCGTTTTTGCTGTGTTCATAGTTTTGCCTTTTCTACCATGTCACATAATTGGGATCATACAATATGTAGCCATCAGGTTGTCTTCTTTCACTTAGCAATACGCGTTTAAATATGCTCCATGTCTTTCTGTGGCTTCATATCTCATTTCTTTTTATTGTTGAATAATATTCCATTGTGTGAATGTACCACAGTTTATCCATTCACCTATTGAAGGACATCTTGTTCACTTCCAGGTTTTAGTGATTATGAATAAAGCTGCTATAAACATTTGTGCGCAGGAGTTTTTTTGTGGACATAATTTTTCAACACCTTTAGATAAATACCAAGGAGTACAATTGCTGGATCATATGGCAAGAGAATGTTTAGTTTTGTAAGAAATTGTCAATATATTTTTCAAGATGAACGTACAACTCTGCATTCTCATAAGCAATGATGAAACAGTTTACAATTTTTTTTAGGAAAGAGAAAGGGTTTTTTTCCTCTAATTCTCAAAAAATTTATTTAGGTTCCAAATTCTAAAGAACAAAGAGTTTTTATAAGGTAATGGAATAATTTATTCAGGACAGTGTTTTCTATAGAGAATTGTCACTTAAAAGCTGAAGATGAGGAGACAATGCTATTGGAGTCTGGTTAAAGGGTGATTTAGAGAGACAAAAAGTTTTCCTAGGTAAAAATGTATGTATTTTCAAGGAAACTGCTCACAATAAGTGATAATTAATGTAACTTTGATCCTAAATACTTAGTTCTTTCTCAGATGAAGTCACTACTTCACCTGTGCAACATTTTTATGGTTGTAATTAGATGAAAACCTTTTTTGGTCAGTTTATAATTATTTCAATCCAGGGACTTATTTTTATTCCATATTTAAAACTGGTTTTGGTGCTGGGTAAATTTAATTTTTATGTACATAGAGCTTTATTTGCTTAAGAGTGAGAAAATTAAATATTTATGCTCTGTAGCCATTCAAGTGGTCTACTTATACGGGTTCTGCTCAAATCAAAGAGTCAGAAATTAAATATTTATGCTCTGTAGCCATTCAAGTGGTCTACTTATACAGGTTCTGCTCAAATCAAAGAGTCAGTCATACCACATTGTGCATTTTGGTACAGCTGTAGAAGGAAGTGGAAAATAAATTATTTGCTTTAGTGCATGTAGTATATTAATGTAGTGAATTACCTTATACAAGTTATTATTTTTAAAAATAATGATAATTAATAAAGTGACTCTGGCATGCCGGATTTTATCATGTCCCTTTTTTTTTTATGGATTTCAAAGCACTTTCCTTTTATTTCCTTGTGAATTACCTATAAATGTTCTATGTCTTTGATGACTGAATAATAATCTCTGTCTCTCTTGAGACACAAGTTATTTATGGGGAGGGAAGTCATCAAGGTTTGGGCTATGAAATCAATATCCTGAATTCAAATATTGGTTCCATAATAAGGCTTAAAATCACTTCCAAAACCTCGCTAAATTGTACGTTCCTCAGCTGTAAAACATGAACACTTCCTTCAGTTTTCTTGTGGCTATAGATTGGCATGGAGCACTGATCTTGCTAAGTGGCATAATAAAGGGTGTGTAAATGCTGACTGCTGTTACTATAATATGGCACAGTGTGTGTCACATAGCACATATTTGATGAGGGCATAAATGAGCATATGGAAAGGAGAAAGAGACATTATTACTGCAAAAGAATCTTTGTTATATTTGAAAAGAAACACTCTACTAAAATATTTTCTTTGATCTTCTATTTTCCAAAGGAAATGAATAGACAGCACTGGTAGTTTTCATCTGATGGAAAATACCCTTGCTATGACTTCATCAATTTTCCTCTAAAAACCATCCCTACATGTAATTTTTTTAGTGAGTTCCCTGTGCATGTTTGCTGATACTTCCTTCACACATTGGAACATTTGAGTCAACAAACTCTTCCCACATAAAATATCAACGTAAACTGTATTAAAAGTACATTTTAGTTCCTGTATTGGGCCCATAAAATATACCCTCATATACCACATGAAAGTTTTGAAAATGCTGACCATCTTCTTTGATGGCAAGAAACCTTCTGTCACTCACCCACACCACATCTTGAACCTCATTTGCAGTGTGGAAAATAAGTTCCAATTGTGCCATATTCCAAATTTCCTATCCTTTGAGGACCCTGGCAAAAGAGATTTTATCCTTTGCTGTTCGTGTGATAAAGCTTCCATGATTTCATTGAAGTTACCTCATAAAATATAATGATAAACAGAAGGGTTACCCTTTTTTCTAGTGGGAATGCTTCATATAAAGAAGTATAATTTCCCTTGTGGTTTGGAGTACCATATGGCTTTTTCCCACTTGCTTTAGACATTTTTCTTTTTTTTTTAAAGACAATAAAGATTAAATTTATCTTTTAAGGTTTAAGAGACCCCAAAACTTATCACAGTTTTCATCATCAGGCCACAACACATAGCTAATATTATATACCCACTCTGAGGAAAGCTAAGATAAAGTGGCAATGTTAACAGATTCTAAGAGCTGTCACAAGTATTAAATCAGTATGTGGGTTGTTCAACATCAGGGTTTTTTTTGTTGTTTCTTTTCCTTTAAATAGATTTTTCAACTGTGATAGGTTGAGCTTTTTAACAATATTTGTAAATGGGCACTTACTTGACTGTATTTTCAAAACCCACAAAATGCCACATCAAAGCCACCCCAGTTTGGCTAGAACATAACTGGAATATACTGGCTTTTCTGGTGCATCTTCTTTAAATTCAAAAGAAATATTTCTCTGATTAATTTTAAAACAAGGCTTGGCAGGAGCATACCACATGCTTACAAGGCCAGAGTAGCTAAGTAAACCTCTTTTTTTTCCTAAACATATCTGCCTTGATTTGTGACCACACACTCCTTACCTTAACCACAATTTATCTATTTTTGAAGTTCATTGAATTTTTACCACTAAAACCTGTTAGCTAAGCCATGAGGCCCTCAAACGTTCACTGTTAATGTAGCATGATGGTGCTACAGTAGCACCATAGGTGGTGCTACCTATGGTTCTCTTGGGCTGTAGTGTTCATGCCATGCTCTTGTATCATTACCTACTTGACTCTGCTTTGACTCTAAATAACATTCATTAAAAAAAAAATGTAGGGGAGGCTAAGTTGCAATGGCTTATTATTTCATATGTCAAATCTCTATCACTTGTTCCTGTATGTCATTAGGCTCATTTCCTTGCTTGTCACAAGTTTCTGTGTACTCCTTTACATCTAACATAAAACCTATGGCTCTCTTGGGCTGTAGTGTTCATGCTGTGCTCTTGTATCGTTACCTCCTTGACTCTGCTTTGGCTCTTAATAACACTCATTCAAAAAAAAAAAAAAAAAAAGGTCACTTGAGAGACATCTCTGTGTGCCATTATCAAATCTTTGAACTTTTATTGACTGTACTTAAGCTCTGCTCATACCTTCTCTTCGTGTATTCGTATACTTTAAGACAAAACTGGTGCAAGAGAGTGCCCTAGAGTGGTTTGTAAGAACCCTTGAAACCACTTGGTCAGGAGCAACATGGAAGCAAAACATCACGTATTACAAACTTACTCAGGAAATTCAGTCCTAAAATGTTTTATTTAAGGACATCAATACATAAAATTACCAAATATCTTTGTGCACTTTTTATCCAGTAGGATGACTATTTTATTTCTTGGTCTTCAGTGTTCTTACTTTGCTCTTCTTTTAAACATCCTTCATGCTTCATTACTCTGACATCACTTTAAAACAATTTTCTTAAGCCAAACCATTTGAAAAGAAATGTGATCCAAAATAGCTAGATAAGCTAAAATTTGCATAAAGTACATGTGCATGTGTGTGTATATGTGTACATGTGTCTATATAAGTGAAAATTTAGAACATAGGAACAGCTATTTGCCCAAATTCTATTCTAATTTATGACTTCATTAATCCCCATGTTGAATATTAAATCAAAGAAAGGTTTAAATTTGTTCCTGTACATTTAAATATTCCATAGTAGGAAAGGTTTCTATCAGACAAGAGAATATAAGCATAGCAATGGCTTAGGAATAGAATTCATTGCAGAAAATCAGGAAATGGTTAAGATTAATCATTGTACATATATGTATACTACACATGTTCCATAAAAACTTAGGTTGACCAAGGTTTATATAAACCCAAAAGGAAAACAGAATAAGAAACAAAGAATAATATAAAACATTCTATAAGAACTATTACATTTATTCTTTGTACCTCAGGTAAGAACCACTCTGAGACATTAGAATACATGAAAACTTTGATCGTTTTTGTTTTTAAATTTTAGCTTAAGGAAATTTTTATCATTCCAATATTTAACAGTCCATCCATTTTTCAACATTCATTAAGTATCTATTTACATCAAACATTGGACTATGTTTGTCACAATAAAGGCACTCATAAAAGTCCTTAGACTTAGCCTAAATTTGTAGAGGATCATTCATTCTCTCTCTGCATATTGATTTTCTTAGACGTAAAAGAGGGCAATGCATTATATGACTTTAAAGTTATTTCTTTTTTCTTTTCTGCAATCTGATGGCTCTAGTTTTTTCTCCAGGACATCATTTCCAATGTGGTAAATCCCAGACCATTCTCTTTGGAACTCCATGTACCTGGAGAAGCACAAGGGTTCTAAAAAAACGTCCCAAGACACTTAAAGGAATAGAAGGAAAAGCCAATGAAAAATTATTTTCACTCATTCTTTCCTGTGATTTTCATTAGGCAAAGCCCAGCTTCCTTTCAGAACTCCTCAATTCCGTAAGACCTTAGACAAAGACTCTGCTGTGTCACAGAATAAACATTAGCCCAGAATACATGACACTAGGCTTTTAGTCCCAGTTCTGGCTATGTAATTCCCAAGTCTTTTAACTAATGAGGAACCCTGTTTCCTCATTTTTAAAAAGAAAAGATTGAACAAAATGAACTACACAGTTCACTTTCTGTCTAAAGTATTGAACAGATATTTATGAGATGATTTTAGATTTATACATTCAAAATCCTTCCTCTTTAAAAAATGCATACAGTCCCTTAGAAACTGAAGAACTCATTTGATAAGTTTAGTGCAATTTAATAATTAATTTTAAATAATAAAAAGGATAGGGCTTCCTTGAACACTATAGCTAAAGCTACGTGGTTTGTTTATTTTAAAATTGTTTATTGTTTGTTTCTCCTGCTTGATTGTAGGTCCTCAAAAGACAAAGAACATGTCTTCTTTATGCCCCCATTGAATTCACAATAAAATGCCTGGCATACAATGGTAGTTTGATAATTTTTTGAATAAATAAGTGAAGCTTAAAGAGAGCAATCCCTTATCACATATTTTAAAGCTATTAGAAAAAAAATTATGGGATCGAGATGGGCAGAAGGAATATTATAAGTTACTTACTTGAAGGACAGTTTAATAAATGGTAAATATGTTTCATTTCTCTTTTATCACATTTCTTGTATCAAAATTTTAATCTAATTCAATTCACGTTTTTTAGTGTCTACCTTATTCCTGGCAAAAAAAAAAAAAAAAAAATGGGTTTTAGAACCAGAAATGAATATCAATTCTGACTCTTTCATTCACTCTTATATGACTCTGGGCAAGTCTTACTGTTCTAAGCTGCAATATTCTCAACTGTAGTATGGGGATGATTAAATTATGTAATGTATGGAATGTGCTCAGAACAGAGCTCAGCTCTGAGCAAGTCCTTGATATATCTTTGCATATAGTGTTACTACTATTATTCAGTGTATATAGTAGACCGCCAATGGAATGAACCAGGTCTTAAGTGTGAAAATTGCTGAAATATTTTTATTTAAATAAGCAATAACTGTTTGTTTCCCACATCCTTTACTGCCATTTTAAAATATTTTTGATTCACAGATGCCTTGGAAATTCTTTCTATATATGTGTATGCACGAACAAGCACAGTCCACAGGCACAAAATTTTATTAAATATTTAAGGAGATTGATTGTCTCATTAAAGTCCTTCCCTTAGTTTATGTCTTCAACAAGTAAAAGTTAAATTAAATTGATAGTACTGGAAATTTCACAGAGAAGATCAAGGAATGTTCTTCCATTGAAAAAAAAATTGAAAATCACATCTGTTGGGGACGCTGCTAATATTGTACTTTCTGTCCTTCTTAGTAATGAAGTGGTAAGGACAAAAGGCGAGAGAGTGGAGATGCTATCTAAAGTTCAATGAGACATTAGAGTTCATGAAGCAATATCCAAAAGATTTACTGAGTATTCACTAGACATGGGGTGGTAAGTAAGTGGAAAGTTAAGCCTTGTTCATTGCTGACATTTAGCAAATTTACTTCTAAGCATTATTTTGGGATCAATTTCAAAGTTTATGTTTCTTCAGCAGAACAAGTCCTGTTACATCACTTTTCTAAACCTTTACAAACCCATGGTCTATTTTTGTAAACATAAAAATAGTAAGGTCTCATTTAATGTAATTTAAAATTGCAAAATATTGCAAATACTTGAATAAACATTAAAGTACTGGCAATTTTTACAACAGTTTTGAAATTAAATTGGTTCCCAAAGATTCACTAGGCTCTCTCCATGCCCACTTCCCTCTTGCCTTGCCCTTGTGAATGCCAAAGCTTGTATATACTTAAATTATTTCTAATACCTCTGCCCAGAGGGAAGAAAAAAATAGAGAACTAAAGCAGTTATTCAAATTATTCTAATTAACATGTTCATTTCAGTTATTGTGGTGCCTACTGTCTTTGTCTGCCCAGCACTCCTCCTCTCTTCTTCTGGTGACAGAATCTAATCCCTGACCCCAGGCATGTGACCTAAGTTGGAAGACTCAAAATCTATAAACTAGCTTCAAAAGATTTGTCCAGAGGTAGACATAATAATCCAAGAAAGGACAATTGGAGTCATTTCCCTGATTTTTAACTGGAATTAATGTACCTGTATAATGGGGTTGGAGGTATTGCATGTCCATGCATGTGGAGTGGGGTAGAGATACCTTGTTTTTCTATGGTCATAGAGCTGTATGGATATAACCCCAGAGCACATTTCCCCATCACACAGAGAGTATGAAGCTGCAAAAGAAGAAAATCAGAGAGAGAGACAGCAGAGACCATCCTGAGAGTATCAAGTTTCAGTATTTCAGAAATGCACTGATGCCCACAGTTCTTCCTTCAATTCTATGAAGTATGCTAGTGTCCATTCAATAAATTTTCATCTCACTTAAAAAATAAAATATAAAATAAAATAAAGTAGGAGAGATGCCAAATATCTAGAGATAGGAGACAGGACTCTTCATGTTGTTTTACTTCTCCCTTGGCTCCCATGTGTCCACATACCGACTCTAATCATTAAAAATATATATGCATACTATTTCCAAAACTGCAAACCTTTTGTTTCTTTCCCCAAATATTGTACACAAAGAAGGAGTTCTATTTCTCAAGTATTCAAATTGTAAGTATGATAATAGACCACCTTCATTTAATCTTAGGCCAGATTCCCTGGATACAGACTCTGAGATGGAGAGGAGTTGAATGCCACAGGTATTTTGGGGAATGTTCTCAGGAGCAACACCTGTGAGGAAGGAGGAGAGGCCAGCAAGAAAAGCTGAATTGTAAAGCAGTTACAGCAGCACCCTCAGCCCATCCCACAGTGACTTCTGGAGAAAGATCAGTACTTTGGAATTGTTCTCAACCAAGACAAATGGCCAAGCATTGTACCTCACTATTGGCCTGTCACTGGATACAGGTTTCTCTTGGGGTACGTGTTGTGTCTTGGGCAAGATAGCTCCTTTTTAGCCAAGGGCAATTTCCAGAAAGATGCACCTATAAGTTATAAGAAGCCAATATTCCTACTCACAGAGGCAACAGGTGCACTGGTCTTAAAAGAGGAAAAGGAAGTACACAGAGCATTATATTATTTTACTAATCTCTCATATTAGATATTGTTGTTAATTGTGTTTTCCTAATTAGAATATAAATGTGAATGATCATAAGAAGGTGAAGAAATAGCAGTAAAGTAGGGTTCTGTGTATATATATATATATAGAGAGAGAGAGAGAGAGAGAGAAGCTGATACAAATTTAATCATCAAAAGCTTTGGCAGGAATACCTTTATCTTCAGATCTTATATTTATGTAGCCACCAAAGATATTACTTAAAAATGTTCTTCTTGAAAGTCTTGTCACAATACAATTTAAAAAGAATCATCAAGGTGGCCTCATATAGAAAGCTATGACTGATTATTCAGTTTCATCAGCAATGTCCCTACTAAATTTGTGTCCAATTAACTCACACATTTGTAATTTTATAAATGCTAAATATATTTCATGCATTTATATATTCATATAGGATAAATATATTTACGTTAAATATATTTATACTAAATATGCTTCATGCATTTATATTCTGCCTGCCATCTAAAAATAAAAGTTTATTTGAGAATAGATGCTGAGTCTTCACTTTCATTTGTGGTTATACACACTCAACACCAATCATTTATTTAATTACCATGTTGACTCACTGGTTTTATTTTATTTTTTTATATTCTGTTTTACCACAATTATGTTCTGTTTTACCACAATTCAGAATCTCTGTCCACTTTCTTTGTGTGTGCTTTAAAACAACAGAAATGTATTGTCTTACAAATGTATTTGTAAGATAAATGGAGGTTAGAAGTCCAAAATCAAGATGTTGCCAGGGCCACGCTCCCTTTGAGATTTGTAGGAGGAAAATCAATCCTTCCTTGCCTCTCCCTAGCTTCTGGTGGTTTGCTGGCGATCTTTAGTTTCTTTATCCTTTTTTTTTTTGATACTAAAAGATACTATATACTCGAAGACAACAGATGACTTTAGAATATATATAAATTACATTAAGTAAAATCACGGTTGACTCAATTCCATGGCTCAATATATGAATAACAATCCTAGGACTAATGAACACATGATAATAGGACAAACTCAAGTTAATCAGGATGAAATTTTTAGTGCCAGGTCTGATTTAGCCATGGATATATACATTTATAGCCTTTTTAGCCGACCATAATTGAGTAACTTATGCTTGGAATTAAATCATAGAACCATTGTTGCTAGCTCATTTAATATTTGTTCACCAAATAAAGTCAGTTACAACCATTAGGAAATATCATTACTGACATAAAAATGAACAACGTAAAGCATCGTAGGTAACTTATACCAATTAATGTTGCTTTGTCTTTAAGTCTCCAAACTATTCACCAATGTTAAAGGAGTAAATTGATTCAGTCTTGAGGAGCTCAAATGACGTGCTCTCCATTTTGTTACAGACAGTACAAAACTTACTGTTTTTCAGTAACATTTGTCATTACCAGATTAGTATACTGTTTTCTCTTGAAAATTACATTTTCTCTCCATTAAATAATACTCCAGTGACCTAAAAGCTGATATTCTATTGTTCTTCAGACACTACCATACCCTGAAGTCTTGATGGAATTAAGGAAGAAAACCAGTGAAAATTAAAGCTGTTTCCTAAAAGGAGAATTTTTTTCTTCTTTTGTTGCTTCATTTCTTTATCTTGGTTTTATAATAAGTATGGGTAAAGATAAATTTTATGACATAAATGTAAAAGTATGAAAGCCTGATCAATCAATTTTTCTTGATTTTCCTTTCTCATTCCCTATTAAAAATAAAATATAAAGGTAGAAATGAGATAGATATGAAATATTTCACTTCCATGTTTTGTGAATTAGTCAAACTTTTTACCAGTAAGATAAATGTTACTCCAAGTCAGTCATTAACTGACTTAACAAAAATAATCATTAAGTTTTTGTTTTGTGCATTGTATTGTGTAATATTGTTAAGAAAGTAACAAAGTACAGGGTAAGTTCCTGCCTTTGAAAATGCTATTAATCTGTTGGGAAGACAAGCTGTGCATATGGAAAGATGTAATAATAATTCTAAGCAACAATATATGATAATGGCGATGAATGATAAAAACTGAATTCTATATTAGTTTTCTAGGGCTGCCATATAAAAAACACAGACTTGGTGGTTTAAATAACATAAATTAATTTCCTCACAGTTCTGGAGGTTGAAGTCCAAGATCAAGGCACTTGCAGATCCAGTGTCTGGTAAGGGCCCATTTCCTAATTAGTGATGGATGCAGAATATGAACGAATTCCCTTCTCATTTGCAGAACGGTGACAAACTCAATCATGTGGAGACTCTATAGACAGAAGAGATAGCAGTGTTGTCAGTGCACATTCCTTGGACATGACAGAGGGCCAATAAAACCAGTATATTGAGAATAGTTGCATAATCATACTAGACAAAAGTTTGACCAACAGCATCAATGCCCTTAGGCCCAAGGGGAAATTCTGGAAGGCAGGAGGTCATCATGCAATGATAATATGACTAGAACCGGTTGTCTATAATCTTACCGTTGGAGGAAGGTGTCAGAAGAGAAAATGCAGCTTTCTAGCTCTCCCACATGACAAAGAATCCTCACAGAAAGTCTCGGCATGACGAGACCTAATGTACAGAAGTATGAAGTGCAGAGAATGCAGTGAAACGGATGACCGAAAGAGCAGAAACAAGAGTACAGAGAGATTTTAGGGGTAAAGCACATTTGAATTGTTTAATTCTTTGAGCATCTGTTGAGCAGGCTGAAGGTATCAGATGCAATGCAGGGTGTGGGGAACATAGAGTTAAATTAGACATGGTCCTAGGAGTCAAAGATCTTACAGTTTAGTGGGGCAACACTAAGTGTATTATAAAAGTGCTCTAGTTTCTATGATAGAAGTGTACAGAGGTACATCAAAGAAAGAGTGGTCAAGTTTAGGTATCGACAGAGACTCTCCCAACATGTTTTGTGTAAACGAAAAAGTATGCTGTTAAAAATTAAAGGATAAGCAAATGCTGTAAGAGTCTGAGAATCCTATATACCAGAAAAAAATATTGTGGCAGGAGGAAGGGCAGTGTACGGAACAGTAGGGCAGTTAAGGACTAGTACCAGAACCATGGCCACATAGCACAGGGGCTTAGAGCAGGAGATATGGAGACTGAATGGCTCCTGGAACTCTGGGTTTGCCATTTACCATGCTGGCAAACTTAGTCAACATCTCTGTGCCTCTGTTTCCTCATTTGTTAAATGCTTTTGTAAATATTAAATGATTTGATATTGATATGCAGTCACCCTAGAGTGACTGGTTATTCTGAGATTGCTCTTCTCAAAGAGAACAGTCACTGTGGGACACAGAGGAGGAAGGTTCACTAAGACACCAGATAAACACTTCATTCTTTCTGGTGAGGCAGTTTTATTCAAATGTTGGGTAGTATGAAGTGAGGGAGTGCTACAAGCTGCATAAGATTTAAATACAATGCAAAATTCTCGGGATAGTTGCCCATTCTCCTTAGCTCTAAGTACTTCTTTGTCGGAAAAAATAAAGAATCACAGCACTAACCATGTTCTGGAGAGACACTGATTCTTAGTATAAAGGAACCGGCAGTCAAACAGCATCAGGGCTGTATAACAAATATTTAGTTATGACTACATTTGCAAAAAAGCATATCTGTGTAGGACTTCCAGAGTCTTGTTTGGGATTCTGCATTATTTTCTGAAGTCTCAGATTAATGAATTCAGCAGATACTTCAAACCAAAATTAACTAAATTTAATACAAGCAAATGTAGGGAATTTTTCCTGTTACTCTGGAAATTTCTGTAGAGCTCCAAAATTGTGATTATCAATAGTCACAAAATAACTCCACAGAGTGTCAAGGAACTGCCAAAATACTTCATCTAGGGTCACTAAAATGTAGCCAAGCTAAGCCCTTACACATCACCCTTTCAACTACATACCTTCAGCCTATATAAAGAAGAGACTAGGAAGATAGCCTTTAAATAAAAGCAGCCGGAATGTTAATACTAAATCAGTGTTTGTACCCACTGGTGGCAACAAAGCTCCAAGGCCATAGTTCATCTATTGTCCAGGACTGATTACAATGTGTTGTCAGATCTCTGCAGGGAGTCTGATGTCAGTTTCTGAAGCATGCAAACTGATAGACTGGTGCTAGCTAGTGAACAAGGACAGACACCGGGATAATTTCAGAGAAACAAGGACAGGCACTGAGATAATGAAATGTAGAGATGGAGTCAGGGTCAGAATGAGAAGATAGAAAATTCAATGCCCTCTGTGGCTCCATAAAGATGTAAAATAGGGAAATAAAATTCATCCAACAGGGAAAGTTCTTAAGCGGTTTCATAGTTTCTGTCTCGGTACCATGGACTGCAGTTTTATTTTTATTTAATCTGACCTAAAAGTTACTTAGATGGGATCTCACATTCAAAAATAATAGGCTAGACTGTCTGAGACTGTAGCTCATGCTGAGAATATTTCAATAAACTGGACAAAATATGTTTTTTAATCTCTTTGGAAGCCTCAGGAAATTACCAACAGTGAGAATATTCTGGGCTAAGAAGAGAAGAGAAGATGAGAGAAGTTAACTCAAACCTTGAGGCCACTTTTTCCCCTTAAGCAACTGCTGATTCTAAAAGTGAAATTGGTGTCAGAAAAGATAATAAACCAAGTGGAGTTTTTAGAGGTCTCATAGGGCTTGAGAGAAAAGTCAAAAGTCTGAGAAGGAGAAGGGCCCCTGGTAAAAATTGCAGGCTTCTAGTGGGCGCCCTAAAGGAATGAGGGTGAACCAGAAACAGACTAGCTGTCAGCAGGAGTAGAGTATGTAACCCTCTCAGTCCATCTTCGGACTGAGGATAATTCGCCTCAAGTGTTTCAGGCCATAAACAAAAACCAGTCTTCTCTCAAGGAAAATATTATTGATCAGACTTGCCAGGAAGTTTTACACATTTTATTAGTACATCCTCTCTTTTGTGTGTTTGATGCTGTTTCATTGATTGCTGCCTTTATTTATTTTTTTGGCTTTTTTTTTTTTAAACTTAATTTGCTGGGATTTTTTTTCTTAACTTCTTTTTTTTTTTTTTTTTAAAGTTATACAATTTTTTATTTATTTATTTATTTATTTATGGCTGTGTTGGGTCTTCGTTTCTGTGCGAGGGCTTTCTCTAGTTGCGGCAAGTGGGGGCCACTCTTCATCGCGGTGCACGGGCCTTTCATTACTGCGGCCTCTCTTGTTGCGGAGCACAGGCTCCAGACGCGCAGGCTCAGTAATTGTGGCTCACGGGCCTAGTTGCTCCGCGGCATGTGGGATCTTCCCAGACCAGGGCTCGAACCCGTGTCCCCTGCATTGGCAGGCAGATTCTCAACCACTGCGCCACCAGGGAAGCCCTTTTCTTAACTTCTTGAGACTGATGCTTAGATCACTGAATTTCATCTTTCTCCTTTTCTCATATATGCATGTAAAACTAAAAAATTTTCCTCGAATCATGGATTAAGCTTAAATTTTCTGAGTGAAAGTTAAAAGTTCACTATTATATTTATAAACATATATATATATATACACATACAGTTAAAATCTAATAAATCATCTTTATTAATTATATAATTCTAAGCCTTTATGACTTTTCTTATTTCATACCTACTTGATTTGGCCAAATGTTGAGAGGAATATATTTAAATTTCCTCCAAAATTACTCTATACCTCTTGATTTCTCTTTTATATGTTATATAGTTCTTGCTTTACATATTTTGCTCTGGAATTACTCTTGCCAAAACTTTCTTGGCACCTATATTGCCATTGTTCATTTTGCTCTTGGTTATGATAAAGTGACTTTCTTTGTTTCATTGAGCGTTTTGTACCTTGTAGACAAAACTTTTAATACTAATATCACAACTGTTAGTTTCTAATATTAAAGCATTTACTTGGGTTATTAGCCATGACTCCTGCATTTGCAAGTACCAAAATAAGTCTAACTAGTTGAAGGATAAAAGAAAATTTCTTGGCCCAAAGAACAAGTGCAACTCACAGGATTGAGGAAGCAGCTACCAAAATGTAGCCTTGATGACTAAACTAAGATTCAGCTTAGCCAGTATTTCCTTATATCCAACTTCAATCACTCCTTAGCCCTTCTTGGTTTTATTTCTCCTCATTTCAGGAGCTTTTTCCCACATGACAAGTAATATAACAGACCCCAAATCATATTCCTCCAGCATGGACCACAGAGGCCAAGCCCCCAAATCTGGACCGATAATGAAAGGGCAGAGCATTCCTGGGCCTGCCTTCCTGATACTGCCTGTAAATCTAATTTTTATAGTGTGGCTAAAAGAACTAAAAAATTATGCCACATTCTTTTTAAAAATTTTAAACTGCCTAGAATTTACAACACTCTATTATGCCCTCACTGTGGATGTATAAAAATACGAGATACCACTGACATTTTTATATTTGTAAATGATCTGTTTTTTCTGTCTAGATGTTTATAGTATTCTTTTGTTTTTGTTTTAAGGTTCAGTAAATTCATCAGGATGTCGTGTTGTTTGTGGTTTACTGTTCCTTTCATTTTTTCTCATTTCTAATACACATTATACCCTTTAAATCTCCTGTAAAACTCTCTCTTAAATTTGCAAAAAAATATTCTTCCATTATATATTTTAATATCTCTTTTTCATATTTTATTCTTGCTTTTTTAAAATACGCACTTTTATGCATTAAATGTTTATATCATTGTCTGCCTTCCATGTATCATTTTCTCTACTTTCATTTTGAGCTTTTCATACTTCTTTACTGAATTTTGACAGCTTTTTGATCTTTTCCCATTTTTCTCAAAGTTATCCTCTATGACTAACTTTATTTTTATCATGTGACTTTACATTTTGCTGCTTCTAATTTTTCTTTTATTTAATTTCTGGAATGGTTTTAATGTTTTCTTCGTTATGTTTAATTTGTACCACCAGCTATCATTTCATTCCATTGTCTTTTCATCTGTCCTTTTAGATTTTATTTTCTTTTATGCTTAGTTTTGTTTTAAAAAGCCTGTATTATTTTAAAATTTATTTTAGAAAGTAGAAAGGTTTCAATCTAAAACTGTCTTTAATTTCCTAGACAAATTCTTCTTGCAAAGTAAATAATTTTTAGGCCTTTGATGCTATTATTTTTCTCTACTTTTTATTCTGTGTGTGTGTGTGTGTTGCTTTAAAATGCCATTTATGATAGACCCCATTTTGGATTTATTTCTGAGCACTCTTTATCTTTTAATGGGGATGGCTATATCCAGATATGCCATTTTCTCTGGGACTTTATGTGTGTGTTCTCTTTAAGTCCTATCTTCATTTATGGAAATGCTTTCTTAATTTTATCCTTGGAACTTGATCAGGAAAGTGAGAACAGTTATCTGATCCTTCAGCATTGGAACTGGTGAGAAGATAGGCAGGGTCAAAGAGAAGAAGAAGCAAGGCAGAAGAAATATGATGTTTAATAATTGAATGTTCCCACAAAATCTGATGAATACTCTGCAATTAGCCCTCTGGTTCTATGTGAGAATCCTTTTGGATTTCAATTCTGGCGCCAGTTTTAGAACAGAACCATTTTTAGTCTATTGTTATAGGGAAGCTGATTTTAAAAAAACAAGCGGCATTGCATACTCCCCCTTCATCCTAGTATAGAATGACTGTCACTCTGCTCTCAGTAGTAACCTGACTCATTGCGAACCAAGTTTAAGAAAATTTAGTGGGACTTTTTTGTAGCCTTTTAATTCTGTATCCAAAGGTACACTGTGCTCAAGATAAGAGATGGATGCCATCATCTTTTAGATCCAAATTTTGATATATTTATGCATTTATTATATACAAGCTTGTTGTCATGTTCATACTCTCATTCTTAAAAAAATTTTAAAGATATTTTCATTTCTTTGAATGAAAAAAGCAACATAAACACCCTCATATTTCTACAAAACCAAGTATTTACTTTCTTATTCTTAGAATTCACAATTTTAATATATTTATAATTTTTTTTTAATTTTCTTAAATTTTGCCATAAACATGGTGACCTTCAAACTAATGACCTGTATTACATTAGAAAAGCCTTTCCCCCCTATTTTAAGTTAGATCATTGTTTCTGTTACATTTTGTTATTTTACTCTCTTATGAAAAATAAGGGAGTAAAGATTTTTTTTTAAAAATTTACATGCATTTTGTTTTCTACTTTCTGTTTTACTTTTTCAATTTTTATGTTTTCCACAGTCTCTTATCTTTGTTGATTAAATATTGTAGGCATTCTTCTCAAGTTTGTTTTCCAAATCACTGATTACCTTTGGAACATTGCTGATTCTATTTTATTTGGCTTCCAGCGATCTTTTAATTTAGGTAATAGGTGGGCTGTTTTCCTTAGAAACACCTGCTTATAGGGATGGTCCTTGGCTCCCTGGGACATTGGCTTTTGAACAGTTTGGGGCACTAAACACTTGCTTTCCTTTCTGGGAGCATAGAATTGCAGTAATTACGGTTGATTTTGTGTCTGTGTAACCAGCTCCCAGTGAAAACAATAGAATCAAACAGCTCTTTCCTGAGTAGAAACACTGTGCATGTGTTAACTACATTTCGCTGCTGGAAGGGAGGATGCGCTCTGTGAGGCCCTCTCAGGGAGTGCTTGGGAAGTCTGCCCATGAATTCATCCAGACCTTGCCTGATGTGTCTTTTTCCCTTACTGAATCAGCTATGTATCCTTGCTGTGTCACTGCAATAAATCTTAGCCATTCAGTATTACTATATGCTGAGTCCTGTGAGCCTGTTAAGCAAAGCACTAAACCTGTGGCTGGTCATAGGGCCTCTGTCATAATTCTCACTCTAACAATTTTTATTTAGTTCATCCTGTTCTTTCTTCATAATATCATCTTAAATCTTTTCAGGAGCAAGGAACTAGTATTTCCTAAAATGTTCGATCCTTTCCTAAATGTATTTTAAAGAGAAGTTCAAATATTCCAGAACTTAAACAGTGTTTTGTCTTCAGAGTAATGATTTATTGTTGTCATTGTTTTGTTATTGATGGGGGCAGTCCTTATGCTATGGTTCTTTGCCTATTCATCTTATAAAGAGAGATGAATGCCGGTCTAATGACTCTAAACTTTGTAAAAAAAAAAAAAAAAAATTGATGATAAAGAAATTTATGCTAGGACACTGAGCAAATTTAAAATACATGACTAATAAATCATTATGCCAGTTCTGAGACTAGACCTCAAGGGGTCTAGAGCTCTTCTGTTCTTTCTTGGAATATTGCCTCTGCCATGAGAACAAACCCAGACTATTCTCCTAAAAGATGAGATGAATCAATCATCCCAATTGATGTTCTCACTGTCCAGATGTCAGATGCATGAAGAAGGACAAAAAGTTTGGTGATCCAGCCCAGATCGGCAGAACAGTACAGTCAATATGTAGCCTCATAAATAAAGACAAGCATTGTTGTCTTCTTTTTATTTCTTTTGTCTCTTTTTTTGTTTTTTTCTCCTTTTTATGTATTTAGTTCTTCTTTTTGTTGCTTTGTTTATTTCTTCATTTTCTTTGTTTATTGTAATTTAAATTTTAATATTGTTTCTCTTACTTTACTTGTTTAATTGCTTTTTTTAAAAGCCACTAAGTTTTGGGTAGCACATTATAGCAATAACTAATATGGTCAGGAAGGGTATCAAACACATTATTGTGTCTAGAAGATTGATTAACAGTTTTATGAACTGTAAGTCAAAGAAATTAGCCAGAAACATGTTTTAAATTTGGGGTATTTAAAAAAAAATTGAAGAACAATTATTAGTGCATCAAGTCAGGAATAAATCTCCAAAGGGTCGGGGTATAAACAATCTCACACATCACAAGTCCTCTCATTCCTCTTTATACTGGTATTTCAGCTGGTTTTACTAGTCTCAGTAACACACTGCCTAAGTTAAACGACATATGTGAGTATGTCGGTGAGGAGTTCAGCTGAAATATTTGGACTTAAGATATAAATTCTGAAGTGGTAAGCATGTAATTAAGTCCATGGAGACAAGAACAGGAGACACGATTCCCTTTGAAATCAACTGAGGGTTTTTATCTGTTTCTTAGCAAAGTGGAAAAATATGATAACATTGGAACTCTATTGTTTATACTTTCTTTTTATGAGCTTTACTGCAAGGCACTTACTGTGAGAGAGCATAACAATGGGTGAGGAGATCTGAGGACAACTTCTAATTCTGCAACAAACAACTTAACTGTTGGACCTGACACATCACATTGCTTAATCCAAGCCTCAATTTTTCTCATTACGTTAAAATTTTCAAATCCTATCCTTTATTATTTAGGATGGCTTTGTGTGTAAGTAATAGAAAACCCAACCCAAATTGGCTTTAAAATTAGAAATTTGACTCTTTCATATAACGTGAAGTCCAGAGGGATAGAAGATCTCAGATTCTGACTCTAGTTCCTATGATTTTATTGAGTCTGTTTTCTTTGTGTATTGGCTTTGTCCTCACATGGGTGATAAAATAACTGCAGCCATTTTGAGTCCCACTTTCATGTATAACACCTTCCAGAAGAAGGAAAAATAGAGAGAATGCTTCAATCTCAGTGTTCCAATCAAGCATCCTTAACTTTATAGGTCGCTCTGGCCATATGCCTCTACTGAACCTGTGACTTTAAGGTAATGCAATGATTAATTCGCTGAAACCATCTGAGGCTAACTCCTGGGGCTGATTTCCCCTGAGCCAAATAGATTCTGCATGAGAAGAGTAGAAATCCAGAAAAAGTCAGAGTTCTGTTAGGATGGAGGAATGGCATATGGGAGCTTAGTTGGTGAGCCAGAGTGCACACTATATGGTTTATGTAATTAACACTCCATTTTTGCTTTAATACATCTGTGATTGACTATATTGTGAGGCATTATAAAAACATCCTTCATAATTCAAAGACTGAGTCAGCTTTTAAAGAATTTCTTAAACAATGAAGAACATAATATTTTAGCTGTCACTATTGTTACTGGACTTACGGAGGATAAAGAAAGTGGTTGCCCTTTCAAACTCTGACCAACTCTCATATTGGATTTTTCCATCCCTTCTTTCCTGTGAAATGGCTTTGAAGAATAAGTATAAAGGCAACATATAAAGAAGGAATAAAAAGCAAGAAAAAAGGAAAGTGATAGAGAAAACTCCCTGTAATGGGTAGCATATGTTTAAAGTGGAAACCAATTTAAAAAGTAACAGAATAATGATAGTAATTCTCCTTTTCCCCTATCCTCCAGTCACCCTGCATGAAATAATTTAATATTTGAAGTAGGCATGACTTTTTCCTTTTCACAGATGATAAATCTGAGACACAGAGAGGTTAAGAATTTCCCATTGACCCATAATTCTGGAAAATGTCACATGTATGTGATACACTATCTTTTCTCTTTGCACTCCTCACATCAATACATTTAAAAACTAATACAAAGCCCATATAATAATTTATAATTTTTTACCCAAATGAATATAGTCTCAGGAATTTTCCTTTTCAGACAATTAGAAGGTTTCTATAGCATTAGAAAAGTTTATAGGATCATCAGAGTATACTACTGAATGTGAAATGTTGAGCAAAGTATTGGGTTGGCCAAAGAGTTCGTCTGGGTTTTTCTGTAACATCTTACGGAAAAATCCAAATGAACTCTTTGGCCAACCCAGTGTATCATATTGATTTCACAAATAAGAATAACTGCTGTTGCAACATAATGTAGCAGTGTGTTCTTTAGCCCATTTGAATATTTAGTTTCGAAATCAATTTTCCTAAATATTTAGCATTTAGAAAAATTTACCTCAGACTCTGCAATTTATGTTAGGGAGTGGGGGGAGTGTAAATATTTTATCAGATGAGAATAGACTTCACTGGATATTTCAGGGTGTGTGTATGTGTGTGTGTGTCCCTATTGTGCTGGTTTCAGCCTATCAATAACATGCTGTGGCTGGACCAGCTCTTGCGGTTCTTATTATGATTGTGAGATGCCCTTCAGTTAAGAACCATCAGGAAACTTTGAAAAACAAATTGAGATTTATTACTTACAAGACCTGGAAATTACAGAGCACACCTGGGGCCACACAACAAAGTCAAGGGTAGAGAGAAAGAGAGCACATGGGCCTAGAGTTCTGCTTTTATTGGGGTTGAGGGTGGTGGTCTAGGGTTTCATGGCCTCACTCTTTATTGATGAATTTAAAACATAAGAGCAATAATTTAATGTGTGGGAAGAGAACCAAAAACAAGTAGCCCAAATGGTCCGTTAGTAAAATCAGCCAAGATCTCTAAAATAAAAGAGGCTCAGACTGGGGAGGCAACTTGCCCTTTGTCTAGTCCTGTAGCTGACAGTATGTTCAGTCTTTGAAGGGGCTGCCCCGTTGAACAGATGCATCTGCAATCAAAGCCTAAGTCAGGCACTTGTGTTACAAAAAAGAAAAAAAAAATCTGTCAGGGGTTATGCTGCAGTGTGTGTGTTGGTTAGTTCTGGTAGCAACGTAATACCAACCATAATATCACCATAATACCACTGCTTTTCTTATCCTAGCAATATATCTGGGGAAAAAGCTAGAATGAGCTTGATCTTTTAAGTTTAATTGTTAAAATTCCCCTAGACGATATTTCTAATTCGTACCTATGATAAGATCTTCTGATCATAAATATAGCATATGATAAAATAGGTAAAAGAAAATGGAGGGTAGTGCAGTAATATTAAGACCATCTTGGTCTCTTTGAGAAAAAGAAGGAATAATATAGATAGCTTATCAAAGCAATGGACCTGATAATATGAAATGTACTTATTCTCACCTCTGCCTTTAGGGAGCACTAGGATTTCAAAGACAGCCTGTGTAAAATGAGAAATAGATTCAAGAGATCTAGGTTACCATTTCCTCACCAGCATAATTTTGAAACATTTCTTTATGCTTTCTGATTCACCAAGTAGCATCATTTTTGTCATCAAACAAACACAATCATTACTTGAGATGGTTGAACGAATATCCTTGGACTGTGTTTTGGTTCACTAATAAACACCGTGGACTATGTCTATGAAAGGCAAACAACACATTGCTAGGCACACACACAAAAAGATCTTAATATATACTTGTTGATTGACTGAAATATTTTTAACATTGCCATTTATTTGCCTCAAACCTCAGCACTTAGTCCCCAACCACACACAACTACTACTGACAAATAGTGGAACACACGGTATTACTGGCCAAATAATGATTCTGCCAGGCTAGAACAATTATCTAGAATTCACTCACAAACACTTCAGATTTGAGATTTCTTACTTTACCACCAAGTTGCACAAGTGCAAGACACTGAATCATATACACACACTCAATAATGTGTGTGGTTTAAAATTATTTGCTTTGAATTCCTTAGAGTCTGAAAAATTAAAAGATATTTATAAGTATTTTGCCTCATTAATTCTAATTCTTTACTGAGCAGTACAATTTGTATATTCAAATTCCTTAAATTCAACACGCCTGCTACCTCAATGTCCTAAACCAAAATCATTCTTTTTACTGTCGAAGTAGTAACCCTTTAAGATTATTTCTCTTTTTGCCATAAGTCTCTTATTTTCCTAGGTTTTTAAATCTTGATATAACATCCCTTATCACATCCTTCTTACCCATCCTTTCCTTTCAATTCCCTCTTCAACCACTGCAGTCAAGCCTTCCAGTTTTGATGAAAACCATTACTTTGTCTCTCTAGCTCTTGAAATATACTCTTGTAGAATCACCTCTTCTTAATATTCTACTTTGCACTCATAATATGTACCTCATTCATTTATTAGTTCATTAACATATATATTTAATTGCTATAAACAAAAAAATAAAATACAGTGGCTTACAGGAGACCTGATGGTGAGGGAAGACTTTATGTAAGAAATAATATTAGAGCTGAGATTTAAAGAATGTGTAGCAAGTAAGTACAGGAACAATAGAATTAGAAAAGACCCAGAGACTCAAAGGGGCTTGAAAACGTTGAAGCACACTCAGAAAAAGAGAGAGTGATACACAATGAGGCTTCAGAGAAAGTGAGGAATTTCTGCTTCAGGTTTCCCCATTGCTTTCCAGATAAAACCAAATTCCTTAAACTGGCATCAAAGGATCTTCTACATTTTACCTTCTGGCTCTTTCTATTTGTACTAAGATAACATGGCATAGTTATGAAACAAAGGGGTATCTAACAGACCTGGGCTTGAATTGTAATTTCAATACTTGCTGTGCAATTTGGGGCAAGTAAATTTACCTCTTTGATAATTAGCAAGTTACTTTACTTGATCCTAAACTGTAAAATGGAAATAATAATATTTTGCAAGGGAGCTGAGAGTATGGAATAATTCAGCATACTTAAGGTCTCTCACTTCTATTATTATTAAATAAGATAATACATAAAATTAACAAAATTTCTGAAATGACAAAGCTCAATAGAGGTAATATAATTTTTACTCTATTTGCATTCAATGTCAGAGCACCAGAGAGCAATTTTAAAGTAGTTCATGGTATTACAGTTGGAATGACCCACTAAGAACTTAGATACTGACATCAGACTCTACTCCTGATCTTGGAAATTTGACTGAAAAAATTAGAACCATAATCAAGGGTCCTTAAGCCCATACTTTAGCAATTTTTGAAAAGAAATTAATTGCATTCTCAATGAATTCTTTAGCATACCCTTAAACATTTTCAAAAGGAAGCAATTCTATAATACTTAGCAATAATATTCAGATATAAAATGGCCTTAGAGAGGCAATGAATTTATTAAATTATGCTATTTCACACCACAGTTTTTCATAACACTGTCCTAAACTTACCATTTAATATTTTCCAAACAATCAGACTAACTACCTAAAAACCAAGAATTTAGAACAATTTTATTTCTGTCATTTTAACAATTTTACTGAATATCAATTGGCTAAAATTAATTATTAGGGCTACATATGCAATTCTCTTTGTATCTGGAGAAGCGTCCAACACGAAGCCCACTTAACAGACAATTTATTTAAAACATTATGGAAGAACATGTGGTAAAAGTTTAAACAGTATAGTTAATGTTGCAGTTTGAAGGCCATGATGGGGGGAAGCAATGTGATTAAGAAAGGCCTACCATCTGGCCATGTCATGTTTCACAGGGTGGCATTACCTTGATGAAACCATTATGTCCAAATCTTGTTCTGGCCAAGCAAGGCCTACAAAAGTAAATCAATGCAAATAAAACCCACAGACAACTGCCACAAACCAAACCAAAACAAACCAGTAAATAAACACAAAACAAAATCTAAATTTTGTCATTTATACTTTGAATATTTCTATCCTGTGGCTAGGTTATTTACAGCTGTTTTCCCAAGTGTGCATTCTGGGAATACCACACTTGTAAAGGCTAAGGCCTTTGATAGCTGGAGTCAGATCAAAGGAAATAGTTAAAATATTTAAATTAATGACAGTTAATGATAGTAATGACAGTTAGGCATAATTGCCAGGGAAAATTGTCTCTCACTACAAAGCATACACCATGAGCATACAATTTGTTGCTCTTTTGATTTGTGGATATGCCCAAACCCTAGAATAGTGCATTTTCTGGTGCCTGTTAAATATTTTAATCAATTAATAAGTATTTTACTTCCTGTAGAGCAAGCTTAATGGAATAATTGATAGTTTGTAAAAAAAAAAAAACAAAAACAAGAACAAAAACAAAAAGCTCTATAGGTAACATTAAATTTTAAAAAATATTAAAGGAACATAAAAATAAGAGTGATGAAATATTTTTATACAGTGATGACTCAGTAAAGTATTGTAAACTTTGATTTAAAAATTTTTGAGTTTTTGATATACAATAATATACCATAGAGCCATGTTTCTGAAACAGTCTGTGCTATTGTCAATCCTCTCCATTTACATGCAGCCATATTTTGATTACATTGACAAACAGAAAGAAAATTAATCTCCCAAGAAAACCCTTTAAACCACTTTAGGAAATAGGTGAAGAAAGTAATAATCCTTACTTTCAAAAAATATTTTTAAAAACCTACCACATTTACCTTTATATTATATTCTTCAGTCATAGACATAGAAAATAGACAAACATATTTGAAAAGTAAATACATATCATCCTCTTTGCCTTATTATAATATATTTCAATCTTGCAAAATTGCTCTTCTGATATCACATTATTGGGATGAATAATTCCATTGGTATTTACTGACCCTTAACAATTCAGCAATATCTTTATGTGCTTTGGTATTCAGAAAAAATACTACCAAATGTAAAATAGATAGCTAGTGGGAAGCAGCTGCATAGCACAGGGAGATCAGCTTGGTGCTTTGTGACCACCTAGAGGGGTGGGATAGGGAGGGTGGGAGGGAGACGCAAGAGGGAGGAGATATGGGGATATATGTATATGTATAGCTGATTCACTTTGTTATAAAGCAGAAACTAACACACCATTGTAAAGCAATTATACTCCAATAAAGATATTAAAAAAAATATTTAAAAACAGTGAGAAAAGAAGAGCCATGGGTTTAATTCCTGGCCTGCAACTTACTATATGCGTGATCTTGTGCAAATGACACCCTAATATCTCCTGGCCACCATTTTTTTTCTCTGTAAAACTGGACAGTACTCAATTTAGCAATTTACTTTGGGGATGGGATAAAATAATGTAAGAAAAGCATGATATGACTCACCATATCCTCAGTAAAAAGCTTACAACCTTTCAATTTTCCTTCACATTATTAACAACAGTCATGAAAGTTTCCAGTCATGCAACAGATGCTTCCTTGATTTTCCTTAATTTACTTCCCCCTCTCTTAACATGATTTTGCTTTGTGTGTTTTTGAAATGCACTAGGTATTTTTAAAACTGTGATGCAACAATGCAAAATGGAATAGTAGCTATATGAAGAGATTTTTCTATCGTGCTCCAAAATTGCAAAGCCATTACCACATCAATATTTTTATAAAGTACTTTTTTATTTTTCAATTTTAGATGCCCATTTTAATAATGCAAGTGAGGCTTTTTACAAGGCCTGCTTTTCAAATCTATTAATTTTCAGAGAAAGAAACGAGATAATTTGCTTCCTACAGGGAAGATTAAACTGGTAACTATTTTTTATTTCATTATTGACACCTTCTGTCAAAAAGAAGCATTATTTTTAATGCAAATCTCAAGATTTGGAAAATACTCAACTGAATTTATACGGGTATTCCTCAAGAAATCATAATTATAACCCTGTCCTTAAGATTTTAATTACTTTTCTAGAACTTATGTAGTACTAACCTTGCTAAAATTTTGAATTAAAAAAAAAAAAGAGGCTGATGAATATCCCTTTTGAGATTAACAACCACATTTTCTCCTCAAATGCATGCACACCTCACCTAATGGCTTTAGCAGTTAAGCCAACGTGTAGTAATAAATTGTAAGACGTGAAGATGACATCAAGTCCTGAATGTATTAAACTTATACATAGACAAAAGGAGACAGACAGAAGGATGCAATAATATAGGTTCTGTTTTGAATTGGGATAAAAATAGAGGAAATACCTTCCTGTAATTTCTGTGTCAGAGTGTGCTAAGGAGTGAATAGCAGACAAAAGCATGCTTGGAAATTTGAATGGAAGACAGCTATGGATCACTGAGGAAAAAATATACATACTAGGAAATTTGCTCTAGAATACCTGGGGGTCTAAAGTTAAAGAGACCATGAATGCATGAGATACATTATGCATATCTTGTCTTTGTTTATTTCTGTTAACTTCTTATTTGACTCGAAATGCATTAACTGATTCTTAATATTGATGAAAACTCATCAAACATCATACTATTATTAAAAGAATCCTGTAGATAATCTAATTTGACTAATCTTACCAATTTCTAAAAGTATTATAGCAGCCAATTATTATTTTTCATATTTGCTTCAGCACAGAGCACAAAGCATCTGCAGGGTGGGCTAGAAAGATGTCTAAGGTCTCTGAAAAGGTGGCATTAGAATAGAGATTAGCATAATCACAAGTAATTATGATATAAACTATCAAATAAGTGCCACAAAAAGGTAAAAAAATATATATAGTGCTTTACGGGAGGAGCCAGCAATTTTTTGCTCTGATTAGATAGGAAAAAATCTGTGGAGTCAAATGGCAAATGAGTTGGTCTGGGAGACATATACAGGATTTGATTGTCAGAGACAGAGAGGGAAAGTCTGGGAACTTTAGGAAATCCTCTACTTTATACCCAACATATTCTTGAAACTCTGTCTGAAAGCCAAAAGTATAAAAGTTGAACAGTAGATTTATATATTATAAAAATGAAACAAATATGTGTACATATATAATAGCATTTAACATACTATTTTAACAAAATAATTCTGTTTCAGCAATATTTGAAATGGCTCGGCCAAGCTTAAGCAATAAGGGCAGTGATCAGAAAGCATCCCCACTGGCTAGTCTTATAGATTCTGTTAACTATTCTAAAAAGGGGACAGTCTCCCCTGATAGGACACCCACACTGCCTGGACATCCCGCTCCCTTAGTGAGGGTCCTTCTCTTTCCCTCTCTCCACTCTGCCCTAGAAAAGGGATATGCCTGGGTACTGCTGGAATATGGGAGAAAAAACAGATCATGGAAGATGTATATGATGAAGAACAGAAAAAAGAAAAAGAAGAAGACAGGAAGAGGAGAGTATGGGGAATGATATGACTTCCAATTTTGATTCAATCTTTTTTATATCATCTCAAGGCAAAATACTTTTCCCTTTAAAATTCAATAATTACAAGTAAATTTATGAATGTGTGTATGTGTATGTTTGTTGTAGTGTAGCTTCTTTATCTGCACTAGTACAAAGGTCACAAACTGGCTGGACTCTGGAAGAATTTGTCTTGTAGATAAAGTTTGAACTGGCATGAACAATTATATGGATGGATGGCTAGATAGATAGATAGATACAGAGGTAGAGAAGCAGAGATACTGAGACACAGAGCTATAAATATAGGTGGATCCTCCACTCTCCAATATGCCTTTGTTGCCAGCACTCCATGTCATATCACACTGGTCTACTGCCCTCCATTATATTATTCTTCTTAACCTTGAAAACACTTGTGTTTGGGACCATTGATCTAAATAGTTTTAATATAAGGCCAAAAATTCCTGAGGTTTGAACCTATCTACTCAGTTTGCTGATATGAATTTCTAGACCACTATATGGAACTCCTTCAAGGCACAATTTTTTTGTTTTGGTTTGGTTTTTTTGTTTGTTTCTTTTAATTTCCTTTAGTAAGGGAAACCTTACACAGAAGCCTGATATATAAGTTACATAAATATGCTCCTATCCCTTCAGGCCACTGGAATGTGGTCTGAACAGGAGAAAAATCTTTATTTTATTACGGTCTTGAACATATTTTGAAGATCCAGTTTAAAAAATTCTGTAGAATTGTTTTTTTAAAAAGGAGATAAAAACCAAAAACCCAAGAAACATAGGCATTCTGACTAACAGAAATCTACCGACGGGTAGTCTCTTCTAAACAACTCAAAATGATTGTTGGTCAGCTGACTTACAGAAAGACTGGTTTTAAATTGACAAAGATTTAAACACCTTTTCACTTTTAATGTGAAAAAGCAGGAATTGTACAAAATGTAAGAAAGTCAAGGACTACTTACCAACCAATCCAGTGAAAGTATCACTTTTGAAAGGGGCATTATAGGACATCAAGCTGGAGGAATGGGTAAAAGCAGGTTAGGAAAGGCCTTGAACATGAGACTAAGACATTTTCAGTAAGGAATGAAATATGGAGCAAAGACAGAAACTGGTACCGATTCACTGCTTTCAATGTGGCAACCAATTCATTTCCTCTTATCTTAATCTCACAAGAGGGACTTCCCTGGTGGTGCAGTAGTTAAGAATCTGCCTGCCAATGCAGGGGACACAGGATCCCACATGCCACAGAGCAACTAAGCCTGTGTGCCACAATTATTGAGCCTGCGCTCTAAAGCCTGCAAGCCACAACTACTGAAGCCAGCACACCTAGAGCCCGTACTCCACAACAAGAGAAGCCACCACAATAAGCCCACACACCGCAACGAAGAGCAGACCCTGCTCCCTGCAACTAGAGAAAGCCGGCGCACAGCAACAAAGACCCAAGGCAGCCAAAAATAAATAAATTAATTAATTAAAAAAAAAAAAACCTCACAAGAAAAATACGAAATTGGTGTTATCCCATTTTGCAACTAGAGAGAAATCAGAGGCAAAGTTAAGCAACTTATCTAGAGATGCACATCTACCAAGTGGCCAAATCAAGATTTGTCCTCACGTGTATTTGTCTTCAAATCCTAGAATTCTTCCCACATTGGTGAAACTAGACTCATATGACACAATTCTTGTCACTATACCACACTCTTGTGGATTAGTGCATATGCATACACATTACCTTAGATTTAATTTATCCAGACATTTTCTCTTTTCCTTTATCTCTGACTTGATTTATTGTAAACTTTTATATCCAACAAATAAATTAACTTCTTTCTTTGCCCGATACCAGAAAAGGATCCAGAGTCTTCAAATATAATTGGGAAGTATATTTCATTTATACAGAGTAATCTTAAATCATGAGTTTCAGACTCATGCACGTCATCTTTGTATGTTGTATTATTCCCTTTACATTTAAGATTATTGCTCTCAAGTTTTTCTACTATTCATTAGTGTACTACATATAAGTTAATAGACTCAATATTGATTGTGCTTATAGGGTTTAGAGCTGGTCCTAAAAAATATGAATCAATATCTTCCACTCCATGTTCCCCTCCAGTGTGCTTTGGCTATATGCACTGTAGTATAAACAGCCACAGGCTGGTTATAAATCATTCTACCTATCTTCCTACTGACAGTCTGCAACCAGGTTGGTGGATTTCCCGAAGGGAAAAGAAAGCAGGGCAACTATCCGTCATGACATGCATTCCAACTGCAAGTGCTTAGGGCTGGAATGTGCCCGACTTTTAAGGAACATAAAGAAATGTCCACAGAGAGCTATTTTAAAAGATGCAATTCAATTTTAAATGTATCCATGCATTTCTGTTTAGGGACTTTAAATTAAATTGCCATTTAAAGTTAACATAGATATTAATGGCATTGAGATCATCAGCTTTTGAGTGTTTAAAGAGCAGGCCAAGCATGTTTAAGCAAAGCAGTGTATGTAATTGCAGTTGTGTGCAAATATAATTATACATGCCTATCACATCTCACTTGCTAAGAGTATATATTTTATCAGTCCTCTAAGAAAGCAAGACATAATGATGATAAAAAGCTATTCTGTAAATTGCAAGTGTTAATAAACATTAGGCTAACCAAATGTGCCATCTTTCAGATATGATATAACTTAAAATTACATAGAGCTTTTACTGTATTTTTTGGCCATACCACATGGCTTGCGGGATCTTAGTTCCCTGACCAAGGATTGAACCCGGGCTCACAGCAGTGAAAGCACTGAGTCCTAACCACTGGACCACCAGGGAATTCCCAGTTTTTACTTTTTTAAGTACTTTCACATCACTGTGACAAGTACTCTGTTTGTTTTAAAGGCAAAGTGCACTTTTGTCAACCTGGTCTGACCTTTGACATGCATCTTTAAGGATTAGGGATACCATCTCTCACTGAATAACATTTTCTTCTGGAGAAGCTAATGAGTCAAGAAAAGATCAGATGCAACCTTGATCTCAATATAACCACATTCTGAGTAATCTATCCTGACTGTATAATCTACTGTAATAGAAATATACTATGCAACTGCATCATTAATTAAATAATCAACCTATGCTAAGGTAATCCAGAACATCAACTTCCAGGAGAAAATGGTTAAAAATGTAGTATATGCAGAGATGAAGCTTATGGTAAACCGACTTTGACTACCTGGATTCAAATTCCTGCTCTGACGCTATCTAAAGTAAGCTTGGACACAATTTTTATTCTCTAAGTATTAGTTTCCTTATTTTCAAAACAAAGATAAAAATTTTACCTACCCAAGTTTGTGGTTGTGTTTATAAATTAAACATGAAAATGTGAAGCACTTAGCATAGGAACAAAGTTAGTGTTCAGTAAATGTGCTGCCATCAGTGAATTTCCACGTTACGTTTGTAAAGAATGAAAAGCAAAATAAAGCTGGTGTTTTATTGTTTGTTTAGCTTAGATGGAACATATTTTGGTATCTTATTTAATGAGGGCTTTTGACTGTCAAAGGCTATCATGTGAATGCTTAGTATCAAAGTTCCCCAGACTGCTGTCTTTCTCAAAGGCAGATGGTAAATCTGTCAGCAGTAGCATTCAGAACAGCAGCAACCCAGATGCTTCGAGGCACTCTGTGTGAAGCTGCTTCTCCCACGAGGAGTACATTGGGCAAGATGCCAAAGGAAGGTCCCCAAGGCAATTAGCTGCTTCTGAATCCAACTCTGGCTGTCTGGGAAGTCAAATGAATCCAGCCTGCTTAGCCATACACCATTTAATGCAAAGAGCATGCTCCTTATTTATAATCAAGCCAATCTTTCAACCAAGCTACATTCTGACAATCCACATTCTGTACATTCCTTTGTACAGGAAAAGGGACTTGACCATGGCCACAGAGCTTAGCAAGTGCTAGAGGGGAATATTTGAATCCTGGGAGTTTTTTGTTCCAAAGACAGTACCCTTTTGATTATACCATCCAAAGAGGAAACAAGACATTCTTAACTTTTACAATGACGTGTTTCTCATGTTTGAAGGCAGAGTCCATTAAAAAGAAAAAAAAAAAAAAAGACAATCAAGACAACTAGCCTCATGCTGAAGCTGTGGGAAGAAGTCTGGACGCATTAGAAGTAGACAACACAACTTTAATTACTGGCTCCGTGACGTCTCTAGAGTACTCTGTCCTCCTCTATGAAAAGAGATAAAGATACTTATTTTAGAGGGGTGCGGCAAGGACTGAAGAGGACAAGTAAGGGTTGTATGGTACCAGGAATATACAGATTGCTCAGAGGATTTAAGTGACTCAGTTACGGTCACATGTATTAGTAGCAGAGCTGCCTTCAAAGCCATATCTTCCAGGTGCCTTCAAACTGAGAAATTATAGAGGGTAATAGCAGATTATAAAACTTGAATATATTATAAACACATTAAACAGTATTCACTATCATAAGCATGACAATATTATTAAAAACAATAAAATAATAAAAGGAAACAATATCTCACAGAATAGTTAATAAAAGTATTATAATGTATGATATCACTTATGCTATATGGGTGCCATTATATATCCAGTAGAGATATCATAGCAAAAGAAGAAAAAAAAGAAGTCTGGAAAGACATACCACATTATAGCTTACTTTTATTTCTTTCATATTTTTCTTATCTGTAGTTTATATCCATATATTTTCCATAATGAAAGCATATTACTTGGATTCTTGCTCAAGGAACATGATCTGAAAGTAATTACATTCTGAATCTCAATTTCATTTCTCTAAATATGCTTTTTCATTACATCCTGCTCACTTTACCTTGAAAATACTGAAATGTTCTTAAACTTCTAATTTGCATTGCAAGTTAATTTTTTGTTGTTGCTTATGGTTGCCATTTACCAAAAAGATATTAAGGCAAAGCCTCGGAATAACTCCTGCCATGCCTCAAGAAGGAAACTGAGCTCAGGACTTAGCTATGGAAAAAAATGTTGCCTTCTACTAACCATGGTATTTATTCTCAAACTTTACTGTATGTAACACTCCTTTAAGGTATCAGTGAATATCAAGATTCAGTGGCCCACTCTCAGAGATTTTGATCTGGTAGATTTAGGGTGGATTGCAGACTCTGTATTTTTTTTAAAAGCTCCCAGATGATTCTGGTAAAAGGGTCCTCAAGTCTCTCAATTCTCCATAAGAATTGGCCTTCCAACTATTGTGGCATATCAGTGAATAAAACATTGTAATCATGTATCTGTCCATAAATAGATTGCTGTTCAAACAAGAAACAGGTAACTGAAGAAAAAGGCATGGAAAAAGATCTTTTACAAGAAGAAGAATTTCTTGTTATATCAGGATGGACTTGGTTAATTTGCAGTAATAAACAACCCCATTATGTCAGTGACTTACAATAATTTTTTTTTCCTCATTCATGGTACAGGCACAACATAGACCAGCGTTAGGGCTATGCTTGTTGTAGTTACTCAAAGGCTCAGACTGATGGAATTTTCCAAAGTCACGTCAGCAGTGGTAAGAGAACATGACAGATCACAAACTGGCACTCAAGTCTTCTGTAAGAAAGGGCACCATAGCTTCTGCTTATGTTTTATGGCATAGGAAATCACATAGCCGTGCTAAAATCAAGTGGGGTGGGAAAAGTCAATTGGATCATGTGTCCACAAGGAAGATGGCTAGAATGATGAACATTTTAATGACTATCTCACATGCCCAACTCAAGCAGTTACAACAAAGTATAGTACAATAGTTACAAACCCTATATGGGGAGCCTTAAAGCTCAGGAATTAAATCCTATTTGTACCACACCCTGAATCTGGACAAGTCTCTTAACCTCCATAACCCTCAGCTTCCTTATGCTTTTGAATCTCCCAGCTCAGAAACCAACGCAACAATGTGTATGAAGTATGTGCACAGAGCCTGACGTAGTAGGAACTCATGATTATTAGTCTTATTCACAACTATGAGTTATTATAGATGCACAAAAATATTTATATTCTAAAGTAAGTTAGCATAATAATGTAAATGATACTCTTTATCACTAACACAGTATATATTTATTTAGCTCTGACTATTCACAAGGCACTAAGTGAGGAAAAATGAAGGATACAAAAACAAATAAAATATGGTCTCTGATGTGAAGAATCTTAAATCTGTTTAGGAAGTCAGGAAATAAGGCAAAAACACTAGACAGATAGTCTAGTATGTGATATAATGGAGAAGCCATAGAGAGGTATGGAGATGAAATAAGACTTGAGAAAATGGTAAGTCTTTTCTTGAAAGAAGTGGCATTTCTTTTAGTACTATGCAGCAAAATATTAAAAAACCTTTAAAGATAAATTGGTAGCTAGTAGAGGCAAATGAAGAAACACTGAAAGATTTTACAGGAGGTACGTCTAAGGAAAACAGATTTAGGTAAATAGATGATTGATAAGATATAGGTAGGTAGGTAGGTATGTAGATAGATGATAGATAGATAGATAGATAGATAGATAGATAGATAGATAGATAGATAGATAGATAGATAGATGGATGAATGGTAGGATGGATGGCTGTAGGATATAACCTGCAGACATTCTTATTGAGAGAATAGTTGGCTTAATTAACATCGTGTCATAAAGAGGATTGCACTCACAACTTCTTCTCTAAAAAAATAAAGTCTATTCATTTAAAAAACATACAACCATCAATTGCCTACAATGCATATCTAGAACTGTCGGATCTAGAAAGTTAGCTGAAAAAATGGCTACTCCTAACTTCCATATTGCAGGATTACTTGTGCATACACACAAATGTTAAATATATTCATGGTATCCAAAAAAAATGGAAGAAAATGGTGAGGTGAATTGGAAAAATATTAACAAAATGTTTCCTTCCTCATACATTTTAAGTAATTTGAGGATTTCTAATGCAAAAGAAAACGAAATGAAAAGTTTCAGGTCCAATTATCTTCCCCCCAAACTCAGATCTCTACCTTTGGTGACATTTGCATGTTTTATTAAAATAATGTGATTTATTGAAACAAATGAAATATCTAGCATTACTGAATATGGCACTCAGTAATGTATTTGCAAATATTTTCTGATACCTTCCTTTTGAAAGTTTCTGTGGGGGAACAAAGATGAAAATGACATATTATGCACTTTAACATTTATAATCTAGGAGTTTAGATAAAAAATGAACATCTGGGACTTCCCTGGTGGTGCAGTGGTTAAGACTCCAAGCTCCCAATGCAGGGGGCCTGGGTTCCATCCCTGGTCAGGGAACTAGATCCCACATGCATGCTGCAACTAAGAGTTCGCATGCCACAACTAAGGAGCCCGCCTGCCGCAACTAAGGAGCCCGCCTGCCAAAACTAAGACCCAGTGCAACCAAATAAATAAATAAAATTTTTTTTTAAAAAAATGAACATCTAAGACTAAAGATGAATCTGTATATGGAAGCTTAATGGTTAAGTGTCATGACAGTGGAATTCATAAGCACTGTTCAAAAGCAAACCCTAAACATGGCTGCTTCTCTCAATACTGAGCTTCAAAAATCACTGCTTCAACTTGAATTCCAGACAGTCTATACTGAAATGATCAATGTACAAGGAAAATTATGAAAGAGAGGAAAAGAACGTATTTTGCAAGACAAAATTCTTAATGGTTAAATAGTCAGTACTGCCAGGAACTAAAAAATCCCAAGAGACCTGAAGTATGTTCATCATTTAAGTTGGAGGATACGGACATATGGCAATCAAATTCCTGATCAAAATGTTTAGAGGCACTTTGATGCCAAAAATATTCTTTTGAGCGTCATCTATTTAAACACTCATATGCCTCCAGAACATGTTGGCCAATGAAACATATTTCCATTTATGTCCTGCCAAGTCTCACTCATTAGCTAAAAATTCTCATTTTGCAGCTTTTATGAAAAGGATTTGCAGTACCATGTTTCAAAGTTAAAATTTTTATGATTTGTTTTGTTTTTACTTGCAATATTACCCAAAGTACTATAACTTAATTTTTAAGCATTAATTTCATCCTTGTCCTTCACTAAATCTTTGATCACTGATGCTAATAAATTTTAAAAGATATTCACAGAGAATTTCTCTGGCACTGCTCACTTCTGCTCACAGGCAATGATATAATCAGAAATCAGGAAGAAAGAAGAAAGAAGTAGTACAAGGATAAGAAACAAATGGATCTGAATAATCCACCTATAGGTAAATCATAATAGAATTCAAATGTGTTTGAAAATAATTTAATTACTTGGTTATTTGCACTAATTTTTTAATCTTACTTTATATTTTTACCCCAAATTTTTGAAGTGTTGATTAAAAAATAAATTCAGGTCCTTCAGTTTTTCCCTTGTAAACTGAGTGTCTGACCCAATATAAGTTAAGACCCCTCTTTAAATTTCTAGGATGTTACATACTTCTAAGCAGGATAGATCCAGGCCTTTTATTCTCTCCTTTACTACATTTAAACACATGTTCAAGATTGAACATAAAACTGGGAACTGACAGGGATAATGATTCCTTGAAGTGCCAAATTTCATTGAGTTTCTGTTACACTTTAGAAATGGGAGTTATTAGAGAAAAGATACAATATTTGTCTTCCGTTGCTGTGTAACAAGCTACCTCAAACCTAGTGACTTTAGACAAGTTACTCCAAAGTAGGGTTTAAAACAGCACACATTTATTATCTCATATTTTTCTATGGATCAGAAGTCCAGATATGTTGTAACTGGGTTCTTTTTTCAAGGTGTCATTCTAGCTATATTTTCATCTGGAGCTCAGGGTCCATTTCCAAGGTCATTGGTTATTGCCAGAATTTAGTTCCTTGTGGTTGTAAGACTGAGGTCTCTGTTTTCTTGCTAGATGCCAACTAGGGGACATTCTCAGGTCCTAGCCACATAGCCTTCTCCACAATATGGCAGTTTGCTCCTGTAAGGCCAGCAAGAGAATCTCACTTCAGATCTCTCTGATCACTTCTAAGACCTGAGTTGAGTAGACCAGGTTACCCAGGATAATCTCCCTCTTGATTAACACAAAGTCAACTGATTAGGAACCTAAGTTACGTCTGCAAAATTTCATATGACCAAACATAATCACAAAGTGATTTGTCATTCTGTACAAATTCAAGGAAAGGTGATTACACAAAGGTGCAGGAAACTTGGGTCACCTCCGAATTCTGCCTACCACAGACACCAAAAAATAGGTATCATAATATGATAAGACTCTTCCAGTGTAAAAGTGAAAAAGATGTGAACTGAAGATAATTTTAGGCAAAGAAATTAGTAAATCTTTTGTGACTATGGAAACAAATTAGATCTCATGATTTTTTTCTTCTCATGTAAATACAGAATTTAGGAAGATATAGTAAAGCTTAGTAATATCATAGCAATCTCCTTTTATTTTACAGAACTCAACTGTAAATCCTATAACTTGATTAAGATCAGGTACTTCCAATAACAATGATTAAAAAGATGAAGCATCAGAAATCGGAAACCATCTTATCCTCTGACTCAGTATTTTTGTTTATTTGGCCATAGAGAAAATAATTCTTAACTTCCCCTTATATTTAATTTGTGCCTAATAAAATATGTTTATTTATGAAATTTCCACTTGGGCCCAGGATATACAGGTATATTATCGAACAAATGTATTTGTTTGGGAAGTATGCTATTTAATTTACCTTATCTGTCTCTGGAGGCTTAATGCAGCAGTTAGGGTCCATTCTCTTACTTACTTCTAGATATAGATAAAATAGAATATCAGTATCTAGATTCAGGAATAGATTAGCCTCAGTTTGCCAGTGTCCATACAGCATAACTCTCAGATAACCACTGTGGCTGAAATTATAATTCTTTCTTGTCTTTGAATGTGTAAACAATATGTTTTATCTTCCCATTCATAACATTACACTTGGAAATATCACGCAATGGTTTTATCATGCCATATAGAGAAACAGTCTTAGGTGAATTAATTATTAAGATTTATAAGCTGCATATCTTTAATTTCAACACTTATATAAAATTATTAGCAGCTGAAAAGGTTCATAAGGAATAGTAAACTCAAGGAGAAAACATGGAGACAAAATCAGGAGTTTAGGGCAAAAATAACACTTCAATTAGACATCAAAGGGATGGTCAAAGCCAACTTAATATGAAAAATGAAATTTTCATAGTTATATTTGTAGCTCAGTAGCATCAATAAGGTGGTAAATGCTACATAGCCTATAAGAGTTAATTCTCTAAATATGTTAAATACAAGTAATGTTTTTGAAAAGCCTGGGATTCTTTAACAAAACATGCTATTTAAGAACCAAAATTGGTTCCTGACTAAGTTTGTGTTTTTTACAGAGTACGGTATGTTTACAGTTTTTAAAATTACAGCAACTATAACATGCCTATTCTAGAATATGGGAATCACATTCTTAAGCATAAACTTTGATGAGTTACTCGATTAGAAACCAAGAATGAAATATAACAGGAATGTGGTTGGAACCACGTTACATAGAAGGGTAAGATTCTATCTGTAATCCTAAATTCAAAATTATGCCAATCCAAACTTAATGAAGTAAAAGTTTCTTCACTATATGTATTATACTGGCTTGTGTAATATCAATATAATAAACTGTGAAAACAAAAATGGTAATAATAACCATCAGCTATGTGTGACACTATATAATTCTTGTAGTTCTTTCACATGCAGTGTCTCCTTTGACATCAGGCCTAGAAATAAATGTCAATATTATTCTCATACACTTATCTATTCAACAAGTAATTAGTGAGACCCTAATATATGCCAGAATCTCTGGTGGTAAGTAGACATATCATGCCTGTAGGAGAGGAAAAGCTTTTCTTCTACTCTGTTAGGTTCTATAAATGGGGCCTGTGACTCATACTGGTAAAAGACAGAATGACAGGAGAAAAGAATGCCAATTTTACTTAATGTTAATATATTTTTATGTGCACAGAGGCTTCACAAAAGTGAAAATCTCAAAGAAGTGGTCAGACACGAGAGCTCATATATCTTTTTAACAAAGAATGATAAATTGTGGACAAGTGACTAGAAAAAGGAAAGGGGGTTTGGGTTTATCAGGGTAGTAAATTGTGGGACGGTAAATATACGAGGGAAACTAATGGTAAATAAGGGTTATTTGGTATGGTTACTTCATGCAGAGTCATCTCCGTGCTGCCTCCCTCTCTGGTGATAAGAGCTGTTCCCCTCTTCCTGTTATAGGAGAGTGGAGGACATCTTCACAAGGGGAATTGATGTCCTGTTTAGGCAGATGAGGGGAGGGCATAGAGCTCTTCCTGTGTCTCAACTTCCATCAGCTCAAAGTAATCCATATGCCAAAGTAGCAAATTTCAGTGTGACACTCTGATCTCCTTCAACAAACAGACAAAATCTCTATAGAATAGGAGAAAAATCACATGTACTTTTAGACAAAGACCTTGAGGTCTTTGTACTTGCTTTTTTTTTTCTCCCCAGACCACTCTTCATCCTCTTAATCCCAAGACTTGCATTTTTATTCTTTCATGTTTCATTTTACGTGCCACCTTTGAGAGGTTTCTTTCTGACCAACGAAATTAAATTAGTTTCCTTGGGTTATTTTCCCTAATCATAGATTGTGTTTTCCTTCAAAACCACATTAAGGAGTTAGCATTTGATTCTAAATTTTCTAAGCAGTGGATGAAGGGAGCCCTCAAATTTTAAATGAGAAAATAAAATCCCAAAGAATAAAGTGGCACACTAAAAGTCAAAGCTAGTAAGTAGCAAAGTTGAGATTAAATTCTGTTATACAGACTAAAAACTCTTGTTTTCTAATATGCTATGATGTTTCAATAAATTCCTTAGAGCCATCGTTCTTAACTGCATGTGGTTTTTCTCCCCACGGGCCACTGGCATGGCTGGAGACACTTTTGGTTGTTACCACACAGTGTGTATGTGCGCGGGGTGGGGGGGTGGGGCGCGGGGAGGCTGTCCTACTGGCATCGAGTGAATACAGTGTAAGGTTGCTGCTGATCATCCTACAAGGCACAGAACACCTTCCACGGCAAATACTACCCAGCCCAGAATAACGAAGGTATTGCTGTTAAGAAACCCAGCCTTAGAATGCTTGAAAGAACAAAAGCAATACTTAATCATGTCATAATGTATTTTTAACATACAAAGGATATAAAAACACCCAAGTCCTTTCTATTACTTTCCAAAGACTAACCTACCCATATCATTCTATGTGAATTAACATCAACAAGATAAATTACAAAGACAACTCAAAGTCTCAAATTGAAGTCATGGTTTGACTTGACAAGTATATGTTAACTCTTAGGTGTCAGAAAGTATGGAATGTATACGTGCATTTTGTAACACTTTGCTAAAGGACTGTTCTGAGTCTCTACCATCCTGAAAGTAACCTAAACACACCTATCAGATCTTTATAGGAAAGCATATGTTAATTTTAAAATCAATTTCTAATTTTGCCATACAGAAGATTTGAAAATGAAATTGCCAGTCTTCATGTCAAAGTATAAGTGAGACATGTATTTTAAAATCAATCATCTATTATAAACTATCGTGTAAAAATCACACACATTTCAAGCCTAGGATGTGGCCCAGAAGCAATTCTAGTTTTTTTCCTATCATTTATTACTGTGAATAAGTGACCAAGTCATGTGAGAAATGGATGAAAAGATTCACCCAGAACAAACAGAAGGTGGGGTGGTGTAGGACATCTGTGCTCACTTTGAAAGGTGTAGTGGTTTATGCGCAAGCAAAGTCTCCTGTGTGCAGACTGCCTGCAGATGCTGAGAGCAGGTAGGCAGCCCTGAAATCACCATCAGAACAGAGTGGCTCAATGCTCAAAGAAAGGTTCAGGACCACCAGAGTCAGAGAGGTGAAGGGTCGGCAACAGCAGACTCTCCATCCCACATTGTTCACTAGCAAAGCATAGTCTTTTTAGCTTTAGCAAGGAAAGCCTGGTTTGCACGTTTCTCTTCACACATTCTCTCTAATTAGATTTCCCCTAAAACCTCTCAAAATCAGCCATCAAACAGATGAAGAAATCAGCTGAAAGGCTTAGCATAATGGGAACCTAATAGATGTGTGTGTGTGTGTGTGTGTGTGTGTGTGTGTGTGTGTGTGTGTGTGTGTGTGTGTGTGTGTGTGTGTGTGTGTGTGTGTGTGTGTGTGTGTGTGTGTGTTCAAAGGACACAGGTGATTTGCTTATTTACTGGATTAAGCCAAATCAATTTGCACATATATCCACTGCTATAGAAAGCTGCTATTAACACTTTAAATTTTTTCACTAAAAATATGATCCAGATACAGTCACATTCTGAGGTACTGGGGGTTGAGGCTTCAACATATTAATCATATTAATTTGGGGAGACACAATTCATCCCATAACAAAATCTATCACAAAGTGATTGCACTATCTGTGCAATATGCAGTTGTTATTCATGTGGCTTTTAGGCACATATCATTTCACTACTATAGTCAAGTATCTGAAGTTTTGTAGATTAAATTTAGTAATGTATACTGTACTAAGTGATTGCTTTTGTTTTATCGGTTTCATAATAAATAGTAACCATTCTTTTCACAGTGTCTAAAACAATAAGATCAACTATTAATTAAACTTAAAGCAAACAATGTAAGTTTTAAGAATTGGACTTCTGAAACCATGTGTGCTTAAATTTGCTGGAAATTTTTAGTTTATTATTTGGATATATATGTATATTATATATATAATATACAAACATTAGAGATTATAAAGCACAATGCCTAGAATAAATAATGGATGGTTTAAGTAAATGCACCATGTATCTCATTAAACATGTAAAATATCTGATGCAATGCATAAGAGGAAAGTGCTTTATTTACCCACTTACAATCCTGTATTTATAGAAAATAAAAAATATTTGGCATTCATTATAAATGACTGTGATCACAATCTTAGATCATTTTTGATGTTATAAAATCACAGACAGATATTAAACAACTTAAAGTATCTCCTTTTTTTAAAACAAACTGTGTTGTCTCAAAAAGACAGCCAACTATATCTTTTGGAGAAAGATCATAGTTTTCAGACTTAGTGTCTTAAAATTTGAAATTGAAAAACTTGACACATTTAAAAATTTTAATTCTGGTGAATTTTTTTAAAGCTACCCCCCAAATGAGAGAAGAGTTAGTATTTATGGTTATCAAAGGAAATAAAAAGTTAGAAAAATGACATTACCTGAAAATACAGTGATAAATTATTTAGAGATGCAATAGTGATAATTTACAAAATTAGTAATAAAACTATATTCTCTATATGAACCATTTGTAAACATACTTCCCAGAACAAAGATGAAACAAAGCGATACATTTTATATAGCAGTCACTACTACACAGAAGAATCTAATTGCGGGTTAAATGAAAATGACACATATTTTATAGTTTACAAGTACTTCCTGTAGCAGAAAGCATTCATTGTAATAATCATCACATCCAAGTCTTAGAAGCATCCTTCTAAAAGCTCAGAAGATTTTCAATTGAATTTGTCGGTTGTGATCTAGGTCTAGGTTCCTTTAATTTAGCATTTTGTAAAGGTTAAGAAAAAGATAATTGAGGATTTTAATGATCTAAAATTCATATGTTGAAGTCCTAACTCCCAGTACTTCAGAATGTGACTATATTTGAACACATGGGTGGGCACTAATTCAATATGACTTGTGTCCTTAAAGCAGAGACTAGATTACAGATACACACAGAGTGAGGGAAGAGAGTGTGAGGACACAGAGAGAAAGCAGCCATCTGCAAGCCAAGGAGAGAGGCCTCAGAGGATACCAAACCTGCTGACATTTTGATCTCAGACTTCTGGCATCCGGAACCGTCAGAAAATAAATTTTTGTCATTTAAGTCACTCAGTCTGTGGTATTTTTTTATGCTAGCTCTACCAAACTGTTAGAAGGACCTCTGAACCTAGGCTATAAAAACAAAAATACATGTATTTAAATATATAACTAAAGGAAGTATGAATATTTATAAACAAGGTAAAAGTAATACACAATGTTGTTCTGATAGTAAATTCTAATTGCTCCTTTACAAAGAGTTGTGGAAATTTTTATCCAGGTAGTATCTTCATATCACTGTCCTGTTCTCCATCAGATTTTCTTTTTTTGCAATCTATCTTGACATCATGCACAAACCTATGTCCACATTGTCTACATCCCACTCTAGCCTATACCAAAAAAATTCTTTAAAAAGATATATGATATGATTACATTTCTATCAAATTCCAGAAAATGCAAACTAATCTGTTAGTGAGAGAAAGCAGATCACTGGTTGGCTGCATCTAGCAGGGCAGGGAGGTGCAGGGGGAGAGAAATTATAGCATGGGTTCTAATATCAATTGCAAATTATTGTTTTGCTATCACATCAGTCCTCCAAATTTGTTTTCTAAAAGATCCTTGATTAACTATTTCTCTGTAATTGATTTATGCATTCATATAATATTGGAATATAAACTTCTTTTTCAGTAGCACTGAAAATGCCTATACCTCTGCTTATTATCACACGCACACACAGAGAGACACATACACACTCACACACTATGGGTTTTCTAGCTCTGGGTCAAGGCTCTCTACTTCACACCATTATCCTTGTATATGCCCACTTCTGCATTTCTTTCAATGCACTATTATGGGAAATAGAGTTTTATAGCATCTGATTTTGTTCTGATGGGACAAAAACAATTTTCAGTTTGAGAAAAACAACTGCCAATAGTTTGGCTGGTACTTAGAAAATCATGTCACTATGCAGAAGTTTTTGAATTCTTTGATAAATTTTTGTACCTAATGTTCAAACCTCCCCAGAATAGAATTCACTGGACTTGTGTTTAACTTTTTAGGCTGCTTTCTTATGGCCTATACTATTAGTGCCATTGTAGAATTTTTCCATATACTAAGTTTGTAAAGTGCAATTTGCTATTCCTATTTTACACTTCTCTGTAACGCCTTCTGAGAGATTGTGACTTGGAGTAGCTTACCTGAAAATTATGGTAATTAGCAAACTTGTCTAATATAATTTATTCTAATATACTTAAATTTTTTTTCTTACATCAGTTTATAATATTTACCACCCTTAACAAATGTTCTGATATTCATTTCAGCAATCTGTGCCTAAGGTCAGTAATATATGTCGACAAAAAAAATTTTAAAGACCATTCAGATGTCTTTAAATTTTTTTACCCACAAATAATTATAACTGACATGATAGTTATTATGCCCTTGAATAATAGAATTTTTACTCTTTATCCTTATGCTTTGGGCCTTCATTTTCTGAAGAGGAACAGAATTTATTTTTGAACAAGCCTCCTAATTCCATAATGTGTATTGTGACTTCATAAATTTTGTAATCTAGTAAGGGATATTCCATAAAAATCTATAATTTCCCAAAATAACTACATTGATTTCATAAAATTAATAATGTATATGATTAACATTTCCACCATTATCCTTTTGTAGGGACATCAATATTTTATTCATTTCTAAGAGAGAGACTTAAAAATCAGGGTTTTTACCTTTTGTATTCTCAATAAAATGCTTTTTAACTATCTGAATAATAAACCTAGACAAGTCACCTTCTAGGCAGAGGCCTCACTTCATTTCTACTTTAAAATTACAGTTTTAATATCTATTCATACTTTATAATGTACCTCCAAGGGCTGAGTTGTCCAGAAGAAAAGCCAAGGACAAAATGGGCCCTTAATTATTAAATATGCCTCATACATAGTTCATAGCTAATCTGACTTATCAAGGATTCAAAAATTGCAAGTGCTTTTTTTTAGAACATGCCATTCTAATTGTAATTCCATGAACTTTGGTATAAAACATTGCAACCATCTCTGTGAGTTAAACTGCCATTAGCATCACAACATATGAATATAACTTCTTTCAAAACCCAGAGAAGATCTGTCATTTGTGATTTAGCATTTCTTTTCTTTGCTTCTCAGAGCCACAGAGTCCTTCTCACCTGATCTGAGATTAGCACCATTATTTTCCTTTTTGGTTAAACAAAATCTAAGTCACAGTATTTTAAAAGATTCTCTGAAAAAATTTTTTTTAATTTTATTTTATTTATTTTTTTATACAGCAGGTTCTTATTAGTTATCCATTTTATAGATATTAGTGTATATATGTCAATCCCAATCTCCCAATTCATCCCACCACCACCCCCCCACCATGAAAAATATTTCTACCAAAAGGGGCATGGTGGTCTTTAGTGGCCACAGTAGCAGAGATGAATTTATCAGATGGGTGAGTCAAACTCTGAAAGGCTCAGAGGAAAAAGCTGTGTGCCCATGGCCAGGTGAGTCAAAACACTCAAAGCCTCAGCTTCATCATCATCAAATTGAAAGTGGCACTAAGTAGCTTAGAGGCTGATAGGATGAGGTAAGATGATTTGTGAAAGCGCCCAAGAATACTTGGGACTTACTATTGTTGAATCTTGAACCTGGTATAGGCACACTGATAATGAAGCACTGGAGGCAGGGGAAATGAATTCAAGCCTAGATAGTGCTCACAGGTTCAAACTCTTGACATTGGGAGAGCAACATAATACCTGGAACAAAGCAGAGAAATCCTGGATGACAGGGTGACACGTGAGAAAGCAGAGGAGGCCTAATAACAAAATAATAAAGACACAGACTAGGGAGTGTCAACTGAAAAATAACGCACAACCTAAAAGTTGAGAGTTTTATTTTATTGAGCAGACATACTGAGGACTTAAGCCCAGGAGACAGCCAATCAGATAGCTCTGAGGGACTGTTCGAAAGAGGTAAGGGAGGCGTCAGGATATATAGAGTTTTTGAAAACAAACAAACAAACAAAAAAAACAGTTAGTCAGAACATCAAAAGATTACTGTTAATTAAAGAAAATCCAGACATCTCAAGGTAATGCATTTAGCACTTTTCTATGTAAGGGAAGATGCAAGAGCCTGGACTCATTGAAATCATTTCTTTGATATATACCTTAACTATCTAGGACCACTATCCTGCTTTCTCCATCCTGAATCCCCTCATGAGTTAGGGGGTTAGGGGCAGCAATGGCTGCAGTGGCTGATGGCTTGATGGCTGCAACATCCTTTGTTTACTGATATGGCAGTGACATTCTTTGTCCAAAGGGGTCATCCAAAAGACACAGTCTACCCAAATATAGTTTTTTTAACTTAAAACAAAAGTTTCTCTAAATATTGTTGTAAAGATTTTCTTGATAGTCTGAAGTATACACTATTAAAATCATATTATAATGTACTTAATTTTTATTTTATTACTGCTCAGTGGAAGCAACAAATAAATGTTGAAATCTCAATAATAATGCTATACACATAGAGAACTCTACATTAGAAACTATCCATGTGCTTTAATGTCACTCTTTCTAGTGTTAATTGTCAAGGTGTAGTATCCAAGAGATAAATCCAGCTTTAACGTGTATTAACCTGACATTTAGCCTTGGTAAACTGGACCTTTAATGGCTAAGGCACCAAGATAAAACATTCAGTATAGAAAGTAGTGAGGAAACAGTGAAGAGTTATCACTAGGAGAATATAAGCTATAATTAAAACTGCAGCTATTAGGGCAAAGGCGATTCATTGTTGTCATGGAAACATGGTTTTATTAATTCATGTCTTTCAACAGATAAAATCAACTAATGCTCTGTAATTGTCAACATAGAAATGTAGATTTTTTACATTGTTTAATATTTTTAACAATATTAGCATACAGTATAAACTGTTTTACATAATAGAATACCTCAAAGCTAATAATTGAGTTTGTGCAAAGGTGAGCTCATTTCCTGATGTTTCTGTATCAATAGACTTCTAAAATACCATACTATACTGCACATATATTATGAAAATAGAGTATTAAGTACCTATGGTGAGGCAAGAGCAAACCATAAATGGACCAAAAAATCATAAATTACCCCACTACTCTTTCACTCTTTCCTGAGGTAAAAAGAAGCAAAGCCTAACATATTTGCCATGCTAGGAGAATCTAGATTTCAAATGTCTCATTGTCCTGACAAGTACTTCTCTGCTTAGTAAGTTATCTGTGACAATTACATGTTTGGAACACAGGGATATTGTATATATATGACAACTGCTACACTGATTTTCTTACTTTTAGGGTTATGTTTTCTATTGTAAAATAAAATGCTGTGTTTATATTCCCTTTACATTTCTGTCTAGTACTGTAAGCCCCCGAAGTCCCAAACTATCCTGAAGATCATTTGTTCTCAACGTCCATTGGGTGACATTTGGCAATGTCTGGAGACATTTTTTGATTGTCACACTCTGTGGGACTGGCATCTATTGAGTAAAGATCAGGGATGATGTTGAACATCCTATAACACATAAGACTGCCTGCCACAATAAATCATTATTTGATTCTAAATATGAATAGTCCCATGCTTGAGAAATCGTGCTGCAGAGTAAACAGTTAAAAATGAAACAAAAATTATCATCATCAACAACAAAAGAAATCTATTTTTTTTTTTTTGCTTGGAGAATAGAATGAACAGGTCAGTTTTCAAGTTAAACAATAATTAAGTTGCCCTATTTTTTAGGAATGGCAATGAGTTCTACTTCTTCCTTATTATCAAGATTTGAGATTGAAGAGGAAACTCTTACCATCAAAAGTAATGAATAAAAATGAGGGAATGAAAAATGGCCATAACAGTGCTACACATGAAAATGTATGGCACCAAAAGAATCTGTGACACACTTTATTCTTTGCTAAGTGTATGAAACTATTGCTTTATTTTTCAAGTGTCATTTGAGTTTAATTTTCTCTACATTTAAAGTTCATAACTTGAGATTGCCAAAGCTTCCCAAATCAGGGAAAATTAGTTTAGTCCTTTATTTCATCCTCTGCAGAATCTATAGCTGCAAAATTCTGTCCTCTTTATCAGGAGCAGTTCTTAAAAGGTTTTACCATATTTATACAATGTTTAGACTTGGTAGCTGATGTAAATGATTACATTTTCCCCTCACAACCACACTGACATTTACTTAGCATTGGCTGCAGCTTTTAAATTTATATAATCATATATGCTAACAACTCACAAAGCTATAAAACCTCATACAAATCTCAAAGCAGGATACATTAAACATAAATATTATTTTTAGAATCATACCACCATTGCAAATATACTCAAGTGAGGAACTAGCTGGGAATTTGCTTTCATGTATTTTGAGAATCTCAAGATATATTTTTAGAAACTGTAAAAAACTAGGGAAAAATTGTTGCCAGACACACCAAAAGAAGAAAAAAGGGTACAAAATAACTACTTTGAAAAGTTGCCCTTGAAAGTCACATATATACAAGTTCAAAATTGGGACCTATCTCCAAAAAATATTCTAAAAGTTCAAAAATGTTACAAATTAATTCTTCTTGTCCTCTAATGTAAGTGGGAGCATTTTCTAGCATCTGCCTGTATGTTATTACAGTGGTTTCATGTGCTTTTACATATGTTCACCAAATTTAAATCTATATATATCAGAGAAACATAACTGCCTTTACAGCATTTTAGATCCATTGAGTAATACATTGTTTCAAAGACATGATATTCCCCCATCTGTGAATAATAATATAAGCCCTATTAAAATAGGTATTGAGAAAATAATCCCCAACACACTAGCATAACAAAGGTCAAATGAATAACACTTTTAAATGAAGTTATATTAAATAAAAAATAAAGGAAGGCTAAACTACACATATTCAAAATGTGCCAACCCTGGGCCAGGCAATGCACTTGGTTCTACAGAGAAATGCAAAAGAAAGAAAAAATTATTTATACTTTAAGACAATGTCCATGCTGTTTACGTATCAGTATGCTGCCTAAAAATAAGTTGAGGCTCAAATGTCTTAGGGATTAAATGGTTAGGGAGCTTGCTCTTTGCTAAGTGTGCATGGATCATGGCATAAGACATGCACTTAGCATGGCTCTCTAACTGCAAGATTATCATATTTCAGTATTGATTAATGGAATAATATCCAGAAGCAATTTCATGATATAAAGCAAGAAGACAGAGAATGAATAGTTAATTGCTACTATAAGGGAAAAAATAATCCAATCTTCTTATTGTCAGAGCCCTAATACTAGGGCTCTAGTAAAGTTTTGTGAGTTGTTAACATATATGATTATATACATGTAAGAAGCTGCAGCGAATGCTAAATCAATGTCAAACACCACCGTTACAATGCCAGAGGGTCTCTTGAAACTTCTTTGGCTGGACTCAAAAATCTGTGCAATCCTTTGACACTTTCATTGACTCTTACAGCTCTAAGAATATTGAGGCCTAAATATTACTGTTGCAGAACCAGCTAGTTTTAGCAGACTTTTCGTTTCTTAAACTCCAAATAAAATTGTTCACTGGAGAAATCGTCAACAGAATGTTCAAGAAGGCAATGCTTCAAACTTTATTTTCCGTCCAAGGTACTCAATGATCTGTTTCTCTTTTAAGTCACATAGGAGTTTCTGTTAACCTACCTCAACTTTCACATATTTTATCTCACTTTTAAAGAAGTTGAAACAGCTAAACTGAGTGAAAATGGGGCTGGGTCAACACTCTATTTTCAGAAAAAAAAAAAATTCCCTGCTGCCAAAAATTTTGTATATGTCAGAAATATTCTGCCAACTTTTCACATTTCCAGAGAAAAAGGATAGTATTTTTGATGGTGATGAACATCATCATCTTGGAAAAATTATTATTTTCTAAGCATTACTTGACTAGATGATTGACTTATTCAAAATCTAAATAAGTTTGTTGTTCTAAAATCCCAAGTTTCTTGGCTCATGCTAAGAGACATACTTGCTTCTTCCAAAGGTTTGATTTCTCCTGAGATGTTTATCACTTGAAATCTTCTTGAACTTGAAGAGTGCACACCACTCAGGTTATCAAAGTCACTGCCCACATATTAAACTGAACCAAATATGGGAAAGTGGCATCCCTCACCCCATTCTATTTGGATCAGCAATCCACTTATATGTCATTTACTTCAAATTATCTCTTTTCATTCCTCCATTAGTTCTGCTAAAGCAGATGGCATCATGTAAGTGTGACTATTTGCTATTGGCATACTATATTCCCTTCTGATGACCAGATGTGTCTTTTGGGCTTCAGTTCTCAAAGGTCTGCATGTTGTTATTCCTTATTCCCTGTACACTAACTAGGTTAAGAGGTCAAAACCACAGAATTAGCAAGAGAATTGTCCCTGACTATCATGCTGTGGAGAAAATAAAAAGAGCTCTTTATATTTCACACAAATTGAAAAACACACCTTATAAAGAGTAAATATCCAGACGGCTAAACAGAGATTTTTGTTGATCTGTTGACGTATGCCTAGAAAAGTTTTCAATGTTTTATTTTATCATTATTCTCACCTGCCCGTGGATGTTGCCCACCGACTATAAGAACAAAAAAGATAAGACCCACATTTACCAAAAGAATTTTTAATTTCAAGTAGAATGTGCTTTTTAGGGACAAAATAATGAAAAAGCCTTGTTCATAGGAGTCACTTAGTTGCATGCTCACATCTTTCCATGACTAAATTTTAGAAATGTAAAAAGATATATATTTTTGCAGAAAAACTAGCCTTGTCTCTTCAATAGTCATTTACATTTAAAAAAGCTTAATGTTAATTAAAAGGGATTTATCAGACATAAAAATCAGGAACGACAGGTGGCCCTGGATTAGAAACTGGCTTATGCAACTCATTCAAGTTTTATTTTGTTTTGTCTACTTTCTCTAAACAGAAAGCAAAAAAACTAAAGACGCTGGTAGTTGCAGAAGAATGTGAGCCTAAAAGATGGTTGTCGTAGGATGAAAGAAATAACAAATGGTTCATATGCTCATAGGGATGATCCAATCAATGGGAAGGAAAAATGGATGATTTAGGTTAGAGTAGGAAAAGTTGCTGAAGGGATGCTCTTGAATAAGGAAGAGAGATCTGGTGCACATGTGATAAGTTTGGTCCTAGCAGAATGGAGAGATCATCCATTCCATAGGTACAGAGAAAAAGATGAAGGTAAATTTCTATGTCTATTTTACCAGAATAAAAAACACAATTGGAAATGTCAATAGAATTTCATGAAAACAATTAATTTGAGAAAAAGAGTTGACATCTTGTAAAATTTAGTTTTCACACTAAGAAGAGTGTTCTATGGAAAGAAATTGGTTGGTGTGGCAGTGGAAACGCAAATCATTTCTCTTCTTTATTTTTCAATGAAAGAGAAAGCTTAGTCATCACTTGGAAGCATGGATGAGAAGGCAATACTGGACGCTGGAAGGGAGAGGAGTTTTTTGAGAGAGTGGCAAAGTACCTGGACCAGGCAATGTTATAGGACTCTTGGGCAGCACAAAAGACTGACTTGAGCTTAATGAACCTGAATTTAGAATGATTCTTGTCATCATGGCCAGATGATTTTCAACAACCACACTCAAAAAAAATATGTGATGGATTATAATTTAGGTAAGAAAGACTATACAAAACTAAAATAGGCGGATCCACACTAAGAAATATGACCTTTGCCTTATCTAAATGGAGTGGTGAGTAAATGCCCATGTGTATGTTTTCATTAGAATGTTTAAATATAGGTGTATTATTTTTAAGATCTCTTGTTTTAACTACAGTTTTCAATTGATGACCATATAACATTGAGAATTTTCTTGAGTAAACAAGCTTCAGGAAAATTCAAGATATATAAGTTTAAAATATAAAACTTAATGAGTAGTCAGACAAGAATAATCTTTTATTTATACTACCAATAGACTACTAGAAGCTGTATTTTAAAATATTATTTATAATAGCAATATAAGTGTAAAAGAGATTGGAATAGACATAATAAAAGAAATATTGGGAAAACTACTACAAAACTTCAATAACAAAACTAAATTCAATGTCAAATGAGACAGAATTTTCCTTAGAGTGAAAACTAATTTTACAACATGTCAACTCTTTTTCTTAGGTTAATTGCTTTCATGAAATTCTACTGGAGTTTCCAATTTTGTTTTTCCTAGTTTTTTTTTTATTGTGGTAAGATATACATAACAGAAATTTTACCACTTTAATCATTTTTATGTGTACGGTTCTGTGGCATTAAGTTCATTCACACTGTTGTGCAACCATCACCATAATTCATCTCCAGAACTTTTACATATTCCTCAACTGAAACTCTGTCCTGAAGTCCCTGGAAACCATCATTCTCTTTCTGTCTCTATGAATTTGACTACTCTAGGTACCTCATATAATTGGAATCATACAATCCTTTTGTGATTGGTTTATTTCACTTACCATCATGTCTTCAAGACTCATCCATGTTGTAGCATGTGCCAGATTTCCTTCTTTTTAACAGCTGAATAATATTCCATTTTATGTGTATACCTCATTTTCTTTATCCGTTCATCAACTGATAGACATTTGGGTTGCTTCCACATTTTGGCTGTTGTGAAGAGTGCTTCTACTAACATGGGTGTACAAATACCCGAGTTCCTGCTTTTGTTTCTTTTGGATAAATACTTGGAAGTAGAATTGGCAATTGTGTTTTTCAAACCATAAGAAATAGTTCTAATGTTAATCTAAAACAATTAAGAAACAAGGATGTATACACAAGAAATGTGTATAAAAAGGGTTATACTGGAAACTGGAAATAAACGTTAAAGCATATTATAGAACTATAGTAATTAATCAAAATATATATCAGGGGCAAGGAAAGATATATAAATGTGGCAGAATAATAGAAATAGAATATAAACTTTAAACACAACTTTTTAGCCATCAGGGAAATGCAAATCAAACCACGATGAGATACCACTTGACACCTGCAATGATGGCTATAACAAATAACACATACAATAACAAGTATTTGCAAGGATGTAAAGAAATAGGAACCCTGATACCCTGCTGGTGGGAACATAAAATGGTGCAGTCACTTTGAAAAACTAACACCTCCTTAAAAGGTTACACATAGAGTAACCATATGAGCCTGCAGTTTCACACTTAGGTATATCCCAAGTAAAACAAAAACATATTTTCACCCCAAAATTTGTACAGGAATATCTATAAGAAGCATTATACTAGTAGTCAAAAAGTAGAAAACCTCCAAATGTTCATCAACTGATGAGTAGATAAATAAATGTTATACCTCTATAAAGGAAGATTATTTGGTAATAAAAAGTAATGAAGTACTGATACATGCTACAACATGGATGTAGCTTCAAAACATTCTAAGAAGCCAGTCACAACATAATGTATGATTCCATTCAAATGAAATATAAAGAATAAGCCAATCTCTAGAGACAGAAAATGGATTAGTGGTTGCTAAGGGCTAGTTGAGATTTGGGGGAAATGATGAGTGACTGTTGAAGGGTATGGGGTTTCTTGTTCGGGTAGTGAAAATGTTTTATTGATTGTGGTGTTGGTCGCACAACATTGTAAATATACTCAAAACCATTGAATTGTTCATGTATGGGATGTGAATTATCTTTCTTTAAAGCTGTTAATCAAAAAAATAACTTTAATATTTGAAAAATGAAATACCTAATCAAAAGGGAAAACTAACTTATATTTCTAGGTAATTGATCTTTTAAATTTGAAATAAACATTATTTTGAATTGTTCCCATTCACAAACAAATAGATGCCCATGAAGTATTAGACCAAATCTGAGATGAAGGGGTATATGACAGGGAAATACTTTTAAAATTAACGTCTGGAGAAAGTCACAAAGAAAATTATCAATAAATTTGACCATATGCACTTTGTAAAAGTCTTCTTTGAAGTATTATGTTAACATATATCAAGAATCTTATAATCATTCATATCATATTATCCCAGTAATTCTACTTCTAGTTGTAAATTCTAATAAAAGAATATAACTCATAAGCAAAAATATATGCAAGCTCACTTTCATTATGTAATTATTTGTGATGGTAAAATAGTAAAAAAAAAAATAAAAATAAACTTACCCGTGAGTTATTTAAGTAAATTATATCATATTTACTTAGTTAATAGATTACTATTATTTAATAGATTACTAAGTAGCTACTAGAAGTCATACTTAAGTTTTAAGGGCATGGGATAAAACTGACATTTTAATGATAAGTGGAAAAATACACAATTATATATAAACTATTTATTTTGCAAAGATAGAAAATGAGAAAATTATAACATTGAAAACAGTGGTTGACTTTGATTAATAGGATTTAGCTAAAAATTTTTCCCTACTTTATTCTATTTTTCAGTCGTTTCTAAGTTTTTACAATAAACAATGAAATAAATAATTAAAACAATATTTATAATTTTTAGAATTGTTTTAACTAGAATCATGCCAGTACATGGTAAGCATATAAGATTCTAATGTAATTTTTATTACAAAAAATTTATTTAGGCAGCAATATACAAGAAAAGATGAAAAAGAGGATGATGATCAGGGGTATCTTCTACAGGTTTAAGAATTTTTCTACAATCTTTTTTCAATTTTATCCAATTTTCTAAAAGTTTTAAATTAAGTACATCAATTTTCATATTTTACCTTAAGATGTAAATTTTATTTAGAAAAATTAAAATATGTGCTTAGCCCATGGTAGGAAGGAAAACAAAAATGGATGAATGATTCATTTTTTTCTCTATATTTTCCATATTTGCCAAGAAAGGCCTCTCTTCTGAGGTTTATATTGCCTAAATGTCTAAGATGTGAATGACTGTATCTAATTATTTGCCATAGAAAGAGTTCTATGACCTATGAGTAGTAAAATCACAGGGGAAAGGTTATAGATAGAGGCGTAAAAGACAGCAATAGCAAAGAAATTGAAGAAGATACCTTATACCAGAGAATATAGGCACCATCAAGATCAAATGGTTTATCAAAGAGAGATGTATAAGTGCCCAAGACAGACCTCATCTACTTTAGTTTCACCCTAATATATCCCACTTAATACAGACTTGTTAAGCAAAGATCATGATTATAACACCTGAGAAATCATTATAGTGAATGGGAGCATAATATATTTAGAATAACACTTAGTACTAGAAAATGATAATGACCATAAATTAGCATGCATTTGGCATAGATAAAACCTATAACGATCATTTTAATTAAGCAGGTACAACATAGCTTATAGTTTTAAATTTCCTTAAGGGATTCCCCCAGGGATCCTTGGAATAGTATAATAAACAACAAAGGTCTCCTTTTAGTCATAATTTTAGAAAGCATAATTTACTAATCCCTAAATTAAATGGCTAGCCACATGGGCAAAGAGTGGACAAATGGACAAATTGGTTGGGTGCATTTTTACTGTATATTAAAGCCTCCTGTCAATGTGTACATAGGTGGAGTTTTTATAGACACAGGCAAAATTACAATTTTTATTACACTTTAAAGCATGAGTACCAAGACAAGTAGACAGTTTAATGACTTCCCAATCTACATCAAAATTACTAAAAATACTATGATTTTGAAATAATACAATCTCTCAGGAAGAAAGGCAGAATAAGGGGGCATGTGTTTCCATCCCTAAGGAACTCTCAAATATCCAATTATACTGTCTTCTACTAGAACGATAAAGATAGAAAAGAAAGAAACAATGTCTGGTCTATTTACCATCAAATGTTAACAAATGTTCAATAGCCAGAAAAATTTTTCAGATAAAATATGAGCACAATATAATATCGTATGGCAAATGTATTTTACTGCACAAGATGGCTCATAGAAGATTACTGAAGATGGTGTGGAGATTTACTATACACACGTAAGTTAGGGTCTTTAAAATGAGGCAATGCAAGAGAAGAAATTGAACAATAAAATGAACAACGTAGGTATAGAAAAACGTGCTATCACAAAGAAAATGAGAGTAGACATGAAACAGGAGAACAATACAATTTGAAGCATCATCTTATTCTAAAATAATGATGACCCATATCACTACGACTTAGGCTGACAATACGGACGCTATATTAATAGATAACAGCAAACGAAGATTAATGAGTAAGTAATCATTCAGCTTATTAAATTAATAAATTGCTACATCATGGTATGATCACTAAGAATGATTTAATGATACAGATGTATTTAACCACATTGGTTATAGTGCTTCAAATATGTGGTAGAAGTTTTACTGTCTTAAACACAGTTGTCTTTTTTAAATTAAGTAATTGTCTTGAGAAATTAAGAAACATGTTCCATTTAAGATGATAAAGCAGTACAAAAAGTCCCTAATAAAGATCACAGGTAATATCCTAGTGATTAACGAGGCAATTAGTCACACAGGCATCCTATTTAAGGTCCTCTGATAAAAAGTAACTATATAGTCTTTTAAAAATTTATGAAAATGATATGGTGTTTTCCACCTGCTTCATTGTTTGCATTGTCAATTTAAAATCATATTCATTATGTAGTCAAGCATTCCTATTTACCAGCTGTCTGGCTAACAAATTTCTCCATAAATATGGGGGTTTTTTGTTGTTGTACTGTACACAGCAAAACTGAAACCAAATCATTATGTAGCTAATGCATACAAACCCAGATATTTAAGGACCCTAACTACACAGAAAAGGTTGATATATAATTTTAATATTTCATTGTTTAAAGTAGATCAATTTATTTAATGGAAATCATATTCATAAGAAATTAAGAGAGTGTGGATGTGCATTAAAGGAAAATCAATTTCCTGATTGCTGAATTTCTTGATTCACTATACTCACACACCTAACCATTTCCATCTCCCATAGGTAACAACTGCTAACAATATCTTATGTAGACTTTGACTTATATATGTATATATGTATATTTAGAGGAATAAAAATCATTTAATCATTTTCATTTACTGTATTTTATTGTACCCTATGGTTATACAATAATTGGTTTAACTGCTTTCTTAGAGTTTTAGATAAACCCAGTTTTGCATTATAAATAATGCTTCAATGAACATCTTGCTATAAATTTCTTTGGATAATTGTGCGACTTCATCTGTAAAGAAGTTAAAATGGAATTTCTTCAACAATTTTTATGCATTTATAAACATTTTATATGCACTGCCAAACCGCCTTCCAAAATGATTGTACCAATTTTTATTCTTATCATTTTTCCAAACCCTTAAAATTTTCTCTGCTTTCACTCTCCAATTTTCATATGACACAGTGACCACTTTAAAATGTAAATCTGTCAATTCCCTACTTAAAATCTTCCAATATTTCCCTACTGTATTAGTTTGTGGGGCTGCCAACAGAATATTACAGACTGGGTGGCTTAAACAACAGAAATTTATTTTCTCATAGTTCTGGTGGCTGAATGTCCAAGAATTCTGGCAGCACTGGTTTCTGGTGAAACCTTTCTTCTTGGCTTGCTGAAGGTCACCTTCTCATTTTGTCCTCATATGGACTTCCCTCTGTGTGTGCATGAGAGATCTTTGGTGTCCTTTCCTCTTCTTAAAAGGAGATCAATCCTATCAGATTACAGTCCCACTCTTACGACTTCATTTAATCTTAATGACCTCCTTAAACTTCAGTTATATAACTAGTAAGTCCTGGGATGTAAGGTACAGCACGGTGACTGTACTTAACAATGCTGTATTATATATTTGAAAGTTGCTAACAGAGTAGATCTTAAAAGTTCTCATCACAAGAAAAAAACGTATGACTATATGTGATGATGGATGTTAATTAACTTTATTGTGGCAATCATTTTGCAATATATACATATATTGAGTCATCATATTGGACACCTAAACTACTACAATGTTATATCTATTATATCTAAGTAAAAATCAACGTACAATACAACTATTCTGAGGCTGTGAGGAAGCCTAAGCCATAAGAAGAAACCATATGTAGGCATTTCAGTTAATAGTTCCAGCTAAGCCTAGCCTTCAAGTATTCCCAGCCGAGGCACCAGACATGTGAATGAAGAAACCTACAGATGATTCTCCAGCTGTGAGAGTCTCCTCTAGCTATCTGAGAAATGGCAGCTGATGCCCTAGACATCGTGAATCAGAGATAAACCATCTCTTCTGTATTTTGTCTAAATCCTGATGCAGAGAATCCATAACGAGAGTAAAATAGTTGTCATTTTATGTGACAAAATTTTGGAATGGTTTACACACAAATTTGGATTGTTAACTAGAATGCTTTAAATACAGTTTCATTTTATTTTTTAACTTAGATCACTCTAGATCATTGGCTGCAATGGCAGATGAGGAAGACCTTGAGCTCACCTTCTCCCATGGGCACACCAAAATTACAAGTATTTACGGAGTAGCTATTAAAGAGTTTCTTTTAAAGAAACAAGGGCTCCAAGCCCACCTCAGGCTCCCCAGCCCCAGGATCCTGCACCAGGAAGATGAACCCCAGAATGTTTGGCTTTCCAGGACAGTGGAGCTTACTTTTCAGAGGCCCAGATGGCTGTGGTAAATAGACACACCACTCTTAAAGGGCACATGCAATATTGCAAATGCTCCAGGACCCAGGGCAGAAACAATAATTTCAAAGGTGCCTGGCTCAGACCCACCTGTGATCTTAGAGAAACTCCTGGAGAGGCAGGAGGCAGTAGGGACTCATCCCAGGGACACAGACACTGGCAGCAGCCATTTGGGGGAGCTCAGCCCACTATGGGGACACTGCTGCTGGCAAGTGCATTTTGGAAATCCTCCGTCTACCTTATTAGTGATGGGATGCAGACACGCCCACCAGCCAGACAGCACCAGTCCTGGGTCACCCCAGGCCAAGTTGTTAGCTAGGCAGGAAACAGCCTCACCCACAGCAAGCCAGCTGCTGTCGGACCTCCTAGGCACAAGCAGATCCAGGACATGGACCTGCCTACCAGCAGGTCAGCACTAGTCCAGGGACCCAGCCTCACACATTAGTGGGCAGGCACCAGCCCTGGGGACCCCCTGGGCACTGGCTCCACCTACCAATGGGCCAACAGTAGCTCCAAAACCATCTCAGCCACACAGTAATCCATGTCAAGACCAGGCAAGACACACTAGTAAGCTGGAACTAGCTCCAGGACACCTGGACCTGAAGCCCATCACCCAGGATCTGGTTCCACCTACCAGTGGGCCAGAACTATTCCCAGGAAATTCAGGGGCTCCACAGCCAGTTGCCTCATGACCTGGCTCTGCCCACCAGTAGGCAGGGCCTGGCAACCAACAGGACTGGGAGCCAGCCACACCTAACAGCATGCCCACAGTAGTGAGCCCACACAACAGAAGGACACATGTAGCCCACATAGAGGGCATGCCTAGAGCATGTAGCTCTGGTAACCAGAGGGCAGTGTGCTGCTGGGCCCCATAGGATGTCTCCTAAAAAAGGAAACTTCTCCAAGATCAGGAAACATAAACACCCTACCAAATGCGTAGAAATAAAAACAACAAATTAGGCAAAACGTGTTCAAACAAAGGAACAAGATAAAACTCCAAAAGAAGAACTAAGGGAAGTGGAGATAAGCAAGCTATCCCATAAAGAGTTCAAGGTAATGATCATAAAGATGCTCAAAGAACTCAGGAGAAGAATGGATGAACACAGTGAGAAATTTAACAGGGAATTAGAAAATATAAAGAAGAACCAAACAGAGCTGAAGAATATAATAACTGAAATAAAAACTACACTAGAAGGAGTCAACAGTAGATAAGGTGATACAGAGGAACTGTGAAGCGAACTGAGACTGAATAGAGGAAATCACTCAAGATGAACAGAGAAAAAGAAACAATAAATTTAAAAACATGAGGAAATTTAAAAGACCTCTGTGACAACATCAGTTGTACTAACACTTGCATTATAGGAGTCCCAGAAAATGAAGAGAAAAAGAATAGGGCAGAGATCATATCTGAAGGTAATAATAGCTGAAACCTTTCCTCCAGGTCCAGGGAACACAGAAAGTTCCAAACAGGATCAACCCAAAGAAGACCATACTAAGACACATTGTAATTAAAATGGCATAAATTAAAGATAAAGAGAGAATATTAAAAGCAGCAAGGGAAAAGCAACAAGTTACATACAAGGGAACTCCCATAAGGCTATCGGCTGACTATTCAGCAGACACTCTGCAGGCCAGAAGGGAGTGGCACTATATATTTATAGTGAAGAAAGGGAAAAACCTACAGCCAAGAATGCTCTACCCAGAAAGGCTTTCATTCAGATTTGATGGAGAGATCAAAAGTTTTACAGAGAGGCAAAACGTAAAAACGGTCAGCACCACAAAAATCAGCTTTACAAGAAATTTTAAAGGGACTTTTCTAAGTGGAAAAGAAAAGGCCACAACTAGAAATATAAAAATTACAAAAGGAAAAATCTCATTGGTAAAGGCAAGTATACAGTAAAGGAAGAAATCAACCACGTACAAAGCTAGTAGGAAGGTTAAGAGACAAAAATAGTAAAGTGATCTATTTCCACAATAAATCGTTAAAAGATACTCAAAACAAAAAGATGTAAAATATGATGTTAAAAACAGTAATTATGAGGGGAGAGGAGTAAAAAATGTAGGGCTGTTAAAATGCATCTGAAATTAAGAGATCATCAACTAAAATAATCACACACACACACACACACACACACACATATATTTGTATATAAACCTCATGGTAATCACAAACCAAAAATCTATTATAGATACACAAATACAAAAGAGAAAGTAATCCAAACATAAACTAACGATAGTCATCAAATCACAAGGGAAGCGAACCAAAGAAGAAGAAAGGAACAAAAAAGAACTACACAAACAACCCCAAAACAATTTAAAAACTGGCAATAAGTACATACCTGTCAATAATTACTTTAAATCTAAATGTACTAAATGCTCCAATCAAAAGACATAGAGTGGGCTGAATGGATACAAAAGCAAGTTCCATATATATGCAGCCTACAAGACTCATTTTATATCTAAAGACACACACAGACTGAAAGAGAAGAGATGGAAAAAGGTATTCCATGCAAATAAAAATCAGAAGAAAGCCAGGATAGCAATACTTATATCACACAAAATAGATGTTAAAACAAAGACTGTAACAAAAGACAAAGATATTACATAATGATCAAGGACCAACCTAAGATATAGCAATTGTAAATATACATGAACCCAACATAGGAGCACCTAAATACATGATGCAAACATTACTAGACCTAAAGGTAGAAATTGACAGTAACACCAACCATATAGGGACTTTAACATCTCACTTACAACAATGGACAGATTATCCAGATAGAAAATCAGGAAGGAAACACTGGCCTTAAATGACACATTAGATCAAATGTTCCATATATATATATGGCACATTCCACCCCAAAGCAGCAGAATATACATTCTTTTCAAGTGCACATGAAATATTCTCCAGGATAGATCACATGCTAGGCCACAAAACAAGTCTCTGTAAATTTAAGAAACTGAAACATATCAAGCATCTTTTCTGACTACAACCCTATAAGACTAGAAATCAACTATAAGAAAAAAAATTGCAAAAGCACAAACATGTGGAGGCTTAACAATATGCTACTAAACAACCAATGGATCACTGAAGAAATCAAAATAGAGATAAAAAAATACTTGGGGAGCAATGCAAACAAAAACAACAATCCAAAATCTATCGGGTGCAGCAAAAGCAGCTCTAGGAGGGAAGTTTATAGGGATACAAGCCTAACTCAAGAAAGAAGAAAAATCTCAATTAAACAACCTAACCTTTAACCTAAAGGAACTAAAAAAAGAACAAGCAAAACCCAATTTTAGAGAAGGAAAGAAATCATAAAGATCAGAGCAGAAATAAATAAGATAGAGACAAAACAAATAGAAAAGATCAATGAAACTAAGAGTTGGTTCTTTGAAAAGATAAATAAAATTGATAAATCTTTAGCCAGACTCATCAAGAAAAAAAGAGGGCCCAAATCAATAAAATCAGAAGTGAAAAAGAAGTTACAACTGACACCACAGAAATACAAAGGATCATAAGATATTACTACAAACAATTTTATACCAATAAAATGGATAACATAGAAAAAATGTACAAATTCTTAGAAATGTACAATCTCCCAAGACTGAATCAGGCAGAAATAGAAAATGTGAACAGACCAATTACCAATAATGAAATAGAAGTAGTAATTTTAAAAAAAGAAAAATTCTCAACAAACAAAACTCCAGGACCAGATGGTTTCACAGGTGACTCCCACCAAACATTTAGAGAAGAGTTAATATCTATCCTTTTCAAACTATTCCAAAATATTGCAGAGGAGGGAATGCTTCTGAATTCCTTCTACAAGGCCAGTAATCACCTTGATACCAAAAACAAATATATCACAAAAAAGAAAGTTATAGACCAATACCACTGATGAACATAGATGCCAAAATCCTCAACAGAATATTAGTAAACTGAATTCAACAATACATTAATAGGATCAAACACCATGATCAAGTGGGATTTAGCCCAGGGATGCAAGGATGGTACAATATTCATAAATCAATCAATATATAACAACACATTAATAAATTGAAGAATAAAAATATGATCATCTCAATAGATGCAGAAAAATCTTTTGACAAAATTCAACATTAATCTATGATAAGAACTCTCAACAAAGTATGTATAGGGGGAACATATCTCAACATAATAAAAGCTATATATGAGAAGCCTACAGCTAAAATATACTCAAGACTGAAAAGCTGAAAGCATTTTCTCTAAGATCAGGGCCAAGACAAGGATGCCTACTCACAGCAGTTTTATGCAACACTGTATTGGAAGTGTTAGCCACAGCAATCAGAAAAGAAAAATAAATAAAAGGAATATAAATTGGAAAGTAAGACGTAAAACTATCACCATTTACAGATGACATGATACTATACATAGAAGATCCTAAAGTTGCCACCAAAAAACTACTAGAGCTCATTAATCAATTCGGTAAAGTTGCAGGATACAAAACTATATACAGAAATCTGCTGCATTTCTATACACTACCAATGAAGTATCAGAAAGAAAAATTAAGGAAACAATCCCATTTACTACCACATCAAAAAGAATAAAATATCTAGGAATAAATCTACCTAAGGAGGCAAAAGACCGGTACTCCAAAAAATATAAGACACTGATGAAAGAATTGAAGATGACACAAACAGATGGAAATATATACAGCATTCATGGTTTGGAAAAATTAATATTGTTAAAATGACCATACTACCCAAGGCACTCTACAGATTCAATGCAATTCCTATCAAAATACCAATGGTATTTTTCACAAAGCTAGAACAAATAATTCTAAAATATATGTGGAAACACAATAACCCCGAATAGCCAAAGTCATCTTGAGAGAGAAGAATGGAGCTGGAGGTATCATGCTTCCTGACTTCAGACTATAAAACAAAGGTACATTAGTCAAAACAGTATGTTACTGGCACAAAAGCAGACACATAGATCAACAGAATGGAATAGAGAGCCCAGAAGTAAAACCACACACTTATAGCCAATTAATCTACAACAAAGGAGGCAAGAATATAATGGGGAAATGACAATCTCTTCAATAAGTAGTGCTGGGAAAACTAGACAGCTTCATGTAAAACAATGTAATGAGAACATTTTCTCACCCCGTATAAAAAAATAAACTCAAAACGGATTAAAGACCTACATATAGACTGGAAACCATAAAGCTCTTGGAGGAAAACAGGCAGAACACTCTTTGATGTCGATTGTAGCAATATATTTTTGGATATGTCTTCTAAGGCTAAGGAAATAAAAGCATAAATAAGCAAATGGGACCTAATTAAATTTAAAAGCTTTTGCACAGCAAAGAAAACCATTGACAAAACGAAAAGACAACCCACTGAATGGGAGAAATTATTTGCAAATGATATCACCAAAAAGGGATTAATATTCAAAATACAGAAAGAGTACATACAACTCAACATCAAAATAAACAAACAACCTAATTAAAAAGTAGGCAGAAGGTCCAAATAGACATTTTTCCAAAGAAGACACACACATGGGCAACATTCACATGCAAAGTTGCTCAAAATCACTAATCACCAGGGAAATACAAGTCAAAACCACAATGAGATATCATCTCACACCCGTCAGAATGGCATCAAAAAGACAATGTACAACATGATAAATATAACTAACACTGCTCTATGGTATATCTGAAAGTTATTAAAAGAGAGTAAATCATTAATTCTCATCACAAGCAAAAATTATTTTTTCTTTTCTTTAATGCTATATCTATATGAGAGGATAGATGTTTACTAAACTTATTGTGGTAATCATTTCACGATGTATGTAAGTTGTTTGACATTATGCTGTACACCTTAAACTTGTATAGTGCTGTATGTCAATTATACCTCAATAAAACTGGAAGAAAGTAATGTTTCTTTATATATAAAGAAAAAGCCATGTTGAAAAAATAAGTCATCTAACTTTTAGGCCAATATTGTGCCACCACTGCTTCAGTAGTTGACTTTGCATATTGAAATATCATAACTGTAGGTACATGACCCAAGAGTATCTAGTCCTGTTTTGATGATGGGTTTATCAAAATATAATTCTAAGTTTTAATTCTGCCTTTGATTTTGATTTTTCTATTTCTTATTCTGCTTTGAAATTTATTAAATTCTAGGATCTTTAAGGGTCACAACGACAAAGGAATACTCTTACTTGAAGTCATTGGCCAGCAAATTACAAAAGATGATAAAGGGGAAAAAATTAAAAGTTAGCAAAATGAGAGTAAAACAAAGTTTCAGTGTTAAAATCACATTTTTCCCATCCTTGAAATGTGATGATAAACCCCTTTCCTCTGTCTCCTCTCCTTTTACTCCCTCCCTCTATCGCTTCCTTTCCTCTCCTCTAATCTTTCCCCTCCTCTCTCTCCCTATCTCCTCTTTATTTATAGTAGCATGTATTATTTAGTGTAGAATATTTCACATGAATCTTGTATTGCCATTTGCTGAACACTTTCTCTACGTTGGTGACTGACACACGTTATCTTACTTAATATCTACAACCCTCTGAGTTTGTAACTTAAAAATTCCTAATAAGAGTGTGTGTGTGTGTGTGTGTGTGTGTATTAAGATCTTGACACTGTGCCAAATGCTTTATGTCCAATCTTGCATTTAATCCTTGCAGTAATCCCACAAGGTTGGTACTATCATCAACTATTTTGGAGGAAACTAAGCCTATCAGTTGATGAATAAACTGTCTGACTCCTGTAGTAAATTCCACAACCAAGATGTAGTTGCAGTACTGTTTGATTTCAGAGTTCTGGTTCTTAACTACTGTAATTCTCTCCTGAATCTCACTAAAGGAAGGTTTAGCATTATTGTCAACCTAATTTGAAAGAAGTCACACAGTAAGTAACTGACAGAGCTAGCTAGCACTTCTTACAAATAGTAAAAAGTATTTCTTCATAACATGCTATATTAATTCCTTGACTATCAAAAAGCCACTATAAAACTAAAATGTGTACTGTATACTTCTTACCATCAGAAGTGTATAGTCTGATTGTGAAGACTGGCAGATACAAAGAATTTCACAGATTATAGGGGTGAATTTCTAAGTCACTGAATTTTAATCTCCCCTCCACTGACTTTCAATTCTAACTTGTAGTTACCTTCCACTGCCATATCATGTGGCTGACCAGATTGTGTATGACATTCTCTGTGCAGCACCAGGAGGAGGTCCTGTCTTGATTTTATCTATTATTTATTTATTTCTGTATTTTATTCAGTTTTATAAAATAACTTATTTGAGGAATAGAATAAACCATACATGGAGAAAATAAAGACAAACTTAAATTTAAAATTACATATAAACTATACTCAGAGGAAGATTTAGACTGAAATAGTTAAGTGGAAAATCCAGCAATTTTAATTTTTGAATTGTACCCCTATTCTATCTTGGGCTTGAGACAGAACCTCCCTTGGACTTATTTGTTATTTCAAAAACATTTATTGAGCATCTTTTGAGATTCACCAGTGAATGAAAGAGGAAAATCAGTGAACAAATGAGCCAAGAGGGCAGATTCCTGACCTCATGGAATTCCTATTCAAGTCGGTTTAAGACGTGGTAATCAATAAGCAGAAAAAAATAAATTTAATTAGTGCATTAGAACAGAGAAGTATAAATAAGAAGATTAAAGAATAAGTGGTGGTGGGCTTCCCTGGTGGCGCAGTGGTTGAGAGTCTGCCTGCCGATGCAGAGGACACGAGTTCGAGCCCTGGTCTGGGAAGATCCCACATGCCACGGAGCAACTAGGCCCGTGAGCCACAATTGCTGAGCCTGCGCGTCTGGAGCCTGTGCTCCGCAACAAGAGGCCGCGATAGTGAGAGGTCCGCGCACCGCGATGAAGAGTGGCCCCCACTTGCCGCAACTAGAGAAAGCCCTCGCACAGAAACGAAGACCCAACACAGCCATAAATAAATAAATAAATTAATTAATAAATAAATTAAAAAAAAAAAAGTTTGCTTCTTTTTAAAAAAAAAAAAAGAATAAGTGGTGTATAATGGGGTGGAGGGCAAAATAAATACTATGGGAGGGAAATAAACAATTTTTACAACATAACACCTTTTATGGATCACTCTGAGGCAAGTTCTCATCACAGTGTCCGTAGAACTTGGGGAGTTCTTTGGTGTTGTTGCTCTTCCAGTGATACAGGGAATCACAGATTTTGCCTGAAGGTTGGAAAAAAGTACCTGTGAAGAGTGGCTGTAGGAATATACCAGCCTGAATAATAAGAAAAGATGACATCTGTTGAGTGCTCATTATGCAACATTGTGCAAAGTTCTGTGAATTATTTTTAAAAAATACTTAAAACAAGCCTATGACATAGGCAAATAATACATGCATTTTGCAGATGAGTAAAAGGAGGCCAATGGAATCACTGGGGTTACCCAAGGTTAAAAACTTAGTATGTGGAAGAGGAAAGTTTCCTGAGCCATAATGCCTGACACCAAGTTTTTAACTACTATTACCTCTCATCTAGATGGGTATATATCTTTATACCCCAGAACTTCTAAGACTCAAGTAAAGAAAGAAATTATTTAGATCTCCAACTAATTATATTATGCTGAAGTGGATGTGGTGATATATGTTCCAGCAGAAGAAGTGTAAAGGTAAAAGTTGTAGGGCCTTTGTCTTGAACCTTCCTTCCTTAATGTGATAGTGGCAGTGGAAGTTACTTTAGCAGTAATGGAACCAGAGTGGTGGTGGGGTAGAAGTAGTAAGGGGTCCTTTTTTTCTCTGAGTACTTCTTTAGGTCTTTTATTTTTAATCAGCTAATGGTGAACAATAGTCCTTTTTAAACAAAATAGTTTGTGTCTCTGCCCATGTGCTTATTTCATTCTATAGGTAGTGTAATAATATTTCAAAATTTATATATGGCTGAAGTTTGGCTTAACAAGCAGGCTGAAAATGGGAGTTCAAAGCTGTTTGCATAGGGAAAAAATCAGTAATTTGTATCAAACACAAGGATATGTTTGTTGGTGAATATGGTCTCTTCATTTTCCTAAGATTAGAGTGTGTATTTTAGAAAGCTCCTCAAATAATTTTCAGGTTGAAATTTGGTGTATGTGAAAGTTTGATGCTCTATCCAAGATGTCTAAGCCAACATCTTGTTATAGACAAATCACTTCACATTTTTCTTTCAATAAAACTTTTCCCATTCGTGAAAAGAAATATATCATCTTCACATAGAATTTATCAAAATAAGATTATTAGTACATGAAAATATTTAATAATGTAGGAAATGCTCTAGGAGTCAAAAGTGCCCCCAACCCACCTCCCCTCCAGGCACTGGAACAGTATGGCAGTACAATGGAATAAGATTAATCTCTATAACTTGGCACAAAAATCAGTGTCAGAGTCTAACATTTCTAAAACAAACTAGCTCATTCTTATTATTTTAACTGTAATTTTTCTTTGTTTTAGGAATTTGTTTTGGAATTTAATTTCTGCTAAATTAAATGATTTTCTGAATATTTTCATAAGGATATGTAGGATACTCTTAAGAAGAATAATATCAAGATTTATAACAGGAGTGGGAGGGTTGCTTCCATTTTTTTATTCACCCTATCTAAATTTTAAATTCAAGAATATATATTTATTATATAATGCAAACCCTTTATTAAAAGTAAAAGGCTCTTGGATGGAAAACATAGCTCTGACCTGAATTTCTATACCATTATATACAAGAGATTATCATTACTGTGGCTGCCAAGAGTTTCTTAATAAGCAAAGTATATTTAAGATGTTATTATGAGCAACATCTCTGCTGCTCAAGATGCTACTGGCTGAGAAATTAAAGCTTTCTCAGCACCTTTGGCAATGACACAGCATGCTGTTCTTCATGTTCTTGGCCCTTCACGAGTAGAACATATGCCTTGACATGTGTTTCTATAAATATGGTAAGTTGTGCTGTTAGCTACACTAGTGTCTTTTTAAAACTCACATTATATAAAGAGGATTTATCTGGGTTGCAGATGCATTCATTTTTCCAGTTTAAGCATCACAATCTCAAACCCACCTTTCCACATTTCCAGCTCACTCTCTCTAGTACCCAAATTTGAACAATTTTTCAACTCCATCAAGAACTAAAATCCATTAATCCTACAACTTTTCACTAGTTTTACAGAACATTTCCCTCCTTTCCAGAATAAATCATAGGCATTTATTTTATTAATCTACCTGCAGTCATCTTCAACTCCCTTGAACCTGTTACTTGCAAATCTGGTTCTATTCAGATTTCTATTTTGTACCTGTTCTTTCTGGACTAGTTAGATATAGCTGGACAATCCTACAAAGTAATGCTAAGTCTGTCATTATAAATTCACTTATGTCAAGTAGTCTCTTCCTGTTTGTACATTCATGCTCCATTTCTTAGATGACACTCTTACCTCTACTTTCTATGCAACCCTATAATACCTCCAACTCGAGGACGCTTGTCCTAGGAATAACTAGTGTATGCTAAAAATACTTGTTGATGAATGAACCTATATGGTGATCATTTTATGTTTGTTTTGATTTTTGAGTTGTCTTTTCACATTGAATTATCCAAAAAGATAAAAAGAAAAAATTTTGAAGATACATTTAAAAAAATATTTTGTGTTTTTTAAATGTTTATTTTTATGTTATTCTTTTTATAAATTATCTTATGATTTAGTTGAGTCTGATTTATCTTCTTTCTATTCCATTGTTTTGTTTATGTTGTTATGCTTTACTCAGTCAAGAGTTTAAGTCAATATTTCCAAAGCTTCTAAAAAATGTTATTTTTATAATGTTATTTTCTTAATTGAGAGCCAATTCTTTATTTCAGATAGCATTTATAGGCATGTGACACTCGTTAAACACATTAGGCAAATTCACATACAGCCATGATGAAAAAACAAATTCTTTCTTTTTTTAATAAGGTAATGCTGAGTGAGAATAGGAGGTTATTACAGAATGGCAAACATTTGTAAAAATAAATTCCAGGAAAGGAGACCACTTAATTGTCTTTTGACTCATCTACTGAAATAAAGACAAAGAATGTATCTTGAAAGTGGGTGATAATTTTAAAAAATACAATTTATTCTATCATTTCCATTTAGTGGCAAATAAGAAAATAATTCTGATAAAAGCTAGGAAGTGATAACTTACTTTTAATTGTTATGTCGTCTATTGTTATTTATCTCTGTGCTATCAAATTGCTTCCTTAAACCTTGCCAATAACACAATGGAAAAAAGAGAGAACTTTTCCAACAAATAGTTCTCATTTTGCTTTCTGACTTTTCTTCAGAATAAAACAATACGATCTCAGAGTAAATTACAAAATAGTTCCCAGAAAAATAATATGTCCTATTCAGCTGTAGGCAAATTTTTCTTTCAACTTTGTGTTTAACATACCATAAAGTGCCACAAAGTTTGAGAATGCCTGTATAATCTCCGATTTATAGATGCATTTTCCTTTAGAAAAATTGCTATATTGCATGTATCTTATTCCTATTTATATTTTGTATTTTTTTCTAAATGGAAACTGATGAAAACAACACTTTTCACATTTTACTATTTCATTTGTTGAAAGTCATACTTATCAGGTATTGATAATTTGTTAATAATTTTAAGAACCCACTATAATGAAAAGAAGTAAATTACATAATCAAATCTTTGTGCATGCCACATGAATATACTTTGTATAACATATCTTCAAAGTCTCATATGTTAGAGTAAATATAACAACTCTAAAGACAAACTGATATAAAACTATGAGAAAGTGACAAGTTATTATTTGTCATTTTTACTTAGCACTGAGATGTATTGGTTATAGGCATGATTGCTGTAAGCAGGGGGAACTAAATCCTAGAGCAGAAAAGAACTGAGTCATCTAATGTTATAATTCGTAAACTTTTAAAGGACATTTGATAAAATGCTATCTTACGTCAAATGTGAACAAACAGACAAAACGAATAGCTGCTATCATGGAAACTTTTCAGTTCAGCTCTGAGTTTAAAAATATTGATTTAACAGCCCTCCTTCTGATTCATGAATATCATCTACAATAAACTTGATAATTGGCTATTGCTTTGACTCCCCCTAATAGGGAACTCCTTTTTCCCATGATAGTTTTCCTTCACCTTGCTAATTACTCTTCATTAGATCTACTAGAGTTTGACTATACTCACTTAAAGTGAGATATTTCAAATGTGGTCTCACTGGATTAAAATAGATTTTTTTCTCATTATCCTGAAGACTCTATGTTGATTAATGCAGCCTATACAATCTAAGCATACTTTAACTTTTTGCCAACCACCAAATAATTTATTAAAGCTATGTACCAAAAAATATCCTAATAGTCATAAGGGTCCCCATCTTCCTTACCTTTTTCCATATTACCCCCTTCCCCTATTTTGTTTCATACACTTATATCTAAGTAGACATGGATATAGATTTACATATAGATATGATGTAGTAAATAATCTTTGGAGTAGCTGCCAAAGTCATGATTCATGCTTTTCTGGAATCATTCTGAAACAAGATGGGGCTCTCGGTGTCCACGTCTGTACTGCTTGACCACACCTCCCTGTGCACAATCAATGATCCATGAGTAAACACTTCACTTAGTTGAGACTCTCGGGATTCTTGACCAGTACTTTTAAGGCAGGATTTGGAAAAGAAGACTGGCCTCTCTCTGGTGTATCTGCCATGTGATTTCATTCCCTACCCTCTGGGGGAAAGTCACATCTGGAGGTTTTCTTTTTGAGTGGGAGGATTTAAATTCTGCTCTAGGGAGGAACAGTGGCCAGCACAGAGGTTTCCAAACATCAGACTGTGTGTATTCCCCAACATGAGTTTTTAGTAAAAGCAGCCAAGAGTCACCATTGGAAAAGAAGAACAATGCCACACTCTTTTACCAGTCTCGGCTCTGCAGCTCATTTGTTAGAAGCAGGATTAATTGAGTGTCAGGTTGGAGAATCCTGCTCTTAATATTTTATGATTCACTGACTCAAGTTCCACGAAGTCCTGGGAAATGACCCTCCTAATGTAAAAGACCTTGAGCATAATAAATATGAGATTAAAAAAAAAGCAAGCTTTGGACCTGGGTGTAACAGGTTCATTACCTTCCTAAGTGGAGCATGTGAGAGGCATTGGGAGACTTCCAGGCTGCCAAGACTTGGGGTTGGAAAGAGGAAATATAAAGCAGGTCCTGGAATCTTTTAGTACTTTTGCTCTGAAGCAAACAGAGCTGTTGGTGTTTTTAATGGGTTTTTTTTTTTTGTTTTTTTTTTTAGCTTTTGCAAAAAGGATGGAAATCCAGATTTGATAACATAAAGACAATCAATTTCCCAACTAAAGAGTAATGAAACACAATCTTTCTCAATGATTTATTGAGATGCTCATACACCTCAATAGCAAAAAAACAAACAATCCGATCAAAAAACAGGCAGAGAACCAGAACAGACACCTCTCCAAAGCAGACACACAGATGGCCAACAGGCACACGAAAAGGTGCTCAATATCACCAACCATCAGAGAAATGCAAATCAGAACCACAATGAGATATAACCCTCACACCCATCAGAATAGCCACCATCAAAAAGACAACAAACAACAAATACTGGTGAGGATGTGGAGAAAAGGGAACCCCCTGTACTGCTGGTGGGAAAGCAAACTGGTGCAGCCACCACGGAAAACAGCATGGAGGTTCCTCAAAAAATCAAAAATAGAACCACTGTATGATCCAGCAATTCCACTCCTGGGCATCTACCCAAAGAAAACAAAAACGCTAATTCGAAAAGATACATGCACCCCAACGTTCACAACAGCACCACCTACGATGGTCAAGACACAGAAGCAAGCCAAATGTCCATCAACAGATGAATGGATAAAGAAGATGCAGCACATATACACATACATAAATACACACACACAGTGGAAATACTACTGAGCCATAAAAAAGAAGGAAATCTTGCCACCTGCGACAACATGGATGGATCTCAAGGGCAACATGCCAAGTGAAATAAATCATATCGAGAAAGACAAATACTGCATGACCTCACTTCTATATGGAATCCAGAAAACCTAACTCATGGAGAACAGATTGGTGGCTGCCAGAGGCAGGAGTGGGGGCTGTGGGTGAAATGGGTGAGAGGGGTCAAAAGATACAAACTTCTAGTTAGAGCAGCGGTCCCCAACCTTTATGGCACCAGGGACCGGTTTCGTGGAAGACAATTTTTCCACAGACCTGGGCACGGGGAGGTGCGGGGGTGGTTCAGGCAGTAATGAGAACAATGGTTCAGGCAGGAAGGCAAACAATGAGGAGGACGGTTCAGGCGGTAATGTGAGCAATGGGGAGTGATGGGGAGCGGCTGATGAAGCTTCCCTCGCTCGCCCGCCACTCACCTCCTGCTGTGCGGCCGGGTTCCTAACAGGCTGTGGACCGGTACCGGGGTTGGGGACCCCTGGGTTAGACCATAAATAAGTCCTGGAGGTGTTGTGTACAGCATAGGGCTATAGTTAACAATAATGTATTATATATCTACAAGTTGCTAAGAGAGTGGACCTTAAAAGTTCTCATCGCGAGAAAAAAACTTTAATTCTGTGTGGTGGTGGACATCAACTAGACTGAGTTTGGAGGTCCCTTCATGATATACCCAGGCATCGAATCATCATGTTGCACACCTGAAACTAATGTCCTATGTCAGCTACACCTCAATGAAAAGCAAAGCTGGCCTGTCACCTCATATTGCTCTAGCTGAAGGCTGAGTTGTTCAAGAGACTTGTTGACAACCATGATATCAACTAACAGTGACAGGTGCTCTTCAGTAGGAAAGAATCAAGTGGTTTTGCAGATAGAAGCAGATAAAAGAGAGAGAGAAAGAACTGAATATCTGGTTCTACATGTCCATAGCACCTAAGCAGATTCATGCCTTGCCTTTGGTTTAGTTATTACATGAGAAAATCAAATAGGCTTTCAATAAAACTCCTTCTCTTATTTCAGGAAGCTCAAGTCAGCCTTCGGACATTTAGGATCAAATGAGAAATGCCTAATATTATGTATATTTGTTTGTTCTCTTTATACAGAATATTCATACTATACATATTTATTCTGTTTCCTTCTGTTTTTTTCAAATTTAACAATGTGTCCTGGATATTATTCTAGGTAGTTGAGTTTTTTGGCATTTATTTTTAGTAGCCTTCTATCTCATCAGAGACTGCCCCTCCTGTCACAGTCACCTCCTTCCCTTAACTTTATCACCCACAGTTAGTTGTTACAGTGTTGTTCCTGAAAGAAAGAAATGCATTTACTACATGACAAGAGTGTATATTCTTAACATATACATATTCTAATTTTTACCAAAAACTTCTAAGTTAGGTATTATTTTCCTTATCTTACATTAGGAAACCAGCTCTAACAAGACTGTATTTCTTGTTCTGGGATATTATGACAGATAGAGAATTCAAACCAATGTTTTTCTGACTACAAATGTTTATTGAAAGAATGTACAGTGAATTAACATATAAGGCAGCAGACATCTCTGAGATAAATTACAGATGGTAATTTAAAATTCGCATTTTGTAATAAATCCAATGTAGGGTGATAAAATCAATTAAAAATAAATTAAAATCAGACTATTTGCCTCTAAGTGTGTTTGGAATTCAAACTAAATCCTAAATTAACTCAGTTGGCATCCTTTTCATTTGCATGGATTTCAGAACTCCATGGGTAATTTTTTTTATTCTGTTTTTAAAACTGTAAATTATGATCATTAGGGATGTCTCAATTCTCAAAAAAAACTGTAATATTAAAGTAATGCCTAAAATAATGTTTACAATGGAGGAAGTACATTGTGGAAATAAGGGACAATATAAGAAAACTAAGTGAATAGTGTACATTTTTCTGGTCGACAAAATAAGACATAATAACATGAAAAAGACTGAGTGTGAACAATGTGGCAAACTGAGAGACAGACTATAGTACAGAAGTCTCCATTTGCAAAGAATTTCCCACTCTATCTTCCTCATTCAACTCCTTTCTCTCTGTCTCCCTTTCTCTCTGTCACACACACACACACATTACTATAAACTGTTTCAGAGGCATCTCATGAAATTCACCAAGTCTCCAAAAAAATCAGTAAATGAGACAGTTCACTGAAATTGTTGTAGTACCAAAGCAGAAATATAGTCAACATGATAGCTTTAGATTTTGAACCTAAATTATTTATATCACCACTTCCAGAAATTTGAAATTAACGTTTTTGCTGTTTCAAAGTTTACTAGAACATTTGTGTCTCTTTTGCCATACTTAAATCTTATATATGCATGAGATGGTATGGGGGAACATTTCAAGTAATAATTGACTCTAAGGAGAAATATTCTGCAATGCATTTGAATATTACAAAAGGCACTGTCACGTGTGGAAAACACATGTTTGGCGTTTGAAAAATTGGCCAACTTTGGCTCCAAATGCTGGTTTGACCACTTGCTGTCAATGGGATTTGGGCAGGTGAATTAAATTCTATGAACCTTGGTTTGCTCATGTGTAGAATGTAACTTATAATCAAGTATAATACTGTTAGAAGGACTGAATGCGATAAGGTAGATAAAGAACAGAGCCAGGGAATTCCAGAAAACATGATAGCTAAAAAGTCAACAATTATTAAGTTCTCACTATGTACTTGTTATAATAAACTCAGTATATGAATGGACATATTTAATCTTCAAAACAATACCATAAATTAGTTACTATCATTATCCCCATTTAAAAGATAGAAAAACTGAGACATAGAGAGTTTAATAACCATTCTAAATCACAGAGCCAGGATTTGAACTCAGATGGTCTGCCTGAGAGTGTAAAATCTTAACCAAAATGAAAAAACTTGACATTTATTTTATACTAAAGAACATGAAATCAACAAATATACTCAGCAAATAAAATATAATTAAAAAAGAAAAATTTCACGTGTTTACATCTACTCATATACAAGATTAATTGCCACATATTAAATGTGGACATAACCAAAACAAGATTTCCATATTGAATCACACTTCCCAGCTTAGAAGCACAGTGAGTCATGGCGGATTGGAAAAGAAAATAAATTCTTAAGATTCCTACAATAATAACAAGATTGCCAGGACAGAGCTGAAGATGTGTTGAATATGTTGGTTATATGAAGATCTGTAAACCTCTCTTTTGGAGCTAATTATTCCACTGCAGTTGTCAGAGAAAGCAGCCTCAGAGAAGAAATTGCTCAGCTAGTATGTTTTTCTCTCCTCCCGAATCAGTTTCCTGACTGGGAGGGGTGAGCTGTGCACACAATTCTGCTTTTCTCCTGCAGCAAAGAGGCGTCCGTGCAATGAAAATTACGTGCTGAACTACAAACAGTACAGCCCATGAGCTGCAGGGCTGTCACCATCACCAGACCTAACCAACCTAACGAAATTGGTTGTTATCCCTCAGCAAGAGACCAAACCAAACCCAAGCGGAAGTTCCCATCCCTCAGAGAACAGGTTAAGCTTCCCACCTGGAGGAGAAGGCCCCACGCTTAAGGCTCAACAAAAACTCAAATAACAAAGAACAGAAGAGGGCACAAAGTTCTCACACAATTCTTCCCTCTCTCCTGACAATTTTTATGATACAGGCATTATTGAGTTTCACTGGGAAAAAAAAAAACAAAAAAAACCCTGAAACTATCCAGCTAGAAATATAAGCTCATTTCAAAAGGATAAAAAAGTAGAGTTTGGGATAACTTTAACTGAAAAGAAGAAAATAAAACAATATCCATATTGTTTGCAGTGCAAAAGGCACCAAGAATTATAAACTTAACCGAAATTCCTAATGAACTAAAAATTATTCTGATATAAAAGGAGAAAACTTTCCTGAAATAAAGGAATATACCAGGAGCAGATTTTGAGATGAGGAACGTATGCAAAGGATTATCAGTGTTTCCAAGATAAAAACAGCAGGGTAGTGGAGAAATGGGCACAGGAATGGAAGGAAGCTAAACAGTGGTATGATACCTAGTAAAATACCAGAAGGGAGAAACATGAACACAATCCCACTTGGCAGCTCAGGAGACAGTATAGCTCATTTCTGAGAGTTGTCCCAGTCAGAGGCAAGGGAATTGCATTATTTAGACCCTTGCATGTTTCAGTCATTGTTTAACAGCTAATCCCAGGCCAGGTGGGGATATAAATCCTCAGGACCCTTAGTTTTTCAAAAGCAGGTGAAATGAGGTTGGTAGCCTGAGGACAGTCCTCCAAAAGAGACCCTGGTACTCACTGTTGTGAGTGAGAACACACTGGGAGTTGGTGTGCATGAAAATGATAAATGGAACTGAAATGATATAGGTGAAACACAGCATTTGCTGCCACCGGCATCTTTAGACTGAAAGGAAACCAAGTTCCAAGAAACCTTGGTACAGGATGATCAACAAGATGATATAATCTCTTATTGCTTTTTTCCATTTCAAAGGCAAAGAAAAATTCTATGGTCTCTAAGTACAAAAAGTCAACTACTTATTAGTGAAAACAACAACAACAACAAAAATAACAATCTGAGTTCAAAACTTTTACAAAGGATTCATTGGTCAATACTAGAAGATACATTTACCAGACCTAAAAGCGTTTGAGACATAAGGTATGACTGAATAGTTTTATTCCCAGCCAAGTTATTATCAATTTAAAATGCAAATTAATAAAACCTTGTGGTTAAAATTCAGTCAACTAGGGATATATCAAAATAATAATAATAATACCTCATTTTTTGAGAAACTGTGGTAAAAAGAATGACAATGAACATGAAAGGCATTTAAATAGAAAACTATAACTAAATATTTCTGGGAATTTTATGTACAGAGCAGAATGCAAATGTCTTAAATCTTGACAATGTAAAAATAATACGTGAGACTATCTGGAAAGAGGTGGTAAAAGGGAAATGACAGAACTACGTAAGTGTACCAACTTCCTTAATTTTTTAGAGGAATCAACAAAATTTGTCTGAAATCAGAAAGTCATAAAATAGAGAATTATGTACATTTTAAAATAGAAATATCTCTATGCTATATTATTAAGTTAAAGTCCCAAAGTTACAGAATCATGTGAAAAAGAAACCTAATAAAATTTTCTTGAAGGATCAAAGAACTTGTGGAGGGTGGTTACTTTTTAGCAGCGGGGCGAGTTGAAGTCATGGTGCAGAAGAAAGAGGCATTTAATTTTCACTTTATCTCCATTACTATGTAGATTTTAACATACTTATGCATTACTTTAAAAAGAAAAACGTTGTAGATACATTTATTAAAAATAATCTTCATTACTGTGTCATGATGACATTATACATTAAAAAATACTAGAGTATTTTGGAGTTTTTCTTTCAAAAACTCATTGCTACTGGAAATATTATTGCTTAGAGTTTTGGGGAATCTTCTTAGTAATCTGATTAATTCTGAGCATTACTAAAAGTTTCTGAAAGAAGTCAATTTTGAGTACGCAGAGCATTCTATTTTACTCAAAGATTATTTAATCGTTTTCGTGAAACAGTTATTTTTGAATTTCCAAGTTAAAACAATATTATACACATCACATAGGATTTTTCGGCACCCCTAAGCTTTATTAAGGATTAGATTAAATCATATACACTGAATCTTGATTGATAAAGGCCTTAGAATACTATATAACTTATGTGAAAAATTTGCAGTTGTTTCACATAACTGCAATAGTTTTATCAACAAACTTCATGTTTACACATAGAAATTATGCCTTCAGTGAAACTGCAGAAGTTTCCATTAAAGAATGGACTTCTTACCCTCAAAAACTTCTGCTAAGAAAAAAGCAATTTTAGTATTTAAAAAGTTTATTATATTATGACAAATATACAAAAAAAACAAGTAAACTCATATTATTTAAAATAACTTAGGCTATACTAAATATTAGTCCCTAATAGGTAATAGTTTAATATAAAGTAAGTTTATAATTTACATGCAGTTTAGGATTGCTTCAGGAAGTCGGGATAGGTGTGGAGATAAGGGGTAGATGGGCATGCTCTGTTTACACAGTTATTCAGAAACTTAGGCTGAAGAAAGTTTGATCTTCATTACCTGGTTTCATGCCACCTTAGGTATTGCAATCTCAATGAACTGGAAGGGAAAAAGCATGGCAAATCATCCATGGGAGGTGTTCTTGGTTATGTCTGAAGATGGGCATCACTTCATCTTAATATTTCTCAGGCTGGAACTCAGTCATATGGCCATATTCAAATAGATTAGAGGGTGGAAAAGCTAGAATTAATTATATACCTATGTTAGATCTAAAACTGTCTACACGTTTCTGCAGTCTCTCTCACCAAGGAGTGGGGGTCTTTTTTCCCCACACCTTGAATCAGATCTTGTCCAAATGACTTGCTTTAACCAAAAGATCTGATGTGACTTGTGCACATTTTGAACCTACGGCTGAAAAGGCTTGCTGTTTCTGCTCTTTCTCTGTTGCAATATTGCCAAGATTGGAAATCAGTCTAAAGTGGATGGAATGACCACATGGAGGAGAACCTGGCCAATAGCCTGCCAACCATCAGATATGTGAGTGAGGCCATCCAGCCCCAGCAGGTCTATCAGCTGACTGCAGGTGCCTTAGTAAGCCAAGCCCGGCGCATAAAAACTTCTCAGCTGAATCTAGTACAAATTGCTGACTCACAGACTTAGGAACACGAAGAAAAAAAAGATTGTTAATTTGAACCATTAACTCTGCCATGGATTGTTAGATAGCACAGGCTAACTGATTCAGTGCCCATGAAGAAAAGAAAAAGTTAAACAGACTGTGGCAAAAAGCCAGCATCTCTGAGGTACTCATCAGAGGAGAAAGATTTAAAATTGTCTAGAATTTCAGGATTTTCCGAGTTTCTTAGTGGTAAAAATCAGCAGTTTCTTACTTACGATTTTCAGGTTCTGTCAAATACTAGAGGAAATAATATAAAGAAATATTGTGATGCTTCTTAATTTACAATATTCACAAATCTATACTCTGCAATGTAAAGGATGTTAAAAGCTGATGCATACATAACTTGCTATTTGCAAAATCTCTTATTTTCTGCCTTAACATTTTTACATTTTAGTAAGAATTAGAGGCAATCCACTCAGTGCCTAGATTTAACTGTAAAATATTTTATAGACTAAATGCTTTTAATTGAAGGGAATATATTCAGAATATTCTTTTAATTGAAGGGAATATACTCAGAATATGCACACTTGGCAAAATATATTCAATTTGAAATTCACAAAACAAGAATAACTTAACCGAGAAGAAATAAGTATAAAAAGAGAGAGAGTGGGATGTAAAGAAAAAGCAAGTTTACAATAATATTCCTAAATCTTTACCAATTACCCCTAGATATTTAGCACTATATGGTGGCAACATTTTCCAAACCAAATATCAGATACACAAATGTATGAATAAGGACTATTGGACAGAATATTTGGATTCAGGAAAATACAAGATAGAGGCTCTTAGATTAAAAATTTTTTGGATTATTCCATGTAATGTATGATTCATATTCATATCTTGTTTTGAGCCACACAATATACAGAGTTGATATCTTACAGTACAATTTCTAAATGATCTATGGTATGACCTCAATTGAGGGCAATAAAAATAGTCTCTTTCTTACCTAATATAAACGAATATGTAATTTCTAGACTAAAAATAAGACACATCGCTTTAAATTTATATTTATACATATATTATAATAACTCTGGAGACAGATATTTATAAACGCAAGTAAAATTTTCCCTGTTTTAGTAAATGATTAGGTTTTGCAAACGACTTACGTTGCAACAAAATAAAATCTGGAGCATTCTGTGGGCTACCTTGTTTCCTTTATAGAATTGTCTCATTTCTCTGGACCCTTTCATATAAATGTGGTTTCAGTAAACATAAACAATTGTGATTTTACAGAAGAAAGTTTATTCACTAAATCTATACCCTAAGTTTAGCACTAAAAAGTTCAGCCAGACAATGGGGTGTATATGTATGTATGTATGTATGTATGTGTCTGTGTGTATCCTATTGGTTATGTGTTTCTGGAGAAGCCTGACAAATACAGATATGCTTTATATTTAATTAAAAGTAAATTATTAGATGAGCAGAGAGACAGTGAGCTCTTGATGTATTCTGACTATATCTGCCTTACTTTTCTCAATTAGGGTGTGAACAAATAATTCCCTCTTAGCACTTTAGCTCTAGCACCATATTTCAATCAGAGATTTTAAGGAAATTTTCTTCCTAGCAGAAACCAGCTTAAATCTCCCTGTTAGAAGCTTGTAGATATTTGGATCTGCTAAGGCTGTTGGGGTTATGGGGTAGAGGTGTAACTTTTACTTATTTGGTTTTACATTTTTAAAACATGCGGTAGGTAGATATTATTAGTGTTAATATTAATATTCTTATCATTTCCATTTTAAAGATAAAGAGGTAGAGTTTATGGAAATTAAGTACCTTTCCCACTTATAGCAAAACATTGCCCAAGTCAGAATTTTAACCAAGGTCTATGTGGTTACACAGGTAGTATTCTTAACAGTCACACCAAATTAATAAAAACAAGTAAAGAATGGTGCCACATATCTGTATGTCATCAAGAAACAAAATTCCCCCATTTTGATTGTGCTTCTTAGTTAACAAAAAGGAATGAGATATTTCTTTCTTAAGTGCAATTACAAGAAAATATGCCATTTTAAAAGTTGTCCTGATTTGCTCCGAAATGAGGGAGATAAGGTTTTATAATCTTATAAATGTCATTGGATTCATGAAGATTAAATGAAATGAAACTTTAAAATTTATATCCGGGTTTTAATATTAACTATTATGTGAGGGCTATTACGAACTTAATTTAGGGAAAATGGCGTATTTCACTTTGTTTAGAAAATATTCATTATAATGGAATTATTATCATAGAAGAAAGCTTATAATATTGGAGTTATAATACATACATTTTCACATAGATATTAACTAAAGCATCTTAAAACATTATTTCATTAGCTTTACTTCAAGAGAAAAATGAAATATGAATGTATATATACACACACATACACAGAAGGAAGTGGTTCAACTAACTTATTGTACTGCAGTTTTTCATTGGTATTTGACATTGCACTGTGGAAATTTGGGATGTTTTTGGTTATTGTGATTTTTCAAATCAGAGAATTCTGGTAATATAATTAACATTTCATTTTTATTTTGCTCCTGTAATGTATCTTCCTGAGCTCAGAACATTAAAGTGTGTTGAGTTTCTTCAATCGCCCCTCCAGATCTACATTACACCTTTTCCCACTCCGATCTCTAACCAGGATGTAGATATTTATAAATTACATCACTGTAATCTGTACCATCTGCCTTCAGTTTGAGTTGTGTCAATAGGACACTGATGAGAACACCTGGGAAGGAGGCGAGAGAAGTCAGGTAGTGCCTCCCTTTCATCTGAAGATCCATTTCAAGACCCGCAGGGGATGCCTGAAACCACGGATAGTACCAAACCCTATATATAATATGTTTTTCCCTATGGATACATATAGATGATAAAGTTTAATTTATATATTAGGCATAATAAGAGATTAGCAACAATAATGAGTAATAAAATAGAACAATTATAATAATATACGTAATAAAAGCTCTGGGTATGTGGTCTCTCTTTTTCTCTCTCTCAAAATACCTTACCATACACACTTAATACTTTTTTCATCTTAACTAAGCGCTTACCTCTCACTGTGGCCATAACTTTTGCAGTTTGGGTTGCGACAGCAAAAGTAGCACAAATTTCTTTTTTCCTTCTTCACAGTTTCATGGATAGAAGATTTGTTCTTATGGTAGATCTTGGCGGCCGCAGCATACAATTTTTTTCTTTCCTTATTAAGTCAACAACTTTCACCTTTTCACTTAAAGGAAGCGCTTTATGGGGCTTCTCTTTGGCACCTCTGAATTGCCGGCATCATTACTCTTGTGCTTCGCGACCATTATTAAGTAAAGAAAGGGAGACTTGAACACAAGCACTGTGCGACCCCGCAGTCCATCTGAGAACGAAGATGGCTACTAAGTGACTAATGGGGAAAATCTGGAAAAAGGCATGATTCACGTCCTGGGTGGGAACAGCGCGAGATTTCATCATGCTACTCAGAATGGTAGGTAACTACACAATTTAAAACGTATGAATTATTTCTGGAATTTTCTTTTTAATATTTTCAGACTGTGGTAGACTTCGGGTAACTGAAACCTCGGATGAGGGGGGCTACTGTATTTATTTCCTGTTTCCTTGAGGTCACCAGGACAGACTTTTCTCAAAGGGAGGATCACTTCTGCTCTCAGTGAGGTTCAGCTGTACATGGACTTCCTTCCTTCTGGTTTCCAGTGATCTCTCTCCCCTTGCCCTTTGGGCCTAGGAGTGCTGTCAGCCCATGGCTGCTAGCTCTGTGTTTCTGTACTATCCCTTTCACTTCCTCTGTACTCTATTCACACCTGTGTAATTAATTTCTTATCCATAAACTCTCTTCTAACTATCCTAATGTGAGAATGTCAGCTGTTTCCATTTTGTTTCCTTATAGACTAACAAAAGCAAAGCAACTAACCTCAACTAAGATGTAATATAAAAACTATATGCTTTTCCTTAATATTTTGAACCCAGCAGATATTACCGAGATTGATTCCTCTAGAATATTGTGGAATTGGAGATATTAATTTTGATTCTCTGAGTCACTTCATCCAAAATGTTAACAAGTATTAATTATGGTATAGTTTATGAATAGCAAGCATAAGTGTAGTTCCAAAGGCAATATGCTTTTGGTAAGAAATCACTTATTATTCTTCCATATTTTGCAGACAGAAGAGTATGGAACAAGAGATGTTGAAATTATTAAGAGTATTCTGACAATGTCAAAATTTTGGCCTTTTATTTAATTTGGCTGGAGACCATGAGCTCAGATTTTATCTGAACCTTGTCTGAACTAAAGCAAAACTTACAGGATTTGGTTCACAGAGACGGAGCTGAAGCTTTGTGTGTGAATTCATTTCGCCATCCATGAGTTTCGCTTAGAAGTTTGGGTTTGCCTCCACCATGATTTTCAAAACTTACCTCTAAAACCTTAGAAACTTGAAGCTTCTATCAATAGCACAAAAAAAAAAAAAAAAAACAAAAAAAAAACAACGAAACACTGAACATAATAGTCTTTAGAAGAAAATATAGATTATTGCCTTTTAAAACTTTTATTATGAACCTTTTCCATTTATTTTCTAATTATCGACTTGATCACCTCTTTCACTCATGCGTTATGTGAGCCGAGCATTAATAATCCAGGATTACTTCAATTCTAATTTAACTTTTTAAACACACTGAGTTAAATATTACTGTTATTGTTTTATATGATCAGTATTTAGTTTACCCATGGGTTAAGCATTTTATGTGATAACCATTCATTTTTGTGTCTTGGTCCTATCTAGGCATTGCCCAGAGCCAAGTTCTAGGTGGGTGTGCCCCCTTTCTATGAAGCAAGTTCCTTGCTAATGTACCCACTAAAACTGTTCTTCACAGAACTTGACTTTCCGTAAGTGATTTGGTGTGAAACTCCCTTTTTCCTGCTGAGCCCCGCCCCCCACACACATACCTCAGGTGCCAGGCTCTGACCCTGTACTAGGTTCATTTGGTTAATCAAAGGCAGGTTTTAGTGCTCCAGAAATAGGGAGATTCACCCAGGCTGACACTGTTTCCAGAGTTTTCTTAATCCTGTGGATTTGTGCTTTCTTGTCATGTTTGACTTCAGTAAATATTCTATGTTTACCTCCACATAACTAGAGACTAGAAACCGTGTTTAAAACTGTAGTTTAAAACCAAAGCGGACTATGAAAACAAAAACTAGCCCCTATATTTAAATATATGTTTGTATTTTATCCAGTGTTTATAGCGGTGTTAAAGGTTTTCTCTGAACATCTGGCTCACTGTATTGCTGGAAATATAAGTCTAAATATATATGCTTCCGGAGTCTATTAAATAAATATTAAGTGAATTTCATGGAGTCTATATACTCTGTGCATGTATTATTCTTAGAAGTAAATTTTGAACAATATGTTCATGAATGCATTCTCAAATATACACTTAATACAAATAATTCATACTATAATTATATGCTGTGTGTATTTATATGAAATATTTTTAAAGGAAATCGTTAAAAGCAGCGTGTAAATTTAGCCAATTAATCATTTCACAAACTTACCAGTTAGTAAATTAGCCATCTGGAGCAATTAATTGGTTTTCCATGAGTTGATTGTTGTGGAATTGGCCATGTAGTGAATTGAAAAGGTGAATTGGCATCCTGGTAATGTTCTTTTGTTGAACGAGCCTATATCTATCTCCAGAGTTAAATCTTCTTTTCATCTGCAGAGTGCAGGTCGACAAGAAGGACAGTTTTCCTTGTTGTAGGGGCTAATGGAAGAGATCTGAGATACTTAACTGCTCCTTACACAAATTTTCAAACCTTTTTGATTTTAATTCAATGTTCTCTCCATCCTCTAAAGGTTCTTGTTGAGTCAGTTATTCATCCTTCCTGGAGTGTTGAGTCATAAATATACTTGCTTCTTGCTGACTTTGTCCTGCTGTAGGCACTTAGGTTCCAGCTTCCTAAGTCTGGAATTGACAGTTGCTAAGTCAACTGTCAGTTCTCCATCTCCATTTATCTTTCCCAGTTTTGCTGTCATCCCTCCTCTGCTATTATCTTTTCTACCATTTCTTTGTTAACATTTTTTTTAAAAGATTTCCTTCCCTGCTGTTTTAATGTAGTTATGACAGGGACTAGAAGTAAGAATTTATTTAATCCTCCAGGATTACTTGTTGTCTTTCCCCACTAGTTGACTGACTTAAAACGTATACTAAATAATGCAATGATAAACCTCTTTGTACCAACATCTTTTCCATAATAATTTGTAAAAGAGGTTGACGTTCTAAGTATTAAGTTAAGCATTTTGATGAAATGTGTTTTAAAAATGTATTTGGATAATTATGGTGCATATTTTATTTTCATACACACATTTAATTTCATAAGAATAATAACTAGTTCCAAGTGAGTTCAAGACCTCTTGAAAATTTATGTGATGGGTTATATATCTTAAATATTTTAAATGTTTGTTCATTTTCTAGGAATAGGGTCTTTCATTATAGATTACCAAGGAATTCTATAAAAGCAACAGCAAAGAAAGTTGATATATTGGATAAGTAGAATTAGGATTAAAATTCCCCAATTCTTTCTGCTTTATCTACTAAGCCTTGGAACTATTAATGAACAATTACCGTGCATAAGAAAATTCCAGGGCTTAATACAACTTGAATTATGTGTGTTTAGATTTTCATGGGTGTCACTAGAATAGATGACTGTCAAGAGGCTGTGTTCTCAACTGCTACCTACTATAATACAATTATGGATAAATATTTAATAAAATGTGGTCCAGATTAACAGTAATACAATTATTGCCCATTGTAAAACATCTTCACTGGATTATTATTTGTATCAAGAACTTAATTTGTATAGCTTTTCATTAAAATACTTTCTTTTTCTCATACTGATATGAAGTGTTTTAAAATGTACCTCTAGCAAATCTGCTCATTATTAAAACAAGCTGAGAAAAATGTTGAGATTCGTATTTTCAAGACTTTTAAATGATTTACTGGATGCAATTCATCATTTATAATATTTATTTCTCTTCAGTTAATTAAGCATATGGTTAAATTTTTAAAAAAACTTATTTTCATGAAATACATAGACTATCTTCACTTATTCATGACAAAATTTGTGATTTTATTTTACCGCCATGATAAAACTCCATCAAACTCCATCAACAGATTTAGTTATGGGGTAAACAACATTCTGTTCAGAATTTATAGTAAATCTTGACAGTAAAATTAATAATAGTGATATATTTGAAGTTTTTTTTATAAAATAAGGAGCTTTTTATTAAAAATGTCTAAGGTAATATAATAACTTGTAGATAATACTGCTTAATTGTATCAATCATTCATACTTCAGGTAGGACAAAATGCTCAAGATTGGTAAAGCCAAATTCACTTATTGTAGTTTTTAAATATAACGTTTTAGGAGGTATTATACAAAATTTTAACAAGATGATTTTCATAGCTTCCCACTTAATAAAATAATACTGTTGAAAAGTTATAACTATTTTATCCTGTAATAAAAGCAAGTTGGCACACTCCTTTCATTTGTCCATTCTACTATCTATTTCTAGTTGTTTAGTAGTAACATCTTTAAGTCTATTTTTTTCTTTTTTCATAATTACTTTTGTCAAATGAAAGAAACCAATACATTTTTATTTGATAAAATGAAATGTACCACTTCAATAAAATAGCACTGAAAAGTAAAGAGAAAGAAAATCCCAAATCCTCATAATATTAAAACTAAGAGACAGTTATTACAAACATTTAGTATATTTTATTTTGCTTAACAACATATACACCTTCCCATGGAATGACTATCTACTTACAATCTTTTTTTTTGTCTCTTTTTTTAATGTGTAAGATTGTATTTTATCCTATCTGATGAACATATTATAATTTGCTTAACTAAATTTATTCTTTACATTTTTCTCTAATATAAATAAGGATAGTAAATATCTTTAACATAATTGGCTTCCACTTACTGACAGCTCACTCTCCTCACAGTTACCCCATAACATGAGTGCACTTATTCTTATTGTATAGGTGGAACCAAATCTTGCCAAAGTCCTATGGTTTTGTAAGTGACAGATCTGAGATTAAAACCGGAAATAAAAATTTTAAGAGTCTATTCTTACTCTTTGTGAATAAATTTTTGCTGAAGTTGTAGATTAATTCTTTATGACAGATTCTCAGTCAAGTTATTAGATATGAATATTTTTATGTCTCTTAGAAACTACTAAAATACTTTTAGAAAATAATTGTAATAACTTACATTTCTATGACCTATTTATAAGTATGGTTTTGAGTATTACTAGGGGGGAGAATGTTCATTTTATAAGAAAATGGTGAACATTTGTTATTTTGTCTAATGATGCTTTCATTTTCTCTTCTTGCGGTAATATTGCTGTAGCTATTTTTTTTTTTTTTTTAATTTTAAGAAAACTAGATACTCTGCAGTTGTCTTCATTTATGGTGTCTTGTTTTCTCCCAAGTAAGACATATGACCAAATTTAGAACAACTGGGCCCTCTGCTTTGGATTTTGAATTTTTTTAAACTGTTCATTAAAAAATAGCTTTTATTGATTTATTTTTCTTCTGCTTACTTTTGGTTTAATTTTTTCTTCTTTTTCTAGTATCCTAAGGTGGAAGCTGAGATCATCGACTTGAGATCTTCTTTTCTAATGCAAACATTTAAGCACTAAGCACTGCTTTAGTAGCATTCCACAAATTTTGATATATGATATTTTTATTTTCATTCAGATCAAAACATTTTCTAATATCTTTTGTGATTTTTCTCTTTGATCCGTGGGTAAATTTCCAAATATTTGGAAATTTTTGCAGATATTTTTGTTACTGAGCTCTAGTTTAATTCTCTGCTGGTCATAGAACATACTTTGCATAATATTAATTCTCTTAAATCTATTGAGACTGTTTTACAGCTCATAATAATGTCTATTTTACTTAGTGCTCTGGGTGCCCTTGAAAAGAGTGTGTATTTTGTTATCAGATGGAGTGTTTTATAAATGTTAATTAGGTCAAGTTAGTTGATAGTGTTGTTCCAGTCTTCAGTATCCCCACTGATTTACTGCCAAAACTTTTGCTATCAATTATTGAGAGTGAAGTGTCAAAATTTCCAACTATAATTGTTACCATAAAATGTCAGGTATCAATATAGCCACACCAGCTTTCCTTTGCTTAGGGTTTACATGGTATAACTTTTGCCATACTTTTATTTTTAATTATTAAAACCTATTTAAGTGGTATCTTTCAGGCAGAACATAGTTGGCTATTGTCTTTTTATCTAATCTAAGAGTATTTGTTATTTAATTCAAGTGTCTAGACCTTTACATTTAATGTAGTGATGGATATTGTTGGTTTTAAATCTTCCATATTGTTATTTGTTTTCTCTTATTTTCTCTTTGTTTATCCCTTTCTCTATTTTCTTTTGGTATTAGGTGAGCATTTCTATTACTCTGTTTTATTTTCACAATTGGGTTATTAGCTATAAATCTTATTTTTTTAGTGATTGTTCTAGGGTTTACAGTATAGATTTTCAATTTATCACAGTTTACCTTCAAGTAATATACCACTTCACACATGATGTAGACCCTTACAACATTACATATCATTTCCCCTTCCATACTTTATTTGTTTCACTTTTATTTATGACATAAAGTCCAGAACTCACCACTTTTTTTTTTAACTTTAAAGAGCTGTGAAGAGTTGCTCATCTTTTAAAGAGGTGGAGAATAACAGAAAAAATATCTGTTCTGTTTATACCTGCATATTATCCATTCTGGTGCTCTTCATTCCTTTGGGTAGACTCAGATTTCCACCTGTTATCATTTTCATCTGCTTAGAGAATTTCCTTTAATATTTGTTGAAGTGAACATTTGTTGGTAATGAATCAAAACTCCCTTTATTTTGCCTGAAAGTCTTTATTTGGCTAATTTTGGAAAAATATTTTCACTATATAAAGAATGCTGGGTTGACAGTTTTTGTCTGTCAGTACTTAAAAGACGTCTTTCTACCATTGTTTGGCTTGGATAGTTTCTGACAAGAAGTCTGACTTCATCCTTACTTTTGTTCCTTTCTATATAATCTATCTTTCCCCCTGGTTGCTTTTAAGATTTTACCTTTACTACTGTGGTGGGATTTTTTCAATGTCATTGCGATTTTTCTTGGCTTCTTTTTTTTAAAATATTTTTTTCTGCTTGAGATTCATTGAATTTCTTGAATCTTTGGGTTTAAAGTTTATAGTTTTCATCAAATTTTGGAATTTTTAGCCAATATTATTTAAAATATTCTGTTCCCCATTTCTCTTCCTAGAACTCCAATTTTATGTATGCTTCCCGATAGTACTGTCCCATATCTCACTGATTTCCTGTTCATTTTTTTTCCTCTCTGTGTTTATTTTGGTGTATTTATTTTGCTCTATGTTCAAATTTACTGATATTTTCTTTTACAGTATCTAGATGTAAATCCCCCTAGTGTATTTTTTATATCAGATATTATATTTTTATTCTCTAGAAGTTCCATTTGGGTATTTTTCATATTTCAACTTTTCTCTTTATCATGTTCATCTTTACCTCTACCTTACTGAACATATGAAGAGTATTTATAATGGATGGATTTTTGAATTTGGAACAGAAAATGCAAACACTAAAAAATGTAGAAGCCATTCAAATTGGCAAGGGCACCCTGACGTGACTGTAATTATTTTCTGCTACCTCAATTGCAGAGCCTTTCTAAACTTGTCTTTCCTTAGGCCTGATTTCTTTACTCTTTTAAAATTCTTTTTTGTTAACACATATTTGTTGAATAAAATTATTTTTTACTTAAGTTGGCTGCAGTGAGTTTCTATAGCACATGCTAAAGTTGTAATTAAATTTTTCTAATTAAATTTGTTTATTAAATAATCCTTCACCACAATTTTTTACCAGTGTTTTGTACTGTCACCTTCATAATACGTTAAATCTTTAATTTATGCTTTCTTATTTCTTTGTATTTTCTTCTTCTATTTAATAAGATTACATTATCTATTTTAAAGTATTATAGAAATTGTTTCCTCAGACAATTCTTCATTAGATTAATTTTTAAAAGATTCATTTTATTCCCTTTTTATGGATATTTCTCCGTGTAGCACAATATTAAAATTATTCTTTGAATTTTATAAAAACCCTGTATTTATACTCCCTACCTTTTTTAGATTAATTTTTTAGCTATTCTTTAATCGCCTTTAAAACTATTTTATAATTTTTAAACTTATACAGGGATTTATGGTAAACTAGCATCTTTATAATATTTATTCAAGAATAGTTTTATTTGGAAGATATCTTCAAAAAGGTCCTACATATATGGATATACACTTTCTTATGTTTTATTCTATGGGTATTTTTATGTGTGGCTATTTTAATCAAGTATTCATTATGTAAAAACTTGGATTACTTAGGATGTGAATAAAAGCACAAATATCCAAAACACATATACATATGCACATATATAATCATATATATACAATCATACATATACAAAATACATATATATGATCTAGGCTACCTTATTCCCAGGAGCTGCCTTGCCTGATATACCTTCCGTGGGTACAACTCTTATCTAATGACTGATCAATGTGGGCAGATCACCAGCCCTGGTTCTCTTGTCAACATTTTGCTATTGCAGCTTCAGAGCTTCCCAAGGCACCAGGTAGTATCTTACTTTCCTAATATTTTTACCTATAGTAATCCTAAGAGCACTCTGCTATAAATCCACAAAAGAAAAATCTACCTCTGAGTTCATTTCCTGGGGAACCTGACTGAAAACATGGGCATTTACATATCTAGCCAAATGTAAACTTTTGGCTTTGATGGTGTAGCAGGGAAAGAGCAGTGCAACCTCAGGGCCTCTCTAAGGTGGAAAGACTGATAGGAAAACGTCTTCACCTTAAACTTGGACCTAATGGTCTATATCCAAAAGCAAAACCAGTCTGAAAACAAAATTAAAATGTTCTTCCTAGGCCCTCAAATATACACACATGCAGACACATTAATATAAAAATGTTGCTTTGATGCTAAAGAGAGCCAAGGAGGAAAAACATTTATCCTTATGTTATCGTACACACAAACTAATAAAGTGAGATTTTTCCAGGGCAGGGACCATGTTTTTTATATACTTATATCCTTAACACACTGTAGGAGAGCATTAAATATCTGAGAAATGAACACTTAGAAAAACATATATGTTTTGTACCGAGGCCTGAAACCAAATAAATATATTTAAGGTAGTAAAGTACATTTCCGATTGCTACAAAGTATTATAATGATAAAGTGATGGTGTGAGTTTTCTTGTTAGCATGGTAATAACAAACCTAATTTTTTTAAGATATTGCCCTAAGCTTCCAGGTTAAATAACTAAAGTTAATGTGACAACATGTACAATGTAAATTTTGTTTGAGAAATAATTTGTAGTAAATTGAATGACAGGCCAGAGATGGTCTGGATAAATTAGTATAACATCTAGTCAGTATACTAAGTTCACGTTATATTTTAGATGAGCAGCAGAAGGTAAAATCATACAAAGGAAAAATAAAAGTAATAGCTCTCCTTCCTTGAAGAACATTAAAAATTGTTGTCTAATACAAACACTAATACAAGCACATTTGTCTCAATAAATCATTAAAACAAACGTCTACAAAAGAAAAATACTCATCAGGTCATTGAAAAGTTTGAGTGCATACAGTGTGTGTGTGTGCGTGCACGTGTATTATAAAATTTCATTTTCCCATTCCATGAATATTAACTAAATTTGTCTCTAGAGAGAAACTGAAGAAACTGTATCATTGTTCAGGAAGCAGGAACTGGCTTTTGATAAAAGGCTTCCCTTTCTCTTCCACAATGCATCTGGGACCGTCACTGTTGATTACTGTAATATTTATATAACATAGCTTTGACGTATAATTGAGAACTATAACACATTTAATAGTGGAAAAAGTTGGCTAGCATCAGATATTCTTAATGAATTGGAAGACAGCCTATTTTGTTTTGTCTGAAATCAAGAAAGAGTGCCAGGTTGGTCACTAAACACTAGTCAGTTTCTTTTAAAAAAAATGCTTTGGATTTAAAAACTTTTTGGATGTGGTTTCCAAAAATCCTTCATAATTACACTATAAAATGAAAATGAAAATGGTGCCTTTTTACAGACCCCATTAACTGGAGCATCAGATTGATGGCCTTCGTCTTACAAACACAAAGATCATTGTACTGTTTGTATTTTTTTTTTAATAACTACTTTTCTTCATATGGGTATAGAGAGAAATTTTATTTCACTCATTTGGAAGGCTTAAAAGTGATGGGAATCCTTTTCTTTTTGCCATGTCTCTATTTATTTTTAGTAAACACTATTCTGTTCTGAATAAACACTCTTCAGATAGGTATTCAAATAAGAAAATTAAAAAGGAAAAAACAACCCACAAAACCAGGAACCTATTTAGTATCTACGGCTATAAACAAAGTTAGTAGCTCAATTACTGCACCATCTCCGAACTTTCATTTACTGCCCCTTGTTTTCATTGGTCATATAACTTGTACATGTTTATTATAAATATATATATGTAAGAAATATTTTAAGAAAGTGAAAAAATATATTTTAACATCTTTATTGGAGTATAATTGCTTTGCAATGCTGTGTTAGTTTCTGCTTTATAACAAAGTGAATCAGCTATACATATACATATATCCCCATATCTCCTCCCCCTTGCGCCTCCCTCCCACCCTCCCTATCCCACCCCTCTAGGTGGTCACAAAGCACCGACCTAATCTCCCTGAGCTATGCAGCTGCCTCCCACTAGCTACCGATTTTACATTTGGTAGTGTATATATGTCCATGCCATTCTCTCACTTTGTCCCAGCTTACCCTTTCCCTTCCCCGTGTTCTCAAGTCCATTCTCTATGTCTGCGTCTTTATTCCTGTCCTGCGCCTAGGTTCATCAGAACCTTTTTTTTTTTTAGATTCTATATATATATGTTAGCATACGGTATTTGTTTTTCTCTTTTTGACTTACTTCACTCTGTATGACAGACTCTAGGTCCATACACCTCACTACAAATAGCTCAATTTTGTTTCCTTTTATGGCTGAGTAATATTCCATTGTATATATGTGCCACATCTTCTTTATCCATTCATTTGTTGATGGACACTTAGGTTGCTTCCATGTCCTGGCTATTGTAAATAGTGCTGCAATGAACATTGTGGTACATATCTCTTTTTGAATTATGGTTTTCTCAAGGTATATGCCCAGTAGTGTATTGCTGGGTCATATGGTAGTTCCATTTTTAGTTTTTAAAGGAACCTCCATACTGTTCTCCATAGTGGCTGTATCACTTCTCATAAGTCGTATTGATGTCCTGCATCCCTGATAGGATGTACTGAGAAGGTCATATCACCTCTGCAGTACTCTTGCCAAAAATGTGTAACTTCAATTCAGTTATGAGAAAATATCAGACGATCCCAAAGGAGGATGTTCTGCAAAGATAACTGGCCAGTATTTCTCAAAAAATGTGAATGTCTTGAAAGGTAAGGAAAGAATAAGAACTGTCACAAACTGCAGGAGACTAAGGACATGAGGACCAAATGCAATTTGTGATCCTGATTGGGTCCTGGAAAATAGAAAGAATAATAGTAAGAAAAGCAACAACAAAAACTCCTTGAATACAAATAAAGTCTGCTGTTTAGTTAATTGCATTGTTCTGATTTTCTGTGTCCACATTCAATGCATGTCTTTGTAGGAGATCATCTGTGCTATTTTTATGATCGAGAACTTTTAAAAAGTCATTTCTACTTGCTTCTTTAACCTAATTCATCCCCAAAGGAAACGACTAAATGGGTTTCCTTCTGCACATTTCTATATATAATCCTACACAAAAATTGTCACACACACACACTTACAGAAGATTTAGTGATTGTTTTTCAACAGCAATAGATCACATATTGTTCAAGCAACATTTTGCCTAACTTTAAAATTACCTTATGAAAATCTCTTCAAGTCAATGGCATAGATACAAGTAATTATTTTTATAGGGAAATATTCCATGTTACTCAACAAAGTTTCAGTGTTTTTTCAACCCTTCCCCTATTGATGGGCATTCATTTTGTTTCTAATTTTTTTTTTCAACAAGCAATTCTACAACAAACTACATTTTACATTTCTGTGCATATTGGTGTTTTATTTTTCTGAGATAGATGCTCATGAATGGGAGTATTGGAGTAAAGAAGGTACTTATTTTATCTACAATTAACTATTTGATACTGCTAAATTGTTTCACTTGAGATAATGAACTAAATTTCTATGAGCAATATATGAAAGTGCATCTTTCCACTTATTAATGCCAGTCATCAGTGTTGTAATCTATTATCATTCCTTTGTATTGGTAATAAGTGAGCTTTCATTATTACTTTAATTTTGTCTTAAATCAGTTTTGTCCTCAACTTACACAGTGCTTCAACATCTTCTGGTACACTTACGGGTTATTGAAAGCAGCTTTTTGAATTGTTAATTTGTACATTTTTCTATTGGGATATTTATTTTATAGTTTTCAGTATGCAGATGCCTTTGAGTAACATCAGTATGAATACATTATCCACCAGCTGTGGTGCAAACTTTATTTTCTTTTGATTTAGTATCTTGTACTACAGAACTTTAAAAATTTGTTTATATATTCAAGTAAGGATGGCTTTTCTTGTATTGCTTTCAGACTTAATTAAAATGATCTTCCCAAATCCTAGGTACCATATATATTCGTAAATTTTTTTGTTTTATTGTTTTCTTTTTCAAAACATTTAAGCACTTAATCCAATGGCAAGTGGTTTGATAATGCACTCATTTTTGTTTCCCTTCCTTGACTTCTAACATCTCAAACGGTGTTTCCATTACCTCTTAAATAAGCTACTTTCATTCAAGTCTTTGCTTAGAATCTGGGTTCTAGAGTAACCCAGTTTGACACAGAATTTTAAAAATTTTTTGATTAAGGGTTTTGAATATTTTAGTTTTCAGATACATAAGTCCTCAGATAGTGTGGTAAATCATCAATCCCCAGAATGAAAAGAAAAAGTTTATATTTGCATTTAAGATGAGTCTAACAGCAGGGGACTGACAGTGAGTTTGAAGATATTAATCATTTCAGTTTAAGCAATAATCTATGATTGTCCAACCAGAAGAATTCTAAATATGAACGGGAACACATTTGACCACCTAAATTTAGGACATTAAAAAAAAAAGGTAAATCACTTGGATAAGGGATATAATTAAGTTTGAAAGTACAAATGTTATTATTAAAAACTTTAAGCTTATTTCATCTTCTGCATTCCAATAATGAAGTGTTATTTATCTAATTCCAGATGGCAAAATTGATTTTTTTCACTTTATATGTGCATACTTTCACTAAAATATATATATTTTTACAACTAACTTTTATTTTTATAGCCCAGACCCTACAAAATTGCACTGAATCTAGTAGGTACTCAATAAATGTCTACTGAGTAAATGAATGACTTTTACACCTATCATTTACTTTCTTATATTGTTACCTCAAATTTTCATAGGTCTTATTTTAACCATTTAATTTTACAGTCAGTGACTTGTGAGCAAGAATCATTGTGCCCAGACCTACTAGAGAATGGACTTGAGGATATGGGGAGGGGGAAGGGTAAGCTGTGACAAAGTGAAAGAGTGGCATGGACATATATACACTACCAAACATAAAATAGATAGCTAGTGGGAAGCAGCCGCATAGCACAGGGAGATCAGCTGGGTGGTTTGTGACCACCTAGAGGGGTGGGATAGGGAGGGTGGGAGGGAGGGAGACGCAAGAGGGAAGAGATATGGGAACATATGTATATGTATAACTGATTCACTTTGTTATAAAGCAGAAACTAACACACCATTGTAAAGCAATTATACTCCAATAAAGATGTTAAAAAAAAAAAAAGAATCATTGTGCATTTCCACAATGCTCAACTATTTATAGCTGACTATTAACTAACAGCTGACACAAACAAATTTATAAATTGACTTGTTTATTGAAAAAAATATACTTCAGCTACATAGTAAAGGTTTATCTTGGGCCACATTGTGAAATTATCTCTCTTAACCACCATATTTATGTTAACATTTACACATATTTTTGTAAATCACCTCAAATACCTTCTCAAATAAGGCGGGTTTGAGTGGTAACTCTCTTATTGTTAAATTTTTTGATTTGTTTCTCAAATCAAACATGAAATACTGTCGAACACTCCTTCTATATACTTCCTCTTATTGCATTTCTTCCTTCTTCCTTCTTCCCTCCCTACGAATACCACTCTGCTTCAGAAGGCCATTACTTCCTGCTTGGATTGATACAATTGTCTTCTAGATGCTCTCTTAATGTCTAGTCTCACCAACCTCAATTTTATTTGCACTAATCACTCCTTTGAAAATGCAGATTTGAATTTGTTCATGTCATTCTCTGCTTAATAACTTTTAATGATTTCCCTTTGTTCTAAAGCTAAAGAACAAGACTCATTTTATAACTGTTGCCTCAATTTAATTCTCCTGTCTTGTCTCTTAGTACTCCTCCCTCTACATTCCAGTACTCTTCAATGTTCTTCAATAATCAGAAAATATCATTCACATTCTTTTTTCATGTTTTCTATTCCCTTTGTCTTGAGCATTCTAATACTGCTCTCCTCACTCTATGTGATGTATTCAAAACCAGAGTCAATCTTTATATCTCAGCATAGATGTCACTTTCTCAAGGTCACATTCCTTCAGCTTTCCAAGATAGGTCAGTGGCAGTGTGCTTCTTTACATCCTGAACTTCCCCATCATGTGAACTTTCACTAACAACTCTAAAAGATACAAAGAAGAACTCAAGCAATCAGGACGATGTGGGTACTGATTGAACATAAGGTCAAGTGGAAAGGCAAGTCTTTATATTGCCCAACATCTCTGAGTTAATCAAATATATTATTCATCTCTATATTCCCAACACTGATGCTTATGTGTATTTTGTAGTAGATGCTCAAATAATTGTCATTGTATGAAGATCATTGTGTTAACCTTATACTCATAGTTCATTCATTCATTAAGAATTTATCAAAACTTACTATGAATGGAGCTCTGTGCTATGTTCATCAGCAATAAACTAAGCTTGAGACACAGGCCAGGACTTCAAAAAACTAGGGTTAAGTGGCAATAATATTATTGTTTTCCAGTATAGTATGATAACCTCTTTTCCATACTGAGAAGTTGGTAAGGCCTAGATTTTGTTATGTGGGATCTTGATAATTATATGACATTACCAAATTCTCAGTAAGAAATTCTGAGCTGAAAAAAAGAGTTAAATCTTTGAGGCCGCCGCTATATTTTCCCATTATTATCACCAAGACATTCATTTAAATAAATACAATAGAACAAATAAATCAAAGAGCCATTGCATCAGAATTGAGAATTGACACTATTCATTTCTTAATTAATTTTTAACAGGTCACTGCCTTTAGAGTAGCAAGTATAATTTATGATTAATTATGAAAACAATTTCCTCAGATTCATGTCTCTTTTGAGCAGTACACTGGAAGATCATTTAATATGAAACCCCAGCAAGCAAAGTCCACGAATGTTAACAATTTAGAACCTGAGGAATTATTGTTTTAAACTAAATTGACATCCCTCACTTTTCTAAATTAGCACTTAACTGAATTATTTCTTTTGTTTCCTTTCATAAGTGGCATAATAGCTCATGTTTTAGAAAATGGATTCTTTAAAAAATTTACATTAACTTTTGTGAAATTTGTAGTAGATAATAGAATTAAAACAATGTTAAATCAACGATTTTTTTGAGGTGACCAACTTCCATGTAGCTAAATTCATATTAATTCAGATTTTCCCTAATTGAAATTGTATTATTTCTAATCTCAATAAAGGAATAAGAAACAGAATCAGTATAACTTAAATCCATCTTGATGTTTGCACTGAGTGTTTTTCTTGTAAAAAACCTGAAAACTGTAGATAATTGCTAGTGTTAATTTTTTTCACTTTGCTCAATATAATTCCAAACTTGAAGAAAAGGTACAAAAATGATAGATAACCTCCCCATGACCTTTATCTAGATTCACCAGTTATTTACATTTGGCATGCTATCTCTCTCCCTCTCTCTCTCTCTCTCTCCACCTTCTTTCCCTCTCTCCTTCTCTTGCTCTTTTCTCTGTCCCTCTCTCTAGATAATTAGATAGTTAGATATCCAATATCTATATGGATAGATATATAAAGAGAAAATTATCTATCTATATCTATCTATCTAACATCGGTAAAATAAGTGTAATCTACATATCATATTCAAATGTTGTCAAATGTCCCAATAACATTTTTTTTTTTAACCAGGTTTTGGATCAAATCCAGGATCATGCATTTTATTTAGTTTTGTGATCCTTTAGTCTCCTTTAATTTGTAACACGTCAACTTTTATCTTTCTTACCTTTGATATTTTTAAAGAGCTGCTATTTTGTAGAATGTCTTCAATTTGGGTTTCTTTGTCAGGAGTAGTATTGAAGTAATGTATCCATCTCAGGGCATTGTTATTAGGAGGCACACAATGAGTGACTGTCCTGTTATGGAACATGGTTGGTTTGATCGTCCATTTAAGGTGAGGTCTACCAGATTTCTCCACTGAGGAGATAATATGTGTTCCTTAGGAATTAATTAGTAATTTATGGGGATATATTTTAAGACTATATAAATATCTTGCTTCTCACTAAACATTCAATTCCTTTTAGCTTCTAACAATGATTATCTAACCACATTAGTCCTTCTATACTTATTAGTTGAAATTCTACTCTAAGAAAGTGCTTTCCAATTTCTTCTATGCATTTGTTTTTTCACTTAACTTCTTTCATGAATTTATGTATGCATCTTTGCCCAGTGAGCGCCTCTTCAAGTTGACCCCATTAATATTCTCTCTCCATTAATATTCTATCCAAAATATTAAAAAAATATTCACAGGTTGGAATAATGGAAAGAACTCCCAAGACTCCACAGAGCATATTTATGCAAGGTTTTAATAGATTTAAAATACATAAAAAGCAAGTACAGGCAAGATTTGGGGTCCTAAGACACTTCCTTCAGGGAGCTTTGTGTCTGGGTTATCATCTATCAAGATATGTGTGAGAATTCTTTGTTTCAGGAGAATTTAGACAAATATTTCAAGTAGGGTCTTTGATGCCCTCCTGGTGGGGTTGCCTGAATTAGCAAATAACATATAGGATCCCAGTTATAATTGAATTTCAGAAAAACAACAATTTAAAAATATGTATATAAATTAGTGTAAAATAATTCACAGGTATTCTCTCTTTTATCTGGCAACTCTATCCAGTGGTCAAGTAGCCAAGCCAATCAAGATACCAATTAAAACAATTTGTAAGCCATCAATTAACACATCTTTAAACAATGTAAACAAACTTGTCAATATCCCATTCCTTTCCTTTTGGGATTCTAAGTATACAATACACTGCTTGATATTGTCCAACAGTTTATTGAGGCTTTGCTTATTTTTCTCTAGTAATTTCCTGAGCTTCAAGTTTGATATCTTATCTTAATTAATTATCAAGTTTAGGCCATCTCAGACATTGGATTTTATTAAGTATGTAGCCAATTTTTCGTATACTTTCTTGGCGAGTAAAATTTAACTTTTGAATGTCCCATCTGCTAAATTAATATGATATTAATTGCTCCACCTCAAGTTTAAAATGCAAACCAATGGCTTACTTTGATATACAACTATTAATTTAAACTAAGATATTTTTCTTCAGTTTTATTTATCTAGTACTTATGTATGACCTGAAGTGATCATGGAATAAAGCATTGCAAATTTTAAACTAGAAATTCACTTATTCTTTCTCCTAACTTTTTTCCCTTTGTCAGGGGTATTTTATGAATAGTGAATATATATTTCTGTATATGTATTTTTTCATATAAAGTCATATGTTTCAAAAATATTTATGGACAGTAATTTAATTTTAAACTTGTTCTAAAAGCAGTTAAATTTCTATCAACAGATTTAAGAAAATCCTTTAAAATTATGCAATATTTTAACATAATATAAATGCCAATTTTAGTTTACAAAAGCAACTCATTTTCTTTAATCTTGTCCCAAGTAAACCAATTAAATTCACAGCTTTAATTATCTGTGCAAATGAAAATGATGGAAAATTAATCCAAACAACAGACAATGAAACAAATTACTTGAATAGGCTCTGAAAATATAACGTTGTATTTTTCTCTCAGTAGATTTACCTTCTCAGTTGATCATGGAAGTTAATTTTATCACTGATTTTGTATTCCCTAAGAACATAGTAGCTAGTGGAACAATCATGGTGCATAAGGGAGCACTGAGTAAGTATGTGCTTTTGTATATACACGGTGGGGGTTTTGGAAGGGGGTTTTTGATGATAATCAGATAGCATTTTCTTATTCAACACATTTATTGAGATCCTTTGTGCTTGACTTTAGTCTCTCTACTAGGCTTTCAGTTTTAAGAGTGAAAACAACAGTAAAGAAAAACAAATCTCTCCCTCATGGAGCTTATATTCCAGCGGAAAGAGGTAAACAATAAGTAAATAAGCAGACAACTACTACCATATGTTCTGCTACTGCTAGTATCTTAGGAGCTCAGGGAATAGGCACCATGGAGCCCACTGAGGAAGTGATATGTCCCAAAGGTGCTGGTACCAGACAAGAAGCAAATGTACTCAGATGGTAATAAATGTTATGGATTAAAATAAAGGCAGGGAAGGGATACATGGAGTGCTGGTGAAAGGAGTGTTACTTTATGTTGGGTGGACAAGGAAAGCTTTAGTCTTCGATTATCATTTGAGAATAAACTTGATGGAAGTGAGGAAGTAAGTGAATATATAAGGGAATTACACTCCAGACAATGGGAAAAGCTAGTACAAAGTCTCCAAGTAAAGAGAGTTCTTTGCCTGTTTGACAAACAGCTTGGCTTCATCAGAGAGAGGATATTGAGAATAATAGATTATGAGGTCAGCGGGACCATAGAGGGTCAGATGACTTAAGCAATAACTTTGGGTTTTACTTAAAGTGAAACAGGAAGCCAAAGTAGTGTTTGAGCTGAGGAGTAAGTTAACTTATTTTACATTTCCAAACAATCACTGTGGCTGCTTGGTTGAGAACAAGCTAAAGGGGCAAGTTTGGAAGCAGGGTGCTCTTGCATTACTTCAGGGCAGAGTTGAGAATGCCTTGGACTAGGGTGTAGCAGTGAATACAGTAATTCATGACTGGATGATATAACTAAGGCCGCTCCTGTTTAATCTATTCCTGAAAATCAGTCACTTTGCAGGAAGATGTTAAGTTCCTATTTCTCACTATTTGAAATTAAAAATGTTCTAATGGGTCACAATCAAATCAAAACCATCAACAAATATCCTAGACATAACTGTAACACAGTAAAACGTCTGTATAAACATAGAAACTATCAAAATAGCATATAAGATGCATAGCATATTGCTTCCTGATCATCAATTAATATGCTTTCAACAAATTAAGTCCTAAAATAATGAAAATGAATGAAGTGAGAAAATATAATTAAAGACAATTAGAATCAGGATATATACAGAGGACATAAAATAATTATAAGATCATACTAGGAAAACCTCATGGGAAGATTGCCAAGAAACATTTGGAAAATAAGAATAAGGTTAGAGAATCTAATCTGATGAATATATATTTTGAAAACATTTTAAACACTATCGTAATTAAAAGACTATAGCTCTGAAACCAAAACCGACCCAACTAAAAAAGTGGAAGAGACTAGATAATAACTGAGCAGATACAATGCTCAGCATTTTATCTTGAGGTAATAATTAAAGATAAATGCAAGTCTATTAATGTAAAATTATTGAAAATAATGATGAACTAAATGTAATTTAAATTCTATACAAGGGCATGTCAGGGTTGCTTAATAAAATAGCTTTAACCACTTGATAGGTTATTCTGTAGGTTTTATGTGTGTTTTCAACACGTTTAATAACATAGAAATATTATGATGTAATAAGAAAAAATAACAATAATAATAGCCATCATATTTTCATATTTAGAGTACTTATTGTGCTAACACCCTTGTATATATATATATGTATATATATCCTCACAATTTTATAAGCAAGAAGACAATCTTTGCAAGGTTACATAAGGCTTCACAGCTTCTAAAATGCAGCCAAGTCTCAACTCCAGGCAGTGGAGCCCCTAAACCCCATATGCTCTACCAATCTCCTTTGACACCATTCCACCGTCACCAGAAGCAGAACACAATTGTTTGGTTTTTTTTTTTTCCTATCATTTTAAGCCTACAATGTAATGTTTGTACCAAGGAAAATAAATCTGAAGAAAATACATTAAAGTGCTAATCATATTACAGTGCTAAGTATCACAAATATTTATTTTCTCTTTTGTTTGATTTTTCCTTTTTAATTCTATAAAGAGAGAAAAAAGATAAAGATGAAGTAAAAAAATGCAAAAAGTTTTTACCAAGAAATGACTAATAGTTAAGATTAGCTAAACACTAAGTTTGAAGAATAAAGGTATTATTTGATTTTACAAGGTGAAAATATACAGATGTACTTCTATACAGTCAGCCCTCCATATCCATGGGTTCAGCATCTAGGAATTCAACCAACCACAGATGGAAAATATTTTTGAAAAAATTCTAGAAAGTTCCCCAAATCAAAACTTGAATTTGCCATGTGCAGGCAACTATTTACATAGCATTTATATTGTATTAGGTAGTATAAGTAATCTAGAGGTGATTTAAAGTGTACTAGAGGATGTGTGTGGGTTATATGCAAATACTACCTTATTTTATATTAGGGACTTGAGCAGCCATGGATTTTGATATTCTTGGGGGTTCTGGAACCAATCCCCCATGGATACTGAGGGATGACTGTATTATATTTTCAAGGGTTTCCAAGTATCTGCAAAACTATCAAGGAGAAACGGAGAATCAGCTGTGTGATGAGTATGAACTTGCTTTCTGAAGTAGGCACATTCTCCTAGTAAAGGTTTTAATGTAAGTTAGACCTCATTGTAGAAAACCTATGAATATCAATATATAAATTGATGTTTTGAAAGGCATATAGCTGATTCTTACTTCATCTGTTTCAATGATTGTGGCACTTTGGACATCATGGAGTCCAAGCCAGTAAACAAGGACACCAAGCCCCATGAACTTCGGATGTTTTCAATACAACCAGTTGACTCTGGGACTCCCATCTCTAAACCCCTCTACTACACCACTTTCTTCTTTACCAAATGGTTTCTGACATAGGATGTACCATAATGTAACACAGACTCATATGCTAGTTTCCAGCCTTCAGCATAATATCAGTATGTCAGTGTTTTTATTTTACTTTTATTATTTTTGATGGTGTTTTTGTTGTTTTTTAGGGTGCAACAGAATATATGTGGTTTGAATAAAAACATTTCACTTTTCATAAAATCCTAGTAAATAGTAGCACATTTAAATAACACGGACATATAAAAAAGTAAGCTGCATAGAAACAAATTACCAGTTACATAATTAATTAGAGTATTTTTCCATCACTGAAATATTTGAGTTTTCCCAAACGTTTCAATCCAGGAAACATTTGTACTTAAAATGTTGTGTCTATAATATCCAGTGGGGAATAATAAGCTTATATCTTCCTTGGTTTTATACATGGGACACTTGACTCTCCAGAGCTATTCAACTGAGGCCACACTTGAGGACAACTGTAATTTTCTTTAAAGAGGAGAAAAACATGATTTTATTCTATGGATAATAGATGTAAATTACATAGATTTAGGTAGGATCTGGAGGCACAGGGCACCTATTAACAATAGAAACATTCTACATGTGTTTTTACATGGCCCAGGAGAGCCCTGCATACGGAAACAAATAAGGGAAATCAGAGAGTAATGAGTTCCTTTTAGAAGTGAACCTCAAAAACACCAACTGATTCAGAAAGAAAAGTAAAGGAGGAAAAAAAGAAAAACTGGGATAATTTTAAAGCATATAGTACTCCCCAAAATTTATCCACATGCGCCGGAGTTTTCTTGTGCTGACAATGAGTAAATAAATTACAAACAAGGGAAGAAAAAACCTGGTTTTTAAACAACAGTAAAAAAATATGTATATAAACAACATATAGTATGAGTCACTCACATATATCAATAAGGTACTGTGACTTTTTCTAATAATACAATTTTAATCATAAAGAGTCAATATATATTTTTTCACAATCATTAAATTCAGGTATGAAAGAAGGAAACATTTCTTAAACTTTATGGTACTTTGTATTTATTTTTGACTGTAAACTTAAATGGCAATTTTTCTTTAAACCATTATTCTTAATATACTTTTTAACTAAAAAGCTGCCATGTGCATGTGTCTTGCAATGCTTAACTTGACTTTATGTGTTCACTTATACTGCTAATCATTTTTCCTGCTGTGACTTTTAAAATTGTGTCCTTTCATCATGCCAGAAAACTTTTTACGTAATATTATCATTGCTGGAAACTCATTCTTTGTGGAAAGTTTACATGCCTTATGCCTCAATCACTATGGCTTCACTAATTTGTCTCTCATATATAAAACAAGGATACACACACACACACACACACACACACACATTCTGTAGGTTTCCACAACAGATATAAGATTTGAGTTTCACTTTACTATGATGATTTCACATACTATTTTTATTTCATGTTTAGAATTGTTTTCCATATTCAGATTCTTCATGAATTAGTGATAATTGAAAACATTCTTGCTTACTTATTAGTTAGATTTTATGTGCCCTGAAATTCCCAAATTTGTTATTTGAGAGAATGAAATATCGTGAATCCTTACCACAGTGTTTTACTGAATATATTCCACTTATTGGTTACTTCTGTCCTTCCTTTCTTTTTTTTTTTTTTTTTTTTTAATTATTGATTTGTTTATTTATTTATTTATGGCTGTGTTGGGTCTTCGTTTCTGTGCCAGGGCTTCCTCTAGTTGCGGCAAGCGGGGGCCACTCCTCATCACGGTGCGCAGGCCTCTCACCATCGCGGCCTCTCTTGTTGCGGAGCACAGGCTCCAGACGCGCAGGCTCAGTAGTTGTGGCTCATGGGCCCAGTTGCTCCGTGGCATGTGGGATCTTCCCAGACCAGGGCTTGAACCCGTGTCCCCTGCATTGGCAGGCAGATTCTCAACCACTGCGCCACCAGGGAAGCCCTGTCCTTCCTTTCTTTATTTGCTATTCATTGAGTATCTACTATGTAGTAGGTTCACTGCTAAGCAAGGAGTTAAAACATTAACAAAACAACATACTATAAGGAGCTTATGATAATGAAAGAGGAATCACTGTTTACAAGGCAGAAAAAAAATCATGTTGTGCGTGTGTGTCTGTGTGTATGTGTATGTGTGAAAGAGAGATGGGGGAGTGAAGGGAATATGATTCTAGGCAGAAGGCCCAGTATGAGCTGGAGCCATATTCAGGAAACATATGTAGCTTGGTGTGGCTGGAGTGTAGGGTGCAACTTGTTTTGACAAATCCTGAATAGCATCTTATATTCTCTGTCTTCCAGGAAAAGATAAACATAAAAATGCATTTCTTACACATATACTCTATTGATATATAGTGCAGAGAATCCAAAGGGCAATCTGCATCTATGATAAACACGTTTACTCATCTTCATAAATTAATGTTTCTCTTCCACTTAAATTTCAGATGTTTTCTTCAGCTACTTTATCAGTGGCATACCTAGGGTTCAACTTGTAAATTGCACAAGGGCATTCGGTAGAATTCACAAAGTATATCTGAAATTGTACAAAATTCCAATTTAAAATCAACCACTATCAACTACAGTTTGTTTGTCTGACAGTGGCTCTCCCTGGTAGGAGCATTTCAGAAAAAAAAAAGAGTTTCCAATGAGATCTGAGTGGCTTGCTCATGTTGAAAAAGCAGAGGAGCCAGAGTTTGAGGGTATGGTAAGACATTGATTACAGCTGATGCTGGCCTTTACGTAGAGCATATGCCAAGTTCTCCCTGGGGATCTCAATGTCTACTATAGTTTGTTTTTAGTTAGAATTATTGGCTGAGCTGAATAGGGGCTGGCCTTTCCGCATCATCTCCTGTCTTGAAGCATAGGCCTTCACTGAGAAAAGCCTACATGCTTTATTGCATAATGGGAAGAGTAGTAATTTGAAATTCCAGAAAGATTAAAGCATGTAATCCCAACAACTACACACACATTTACACATAAATTCAATTTTCTCTTACTCTTTTTGAAGAATGAAAAAGACAAAGTCATGAATAGAATAGAAAAGGGGGATGTCTTTTTTTTTTCTTTTTTTTAAAAAGCAGTCAATGCCCCTTCCCCCAATCCCCCACCTCTGTTAACCACAAATCTGATCTCTTTTTCTATGAGTTTGTTTGTTTGTTTTTGAAGTATAATTGACTTACAACACTATGTTAAGTCTTGATACACAACATAATGATTCAATATTTCTATACATTTCAAAATGATCATCATGATAAATCTAGTTACGATATGTCACCATACAAAGATATTACATAGTCATTGACTATATTCCCCACACTGTTCATTTCATACCTGTGACTCATTTGTTTTGCAACTAGAAGTTTGTACCCTTAATCTCCCTTACCTGTTTCTTTCCTTCCCCACACCCCTCCCCTCTGGCAACCACCAAATACTGTTTGACAAATACTATATGACTTCACTTTTATGTGGAATCTAAAAAGCAAAACAAATGAACAAACATAAGACAGAAACAGAGTTATAGATACGGGGGATACCTTCTTAACTAAATGTTTTTTAGATTTATTTTCTGAATGTTCCTGAATTAGAAAACAGTCCTGTGATTTCTTTGAAGGCAATGGGTTATGTCTTAGCAATCTTTGTACATCTGTAACTTAGGGTAGAACCTGGCACATGAGAGGAATTCAGAAATTTGTTGACTAGTTGAGCAAACCAAGTTTTAAAATTTTTTCTAACACCTACCGACATCCTAAATTTCCAAAGGAGTATTAAAAATTCTAGAACCTAAGCATCATTTCCTATATTTTGGGGAAGGCCATCAAGGTACTAATGTTTGAACTGTGTGGGGTTGAAAGTCAATTCAAGGCAGGGTTAGCCACCCCATCCTGGATAAAGCCAAATGGGTAATAAACTTTCTCCTTCAGTGCCATGTGGCTAAGTATAGCAATTGCAAGTTTGCTGTTGGAGTGTCTATGGGTTCAGAGCTTCACATCTTAAGTCCTATGCATGTGTCTGGTATGAAATTAGCAGTATCAATAATTAAATAATAATATAAATAATAGTATCCTAGGAGCCAAGCCAGAGACAATGCAGTGTGTTTACCTAGAGGTAATAGAAAACATTTCACCAATAGGGTAACTGTGGTAATAAGATCTATGTCACACACTTTTGTATGAGTCCAAAATCAAACAATTTGTTTGAAATGATTTTGTAAATCATACAAATAAAAATGCTTTACTTTCTTTTTTATCTCATATTTTTGAGAGATCTAATTTCCTCTTTTTTTAATAGGAGATCCACTCTTTGATTTTAATACTATGACAATCCTGCTTCTATTGTGAACACAACATTCTTTGTGAAAATTGATAGTTTAATCTCAAACATCCTTTGATTTATCCTTTGATATATGCAGACTTTCTATGAATTTTATATTCCTTCTCACAGAGGCAATGCACTAGTTTAAATGGTGTCAGACTTGGGTAAATTAAAAACAATGACATTCAAAAAAGAATTTAGTGTGAAAAACTTTATACTTCCATTTATCCATTTTTAGTAATAGAGTAGATTAGAAACTGAAAATAACCACAAAAATTAAAATGCTAAACTAGAAGACAGCTCTAGGAAATTATTTGTAAATCTCTTGTTATCCACAGCTTTGTTTTTCACTTTTTGCTTTGTTTTACATCCTATTGAATTATAGCACAATACATATAAGTGTACAAATTATAAATGTACCCATCAGTCTTCATAAAGTTAACTTAGCTGTTTAATCAATACCCATATCAAGAAGTAGAACATTTATAAAAGCCCAGAAGCTCTCTCATTGTTCCCTAGTTGTCACTACTCGATTCTTCTCCAAGGGTAAAACCTCTCATTTAGGTTTTAAAAGGCATGGAAGGATGAAAAAAGAAGGCCTAGAGTCTACAATTTGATTAGTGCAATGTTGGGAGATTGAAACAGGCAACCCTCCCTAAAGAAAGACTGCTGTTTGATGAAATGATAAACTTAACCTGCACCACCACCACTACCATGACAAAATCCAATCCACAAAGGAAACTTACATGTCTTGGTCTTGCTTTGGAAACGAGACTCCCCTGAAAACTTGAAATCATAAGTAGGTTCAGAACTCATATCCATGTTACCTGAATCTCCAAAATAAACTACAGCCAAGGAAATTTTCTGAAAAGTTATCAGGTGGTTTGGATTCTATTGTAATTTCCAAATTTGTCCTCACCAATATAAACTCTGTCTCACAACCTCTTCTAAAAAACTTCCCTCCTCTTAAACCTGGGTATCTCTTTTAAACTTCCTGTGATAGAGCATGACAGAATTGATACTATGTGACTTCTGAAGTGAGATTGTAAAAGGCAACACAGACTCCACCTAGCCCTTTCTTTTAGAACAAGTGCCTTTGGAGCTCTAAGCTGCAGTGTAAGAAATATGAGTACCCTGAAGCTTTTAGGCTGGAGAGAACACATACATATGTCGAGAGCTAACTGAGGAGTCCCAACTGTTCCAGTTTCCAATTGTTCAAGTCTTCTCATTCAGGTACTATACATGTGAGGGAGTAAGCTTTCAGATGAGTACAGCTGTTGAGCTGCCTAGGCAGCTGGCCAAAGTAATACACAACCTTTTGAGTGAAGACGACGTCAAGCAAGATGTCATGGTATTTCCATGAATCCTCAAATTCATAAAGTCCAATACATCCTAAATAAATCAGATTATACAGAAACTTCATTGCATCAAAGTCAAGAAGAACATCTTAACAGCATACAGAGAAAATAATCAGTATCGCCTGTAAAAGAATATCAGTTAGACTGATAGTTGACTTCTTGGCAAAACACAGATGGCAGAAGAAAGAACAATATCTTCAAGTGCTAAATAAAAATATCACACTTATAATGTATATACAGAGAGACTATATATGATACTAAACACATAATATCAAATTTTATAGGCTGAAACAAAAATCTTCATAGGAACTCATAGCACAATGCATATATTTTTAAAAGAGACTAAAATTAATATCCTTTGATCCAGATTTAGATGTTACAAACAAAATAGAATAAAATACAGGCATTCCTCTTTTTATTGTGCTTCTCTTTATTGCACTTCACAAATATTGTTTTTTTTTACAATTTGAAGGTTTGTGTCAACCCTGCCTTAAGCAAGCTTATTGGTGCCATTTTCCCAAGAGCATTTGCTCACTTCATGTCTCTGCATCACCTTTGGTAAGTCTAGCAATATTTCAAACTTTTCATTATTATTATATTTGTTGTGGTGATTTGTGATCAGTGCTCATTGATGTTACTACTGCAAAACGATTATGACTTATTGCCCTGAAAAGGGGTCGCATGCTACTTCTCTGTACAATAAGATGTACATGAGCAAGAGGTGATCATGAAATGACTTTTGCTTCTTGATAAAAGGGATAGTTATAGCTTGAACCACTCTTCTCCTGTCTTCCTGCCATTTAAAGGTTATTTTTGCTAGAGCCATGGTGGTCATCTTAGGATGTTCGTGAAAGGCCATGAGAATTACAGTTACAGAAGACTGGAAGATTATTGAGCTGTTCCAGCTATTACCATCACCACCTCTTCTTGTTATGTAATAATAAAAAAAACCTAACCATTGTTAGGCACAGATTTCTTGATAATGACCAAGATAATACATACTATAAAGACCAAGTTAACAATAATGTAATAAAATATTTGAATGCCAGGTTGTAGATAGCACTCAAATACAGTGACTGCATCAATTCACTGTTATGTCATGTTGCCTCTTTTTCTCAGTCCTCTGATCTCAGTCTCCCTCAAAACATAACACAAAACCAATGATGGTTAAGATTTCCAAGGTCTCAAGTGTTGAGCAATGTATGTAATTTTTTATATACTGAGCAGTATGTGTAAGTTTCAACCCCCTTATATAAAATTATGTAAGGCAGAGAATTAAATCTATTTAGATGCTTAGAGAAAAAACTGGGTTAATATAATTTGAGGATACAGTCCATTCCTATAAACTCAGATCCTTCGGATGGTATGATTTTTATTTTTAGGAAAGAAATAATGGTGAGAGGCATTTAATTCAACAATCCAATGTTTTTATCACTCAGTTCTTGTCTCTACTATTAGAAAAGAAATGCAATGAGAGATGGAACTTGAGTAATGTTCTAGTAACTATTAATGTTCATGATTTCAGTAATAATTATACTTTAATTTTTGTCAAGGTCTTTTATTCATTTCTCTCCCAAGTATGATAGCTAAGGTGTGGTTTGACATATATTTTGCAATATTTAAAATATAATTTGTGAACACTGACACTTTTCTTTCTATGTGCAGCTGCCAGATGAGGGGTTTCCCAAAAAATGGATTTCCCAGACCTCCTGTCTGCACATGTATTGTAAAATTGTTCCCTCCAGGTATTTTAGCAGATTTAGGAAACAATTTTACTACCATTAGCTTCTCTATGTTGGGTCAGAGGTGCTTCATAAACCCTTGCATGGTCATTTTAATTTTACGGTTTTTACTGAGAGAAAGTCATAAAGCAGTCTAAGCCATAGAAAGACTCAAAGACTAACATGCCTATGCTTTGCAAAGGCATACTTCCCATTATTTGACTGTTTCAAGGTCTGAACAAATTTAATGAATATGTCATAACCCCTTTTAAATTTCTGGATCATTAAGACAAGCAAAGAACAATGAAAAATGCCAATTGAAACCACATAGGAAATTGCCTGAGCTAACAGAGCAGAGAAATATTAAATAATGTTAATATTAAATATTAAAATATAGTTATTTTATTTTATAGTAAAATGCTGTCTGTGGAATATTTATTGTATGAACTATCCCAATAAAAATATGATTTATGTTTTAGTTAGGAAGAAGTTTTATTTAAATTAATTAAATCTTCTCTTTTGTAGTGAAGAGAAGTTGTGTGATGGAATAGTCATAGATAAAATATTCAAGATACAAGTTGTTTTTTGCAATGCAAGTAATCATAACTATATTAACAGTTACATTTTCTTCTACCTCAAAGCTAGATAGCCAATTAGAAAGATATATAAGTATCATGTTTTCTGATTTGACAGTAAAATATGTTCATATAGTTAGAGAGATTCACTTTATGAATCTGCTATTATCCTTTAAAAAAATTATCACTTAAAAATTTCATCATGAAATATCTCATATACAAAACAGAATAAGTACAATATATAATATAAAATATACCATGAATACTTGTGAATTCATCAAACAGCCTAAGAATAATAGAACATTACATAACTTTTGAATGTCCTTATCTTCATCCCTTTCCTTCTCTCTGCCTCAAATTTATTATAATTTTGTTTCATATCTCGGTCATTTTAAACAAACAATACGTTATAAATTTTACCTGTTGTTGATTCCTGTCTACTTGAATTATATAATACATAGTTTCACCATGCTTGTTTGTTTGTTTTTTATATTATTTTCCCTACTGTGTCTGTAGTTATCTCCTCTTTTCATTCTTAATAACTTTTTTGTTGTTGTTGTTTTCCTGTTTTTTTTTCTTGTCAACTCTTGTGAGAGTTTGTTAAATTTTGTCCAGCTATTCAAAGATGCAACTTCCCATTTGTTGATTCCATTTACTTATTGATTTAATTCATTAATTCCTGCTCTTTATCATTTTATTTCTTATATTTTTGCATAGTACTATATTTTTGTTCATAAGAAAAAATAAAATATGGGATAGCAATATGCATGAATTTATAATCTGAAAAACTTTCTACTATAAATACCTGGATGTACACAACAAATTATATCAAGCATGCATAACTGAGATCTTACAAAGGAAAGCACAATTCCTCATTTTCTACAAAGAAGAAAGAGCTCAAAACAAACTCAGTAAGCAACCAATGCTGAGGTTTGTGTTGTAGCTTTTCTAAGTTGGTGGGTATGTGAAGATGAATGGGAGTTTTCTATAATCTAGAGGATTGGGACTTACAATCTATACAGAAAGAAGAACTCTGTGTCAGGACCCTGAAAGGTCAGTTTTTGAAAATAAAACCCCTACTGTAAAACTAACCTTCAGTGAAAAAAAAAAATAGGCTAAAATATCCACCCACAAACAAGAAAAATAAAAAATAAGTATTTATTTTTTTCCTTGGGCTCCAGCTGGGATGTCTTCTAAGAATTTGTAACTACATGTGTGCCATCAAATAGGTATGGTTTCAGTGTACACCACAACTTTACTCAGGAAAAGTCTGGCTGATAAATAAATATAAAATTAAATTCTAAACTAACTGCATTTCTGTGGCAGCACAAACTCTAAACCCATGCCATACAAGAGTTTTAGGATAAAGCATTACAAATTTTTAGCTTATAACATAAATGTAAATTTACAAGCCTATTAGGGTTACTATTGCTATATAACACATTCCCACTAAACTATTGGCCTAAAACAACCTTTTCATATATTCATGGGTTCTGTGGGTTTAGAATTCAGAAAGATCATAATATAAGAGGTTTATTTGTTGCATGATGTCTGAGATATAGGCTTGTGAAGACTTGACAGGAAGGGGCGACTCCATGTGATGGATGGAATCAACCAGAGTCTTCACATGTCTGTGAGTTGATTTTGGCTGTTGTCTAGAAACTTAGCTAAGATTCACAGAAGCACCAACATGTGACCTTTCCATGTGACCTGGGCTTCTCCACTACATGGTAGCCCCAAGATTCCAAAAGGAAGTGTCTTAGCAAACAAGTCAGAATCGACATTGCCATTTATAATATAATAATATAGCTTCAGAAGTCCTGCAGCATCACATGCACTATATTCTATAACAGTGAGATATTTATATCAGCCAAGATTCAAAGGAAGGAAACACAGAAACTACCCTCAGTGAGAGAAGTGTTAAAGGATTTGTGGACATGTTTTAAAACTATCACAGTCTGCATTTTGGCTACGAATTATTTGTATTCCTCTCACTTGAAAAACATACCTAACTTCTCCCAAGACCCCTCAAAAATTATATTTCACTATAGCATTATGTTCAGGCTCAAAGACCAGATCTCAAAATCCAAATCAGATCCAGGTCAGATGAAATTTGTCAGATACAGTTACTCTTGATATGAAGACCTGTGAAGCAGAGATATGTTTTCTGCATTCTCTGCCCACACTTTTCTCCCCAATGTATGCAATATCTATGGTGATACAGGCATGGATAACTTCTATTGATACACCCACTTTAAAAAAGATTGCCAAAAAAAGTTATATAACAGTGATTGGTCCATACATCCAGATACATGATGGCAATTCTTTCATTAAGACTCAGTCCTACTCTCTGTACTCTCTGAAGGTTTTTTTGTTTGTTTTCCCTGTGGTACTTGGCTTTGACTCCTGGGTTCTTGGTTCTGCTCTCTGACAAGCTGTATTATACAGTGTTTTCATGGATAAAGCATGACAGGTTATGAGCTAAAAAAACTGAAATTACAAAGCCCATTAGGAAACAATCTAATATGATTGAATGCAATGAATATTAAATAAAAGTAGGTTAGAGTGTCATGAATTTATAAAAGTGTTATGATAGTAAAATTAATATTTTAAATGATTAAGACACAATCTTAAAATCTTAAAAATAAGATACCATGAGACAATGGATATAGGCTTAAAAATAGAATTTGAGAAATAAAAATGTTATTAAAATTTAAAACATATTGCATGGGTAAAAATAGCAGTTTAGATACAATTGAAGATAGAATTAGTTAACTGGAAGAAAGGACTAAGGAGAATGCAGATCAGAGTGAAAAGGGACAAAAAAATGTGCGAGGTTTAAAAGACTTGTGGGATAGAATTACATGGTCTAACATAGACTAATGGAATCTCTTTAAGAGAAGGATAGTAGCAATTTATGATGTAAAAATGATTTACAATATTTCAGAACGTCTTAAATTGTCAAATACTAGGAGTATAGTCAGTCCCCATAAGGATAAATAACAGTAAATCTATACCTAGAAATATTCTAAAGGATATTTCAGAGTCAGAGGGATCTTTTTAGCATACTGGTGAAAAGGACAGGATAACTACTCAGAACAATAAGTTTGACATTAAACTTGACATCAGCAAAGTGTCAAAACACAATATGATATATTCGTAGTGATCAGAAAAAATAATTATTAGTCCAGAATTCCAACCCCAGGTAAACTACCATTAAGAGTAGCCACGAAGTAGAAAATTTCTAAAGAAACAATGAGTGAGAATCCACCACTCATAGACATTCATAAAAAACTTACTAAGGATGTTTAAGAGGAAGGAATTCTCTATACACTAGGAATGAGTATGATGCTATGTGCAATAATGATCAAAGAATATGTTAAATATATGGATAAATCCAATTAAGGCTGACCTAAAATTCGGAGATATGAAAAATTATGGACAAGAAAAATGTGTAAGACAGGAGGTAGTGGCATAATTAGAGGTAATAGATAATAAGCATATTGTATCTCTTGGCAGGAGATTAATAATAACAGCTAACTTTAAACATTGTTAGATAAATTATGTTCACTGAAGTTGTTAAACTATCACGAAAGTAAGAGAAAGAAGATACAAGAAAAAAAAAACTTGTTTCAGAAATATAGAAGACAAGGTACTTTGAAAATCTCTTATGACAAAACACTGAGGATGTTGAATAGAATATAGTAAACATTATTGCAAATGTATACTGAAATTCTCAGGATTTTAAGTGCAACATCATGGGTCCAAAAACAAATAGCGAATTGGAAGCTAGAGTAGAAAGTGAGAACAACCGTATCACACAGAAAGTGAGATGCAGCAGCTGTGCCAGGAGGCATGTCTTTATAGTGGTAACCAAAGGCTTGGCTGATAAAGGTCCAAAGGACAGAATGTAAGTTGAAAAGTAGGGCAGAAAGTGAGTACTGATGCTTCAACTGTGCTTGGTGGCATTTGCTGATAGTGATAATCAAAGAGCTTGAGTGCTTATGGCTATGCAGGTACAGGGTCAAGGTAGGATATGAGAATTTGAGAAACAGACTTTGGCATGAAGCCTGGACTTTCAAAGGGTCTCTGCCCTCTGTGTAAATGTGGACAGAAAAAAAAAATCCCACTTTTAAAAGGAAATGAAAAGAAATATTGTGGGTTTCAGTTTTGTCTGTGGATAGGTTAGAAAAAAATATTCCCCATGACATTTTGTGACCACATGCTTCACATGGATTTTGTATTAACATTTATACTACGTTACTTGTGAGGTCTGGGAACTCAGACAACATAGAATTTCTGAGATAAAGTCCCACCAAATATAATCTTTTAATCTAAAATAACAAAATACAAGAGGAAGCAAGCATAAAGTCAGCAGCAGACAGAAACAAATTGCATGATTAATGTGTCAAGAACCGCAGAACAGAATTATTGGCTAGAGACTATGTGGTATCGACTGGCTAGCTGTTCTTCCAACCTATGCCATCTTCCTCTTGGATTCAGAGGTGAAGTGACTACATCCGTTATATGCAAAACACTCAAATAGTAGCTGAGGACACTATTTGAGAAGTGAATAAAGAGACAAACTCCTAGCCTCAGCGGACTTAGACTCTGGAGGGAAGTAACAAAAAACATTTCAATAAAATATACAGTGCTAAGTGCCATGTTAAAAATTAAAGCAGAGGATGGAAACAGAGAATGTTCAGAAGGAGCTTCAAGTTTTAAAAGTGTGGCCATGAGAGTTAAATATATTTTTCCCCTTTGTTTGCTGGCTAAAGGCAAAGTTTTTCCTGTGCTCTTACAATATTCTGACACCAAAAATGTGGGCATTTTCCCACACCAACTGATTCTCCAACTTTCTGTGGACACCAGCTGGTTGTCTTACAATTTAATTCATTCTGATACTAACTGCCCAAACAACTACAAACACAAATACTACAGATCAGTCCCACAAGACTACTCCCCACTTCAGAAGCCAATGGTACAGATGGACCTGTTTGCAGGGCAGGAATAGAGACACAGACATAGAGAGCGGACATGTAGACATGGGGGCAGGGGGGAAAGAGGAGGGTGGGACGAACTGGGAGATTAGGATTGAGATATATACACTACCATGCGTAAAATAGCTAGCTAGCAGGAACTTGCTATAAAGCACAGGAAGCTCAGCTTGGTGCTCTGTGATGACCTACATAGGTGGGCTGGGGGTGGGGGTGGGAGGGAGGTCCAAGATGGAGGGGATATAGGTATACATATAGCTGATTCACTTCATTGTACAGCAGAAACTAACACAACATTGTAAAGCAATTACATTTCAATAAAAAAGAAAAACGGTTATCTCCTATACATAAGATTCTGCAACTTGCTTTTATCACTTAGCATTGTGTTGTCTAGATCTGGCTCCATTGTCACATATAGATTGGGTCCATGTATTCTAGTTGCTGTATAGTATTCCACCATATGGATGCGCCACAGTTTATTCATTTTATCCATATCTCACTGGTGGGCATTTTGTGGTTTTTAAATCTTTTGGTTTCTATAAGTAACGTTTATAAAACATGTACAAAATTTTCTCTAGGATATATCTTGGAAGTGGAGTGCTCAGTCACTGGGTATGTGTATTTGCAATTTTATTAGAGTTTGCCAAAACAGTTCTCCAAAGTTATTTTACCTACCTGCTGAATTCTTGTTTCCCTGCATTTTCACCAATACTTTGTATTGTCATAATTTTCCATTTTTACCAAGAAAAATTGAATTTCCTTGTTTAAGTTGAATACCCCTGTTTACTGGTGAGGCCCAGACATTTTTTCATGTTTATTGGATATTCAGATTACTGGATTTCTTCTGTAAATTACTGGTTTATAGTCTTTACTCATATTTTAGCTGGGCTCTTTGTCCTTTTTAAAAATTGACATAAAGAATTTCTTTATAGATTTCAAATATTAGTCCTTCCTTATGACTTGCCTTTATTTTTTCTGAAGCTTTAAATTTTGACATTTTCCTTTTTGATGTCTGATTTTCACGTCTTATAAAATAAATCTTTCCCTGTCTCCATGTCATAAAAACATTCTCTCAAGCATCTGGGTCTTTAAGGCATTTGGAGTTTATTTTTGGGTGTGGTGTGATGTAGGGATCTAATGTAATTTTTTTCTATAAAGGAAGCCAGTTGCCCTAACATATTTATTAAACGGCTCATAATTTCTCCACTAATTTATAATGCTTATTCTATCATAAACTAAAGTCTAATTTATGTTGTATCTATTTCTGGGCCTTCTATTCTGGTGTGTGTTTTTTTTTGGCATGCCACATGGCATGTGGGAGATTAGTTCCCCAACCAGGGATCAAACCTTCATCCCCTGCAGTGGAAGCGGGGAGTCTTAACCACTGGACCGCCAGGGAAGTCCCCTCTTATTTCCCCTTCTATTCTGTTTTATTGATAGATTACTCTATCCCTGACCCCCCATTCACTTCAGTTGAAAATGATAGCTAAACCCCCTAGCCTCGTATCTTCACTGCCCACCTCCGTCTCCTCCCTCAGTTTTGCCCTGCACTCTGCACTCATCACTAGACCCATCTTTTCAAGAATCATCATCACCTAACTTGTTGAGTGCCAAATGTGTGCTAGGCAGTGTGATACACATGTTAAAAAAAAAAAAAAAAGGCTATGTTGTCACCTGTGTAGCTGACTGACCAGCTATAAATTGGAAGCGCACATGACCCCCTTCGCTGGTTTGATAATTTGCTAGAATAGGTCATAGACTCAGGAACACATTTATTTACACTTACAAGTTTACTGTAAAGGATACGACAAAGGATACAGATGAAAGACCAGATAAAGAGGTACACAGGACAAGGTATAAGTTAGGGGCACGGAGCTTCCATGCCTTCTCCAGGCATTCCAACTTTCCTGAACCTCAGTGTGTTGACCAACCCAGGAGCTCTCTGAATTCCGTTGGCTAGGTTTTTTATGGAGGCTTCATTACATAGGCATGATTAATTGTCATTAGCCACTGGTGATTAAATCAATCTCTAGCTCTTTAATCATGTGGTTGGTTTCTCTGGTAACCAGCCCCCATCCTCCAAGAGTCACTTAACTACTATAAACTCAGGAATGGTTGAAAGGTGCTGATTATAAAAAACAAAAGACTATCCTCTCTATCCTATCACTAAGGAAATTCCAAGGGTTTTAGGAGCTCTGTGCCAGGAACCAGGGACGAAAACTAAACATATATTTCTTACATATACCACGATATCACACTGGCCAATACATATTTAGAGAAGAGTCCAAAGCTTAGCTCAACTTCTTCTATGCAGATATTCATTTAATTTATAGTTCAAACGGGCTACATTTGAGCACTGAACTGGGTGCTATTAATAATTATTTTGGTACAACAGGTGAAAATAAGGACTGTACTGGCAACGTTGGACAAAGAGCCAACATACCTATATATGGAAAAAGTTTTGGCCATCACTTTTAAACTATGTCCTTTTCCTTCTGGAAATGTGAACTTGGCCCAAATACTAGAATCTTAGCTTAAGTTTAGTGCCAGGTGATCAAGACTGGAATGTACGTGTAAAGAAATGTTTGTATTACTCTATATAGTCTTAAAGTGAATGAAATTTAAAATGAAAGATATATAAACAAAAATATTAGTCTGCAACTAAGAAATATCTGGAATAATTTAAAATAAAAATTAGGAGCAAAATAAATTGATCTAGGTAAATTGAAATACAATTTTAAGTAAGATAAACACAGAAGGCCAATTAAGAGATTAAGCAAATATTAATAGAAGTAAGGCTAAAATGAAATGAATCCTATTAGGTAAGTAATAATCTAGGATAACTAGCAGAAAAAAAATAAGAAAAAGGACGAAATGAATTAACCAAAGATCATAGTTCATAAGAGAGTCCCTGGAATGGCTCACGGCCTTAGGAAGTAGCTTCTGCTGGGGCTGTGGCTTGCTCCTCTTTAGGTTCCCATCACTACATAGCGCCCTCATCCACTTCCATTGTCATCTGTGTGCATCCTTTCTGCTTTTACCCCGATATAGATATCCCTTTCATTTACCTATGGAAAAAAGACTCATATTTATAAATTTGAGGGCACAAACAATGGCTAAGAATTATTTTGAGGGAGAATCTTTCTCTCCTTAAGGAATGTATAAGATGTCCACTTAATTTTCCTCCACTCTTTTCTCCTTAATTATAAGCTTTTCCCGCCCCCCCCCCCCCGGATCAGGTATTGAAAGTCCTTCCAAATGAACCTTTTCTAAAAAAGGAGTATTTTCATTATGAGATGCAAATTTCAATCAGTTAGGAAGAGTATCAAAAGATACACAAAGACTCTGGTTCTCAAATTTAGCTAGAATCACCCAGAAGCCTTGTTAAAACAGATTGCTGAGCTGCAACTAGTTTTGATTCAGTACCTCTGGGAAGGGGCCCAAGAATCTGCATTTCTAATAAGTACCCAGGTGATGCTGACATTGTTGGTCCAGGGACAAGAACTGAGAATGACTGCACGGACACTGAGAGTTAATTCTTTCTTCCACTCTGAACCACATTAACACAGTCTTTTTTCTTCCTTTTACTGGAATATTTTATCCCTAGAATCTGTAAAATCTGAGTATCTTACAGGGAATGTTGTTAACTCCAATGAGGCAATATTGCTCACAAGTTGAGTTCATTTATATTTGGCAACTATTCAAAGGGCTGTGAGTTCATCTCCCCAAATTTTGATTTCCTTCTCAATAAAAGAAGAAAGATACATCTGGATTGTTAGTGTTTGTACATGTGGTGAGGTTTAATAATAGACTCCACATAAAGTGTTTGAAATGATGCCACAGAATATGTACTTATCACTGGTAAGAGGATGAAGAGAAAAAGAAAGAGGAAGAGAAGGAGAGCATTAGGAGGAAAAACATTCAATGTGCTACACATTAATTTCAAGAGGAAACACAATATTATAACTTTTCAGAAAACACTAAGCAGCACTTTTATATTTCTTACCCAATTCTGCACTCTAAAAGTAAATAATAGTATTAATAAAAATCTAAAAGTTTTTTCTATAAAAGTAAAAGCAGTGATTAAACATTTTTATTAAACTTACAAATACATTGCATATACTATATAAAACTAAGCAAATACTATGCAAATAATCCTTATACACTGAGATAAATATATTATAAATTCTAAGTATGGGAATGATTATGAAAATCTTTTCTTTGGCTTAAATACATATGATATATTAATATGTGGTAACTATTTCTCATTTTTTCCCAATTTTGAGATTTCAATCTGAGGTTATTGAGAATGAAGATTCTGCTAGATTTAAAGAAGTAAAAAATTGCCCCCAATTACAGATAGATAGAAAGGATTAAACAAATTCACTTCCCATATGACTATTTTTACAAATTAAAAATTCTTAATGATAAACTCCATGCTGTTTTTTAGGACTGTATTTCTTATGTTAAAAAGGCAAGTGATAATAATGTTATCTCAAACCCATTTTCCTAAATAAAATGTTACATCACATTTACTTAGCACTACTTGTTTTTTTTTTTTTTTTGGCTATGTTGGGTCTTTGTTGCTGTGCTCAGGTTTCTCTAGTTGCAGCGAGCAGGGGCTACTCTTCCTTGCGGTGCGCGGGCTTCTCATTGAGGTGGCTTCTCTTTGTTGCAGAGCACGGGCAGTAGGCACGTGGGCTTCAGTAGTTGTGGTGCGCGGGCTCAGTATCTGTGGCTCACAGGCTCTAGAGCGCAGGCTCAGCGGTTGTGATGCATGGGCTTAGTTGCTCCCTGCATGTGGGATCTTCCCAGCCCAGGGCTTGAACCTGTGTCCCTTGCATTGGCAGGAGGATTCCCAACCACTGCACCACCAAGGAAGCCCTACTTAGCACTACTTTTAAATTCTGTTTTACATCTACATCTGTGGAGTGCTCAAAACTTTTCTTCTGATGCACAGAAATCAGAGGAATTAATGTTATCTGTTTTTCTCAATCTTTCTTGAATGAAGTGAATGAAAGTTGTATTCTCTGCTAATGCAGTTGAAACAATTTACTCACAGTGAGATGGGAGGAAAGAAAAAAGAGACGAATACACAGCCATTAATTCAAAGAATCCTTAGAAAACATGTGTAGAATAGTGATTTATGAGAATATACTGACTGGGGACACGCCCAAACTCTGTTGATGTGTAAAATAAATAGCCCCAACCTACTATACTATGAATGCCTGCCAGTTCTCAGTGTGTGTTAGAGCTGATTTGACTATTAAACAGCAAATAGTAACATCTGGAAACGTGAAGGTCAAAGGTCATTTTACTCATAAAACTGCTCCAGCATGATTCATAATAACCTGTATCTGACCTTTGCATGGATTGAGGACTGCTGCTGATATTGCTGTATAAATAAATAAAAACCTATTCTCTCATTCTGCTGTGATTTTATTTTGGTGACTTGTGTTACTTAAACAATTAGTATAGAATTCAAAAATTCCAAATGCTGCATCCTTATGTTTAAGTTGAAAAGTACCTATTTTTGCTGAAATTCATTCCCTCGTACATATGTTATAATAACATTTTGCAGACAAGCTTTATTAAAGTAAAAATGTTTTCATATTCAAAGCTTGCATGTTATTTTCCACTTCTTGGGTTGATAATTGAATGTATTATATTTTCATTTGAAAGCATGCACTGCTTTAAATGATATTTAAAACAGAACTCCTGAATTTTCTTTTTTCCTCTCATTATTTCTTTCATCTCCCACAACATACTTGTTAAGGACTGAATGTTTGTGTGCCCCCAAAATTCTTTACTTGGGGTTATTCAGATGATGGTATGTATAGGACTACCCTCCCAATGCAATACGGCATGTAGTTGGGGTATATGTTATTCACAGATATTGAGGGAGAATGGACTATTTTCAAAGAAAGCTAATAATGATGTTTTGAATGATCATCTCCATATTTGTATATCTTAGAACTGAGCATTAACTGCAAGGAAATCTTAACTTTTAGCTGGTCAATTTCTAAAGATTATATGTAACTGAATAAAATGTCATTTTGTAGAAGACAGCAAATAAAAATATCTTAAGAATGCCATATATAGGGATATTTTTGCAAGTAATTAGGGCAGAGAAAATTTATTCTCCTTCTCCCTCCCTCCCTTTCTAGATAAAATGTGCCCCAATCTGTCTCAACTGAGATTGCTGCATAAATATAAATATCCTTTGACTGCAATTCTGTTGCATCCTTGATCTGCAGAAATACGTCAGAAAAATTTTAACAGAAGTTGTGGGTTCATTTGGAAAAGCAGAACTTCCAGAGAGCAGATGTTCCATAAGTGTGTATATTAGATGCCACTGGCAAATCAATGTTCTACTTCTACTCTCAGCTTCTTTCTTTTTCTAGTACTAATTAGTCTTTAACTATTAGACCACTATTTAACTGCTTCCAATTTACTAAAAGGATGACTCTCTGATTGGGTAGATGGACTTTTAAAAATCATGGTTTTATCTCAGTTGAGTTGTTTCTTGCTAGAGAGAAGAACGTTTAGACATTCAGTGATGGTGATCTCCATATTGGCGTGTGGTTGATTTGTTACTAGATTGCATTGGGTGGATAATGGTTAGTTGCAATGGGTTTGCTGAAGAGATTGTCATTCTAGCTGGTGAGCTAATGATAGCAGCAATTGTTCCTGATGAAATTAAGAGGTTGTTCCTAAGGTAAAATTGGGGGGGGGGGGCATTGACAGCATTAAATTTTATTTTTTTTAGAAAAATCATTGGTTTATTTACTTATATTTCCATCATAATAATATTTTCTTATATTTGAAAATGGCTTTAGTCAGTTTCTTTGTGCTGAGTTTTATTACTGAAAAAAAAGGTATATGATCTATGATTAATTGTAGATCTTATTTAATAAGTACCAGGTGCTTGTCAGTTAACATTTGTCAGTTTTCTATCATTATCTCTGAACAAATGTTCTGAGTTAAATAAAATAGGAGAATTGGGGACTATGAAAGGGTAAGCCTATACCTGGATCATAGTTGGCTTCATCTGATATGTTAAAGCTGATGTCCGGTTTCTTTAAATAACATATTAAAACCAAAGGATTGAGAAAGAAATAACAGGTTTTGACCTTAGAGGCATTAGCAGATGGATTTAAAACACTGCCTCTGTAAAATTTTAAAAATACAAAAAACCTGTTTGACAAAAGAAAATTAAAAATTATAATACGATTACATATAGGTCAGCATATTTTTGGTAATGAATATATCTTTCATATCATTTTGGCTTTTTATGTGTTATTCTATGGAATGTCTTCTTAAAAACTACACATTTTACTTAATTGGAGTGCTAAAACTCTTGATCAAATATCTAAGGAAGAAGACAGAAATAAACAGTATAAAAAGAACTATAATCAATAGATTCTGATAATTTTTCTTTAAGGTTGTCTTTAAATTGAGGTTTTGTGTGTGTGTGTGTGTGTGTGTGTGTGTATCTGTGTTGTGTAGCAGATTTCCAACATCCCAATGGTAAAGACTAAAACTGGTGAGAGTTTATTAGCATATAGAAGTGCTTAGCTCTAGAATCACTGCATGAAGTTATGGATTTTTCTCTAGTATCTAACTCACTTTGAAAAAGAGGCTTACCATCTGGATCTTATTTTTTTTCTTTTTACAACTTTCTGCTGTTGCTCTTTTTTTCTTCACCTTTAGTCTGGTTTCCTGTGCTTCATTTCATGAACTAATCACTGAATCTTACCTTCATTTTAATACACTAAGAACTCAGTGTATTGGGAAGGTTATTATCACTAGGTTGGACTTAGAAGAAATAATTCCGTTGATTTCCATTTTTTCATTATTATTTTCAATTTCTAACCAATGCTCCAAACACACAATTCAAATGCTTACTTGATACCTTTATCCAGTCTACTTTTAAAGTGCATAAATCACTCCCACCTTCTTTTAAAATTTTACACACTTTAGTCAATTGCTGTATCTTGTGCTTCACAAATAGAATTTTAATATTACCCTAAGTGTAATGTAAGTGCTTCTCATTTAAGTTAACACAAAAAGTTCTTTCTCCCATTTGGAGAATAGATTTGAGGGGAGCTAGAATATAGAACGTTGCAGCAATTGAGCGGTGAGATGAGTTGCTACAAGTAAAGATGCAAAAAAAGGGGGACATTTAAGATAATTTTGGAATTAGAATAAATAGCACTTCAAGTAGGACAAAAGTTTGGGAGAAGCGAGATTAAACGTTAATAATATCGTCTAGGGCTTCCCTGGTGGCGCAGTGGTTGAGAATCTGCCTGCCAATGCAGGGGACACAGGTTCGAGCCCTGGTCTGGGAAGATCCCACATGCCGCGGAGCAACTAGGCCTGTGAGCCACAACTACTGAGCCTGCGCGTCTGGAGCCTGTGCTCCGCAACAAGAGAGGCCGCGATAGTGAGAGGCCCGCGCACCGCGATGAAGAGTGGCCCCCGCTTGCCGCAACTAGAGAAAGCCCTCACACAGAAACGAAGACCCAACACAGCCATAAATAAATAAATAAATAAATAAAAATAAAATAAATATCATCTAGATTATTGGCGTGGGCAACTTGGAGAAACAGATAGCATTGATTAAGGGGGAGAAAAATTAGGGAGAAACAGTTTGGGGCTTATTATTTTTCTTCCAGCATTAGTGGACAAGCATGGACTTCAGCAGACACAAGGCTTGCAGTGCTTCTGGTTGTTTTCCCCATATTGCCTACCTCATTGGTGTAAGCAGCTATAAACATCCTTTGAAGCTTCCTGTGATTCCTGCAACAGCCTGACATCTTGGGAGGAAGCAGCGAACTGGGAAAATTGTAAAGAAAATACGATTAAACAGTGACTTTTTGTACCTTTATATATTCATTACTCAATGATTTTATAAACATCTAATTACCTGTATTAAAGCTATTCTTGTTTTAAATAGCTCTAATGACTTCTGTTTTACTGGCACAAAGGACTTATTTTTCATCTCAATTCTTTAAAATAGAAATATACTAAAAGTATTCTGAATGAAAGTATGTCAGAAAGTTTCAATAATATTATCTCTTGGAGTAAGGGTGGGGAATGATGATTCTTGACAATATAATTTTTGCCACATACTTTATTTTCTGAAATTTATAAATTTATTAGCAGTTACAATTCAACAATCAGAAAAAGAAATGTATACACTCTGGATCTTATTTAGATAATAATTATAATAACAATTAGATTAATCAATTAATATTAGTACCTACTGCATTCCAGGCACTGTTCTAGGCACTGGGATACAACTTTGAATAAAAAAGAGTACTTCTGCTCATTAAGCTCACAATATATGTCAAGCAGTGGCATATAAATAGAATGATAGAGAACAGTAAGGGAAAAGAGAGTGTATGAATTTTGAGCAGAGGCCTGAATGAACTGAAATAATGAGTCATATATTATTTCCGGGCAATAATCAACCAAACCAAAAGTGGTAAGTGCAAAGGTCATGAAGTGGAAATTTGTCTGAGTTATTCAAGGAAGCTCAAGAAGATGAAGGTAGATGGTTTGTCATAAACAAGTGGAAGAGGAGCCAGATCTTATTAAAGGCTTTCAGTGTTATTCTAAATGCAATGAGGAAGCACTGCAGTGCATGAATAGTTTAGAGAAGAGATGTGGAGTAACAATTTAGCTCATATTTTAAAACCATTTTCTGGCTAGTGTGTAAGAATAGTCTGAAAAGGGAGGGGGTGCAGGAGCAAAACCAACTGACCTGTCAGAACAACTTTGCAGGGAGCCCAGCTTGAAGCTGTTGGAAGCTTGAACTGGGATATTTCAGTAGAAATGGTGGGGAAAAGTGGAGTTCAGAGCATATTTTGAAGATAGATCCAAAATGATTAGTTCAGCAAAAAAGAGGAGTAAATGATGGCAACTCAATTTTGGGTCTGAATAACAAGTTCAATAATTGAATGTTGCTATATTAGAGTTGGTAACTGTTTACATGTGTCATCTCATTATATTTTCACAACACTATGAGAAACATCCTATGTTATCACCTTTTTTTTGGATGAGAAACTGATATAGAAAAAAAAAAAAACAACTAGTACAAAGTCACACAAACACTAAATAGTGGAGAAAAAAAAAAATTTCTCCCGGAGAGAAAGTTGCTTTCAACTGGTAACGAGGGATGTAACATTTTGTTATATTCTATTGCTCTTGTAAAATATTTCTGCTGTCTTATTTCCTACCACATTGTTCAAAAACATCAAATGACATAATCTTTTTCTACAATTTTTTAATAGTTTTTTTTTTTTTTTGGTTTACTCTTGGTACACTAGACACATCTCATGAACTTATAAGGAATTATGGTTACATCCTTTGTACCAAATTGGCTCAGTACAATATGCCTTGATATTTAACCAGGAACATTTTTAATTTTTTTGGCCTGCGCCGTGTAGCATGTGGGATCTTATTTCCCTGACCAGGGATCGAACCTGCGCCCCCTGCATTGGAATCACAGAGTCTTAACCACTGGACCGCCAGGGAAGTCCCCAAATGACATAATCTTTTATCCATGAAGGCTATTATTATAGATTCACTAATATAATTGGACTGAAGGAAAACATTAACTTATTGACCTGCTCCAAGACTTTCACAACATCAGCTAGAGACACCTCTTCTAAAGATGTATTAACTGTGGCAGTCCATAAATTCCATAATTTAAAATGTGATGTGGAAGTTTTATTATGGAAGGATTACTAGTTCATCAGAAGAAATTACCTGCAAAAATTCATAGGCTTCAAAGCCTGTGCACATATGCATTTGTGTATATTAATAGAAGATCATGCTTATTGTGATTATTGCGTGCTTACTGTTTGCTAGCCACTGTTTTAAGTGCTACGTATGCATTCATTCATTTAATACTCATAATAGTTCCAAGAGTTGCATTACTATATAGGTAATTATAATTATTTTCCTTTTACACGTGAGAAAACCAAGTTGCAGAGAGATTAGGACACTTGTACAAGGTCATACAACTACTAAGTTGCAGAGTTAAATCCAAAGACACTACTCTGGCTATAAGGTCCATTTTCTTAAACACAGTGAAATAATACTTATCTCTTGGTTTCTTGCTGCCCATAAAAGAGAAAAGCAAGCTCTGTTGTTATAGAATATATAATTTTATCACAATAACTAAAGTAATATTTTAGCAATGATAGTAGAATATCAATGAGTATATCTGATTTTGACCTGGAATTCCTAAAGGGAACTTGTTCTCTGACATGATAACATTTCTATATATTCTTCAGGAAATGGTAGGATTCATATTACTGTGAAGGGAAGGATAAGCATTTGAGATACATGATATACCACTAGGGTGCCTTATTTTGGTTGAAAACAAACAACAAACAAACAATAGTGACAACAATAATTTTATAGAGTTGTTTTGTACATTCACAGATATATTTGTTTTTTGCATTGTTTTCCTATTTTTGTACCTTAGTTTTACTCCTCAGTTTCTGAAGGATTTAGTTTATTATATGTAGTTGTGAATAAACTTGGTTACCCTTGACATTTCTCATTTCCTATTTTTTTATTCGAGTGTGGAAATTGTGGAGAGCTTATATTGCTTAAACTTAAGATTATATAACTCTGAGACTGCATTTTCTTGAGTATTCATTCTCATTTTTAAGATGGTATGTGCTTACTTTCTATCATAGAACTCATAAACATTAAAAGTCAAAATATAATGCACAAAATGTCAAGAATATGAAAACAAATGGTCTGTGATCTCCCAAGTTGAAGAACAGATATTCACATATATTCTAACACATAGTAAGCTTAAATATCAATGCACAATGTTATACAATATAGTAATTATATACTATTTTTTGTTGATTAATGAAATCGGTAAAAAGAAATTGGTTATCTTTGATGGTCCAGAAAGCTCATGTCGATACTGTTTTTGTTGGATGTTTCTCTACTTCGAATTTGTATTTCAAGAACAGTATATATTTTTAAAACATTAAGTCAAAAAATAAAGAAATGCATAAAATGACCATTTTACAGTAATAATTAAAATTTATGAACATTAACACAAAATTTGAGTTCTAAATATGTAAAAGCACAATTCTAGGTTTTATCTTCTTCAATTTTCACAACACTCCTATTGGGTAAATGCTACTGTTATTTATTATTTGCCGAGAGAGATTAAGTAACTTGCCCAGGATGCAGAAATTGAACTAATAGAGACTGACCACAGTGTCTACTCTCTCAGAAATAGCATTCCACCATCCAAAAATAGCAATTTATTTTCTCTATTTTCTTCCACTAATCAAAATTAATAATTATATCTAGCAGTTGCCAAGTGCTAGTTATGTTCTAAACACATAAATTATCACATTTAAAACTCTCTGCAAGATAGATACACTATTATTATTCCCAATTTACAAAAGAGGAAACTGAGGCTTAAAGAAATAGGAAAACACCTACAGGAGTCAGAAAATATTGTCAAAGTTTGTATTCAAATCCAGATAATCTGGTAATTGAGCCCATATTGAAATATTCCCTTTTGCTTCCCAACAGTTATTTATAAGATGACATTTTTATACAGTGTAATCATAGTATTACATACTACATAGCACTTAGTATTTTATGATTCCGTGTTATATTTAGTCTTGTATTATATTTTCCTAATGAATATATAGTGTACAGTCATTTTATGATTCAATTATGATCTGTGGAGTTTGATATACAAAAATTTTCTTAGTTTTCTTAATTTATATTTTGGGATTGACATAGGTCAGGAGTCCCCAGCCCATGGACCGTGGACCGATACAGGTCTGTGGCCTGTTAGGAACCGGGCCACACAGAAGGAGGTGAGCGGCAGGCAAGCCAGCAAAGCTTCATCTGCTGCTCCCCATCTCTACCCATCACTTGCATTACCACCTGAACCATTCCCCCTTCCCCCCTCTCCCATCTGTGGAAAAATTGTCTTCCACGAAACCAGTCCCAGGTGCCAAAAAGGTTGGGAATCGCTGAATTGTAGGTAATTATAGATGATACAAAGAATGTCCTTTTGCATTTTTGGTTTTTAAAATATATTTCTTTGCCCTACTTAACTTTCCAAAAATATTTGAGAACATTGAGCCATAGGTCTCTACCCTTAGGGACTTTTGTGGCTCATTCTCTGCTTTGTTAATTGATTTCATTCTTCTTATTGGCTCCTCCTTCCACCTGTAATATGTGATAGTCAAATCTCTTTCCCCAGCTCTGGTCTTTCTCCTAAATGTCATCACCACATATGTCTAAATACTCCCTAGACATCTTCATCTCACTGCTTCACAGGCACCACATGTCAAGATTTCCAAACTAATTTTTTCTTTCTACACACATGGGTTTTTTCTTATAGCCAGTATCTCAAGTATAACATTTTTTATTCTCCCAGAAAGTGAACGTATTATTTCAGTCATTCTTGAGTTCTCCCTTATCTCACATGTAATTACTTTCTCTTGCATGTTTCTAGAATCTATATCTCCTTTGCTCCAAGCTAATTGCTTTCGTTTTAGTTCATACTCTTACTCTTCCTATTTACTGCAATAGCTTCCTAACAAGTCTCGCTGGTTCCAGTCTGTCTCTCTTCTAAATGCTGCCAATTATCTTTCTAAAAGACATATCACATGATGTCATACCTTTAATTAAAGTGTCAAAAGGATCCCCATTTCTTATAGATAAAAATCTGTATTTTATGATATGATAAAGGTTAATTACTCTTTTCATCAGGAAAAAAAGAAAAACAACTTTATTTAGCGCTTTTGGTCATGAAAGACAAGCCCAGATAAAAGAGGCTTAGCCAACAATAACAAAATATTGCACTGATATTATAGTAATTTTGTTATATGAATTTTGATTATCTGCTTAGAGGTTGTGTTAACAAGGCTTGGGGACCCTGGAACTGACTGGAGAAAAAAAGTATAATCAAGAGAGGACAGAACTGAATTGCCAGAGAAAGGGACCCAAGTAAAGAAATAAAATCTTTAGAAAGAAAAAAATAGAAAGAAATATCCAATAGTGAGAAATGTAGATGTCACCTTATCTGTGATTCTTTTTTTTTTTTTTTTTTTTTACAATTTCTCTGCTATATATTCTTACTACTTGTTAATTTATAAAACAATTATTGAATGTCATGGATTTTTCTAGCTACTACCTAATAAGGTAGCCAACAAAATTGGTAAACCAACCAACAAACAAAAAACACTTCACGGAGCTTGCATTCTTATAAACAGCACAAATAAAGAAAATATGATTAAACTTTTCAACTTCTAGGGCATATTTTCAAATATCTCACTCTCTTTACTTAATTACAAATAATGAAGACCAATAGTAAAGAAAAGAAAAAGTTTAAAACTGATTGGCATTTCAAAGAAATGCATATATTTTTTGATATCTCAGAAAAAGCTACTGGTACATGAACAATTGAGCAAAGCCATTAACCTTTGTCAACACACATCTATGAATTCTCTCACACACAAACTACACACATACAAACATACAACATACATACACATACACACACCAACACCTGGAAAGGACATGGCTGCCCACGTATATACATACACTATATTTTTCTGTTTGGTGACTATCTGAGTCCCAAAAGATCAGGGTGATATTAGGAGATGAGGTAGAATAGCTTGGTGGAGTCAGAAAAATATGGGTTTTGAAGTGTCAGACTAATTTCTATTCCTGTGTGTCATTGGACAAGTTACGTAGCATTCTAACTCAACAGTTCGCAAACTTTTGGGTCTCAAGACTCTTTTACGCTAGTAAAATTACTGAGAGCCCTAGAGAATTTTTGTTGATGTGTGGTACTATGTTGACAGTTATTATGTTAAAGATAAAAGAGAAACATTTAAAAGATATTTATATATTAATTCATTTTAAAATGACAATAATAAACTTATTACATTTTAATAATCTTTTCCAAACCCACAAAAATTTAATCAGAAAAGTGGCATTGCTTTTTATTTTCACCAAATCTCTTGAATGTCTTGTTTAATATATTGCCATATCTGTTTTGGTATTTATTGTGTTGGAAAATACGATTTTGCTTGGAGTATATGAAATAAATTCAGCTTCCCACAGATATACAGTTTTCAGATGATTATAGATATTCTTCTTTAATACTAAACCTTAACTCACTATATATAGTTTCTGAATGGTTTCTGAATTGCAATATGGAAACTGAAACCATATGAAGGACAAGTTCCTACTGTTATATTTAAATTCATCAGTCTATCTTACACTTTGAGTGAATTCTTTACCCATGTATGATTTTGGAAAATATTGGTTTATTGAATCATGTATATCTTCCAAGCATTGCCACATTTCATTACATACTTTCAAAAAATTGTATTAATATAATTATTGATATCATCAGAATAGTCTTTAAGTATTGAGAATATGTCAAGGTCATAGTGGTAGATACAAATTTTCCAAATGTCTAATTTTCCTTTGACATCTCCACATGGCATTCTCAGTTTTGGATCTTGTACTTACTCTTCTGATTTTCAGATTCCTATGCACTCCAGGGGACTCCCTGTGCTTTCTTTCGAACAATGCTTTATATTTAGCCATTTTTATTTTTAAGGCATTTACATAATTTTTTGGTAGATTTTGATGTTCCAGAAACTAGAAATCTTTCAATCAGTTATCAGTCTTCAAAAAAGGGGAAAAAATATTTGTACCTCTCATAGGCTATAGTTTGCACTCTATCCTTCTCCTTGTGGATTTAAATGTTATTTTATTATTTTGTTCATCATTTTAGTGGGTTTTTGAGAAGCACATTTCTCTAAGTAGTGTTGGTTATATCTCAGTGAATTACCAGCCCCTGTTTGTCCCATGGTCTATGCATCATCATTCTAGTCATTCCTAGAAAGTTGTTTGGCATGAGAATTAAACTTTTATTAAAATTACACAAGTATTTTAAATTTTGTATTTAAAAATATGATTTAGTCAGTCTCCTAAGGGAATAGAAATAAAAGCAAAAATAAACAAATGAGACCTAATCAAACTTATAAGCTTTTGCACAGCAAAGGAAACCATAATCAAAACAAAAAGACAACCTACGGACCAGGAGAAAATATTTGCAAACAATGCAACTGACAGGGCTTAATTTCCAAAATATACAAACAGCTTGTACGACTCAACAACAACAACAATAAAACAACCCAATCCAAAAATGGGCAGAAGACCTAAATAGACATTTCTCCAAAGAAGACATACAGATGGCCAACAGGCACATGAAAAGATGCTCAACATCGCTAATTATTAGAGAAATGCAAATCAAAACTACAATGAGGTATCACTTCACACTGGTCAGAATGACCATCATGAAAAAGTCTACAAATAACAAATGCTGGAGAGGGTGTGGAGAAAAGGGGACCCTCCAATACTGTTGGTGGGAATGTAAATTGGTTCAGCCACTATGGAAAGCAGTATGGAGGTTCCGCAAACAACTAAAAATAGAGTTTACATATGATCCAGCAATCCCACTCCTGGGCATATATCTGGAGAAAACCATAATTCAAAAAGATACATGCACCCCAATGTTCATAGCAGCATTATTTACAATAGCCAAGACATGGAAGCAACCTAAATATCCATCAACAGACAAATAGATAAAGAAGATGTTGTACATATATACAAGGAATATTACTCAGCCATAAAAAAAGAATGAAATAATGCCATTTGCAGCAACATGGATGGACCTATAGATTATCATACTAAGTGAAGGAAGTAAGACAGAGAAAGACAAATATCATATGATATCACTTATATGTGGAATATAAAAAATGACACAAGTGAACTTATTTACTAAACAGGAACAGACTCACAGACAGAAAAGAAACTTATGGTTACCAAAGGGGAAAGGGAAGGGAGGGATAAATTAGGAGTTTGGGATTAGCAGATGCAAACTGTTACATATAGAGTGGATAAACAACAAGGTCCTATTGTGTAGCATAGGGAACTATATTCAATATCCTGTAATAAACCACAACGGAAAAGAATATAAAAATATATATAAAACTGAAACACTTTGCTGTACACCAGAAACTAACACGACACTGTAAATCAACTATACTTCAATTAAAAAATAAATTAAAAAAAAGAATGCTTGCAAATTCTAAAAACAAAATATGATTTAAATAGAATCACACAGAATGTGGGTGAAATGGTAGAAATGAGTGAAATAATGACGTGTCCTAGAATATTTCATTTTGTCTTACATAAAGGTAACGATGCTACGTATTATTCAATAGCATATGATAATGACATACATTTTCACTTTTTTACACTATCAGGTTTACCCTCACTTGTATGTCTGCCTGTAATAGTAAGGATAGTTAAATCTTTTCTTTTTGTCCTCTTTTGTCAAGGTTGGAAATCTGTAGGATAATCTGTGACTTTTGAAACCAACAATTAAAAAAAAAATAGAGATTGGAGAAGGCTAAAGAAACTATTGTAATTTATGGAGGGCAAAAATCTAATAAGCTTATATGTAAACAAATAATTTTTTTGAATTTATGCTGCTGAAATCTTTTAAGTGTAAAGACAAAATATAGATTGCGTGGTGTCAAGGCTGCTTTCCACTTATATTTCAGGTAGAACCAAGGAAAAATAGCGGGGATGTAGAATAGATGAGATGTTGAGATTATTGACAGTGAGCAGATGTTCAAATCTGTTGAGAAAGTCATTGCTTTCAACCCTTAGTTCTTTATGATCTGTAGTCTTGGGAAATGCCTCCAGACTTCCCTGACTGTAGTAGAGGAAATTTTTAATACATATGTCTGTATTATAAAACAGGTCACCATGTAATTTCTATATTTATCAGTTTTTCAATAGTTCAGAGGGAAAGTTTCATTCGACAATGTGGCACAAAGAGAATCTGGGTTTGGGGATTTTTACTTTTAGTTACTTTTCTGTCATTTTACCAGTTCAATTTAACCCAAGAACAGTGAAAAGGAGGGCAATTGGTTTTTGTCTACAGTGACTTATGAGATCTGATCCCTTCTGAGATATGGTACTGATTAAGAAAGTTTTTGAAGCATTTGGAATGCATTACCGAGTGATGTTATGAAATATCTTTTCTTAAGAGCTTTAGGAACATGGCAGAAAACCGTTTTTTTTTTTTTTTTTTTTTTTTTTTTTTTGTATATCAGACAATGGAATGAACAAAATCAAAGGTCCTAAACCCTTTGAAACTGTATACGGAAGTTTGTGGGTGGAAGTCTTAGTGCATTATTCTGAGGAGAGGGTACACAGCTTTCATCAGATTCTCAAAAGGGTAAGAAACCCACACAAAAAGACAACAGACACTCGAACACAAAGTTTTTCCAATCCTATAATTGTAAAATTATGCTTATATGTTCAGGTTAACAAAGAATAAGTAAACTGGTAAATAGGAAGAAACAGCTTGACTACATGGGACTTTTCAAAAAGTAAATATTTAGAAATAAAGACATGTTTCCTTAGAACACTTGACACTGGCAGATTTTTATAATTTAGAGAGGAATGTTATTTACTTCATTCACTGCAAAAGAAACATATAGAAATGTACACTTGCCATTCACAATTCCTTTGTTATGTTTTTAAAATCCTTACAAAAGCTGTTAATTTCCTCGGTGACCAATGGTGGTCTAACATTAAGATACTCTTTGACAGAGAGGACACCAACAAAACTAAAGATAGGGCTTGCTTTCCTTTTGTATTCTTTTGAGAAACTACATGCTATTGTGCAGAAACCATTTTCTGTTTAACACAAGGAAGGAGAAAAGTCACTTAATGAACTTATTTTATTAAAGGTGATTTATTTCACATTATTCACAATGACCCAAAGAACAAAGTTTTATGAACCATCAGGAAATAAAATACTACACGCTGAAGCCCACATAGTTGAAATCCACACTTAGAGACTTCTGTATGTGTCAGTCATGTTTACAAGACTGGAAGAAAATACTATTACTCTTCTCTTAAATTTTTCCATGTTTATTAAATGCATTTAACTTAATGTCTCTCATATACAGCTCTATCGACTTGACTTACCTTGCAGTAGAACCTTTCAAATACAAATTTAGTGTTCTTTCAAGAATATAGCAGTATTCTTATCATTACTTCTTAAAGATTGGGACAAAGAATCTGAACACTAAAGACAACAAGGGTTGTAAAGTTTTATTTCCCACATCATTGATTTACCTCATCCCTGAAATGTAAGCAAGTTCTTGGCATTCAATAATCTAGTCTCCTCGTACTTCTTCAGATCTGATATATTGCATCTGTGGTATTTACTACCCTGAGTTTCCTTTAATTAATTTTATAGAAGTTGCAACACGCAGAAGATTTCCATTTGAATTTATTAACTGTTAAAATTGCTTTAAATGTCTAAAGTAAGTATGCTAATGAAGTTTGATGAGATAAAGTCCCATACTCCAGTAAACCTAATGTGTCCTTAGATACTATTTTACCAGTGTCATTTATAAGAACCTCAACTATACGTTAAAGTAAACAAAGAATCATGGATAACATCAAAAAAACTCTTCACTGAATAACAACTTGCTAGAATATAGTAAATCATGCCAGTTAATGCACCAAAAATTCTTTTCAGATTAATTTTATAAGTAGCAATATATCCCCAAGATACTAAACATGGCAAAAAACAATTACTAATGCATGATAAAGATGCCAAATTAAGTGTTTCAAGGATACATGAATAAGTGATATGGTCCTCAGGTTCAGGGAGATTATCTGCTAAATAACTTAAAACCCTGCATGAATAACACGGTGTAGAGACCAGTAAAATCCATAATTAAATTGCAAAATGATAGAAAGGTTCAAGAGGTAGAAGACACTATATCAACAAATAACTCTGAAGTTTTATTTTGATGATGTTGGAGAATGACTTAACTCATATGGCATCTACCCCTACTTGGTGACCATACTGAACACATTTTAGAAGATGTGATATCTACCTGTCTGTCTGAATTCATTTTCTGCTACTTTTTTCCATATTATGTTCCAATAGTATATATCTTCTTTCTGATACTGAGTGAGGTCAAGTTAGTTCCCATGTCAGTGTCTTTGTAACTGCTGTAACCTCTGTCTGGAATGTGTTCTGTTCCCACCTCTACTACCAGTTTCAGCTCAGCTGGCTCCTTTTCAAAATTAATGCCTTAATTCAAATATTATCTCTTTAACCAAGATGAGCTGACCACCCTGTCTCTTGGTCTGTCCTGTGTCTGAGTTTCTTTCAGTCATATTACTCTCCTATATTATTACCCATTACCCTCTTTTATTTCTTCATATCACTCTTTACTAACCAAAATTAGAGTATACTTTATTATATTTATTTATCCATTTGTTTGTTTACTGTATCTTTCCCAATTAGAATATTTAAACTTTCCTGAAATTTCTCATTTTGTTTTCAGTAAAAGATCTCAGCCCCATTTCCCTCACTATTTAAACCCCCAATGAGTTTTTCACAAACAGAATTTACTAATTCATATAGGTCTTAAAATATATTGAAAGGATTTGAAAGGCTGGAGAGTCAAGGAGAGGCAGAGAAAGACAACTCCATACAGTGGGCATAGATTATGGAAAGGGAAGACAACAGAGAAAGTGAGGAATAGCAAGTAATGAATTAGGCAGGATCGCAAAGTTTATAGAGCAGAATAATGGGAGGTAAGACTGAAAGGAAGAGAGAAGAGAAGATGGGTTAAATTCTTTTAGGTTAGCATATTAAAATTTTACAGAGATGACATTTGAATTCATGCATAAAAATGGATAGAACTTAGGAAAAGTGTATTTCAGGTATAAGAAAGAATCTTGTAAGCGTGGAATGAAGTAGAAAAACATATGCATGCCATTAACACAATTTGAGCAAACATTGAAGGTACCCAACTTTTATGCCCAGCATAATAGCTGTACCCATTTTTACCCACCTCCACTGTGAAAACTTAGAAAAGTTTTCCCTTGTCTATATAATGTCTCTCTTTCCTCTCCCTTGGTACTTATTTTTATATTTTTCCATGGGATTCCTCTTTCACAGCACAGTTTTGTTTGTTTTTTTTTTGGTTTGTTTAATTTTGAAAAACATTTTTCCTGTTTAAAAGCATAGTGTTTGTGTAGACACAGAATTCTCCTTTTGATGGTGCGTAGGATTAACTCTTCTATCCTGTAGTTAGACAAAGACTTCCTCATCCTCACTCCCACACACTCTCCACCATGCTATGCTCTGATTTTACCACAGTCCTTTGTCCATGATTATAGAATGGTGTTTAGGAACATTATTCTCTGGAATAATGTTCCTGAAAAATCATTTTTATTTGTTTGATTTTTTTAAAAAAGTTTGTTCTGCAGTGTCTGGTATAAATTTTCTCTCCTTCCGCATGCTAATTACATTAAACATAATGTTTTCATGAACATATGAAATCTCAGAAGAGTCCATCTCCCTTAGAATTTTTTTTTTTTTACTTCCATTAGGAAACCATTCTAAGATTCCCACCAAGGCAACCTAACCCTCACTGACACCTAATCTTTGCTGGTATATTTTCCTGGAGATACCTTACTGACCCTGAGTGAAATACCTGTTATTTCTTGATCTTCACACTGGTATTTCATAGTTTATAGCTAGTATGTGTGAGAATGGCATTGGCATTTAACATTCTTTATTTTTCACCTTGACCATCACAGAAATGATGTATTCTTTAAATTCAACCAGCAAAATAAGATCACATTTTAATGACATATAACATTGAGACAAGGCTGTAACTATAAATAAATAAGTAAATAAATAAATAAATCTCTAGTAGACAGCGTAAAACCTGATTAAAATGAATGCGCTTTGGGTTTTATAAAGACTCAGCACCTGTACGGAATACATAATGCAACCAATTGATTTTGAAATGATTAAGAAACATCTTATAAAATATGATGTATCATTTGCCTAGATTTTAAACTTAAACTATCCACTTGAACACAACAAAAGTCTAATTGCTCCTAATTTTTGGACTACTAAATACATGTGCTTGAAAAACTAATCAGAATAACAACTCTCTTTATTATCTTAAGCATCAAGAAGATTTTAGAAACAATGCAAAATAGGGAGAAAATTGAAAAACAAAGTTTGGAGATTTGCTCTGGCATGATGGAGTGAAGAGGCTAAAAATTCTTTCTCCAAAAAGCAACTGTAAAGTTGAATAAAACTATCAAATCAACCATTATGATGCTCTGGAAATAGACTGATGAGATTGAGATAGTGGAAAAGTGTTTATTCATGAAAATTACTGGTCTTCAGATAAGAAAAGTTTGAATGTGTGGTGACTCCAAAAAGATATGTCCACATCCTAATCCCTGAAACTTGTGAATGTTACCTTATTTGGAAAAAGGGTCTTTGCAAATGTAATTAAGTATTTTGAGACAAGATTATCTTGTATGATCCATGTCATCCCTAAATCCAATGACAAGTGTTCTTACAAGAGTCAAATACCAGATGAGAAGACAGACATAGAGGAGTAGGTGATGTGAGGACAGAGGTAGACTGGAGTGACGTGGCTACAAGCTGAGGAAGCTGTCAACACCAGAAGCTAGAAGAGGCACAAAATGGATTCTCCTCTAATGTTTCTGTAGGGACTGTGGCCTTGCTGAAAACTTGACTTTAGACTTCTTGCCTCTAGAACTGTGAGACACTAAATTTATGTTGTCTTAAGCCGTCAAGTTTGTGGCAATTTATTATAGTAGCCTTAGGAAGTTAATACAGATATCAAGAAGTTATTTGTAACAAAAGTATTTTAGGTCACATGGTAAATAATAATTAAGAGGAATTTGCTTCAGTGAAATGAATATATTTCAATGAAATAAAATGTAAAGTCAGTTTGTTTGATAAGCCAATTAATATTAAGGAGTGAATCACATGAACACATTAAAAATATAAACTCTTATTGATTTGACATGAAATACTGACATAGAGATTTGTATAATTTAAAAAATGCTTCTATAACACAGACATCTATGATAAACAGGTTAATGAATGTTACCAATTTAAAGACTACTTAGAATTATTCACTGCCAAAATGAACTTGAAATACATGAATATCTTACATCTTGGTAAAGGTTTCCCAGATTTGACAATAATCCTAAAAATATAGATACTATTATTAATAACAAGTTTTGAAGAATTTATTAAGCTACCAATGACAAAAATTAAATTTTGATTGACAATCTTGTAGAAAGACTAACTTCTTTCTCCTCTATACAGAAACCATATTTTAAAATAGTTTTTATATAAGGAGAATATATATATATATGTGTATATATATATATGTATATATATACATATATATATATATACACATACACACTAGAGTATATAGCCAAAAATAAAGACCAAGAATGTATTACAGAGATATAACAGGGTAGTTAATAAAATCTTATTTTCTTATTTTGAATTTGTATCATGCTATTTGTCAGTTCTTTAAAAATTTATAATTTGTTGGGATTCTTTTTCTTATTTAACTAAACATGTATTTTAGTACTGTGTTCATAATTTTCGGTTTTTTCTTGAAGAGTTTCCTTGTTGCATTTTGTATAAGCTTCTCGACTTACAAACTCTCCATCTGTCCTTGCCCTTAATGACATTCTAAGTCCGTGATGCTTTTTATATCAGCATCCAAAAATAATCAGTTTATGATTTGCTGAGTCCTGGTCTCTGCACTAGAGGAAAACCTCAAAGTTTTCTTCTCCCTTCCCAAGGTCTGAGTTCCTCTCTCTACTTCTCATGGCTCAGAATCCTTGGCTAGTATGAGACAGTCCTATCTGGCACAATACAACTATTTGCTTGTTTGATCATAGTCTTGGAAGAACAAAACTCCCTTATCTTTCTACTTGGTGCAAAGGAACCCTATTCTTTTCTCATTCGAAGCTCAACTTTTCTTCTTGGAAGGAAAAGGGGAAATAGACCTCTCCTTCCTTCTGTGATATCTTGCATTGCTGAAGAAAATTAAAATTAGACATGCTAAAATCTTCATTGAGACATACTGCAACACAAGGTACTGGATTAACCGAATTTAATAATGGTCTAGTTTGAATCTCAGAACATTTCCCCTGACCACCTTCCCATCTCCACATCTCATTCCCTCTCCCTTTAGTAACCTTTGATTCTAATTTCCTAATGAATGCAGGAAATATTCATTTTGGTAGTAATATCAATAACACTCTTTTATTTTGAACCTATGCCATTTGGAATTGATAAGATTTCAAATCTTAAATTTATTATTTATTTTTGTCTTTGTAAGAAACTAAAAAAGAAATCCACAGTGTTGCCTTGACAGCAATTAAAATTAGCTGCAGTCCTTGGTGCTCATCTACATACATTTATTTGCCTCTAGGCCTTCACCAGCTGTTACAAGTTCCGCCTCATGGTTCATGCTTGACATTGCTATTGGCACATAGCTCTCCTTTCGTTGTCACAGAGGCATGGCTCCTCCTGTCACTGCCAGTCTTCCACTGCAATCCTCATGTCACTGCTGAGCTGCTTCACAGAAGTGACTGAAGCACCCTTCCACTTACGTGACTACTGCTCTCTTGTTTTCAGCTTCCTATGTCAAGAAACTCATCTCATTTCCTGGTCAGGGGTTATTTGAGTGTCACCCCACAACACGCACTAGAAAATATTCTTCTCTGTGGTCTTTTAATCATTCATAGAGCATAGGTCTCTGTTCTAAGCTCAGCTAAGTTTCCTTTCCCTTCATCCACAGGTATTATCTAATAGAGTAGGGGTGGTCTTGCCCCAGTCATACCATTTATTTAAGAGATTTTGCATCACATTCTAACCTTATACCTTTCCGTGTATTTTCGATTTTTCTTACAGGAAGCTTATCTGGTACACATGGGCCACAAAGAAAACACGATGGCTCATCCATACATGCCAGTAGAAATGTAGAACAGTTTCTGCCAGAAAAGTTAAATTGTTCTTCTTTTTTAGATAGAATCTATGCTTTTATAATTGTTATATCTCCACAGAAATCATTTTGTCTTAAAGTTTATGTATATACCAGATATATATATATACTATGAATCAATTATACATATATTAAACAATTATGTATACATATATATGTAGAATATCCTACCAGACTGTCTTAATGATATTTCTCACCTCATTTAAGGCTCTCAGTAATCCAAAATTAAAATTTTACCACGCCCTGTACAAGAAAATAATATTGACATTTTGAAACACTCCATAGTTGTAAAATTGCATCCAATTTACATGATATGAACTAAAAATGTTTGAAAAAGATCATTGTTATAAAAATAAAATTTTAGAGATTAGTTTTAAAATTAATAAGAATAGCATTCCTTTTAGACTTTTATAGATTAAAAATATATTAATTGAAGAAAATTAGGGACATATGGAAAAGTACAAAGACTACGTGATCAATATCTAAAGTTCTGCTTTATAGAGATAACCACCATTGCTAATATTCTCTTTCATGTAGATCTATATCTATATCCACAAATATGCACACAACTGGAATCAATCTGGACCTTCCTATTTACAACTTACTGTAACCATTTTTTCCACTTAAATACTGTGAACTTTTCCTCAGTTTATTAAAATTCTTACTTTTAAAAAGTAATGCTATTTTAAAAAATGTATAAAACAATAAATTATTATTTGAGTATATGTGAGGAATGGGAAAAAGCCAAAGCCATAGCTAATTGAAATGATACTTTGATGAGATATATTTTTCAATTTCTTTTTCCTTAAGGACTAGTTGTTTGATTAATAAACCTGTACCTAGGGATTCTAGCCCTAAAATCTCAAATCACACAGATTATCAGTAGCAAAATTCCATAAAATCAAATCATGCCCGGTATATGGCAAATGCTTTTAGTGATTTGTAAATTTGAAAGAAAAACAAACTAACAAACAAAAAACTTCCCAGGTAATTGGTTGCTGTACGTGGGTAAGTATTATTAAGCAAAAGTTCATAGGTATTTATTTATTTTGCACATTTTGCAAAACCGAAGGAATATTTTGAGTGAGGTACCAACTTACTTGACAGTAATATTTATAATTTCAGATTTCAGAATGCACATCAAAAACTAATACCTCCAGGTATTGTGACAGAGTGATATTTACAATAAATATTTTAGTATTTATCCTCATGTAAATAGCAAACAAGTCTAAAGGAGAGACTTTTATTCAAAAGGATTATTGCAAGGGGAGAAAGGGACAATCGCAGCAAGGAGAATGCTCTGACCACAAGGTCTGCAAGCAGCTCAAGAGTTAGAAAAAAATTTTTTTATTGTTGTTGTTTGGTTTTTTATAGAGAGGAAATAATGCTAGGGGGGAAAAAAACAGGTGTGAGGAAGTGGGAGGAAATAAACGGTGGCAGGATTGATAGGAGATCAGAGAATATTTTACCTTGAGGACAGCCTGTTTTCAGGAGGGGCTGTATGCTGGCTCAGGCTGAGAGTGAGCCAAAGTTCAGGGTCCTGAAGGAAGGAGAGAAGCTTAACCAAAATTTGGTTTGAAAGCATTTTGTTGTAATCGATCAGTGGGGGACAAGCAGTTCAGAAAATCATTTATGAGGCAAAGAAAGGGAACATTGAGAGTCTGTATCTGGTCCTATCATAGATAAACAAGGGTGGAATCTAGTCTAAGTCCTTTTGGGAAGTGTAATTCTTTGCAGGAAGCTATTTTCCAGAATACAAAGGGTGGGGAGGGTGGTGGTGGTGTTACAGCAGGCAGGTAGCTAGGTAAGAGCAGAGAAATGGGGGCAGGAGCCAGGTGGCAGGAAATCACGCAGCTTGTAAACAGCGGGGGTCCATAGGCAGACAAAGGAAAGCAGGAACCTCCAGACTGACAGGAAACCACACATTCTGGGTGATAAGTGTCGGCAGCAGACAAAGAAAGGTGGGGGAAAGGCGGGAATCTCCTGCATCCGTATGTAACCTGTTTCTCATTATGCTCTCATTACAATACAATTAGCCTGACGGATAAGAAGTACCCATCATGCACCGACGCCATGACACTTCTGACCTAAGCTAAATAACGACAAAAATACCTCCTCCTCTTGGGAAGACGGAGCTGAGATGAAAATCAGGGAATACAACCCCCAAACTCCTCTTTCCCCAGTGAATATTCCTCCCCTTCATTTGTGTGCCCCTCATAACCAGCTTGCCAAAGAAACAGGGCAGCAGTTCCTCACCTGTCTGCCCTCTCTCCCTCTGAGAGCCTATCCTTACTTAAATAAACTCGTACTATGCTTTCTTAACCTCTCTGCTTCGTTTCCAAATTCTTTCGCGACGAAGAAAGAACTTTAATTCGCCAGGAACAGTGGTTCTTTTAACCTTTCCTGTTTCCAAGAGCACAGGGCTCAGGTAAAATTCAATATTGTTATTCAATATAAAAAAATCCTGACATTGCTGCTATATATAATTGTATTTATAAAGCACCTACCCAAGCCCACTCCCCACAAACATGTGCACATGAAAAATTAGTAGATAACGTGAAGGTCAACTTTTCCTTACAATCAAAACCATGCTAAAGTCACCCTTCCACTAACTCACAGTGACTGAAGTCAAGGAACCCAATGGCTGAACTGTATAATAAGAGTATGTTTAGTTTTGTACAAAACTGTCAAACCATTCTCCAAGGTGGCTGTACTCTTTTGCATTCCCACCAGCAATGAGAGTTCCTGTTGCTCCACATCCTTGCCAGCATTTGTTTCAGTATTATTGGATTTTGGACTTTCTAACAGGGGTGGTATGTCATTGTTAAATTCAGCACTTTGTCAATTACAGTTCAGGTTTTCCTACCCCAGCACTGGTTCCTGGTGAGGTTGAGGCTTGTGGGTTTCTTCTCTCATAAACTGTGATTCTCTGTATTAGCCGGTAGGTCTCTCTAACTTGGGGGGCAGTTGTTTGCCTCATGATCTCACCTCTCTTATGGATGTAAGAAGAGTTGTTGATTTTTCACTTTGTTCAGTTTTAACTTGTTTAGTGTGGAGTATTGACTTCCAAGCTTCTAACTTGTTTCTAACTTAAGTACTGTGTTGCCATATCTTTTTATATGTTCCTTTTTCTGTTTTCAGTCCCTTTGGAGTCTCTTCATCCATCAACAGACCTCTTTCTCTAGTAGCACCTTATTTTCCACACAAGTTCTGGCTTGGTATATAGTTTGCTAATTACAATACAGCCTAAGGTTATTTATTAAGCCAAAGTAAAAAAATGTGAAAAATGTACTATATTTATGAATTCATTTGCGTTAACTAGGCACTTATTCATTTCTCTTTCCTCCACCAAAATCATTCATTATTTTTCCTATAATCGTTTATGACTAGTTCTATCAAAAATAACAGAGATAAAAGAAAAAAATGGTTTTACTAACTCTACAGACAAATCTCCTTTTCCCCAGTTGTAACTATATCTCTAGCTAAATGCAGACATTCTTAATATTTCAAGAACACGCTGGGTGGCATATTGAAAGGCATTCAGAACTCCACAGAGTTTTAAAAGTGGAGCAGTTTGTCCAGGCATAGGCCTCAGGCTTAGCTTTTCAGAAAAACAACATAATTGAAACTAAGTCAAAAGGTCTGTCTTCCACCTTATTTAAGGGAGGATCGTATTAGTCAGAGTTCTCCAGAGAAACAGATCCAATAGGATATATGTATACATATATAAGTAATACCTTAATTTAAAAATATTATTTTATTGCTTAAAAAGGCTAACCATTATCTGAGCCCTTGGAGAGCTGTAATTTTTTTCGCAATAGTAACATCAAAAATCACTGACCACAGATCATCATAACAAATATAATAATGAAAAAGACTGAAATGTTGCAAAAATTACCAAAATGTGACACAGATATGAAATGAGCAAATACTATGCCTGTGAGGCATGCTTTGTTTTACTGTGTATCATTTCACTGTGCTTCACTTATATTGTGTTTTTTACAAATTGAAGGTTTGAGGCAACCCTGAATCAAACAACTCCATTGGCACCATTTTTCCAATGGTGTGTTATTTTTTAATTAAACGTATGTGCATTGCTTCTTTTAGGCATAATGCTATTGCGCACTTAACAGACTACAGTACAGTATAAACATCACTTTTTTATGTGCTGGGAAACCAAAAAATTTGTGTGACTTGCTTTATTGCAATATTCACTTTATTGCGGTGGTCTGGAACTGAACCCATAATGTCTCTAAGGTATGCCTGTGTGTGAGATGTATTATAAGAATTGGCTCACATAGTTTTGGAGGCTGAAAAATCCCACAATCTGCTATTTGTGAGCTGGAAAACCAGGAAAGTTGGTGGTATAATTCAGTATGAATCTGAAGGCCTGAGAATCAGAGGAGCTGGTAAAGTAAGTCTTGGAGTCTGAAGGCCCTAGAGCCAGGAGTTCCATTGTCAGGAAAAGATGAATATCCCAGCTCAAGAAAAGAGAAAGAGAGAATTCACCTTTCCTTTTTTTTTTTTTTCCATTCAGACTCAATGGATTGGATGATGTTCCCACTTTGGTGAGGGCGTTTCTTTTAACTCAGTCTTCTGAATCAAATGCTAGTCTCTTCCAGAAACACCCTCACAGACACACTCAGAAATAGTTTTACCAGCTATTTGGACATCCTTTAGCCCAGTCAAGTTGATGCGTAAAATTAACCATCACGAGGATTAAGCTGTACACTTGAAGGAAGCTTACATGATGCCTACTCCTACCCACTCACTTCACCCAGGGCAGATTCCTTCTGTTGCCCTCTTTGGTCAACTGCAGTGCTTTGGGGAGTTGTTCTGGGTAAATTAAAAAGTGCCCTATGTCAATATTGAGGAAGCCCATTCCTCTTAATATTATTTCTTAATCTAAATCTGAACTTTTGACTATGAGAAAATAACAACTGAAGAAAATTTACTTCCAAAAAGAGGAGAACAAGTTATCAGAGCAAACGTTTCTCACTGAAATAGAACTAACTCAGGAAATAAGCTGGTACTTTGAAAATATTAAAGTAGTATCCTAAGTGAGAGGTAGGAAGACAACATATTCATAAAACATGAATATTCGGCTATGAAGAAGGAACAATTATATCTTTAAAATTAACTGAAAAGTCTTTGACATTTAAGAGAAATCTGCCAATAGGATTTGTATTCAGAGCATGCGTTCATTTAGATTTGAAGGCATGAGTTAGGGAAGGGCATCTGAAATGAAAACAGAATTATAACTAGGAAATAGTCCGATGAAGGACTAATGAAAGAATGCTCCATAGTTGAAGAAAACAGGTGCTGAAATGAAAAGGTTTTGGCCTGCCTGAAAAACCACTAAAAGCCAGTTTGGTGGGTGAGAGCAATATTGCCAGATAAGTTCAAAGAGGAAGGAAGTCTAGGGTTAGACTTTAGTGCCTTGTAGGTCTTAAAAAAGAGTTTGACTCTTACAATTGTAATGGTACACCACTGAAGTAATTAAAGCAAAGGATCTGACTTTTTGTGTTTTGAAATCATGCAGTACGCGTTGCAGAAAATAGACATGGGTAGGGGCAAGACTGGAATGGGGGACATTGTTTAGAAAGGTATTATTTAGCCAACTTGAAAAAAAAGATAGTAATTTGGACTAGCGTGATGTCTGTGGGGATCAAGATGAATTCCAGCTATATTTTAGAAATAGAATTGGTAGGAATTTTTGATGGCTTGGTTATGAAGGTAAAGAAGGTGTCAACAAAACAGAATAGGAAGTTCAGGAAGATAGCCTATTATTATTTAGAGAAATTTAGTATATTATCAAGATGACAATTCAGATCTATGGGGATATATGAATTAACCTTTCAGTGACTTGGAACAACTGACTCACTATTTGGAAAAATAAATTATATACCCATCAGACATCATTCATAAATCTCAAATGGATTAAATATTGAAGGTTTAAATTTTAAGACTACAGGAAAATATAAAAAATATATTTTCATAAAATTGAACAGGAGAAACCTCTAATTTTGACACAAACCCAGAAGCCATATAGGAAAACTTGGGCGGAATTAATTATGTACAAACTAAAAACATCTGTATAGCAATAAACACTCTAATAAAAGTTGAAGGAAAGCTACAAACTAAGAAAATATCACAAGATATATGGTAGACAAATAATCTCTTTTCATAATATATGAACTGAATCTAACCAATTACATGAAGATAAAAAATAATAGAAAAAAGGACATTAATTGTATGCCTATTATACTGTTTTGTGCTAAACATGTCATATACATTATTTCATTTATTCCTCACAAAACATCTATGATATAGGAACTATTTTGAATCCTTATTCTACAGATGAGGAAATTGAGGCTCTGTAAGTAAAGATACTTCATTTTTAGAACATGTACATTCAAATATCTCCTCTTCCCTGTTGGCTAAAAATGTATTTCCTATTTCTACCTTATCCTTTGTGTATAAGCACGTGCATGTGGGCATGTGCGTGCGCACGCACAAACACACACACACACACACACACACTGCCTAATATCTGTTAGCAGCACTACAGAGATTTAATGAAAAATAGCTTCTTACGACATTGTGCTGAGCACTGTTTGTAATGATTGTGTATTTCCAACATGAATTCATTGTTATATATAAGAACAGCAAATGATATGCACTGATAATCTGAAGTCAGCCAGTCCAAGAAAAGAATTATTCTATATTAAGATGTTTTATTGACTTTATGAACTCAAAATATTAATATACTCCTTAAGAATAAACACATGGCTTTCTTGATGTGACAACACTCCTCATTATAAAAGTATGAGTTTACTGGTTTAATAATGATTTTGAAATCATCATTTATACACCACAGTGCTGCATAAGCATCTCAATATTACTAATCATTTTATGATCAAAGAGCAGTTTTTATTACCTGGGTGAATATACTCAAGAGTTTATCACTGACCTATTGACATATTTAACCTACAAACACTCTACAGAAATATTTTCTCACATGGAAGTATTCTCTAGAGGAAATAGAAACTAAATTATACTTCAGGTTCAACAAACATAGAAATTAACATGGAGTTTAATTGTCTTGCTCTTGCATTTCCTTTTCATAAAGAGAGAATCTAGCTGGGTGACTTGGCTGTGAGACAGATCACCTCACCAGGTAATTTATTAGGTTCTTATCAGCATAATCTATCACTGTTCCAGCCAAAACATTTGATTTGGCAGAAAGCCTGGCACTTATGAGTTTATTAGAGATGCACTTTTTTAATTTGGGAGAAATATGCTTAGATTGATAGCTCTAGGCTGGCCTATGGAAAAAATTAGGGGATAACTGTTCATAAGCATTTCCTAAGCTTATATATTTGGAGTTAAATAAGCATCCCTAAAGATCTTTGTTTATAACTGTCACCAAGTATTTAATATTTAGAGTAAAAACACTAGTATTTTTTGAAGTAGAGTCCCTCCTGTTTCATGGCATCAATTTTTGGCATAAGGCCAACAAATTGCAGTTTGAAAATAAATAAACCTCTTCCAAAATCTCAAATGGATTGTCAAAGCAGTTTTCTTTTTTTCCTAGTGGTCTAGCAAATATTATCACATCACAATGCTCATAATAAACTTGATGCTATGAGAGTATGTAATATTATTCTAACCCAAGAAATGGGAGACAAGTGAAAACAGTCTTAACAAATATTTGATGTCCTCCAGTGGCCAAATAAATTATAATAGCAGAGGAGATATAATTCCTTTGGCAGGGCATCCTATTTCGTTTTTTTTAATGGCCTGCTATTTTTCTTGGGCCTGATGTAGTTCTTATGATAGAATGTAGAGAAGGCTAAATTCTTCACGATATCTGATTGGTTGCTTAAAGATTTCAAACACTGTGAATGTGTGTAAAGTGCAGCGCATGGCATTGAGCTGAGTGTATGAGTAGACTGAAAGAAAATTAAGGATGTCCTTTTATCACAAATGAGAATAATTCATGTAGCTATATTGAATGCTAAACTATTGATAAGTTTGATTTAGCTCGAGAAATCTTTCTTTCTATAGATGAGAGACTATATAATTTGATGTGAGCTAACATAAACCAGAGTAGGTTTCTAGACAGCTAATATTATTATTTTTTTCTTTTTTCTAACTCACATGTTATTCTAAGCAAGGGACTTAACATTTTCCAACATTTTCCTTTCTCAGATTCACCAGCAAAAATTTTTTTTGAAAAAGACATGTATCTGGATTGCCTTATACAATAAGTGTGTCTAGCTTTCTCCTTTCCCTCAATCAATTCTAGTCTCTCTAGAGGCAAAATAAAGGACAGCAAATACAAGCCTTGGGCCTTTATTAAGCTTGTTAGCAGGTACTTATTGATCATACACTTTAAAGCAGTTTTTTAGTAGTTGTACTCTTAATTAGAGTACTGCATGTTCGGACCTTAGTATAAATTGGGGGCGATTATTCCCAATTACTGAGAAAGTAATTTTTTTTCTTATATATGAGAGTGTGTTAGGGACTTGAGCTAAAGAAGAAATACATATAAATGAAAACAACTATCATTAAGTCTTATAATTTGATTTCAGGGAAAAATATTTATAGAAATACAATACAAAGGATATAAGAGCAGTAAGAAAAAGAAGTGATGGAATGATTTGATGGACTTTTGTTAAAGAAACTTTCAGACCAATACATCTTTTATATACCTTCCTAGTGACTACAGAATAGAATCCAACCTCAGGATATGTTAATATGTCTTTTACTTATGCCTTAGTGTAGGTTTATATTTCTAAAACATGGCTTCCAATTATTTACAAAATAAAATCCAAATTTTTTCACAAATTACCCAAGGCCAATTAATATCTGTCTTACCTCTAGACATTTTCCTTGGATATATCATGTAATCTAGACAAACTGAACTATCTGCTATTTCCTGGTGATGACCCAGAGTTTCACTACACCATTTCTTGGCCAATATTCTCCCCTTTAAGAGGAATGCTCTTTCTCTAACCTCTCGCATCAAAATCCCATAAATTCAGTAAATTCTTCAGCATTCAGATCAAATATTTTATCTTCTGTAATACCTTTTATGTTCTTCTGAATACAAATAATCTCTCCTTTCTGGAATCCAATAGCACTTGTAAAACTATTTTGTTTCTTATTATACCAGTAATACCAGGCATGACCTCCATAGGGGAGGCATGAATGTCTCAACAAACGCAGGATGCTGTTAGGCAAACGCTATGTGAAACAAGGCTGGATAGGATGACAAAGGTGACCATATCACCTAGTTAAACAACAGTCCTTGGGGAGAATTCTCAGGAAGCACTAGGATACTGCTTGTGACTTCTGAATATACACTGCAACAACAACAACAACGACAACAAAATGACTTTAGCTTATTAAGCTGTTGCTTTTTTTTTTCCAGTTCAATGGCAATATGTACCTATTATTTGCCTTGGAATTCTTTAGTCACCTGTGACAGTGTTTGTGTTCATATGATTTTTGTATGTGTTCATGCGTGCTTTTAGAATTTGGGCATCACTAATGATTCCCATGACTCCTTTCATTCTCTTCATGGAGAGAATTTGCTTTTCAAAATAGGCTGTTTCCTTGCTGGTTTTCCCTTTTCTTTTATAGCAGTACATGGCTTTGGTCAAGAATAGCATGCTTTTTCCTGCTCTGGAAGCTAGGCACAGGACTTTTTCATAAAGGGCATGAAAGGGTTATACTAATATAGCTCATAAACAAGCCACCTACCTTGTTAGACAATATATGAACTATATCTAAAGCTAGTAAAAGTTCACACATATTGCTAAATTACATTGTGTACGTGCTTTGTGGTGAGATTGGCTGAGAAGTTAAGTATGGTCAAGAGGTTCAACTCTGAGATAAAGAAAGACATTGAATCAACTACTGAAGAAAAGAATGTGGTGCATAGTTGCAGGGGATGTCTGTGCTTGTGTCCAGGTGAGGGAAAGTCTAGATTTCATATTTCTGCCATGTTACTTGAGAAAAAAGTATACTACATGATAATGTGAGGTGGATAGTTGCATCACTAAAATTATGTTTAGCAGTCCCCACCATAGTTGGCTGTTTAACCACCTGTAATGCAATGATGGCAGAAAACCTAAATTAGTAGAGAGATATTTTGAAGATTTATTCTCACTGCTTTATTTTAAAACCTCTAGAAAGCTCTCCTGCCTGACTTGGAATAGGGATGTTTATGTCCCTAATTTTTCTAAGTCTCAGCCAAACCCAATGTAGAGTAAAGAGGCTTGTGCATTTCAAGTAGCTTTCTCTTCACAGAGAGAATGGTTTTAACATTTGAGCCTTTTCCTTGGGTTTGAGGGATTAAAAAGCAAACTGACTGCAATCCTAAAGGGTGATCCCTTGGATTGTAAAGGGGACCTCTGAATCTGCTCTGTGTGGTGCTACTGGGGTGGAGTAAAATTGAGGAGTCTCACAGGCCAATGTTGTATGGATAACTACTTTAAATGTGAATGGTGTGAAAACACCAATGAAACACAGAGACTAGCAGAGTGGATAAAACAGCAAGGCCCAAATATATGTTGATTACAAGAAGCCCGCTTTAAATACATAAGGACAAGGAGAGATTACAAGAGAAGGAGAAAACATACACCATGCTAACACTCATCAGAAGAAAGCTAGTATAGCTATATTAATTTCAGACAAAGCCAACTTCAAACAAGGGAATTTATCGGGCTAAATAGCGTCATTTTTCTTAAGCTTCATCTCTGTCCTACATCAGCAACAATAGTCAAAAATCATTTTGATAAGTATGGACCTTTGATATGATGTGATGAACATGACACTATAACTCTGTGGTTCTCCTTTCCAAAACACATAACATCAGTCTAATTGTGAGAAAAACACTGGACAAATTTCAATAGAGGGGCTCTGTGATATATATGACCAGCACTCCCCAAAACTATCAAGGTCATCAAAAACAAGGAAAGATTGAGAACCTGTCACAGTTAAGAGGAGCCTAAGAAGACATGACTTTTAAATATAATGTGGTATCTTGGTTGGGATCCTAGAACAGAACAAGAGAATTTGGAAAAGCTAAGGCAATTTGAATAAAATATGGACTTTAGTTTAATAATAATGGATCAAAATTTGTTCATTAATGTAACAAATGGACCATACTATTGTAAGATGTTAATAATAGAGGAAACTGGCTGCAGGAGATATATGGGAAACTCTCTGTAGTATCTGCTTAATTTTTTTTGTAAATCTAAAACTATCCTAAAATATACAGTCTTTTAATAAAAATAGTAAAAGTCAACAATAAAACAATATGTCCTTGAAATGTGTTCATTTAGTTACCATGTTAGTCAGGGTTCACTTACAGATTGCTTATGGTTCAGTTCTCAGGAATAAACTCAAGATTCTTTTATAATGGTGGCCAAATCTTTTAAACACACATGGAAGAAAAGAAAGCTGGCTTCCTTCTGAACATGTGGCATTTGAAGAAAATCTAAGGAAGACATTTTTTAGCAGCGAAGAAGATTAAATATTTAAATTGTTGTCAAGAGAAACTGTGGAATCTCCACTTTTGCAGGTGTTTATAAATAGAATTATTTTAGATGTAATCTAATCAGGAGACGGATTGATGGATGAGATGACTGCTTAGATTTGCCTCTTCTAATAAATTTAATATTACAGTGGCAAGTTGCCATCCTAAAGAAAATAATTGAACATTGGAAAATGATGAATAGTAGGAAGGGATGACATAGATGAAACAGAGGCTAACACTGTCCTTGAAACTATTAACATGATGAAAAGCCTACATTTTGGTACTGGACAGATATTTGTGTCCATTTCACAATGTCAAAAACCCATTCATTCAATGATCCATTTGCTGCTCAACAAATATTAAGTGGCTATAATTAATACACTTTGATAGTTGATAGATGCTAAATTAAATTTTTAATAAAATGCTTTTTCATGAGGGAGAATGTTTGGAATTGAGCAAACAAACAAAAAAAAAACCAAATTAGGATTTCTTAATTTTCTTTTATAAAACCCGGTAATAGTTTATTCAAAAAATTTTGTCTTGGTTAGTTAAAATATAAGAACAAAGGAAGGACAAATCTATATTGTGAATGCTTTACTTATGAATTGCTACTCTCTCAATTTCAACTGATCCTGCAACATGGCTAAACAACCCTATGTCTTTTAGTTTTTTGTTTTTTTTTCCTTGTTCTTAATCATTTTTCTTCTTAGTCTCCTCTCAATTTTTATAAATGTAACCTCTTTCCTCAAGACTACCATGCAAGACTGAGCTTCTTACGTTTAACAGATGACTAAGATTTCCATTGAAATCTGAGAAATTGAAATTTCTAGATACGGACAATCTTAACTTCCTGGCCATACCACTCACCCTTACATATTTATCTGGAACTTGATCTAAAGTATCAATAGTTCCTATTCTACAGTTTCGAGGGCTGAAATCACTTTCCATTTAGTCAAGAAGGAATTTAAAAGCACTTGCTGTGTGCCACACATTGTGAGGAGCACTGTTTAAAGCTGGATTGCCTTCTTCCTTCAGCCTTCTTCAGAATTAATTATTCCTTTCTTTTTCCGGCTAAGTCATTCATATCAGCTTGTAAGTAAGCCTATTTATTGTCTGGGATTTCAAATAACAAAGATGTGAACTTTATACATGTTATCCCCAAATTATTGGACTATTCTGTCCCTTAACATTCAATTTTCATAAAGTCAAAATCATTGTCTCAAAGTAAAGCAATCCCCACTGCAACACACACACACACACACACACACACACACACACACGCACACACACCAGAGAAACTGCTCTTACGAGGAACACCAAAACTATCTTATTGGCAAAATGAACAAGCATATATTTTCAGGTTTCCTACTGGGCTTCTATACTATGTTCATAATTGTAATAGGTACTGCCTTGTTAAATATCTCTATACCCACAAGTACAGAGATGTTATTCTCTCAAAGTTCTTTGTCCTAGCTTACTCTCACTCTAAAATTCCTGGTTTGTGTTCCCCTTAAAATGTGTGTTTCACTATAATTACTTTTTTTTATTAAGGTAACATTGACTTATAACTTTCATATGTACAACATTATATTTCTACTTCTGTATACCATACAATGTTATAATTATTTTGTTTTTATTATTGAGGCCTTCAAAATCTTGGCCTCTCCTCTGAACTTCACATTTAATAATCATACTTTCTTATAGCAGTGGATAGGGAAAAATCAATAATTAATACAGATAATTTTACCTATGGAATATTTCTATTTTCCCTTAATAAGATTCCTATTTCCATTTCTATGTTTAATACCATTATTATACATATCTTGAAATATTGCAAAAATTTCATTCTTGTTCACCTTGTCTTTAATATCATCCCCTTTTTATTTATTCTCTACCTAACTTCTAGATAATTCCATTTAAAAGAAGTCTGGCCTATCCTAAAGTTTTATAAAACATTTCAATGATTCAACTTTGCTTTCAGAAAAACATATATATGATCTTTAAGACATAATTCAAAGACTTTCAAAGCCTAATCTCTACCTATTTCTTCATCCTCATATTCTGAAACAGCTTCTTTTTTTTTTTTTTTAAACTTTGGGTTTATTTGTTTATTTATTTATTTATTTATGGCTGTATTGGGTCTTCTTTTCTGTGCGAGGGCTTTCTCTAGTTGCGGCAAGTGGGGGCCACTCTTCATCGCGGTGCGCGGGCCTCTCATTATCGCGGCCTCTCTTGTTGCGGAGCACAGGCTCCAGACGTGCAGGCTCAGTAGTTGTGATTCACGGGCCTAGTTGCTCCGCGGCATGTGGGATCTTCCCAGACCAGGGCTCGAACCCGTGTTCCCTGCATTAGCAGGCAGATTCTCAACCACTGCGCCACCAGGGAAGCCCTGAAACAGCTTTTTTATAAATTGTGCCAAATTATCTTTTTTTCGTGTAAGTACACTTTTGATTGGATTTTTTTTTTCTACTCTATTCATCGGGTGAATTTTGCTTATATTTTAAGTCTCATTTCAGGTATCATACCCTATAAGAAATAGGCTCTGAACTTCTGATTTTAGCTGAGTAGCTTTCCTTCCCCTGATTTCTAGACAAGTATACATATCTATTTCTTTCCACTTACATTATTTAGGAATAATATATATAGGTTTGTTCCTTCTCTAGTAGAAAATAATTTCCTTGAGGTCTAAACTTTCCTTGTATAGCACAATACAGGGCACATAAGAGATGTTAAATTATAAACTTATGACGCTGGCTTCAAGGAAGATGGAATAGATGTACTTTTCCTTTGTATCCTATTGGGTACACTGAAAGACTGAAACATCATATATAAAGCAACCATAAGAAGAAGCTGAAAGGTAAACAGAAGAAGACCTATGGGATAATCACCCAAGGAATGCACAGTGGTGAGTATCATGCGTTTTCTTTTTGCCTCATATATCTCATACTTGGGTCTGAATAAGCTGGCATCCCTAAAACACCAATAGCACAGAGAAAAAAAAACAATCACTGTAACAAAAACCTGTAAACCTGTTCTCTGTAGCCATGAGACCAGGAAAGGAGCTTAGCAAGACAGAAAGCTTTTAGAAAATAACTGCTTTATTCTAGCTAAACACCACAGAAAAAAACTGTGTCCCCCTACAACTTTGCCAGTAAAGACTGAGAAGACAGCCTAGTTACTCACATTTGCTAGGCTGTAATAACATAGCCCACTCTACACCGGTGTCAGAGGAGGTCTACTGGGGAGCAGGGACTTTCTCCCCACTGGACAGTTAGATCCCTCCATCCCTCTATAGTGTAAGGAGAGGCCTTGAGGAGCCTGGACTTTCACTCCCACCAATTTCTTTCAAAATCTCAGCAAGATTTTTTTGTAGTTATAGACAAATTTTTCTAAAATTTGTATGGAAAGGCAAAGGAACAATTTTGAACCAATTTTAAAAAGAAAATGTGAGATGAACCACTCTATCTGATTTCAGGACACATGCTATAGCTATAGTAATCAAGATTCTGTGTTCTTGGTAGAGAGATATATGCAGAGATCAAAGGGACAGAATAAAGAACCCAGAAATAGCCCCACAGAAGTAGGGCCAAGTGATTTTTGTCAAAGATGCAAATGTAATTCAATGGAGGAAGGATAGCCTTTTAAATAAATGGTGCTGGAACAACTGGAAATCTATAAGCAAAAAAGTGAACCTCACCCTGAACCTTACCCCTTTTATACAAGTAAACTCAAAATGGATCACAGACTTAAATGTAAAATGTAAAACTTTAAAACTTTTCAAAGAAAGCGGGAGAAGGTCTTCAGGAGCAAGGGTTAGACAAAGAGTTCTTACACTTGATACAAAGAACATGATCCACAAAAGAAAAAAAAAATATATATATATAACTCGGACTGCAGCAAAATTAACATTTCTGTTCTGTGAAAAACCTTAATGAGAAAACGAAAAGACAAGCAAGAAACTTGCGGAAAATATTTGCAAACTACCTATCTGATAAAGGATCCATATCTGGAATATTTAAAGAACTCTCAAAACCCACCAGTTAAAAACAAACAATCCAATTAGAAAATGGGCAAAAGATATGAAGGGATATTTCACTGCAGGTGACACTAAGATAGCAATAAGCACTTGGAAAGGTGTTCAACATAACTAGCTTAGGGAAATGCAAATCATGACTATGATGAGATTACCTATTAGAACAACTAAAATTTTTAAAAGTAACAGTACCAATTGCTGGCAAAGACACAGAGAAACTGGATCACTCATATACTGCTGCTGCAAATGTAAAATGTTACAGTAACTCTGGAACAATAATTTGGCAGTTTCTTTAAAAAAACAAAAACAAAAACTAAACATATATTTACTATATGACCCAAGTATATGATATTGTACTCCTGAACCTAGAGAAATGAAAACTTATATCCACACAAAAACCTGTATATGAATGTTCATAGCAGCAAATAACCAAAATCTGGAAACAACTATAGTAAACAAAATATACTATAGTTGACCCATGGATAACATAAACGTTGGGGTGCTTACCCCACCCCCTGCAGCCAAAAATCTGTATATAACTTTATAATCAGCCCTCCAAATCTGCAGTTCTGCATTCTCACATTCAACCAACTATGGATCTCTGTAATACTTATTGAAAAAAATATATAAGCATATAAGTGGAACAGCACAGTTCAAACTTGTCTTGTTCAAGAGTCAACTGTACTACCACACCATGAAATACTACTCAGGAATAAAAAGGATAAAGGATAGACCCTGGATGGATCTCCGGGACATTATGCCAAGTAAAAAAAACCCTAATCTAAAATATTGCATCCTGTCTGGTTCAGTTTGCATAACATTTTGAAAATGACAAAATTATAGAAACGGAAAGCATTTTAGTATTTACCGTGGGTTAGGGATGGTGGGGGGAGGGCGATGGGTGTGACTGTAAAGCGTAGCATGAGGGAGATCTTTGTGGTTATGAAAGAGTTCTGTATCTTGACTGAATTGGCGACGACACAAATGTACACATGGGTCGAATGGCATAGAGGTAGACACACTTTGTACCAATTCCAGATTCCCGGTTTTGATTTTGTACTAGAATTACGTAAGAGGTAATCTTTAGGGCGAACTTGGGGAAGGGTACCTGGGTCCTCTCTTCTCTTTGGAACTTGCTGCCAATCTATGTGGAGTGTGAGCACCTGACAGTTGGCTTTTTTGATTGGAACGCAGGTGCCGGACATTAAGCTTTTCAAAGACAACTATCTCAAATAAACACATTGCCAGCTACATGACTAGAAAAAGAGCCAGGCTGCCACAGCCCTGAAGTTTCCTTTGCACTAGAGGTCTCAAGTTGACGTAGATACCTGACGCTTCGTCACTTGTTTTTCCCTCCCTGGGCTTTATTTCCCGCCCTCAGGTTTTGAATTCACCAATAAAGAGTGACCCCTGAGACCGCCCCCGCCCCTCCCCCTCGCCTCCAATCAGAGCAGAGCCCCAGGCGCACATGCGCCAGCTTTCTCTACCTGTGACTTGCGCGAGTGGAATCCTGTTGGACGTGTGAGTAATAAAGCGTTTTTTCTTTTTCAAAGCTCCCTGACAGTTGTTGCTGATGTGCCTCTTGCAATCATAACGGGAACAACAAGGGCTGGTCCAGCCACAGGTCGCCTCTGAGGGGGAAATGCCTTTGGAGGCCCCACTCGCGCCCTGGGAGCGGGGCCCCCAGGCATTTCTAGACGATAGCCATGCAGTCGATAGGCTGAGAGCTGCGCCAAACACTAGGGCGGTTTCAAAATGAAAAGCTAAAACATATACACAACTTAAAAACTTGAAATAAGTTAGATCTCACTTATATGTGGAATCTAAAAAACGAAACTCACAGAAACAGAATATTGGTGGGGGGGGTGGTGGAGGGAGAGAGGAAAATGGGTGAAGGTGGCACTTACCTTCCAGTTATAAGGTAAGTGCTGGGGATCTAATGTACAGTGTGGTGACTATTGTTAATACTGTACCGTATGCCTGAAAGTCGCTGGGAGAGTAAATCTTAAAAAGTTCTCACCGCACACAAAAAATGGTAATATATATGTATATGAAATTTTAAAGTTGTACACTTTAAATTGACAATGTTTTATGTCAGTGATATCTTAGTAACACTGGAGAAAAAAACCTTGTTGAATATGAAGGTAGATTGTAGGTAAATGAGACTATTAATGGGATGATGGGAAGTACATCGAAAGGCGTCAAGGCCATTTACCTTCCTTGTTTGAAAGATGTGCAGATCTTCATGCAGAATTTGGCGGAAATGAGATTATATATGCATAGAAACTCAAGTATGAGATGGGGAATGAAAAGCAAAACCAGATATTTAGATGTCCCACAGATGCTGAATTACACAGAGAGCATGTAGGAGGGGGTTGTGAGTGTGTGTGTGTGTGTCTGTCTGTCTACACATTACTGAGCTGTCTGCTCACTGCCAGCTGCTGTTGAGAGGAGTCCTTCATTAAGTCCTGGGCCAAAAAAAAAATAAAAAAAAAGTCCTGGGCCAACTGGGCAGATGCCTTGTACCAATCTACAAGGATGATAAGTGATCACTGGAATATATTTAAAACATGAAGCCAGTTCATAGGGTTTCTCATAGGCACAAATTAACATATCTGGCAGAAACTAAATTTTTTCTGCTCCAATTAAAGTAGCAATTTAAAACTTGGTGAGGACCGATATATCCCTAAGTATTTTGGGGGATCAGTGTCTTCATGTTGCACGTTATAACTAAGGGCCACATCACTAACTTAGAAACAAGCCTGATTGTAGTATTATCTTGGCAGTTACAGCTGCCTGAAATTCTGAAATTGAATTTAAAATGCATGGCATACTATTATTTATGGTGAATCGGTGACTTATTTTATAAAAAACTAAATTTTATACCTATTAATATTCCTCTAAAAATATTGCCAAATGCAGAAAGCTAAAATTGAAAAATAGAAGGAGTTACCCAAGAGTCCATGTATTTTGTCAAATTGAAAATCTGAAAAATATGTTTTAAGCATGTTTAGTCCCAATGTATACCAGAGCCCAAGTAGTTATGCCTCTGAATGGTTTTCTATCATTTTCTGCAAATAAAAAGCAGTTGAATACTAATTGAAAATGTTACCTTATTACTTGTTTCTCTCAGGGCATCAAAGAGGAAAGAATGCAGTTCATAAATAACAGCACTTAAATGTTTTTCAGAGGGTGCTCTTAATTGTTAAAGTGTTAGGAAATTTGGTGTCCAGTCTTTCACACCTTTACCAAGTTCTCCTTGTTTCCACATATATATTTGTATATGTACACAGATACGTATGGATTTTAATTTTTTTGTTTTATATGAATATAATCATACTATATGAATAAATCTAAAACTTGTTTAACAATGTATTGATAGCAACTTTATATATAATGGATATGCCTACAAGTAAATTGATACAAATCTAATTTTACCGTTTCTTCCACCTACTTTGTCATGCATATATTGACAGTGCATGACACAATGCATTATATATACCTTATATATATATATAAGTTATATGTTTATATATATACACACACATACACATAGATGTACACATATATAATTATCCTCCTAGCTCTTGAAAAGCTACATTACTTTTTAGACAGCAAATCTTTTCCCCCTCTTTTTCTGTTAAAAGCATGCTCAGCAATTATTTTGTCACAAGAATTTCCTATCAGAGAATATCAGGTGGCACATGTTTTCTTTCACATGCCTTAAACAAGTGATAGGGGTAAAGAGGTATAGCATCTTCTTAAATACTTCAACCCCTGTGCAGTAGGCTCTTTGACACTAAAACACCCTCATATTTAGTCTTTATGTTGCCATAAAGCTGTTTTTCTGAGCTATAACTATTTTAAACTGCAATTACAGTGCAAGATAACAGTGGACTCACAAAAGGTTCAAAATTGGTGAAAAAATCATAATGATGCTTAATAAGTATTCCTGAAATTGAATAAACACACAAAAGAGAAAAGACTGTCATAGGCTGAAATTAAACAAATAAATCCATCTCAACAAAACTCAGGATCCAGTGTAGGATTAGATTATGAGGGAGGGGAGAATATGGTGCAAATATCCCATCTGTTGGTGGAAAGAAGAATCAGGAAATTAAAATCCTGGGTCTCTTGGAGTTTTGTTGTTGTTGTTTTTGTTTTTTAAAGATGAAGGATGGTATAGATCAGCTTGTGGAGACAATAATTGGTATTTTGTTTCGCTACAGATTAGAGACACAGGTGTGTAAGTGTGAGCAACAGAAAGAGGATGATACCATTAACAAAATGGGAATATGGAGTTGAATGCTTTGTTACCACAGGCATAGGATTGGAAACACAGACCACTTTATCACTACAAAACCACCTGGAATTTTAGGTACCAGGAGGCTTCTCAGGAGAAAGTCAGAATGATTACTCAATTTTAGCAAAATCAGTCTACCTATGGAAGTATAGCAAAACAAAACAAACACACACAAAAAACCTGTTTTCATCCACTAAAATGTAAGCCACATGAAGGCGGAGATTGTGTGTGTGTGTGTGTGTGTGTGTGTGTTTGTGTTTTCACTTAGGAATCCCAGTGCCTAGAATATGCTGATGCCTAGTAGGCACCCAAATATACTTATTTAATCAATAAAGTGTTTTTATTCTTTTTAGTTTAATTTATTGTCTGTTTTAATTTTTGTGTAGTTCTCTCAAAGCTGAGTCTCCATAGATTTGATTTTATCTTTTTGTTCTTTAAAGTGTCTCAAGTACTTCTTTCAGAAGTTTTTATTTTGCTGCTCAGAATAAATACAACATTTTCCAGGTTGCTTACAACTGTAAATGACCATGTGACTAAATTTTTACCAATAAGATGTAAGTGGATATGTATCAACTTAAGAAATTACTTTTTTAAGGAGTTGAGATTACTGGCCCAGGACTAGTGATATCTGTACTTCATTTATGTGACAGAGAAACTCTGTCTTGTTTGAGACACTTTTGAAATTTAATTTTCGAGATTTTAGATAAATCTAGTGAATCTAATCCTAACAAATGAACCACCCTTTCTCCAGGTTCTGTATCTTAGTAGCAGTGCATGATAAATGCTACCCAGGTCTGCGTAACAGACACATGAAAGTTGAAAGATAATTCCCCAATAGTTTAAATATTATGTAGTATTTATTTTTTGTAATATAGCATGTCTTTCAAATATCAGCATGTTTACCATTTCTATCAATAGAGAAATGTTTTATTTCCATTCCTACTTAATACATGTAAGTCAAAAGTACAAGCATATGGGTTAGAAGTGTACCAAGAGATAATCTTATAATGTGCTTATATGTTTTTGTCTGACATGTACATTTTTATTCTGGGGTGAAGAGGTATTTGGCAATAAACTATCCCTATGATATGACTATAAGGTAACTGCATCTTGAGGAGTGATGGGAAACATGCCAGCATGTGCTGCTTCTGCTCAGAGCAGATACACACACACACACACACACACACACACACACAGCAGGGCAGTGAAAACCCTGGATCAGTCCCTAAGGATCTATCTTCTTCCCATTCCCCCTAGGTAGTACCACTATATCAAGAAAACAGAAGTGAAATCTCCTAAACTAGAGGACAAATTAGCAACAATTGGAGAATTTAGATTTTGCAGATATCAGAAACTGATGCAGATGAAAACAGATCCTTGAAGCAGATCAAAGCCCAGACCTTCTGTTACCAGGATTAATTTAAAGCCTTCCATCATCTTCACTGGTCCTTAATATATTCTACATTTGACATACTAGGAATTTTACATACCAGAAGCTAAGAGTTAGGGACATGGGAAAAAGGATGTATATTTTCAGTTTTGCCTTGTATTTAAGACAAGTCTCCTGTGTTCTGGTTACACAACTGCTGGTTTACAAGAAAATATCACGTTGACATGTGCCCTGAAAACTGGCCCAGATGAACTAGTACAAGATTCTCCTAAACCTAGATTTATAAAACTGTGGCAGGCCAACGGATTTTTGTTTCCATTTGCAAGGCAATACCTTTTAGTCTGCAAGCTACTCTTATGACTGACAGCCACAATAAAAACAACTGCTTGGTTTGAGAGATCCCCAAATGCTGACACTAGAGAACTTAGGGTGGGGTAGAGATATGGTATCCACGGGTATAGTTCACAGGTAGCTACAATCAGATATCACAAAATTATTGATATATTTTTATGTCACGATTATTGTATTCCATAGTTGTTAACGTGCTAGAATTATAAAAGTATGTTAATGGACCAAGTAATGCAGAATGTTTCAACACTTAGTTTGTGCCAAAGTATCTTAAACCAGTTTATCCTGGATCAGATACCAAGACAAATTCCATGGAATTCTGCCTCTATATATGTCATGGACTGTTTATAAGATATGTTACTTTGTAATGTTTCATTATTGAATAGTAACAAAATAAATCTGGTGATGAAAGTTGGCATAAAATTTTAGACATGTTTACTGGGTCATGAATGTCAATATTAGAATTAGCTCAGTCTGCTTGAAGAAAGATAAGTAATTAATAAACACAATGTTAACTTTTTATTATAAGGGGAATAAACTCCCTACTTCTATTAGAAAATTTGAAAGGACTAGTTATATATTTAAATAGATATTTTATGGATGTTAAGTAGAGTTATTGTGGTAGTCATTCTGCAGTATTTACAAATATCAAATCACTATATTATATACCTGAAACTAATATGTCAGTTATAACTCAATAAAATATGATATTTTAATTAGATTATCTAAGATTCTGAGTATTCAAAATCATATTTATTTTATTGTCATAATAATAAGCATAGATAATGGAATTTCTAAGAAATAAATCAGTTCATGTAGACGCTAGGGCCTGATTAAATATCAAGGGGCCTTAGGAAGCTCACATATTTAAGAGCTTATCGTGTGTGTGTGTGTGTGTGTGTGTGTGTGTGTGTATGCACTGCCTGTGAGTTGTTCTCATAGCACCACCTACCTGTTCTTTGACAAGTGTGCTGTCACCTGAATGCCTCAGAGGGAGAATAGGGAGATGAGCAAGTATAAGGTTACGTATCCTACTTGAGCATGTGTTTTCTTTTTTTTTTTTTTGAGGTTATATTTAACCACTGTTTATTGTGTTAAAATCTATCATGTAATATAAATAGATGAATGGTAGTTTTAAAAGATGACTATATAGTTAATGTTAAATACACAAATCTAAGAAAAGAAAGTACACAAGATACTCTAAGACAACTTTCTGGTAATATATCAGAAACTGGTGTGTGCTGTGGGCTATGTTTTTATGCAGACCTTCTGGAAATGCACATCTAATTAAACTCACATCCTCTTCTAAGCTTCCATCATCTCAATTAAAAGTAAAATTCTAGGTGTCCTGTGGGAAGTATAAAAAGTATAGCAGTATATGCTGTCCATCCCCAAATTACTCTTTTTCCCCTAAAAAGTGTTGATAGGTTGAACTTTTATGACTTGGAACACATAACTAATGCTATTCATGGTGGTTTGGTTTCAGGCCAGTTTTCGAATACACTTGACCCAAAATGTAATTCAAAAACTGATTCTAATCCCCATATGTAACTATATTTTTGTGGGAAAATAAATCAATATGTCTTTCTCACTGAACCACGAATTCCAGACTAGTTACTATTTTACTTCCTTAAACTTTTAACTTTTGTAAAGGGTTTACAAGTCCTCTGCTGGTATGGTAGATTATTGTTCAGCAAATACTCACCACTTAGCTCCCAGATACCACCCCCTCCATGGGAAGAGTATACTTCCTCACCTCTTGACTTTGAGTTTGGTCATGTAGCTTGCTTTGGCCAATGGATGCAATCCAGACAGAACCTTTAAACGTGCTTGTTCTAGTTCCCTTGCTGTCCTGCATGTTTGCCATTGTCATAGGAAACCATGCCTTGAACAGCCCCTGCCCTTCCATCCTTGGGCCCAGAACAAAACGTGTGGAGCAGTGTCTCCACAGGCAGCCCTTAGACGTGGGAGTGAGAAATACATTATCTTTTCCCACTTTTGTAGCACTCTGTTATGAATAATTACTGAAACAATAGTTAATACATACATCCACCTTCAAGTCCATGGAGGATGCCTCAAGGAGACTCAGAGGTTGAAAAAAATACTATAAAATCCATGTGAAAGTTAAGCTAAGGGTTTAAAGTTTTGCATGTGAAGGGGATGACACTAAATTTTGTCAGTTTAATTAGTCCTGACTCTTAAAAGAAAAAGGAATATATTAAAAATTGAGTAATATATTGAAATTGAGTAATATATTAAAAATTAAAAATGAGTGCATTTTTGGAAAATACCTCTTTCATCCACACTCCCTCGCTATAATTTGTTCTGGCTCAAACGACCCAGAGGAAGATGGATAATGATAGAAAATTAATGATGGACATTAAAAAAACTTTGATCGATGATAATAAAATCAATGAAGGACATAACATTGAGAACATAATATTGGAAAAACAAACAAACCCAGAGGCTCTGAAAACAACATCAAAATATTAAAAATCTATTTGATAGTCAAAGGATAAAAATTTTTTTTGGTGATATGAAGTCTAGACAGGTGTCAGGGCCAAGGAGAATTAGGGAAATATTCTAAAGTGTATTAATATATTAGCAAGTATATTACTAGTACTGGGAAAGCTAGAGAAACATTACAACTAAAAGTATTATGCCAGCTGATTACCCTGGTGAGTAAGCTTAAGAATGGTTCACCATCATCAGAGGTGAACATTCTTAGTCACCCATAGGATGTTTTTCATAATAAGGATAGAATCAGGGAGAAGGTATATGGGAGTGTCCCTGATACCATGTAAGGAATTCACAGAGAAACAAGGTTTCTAGCTCTTAGACTCCTTATTTCTGTCATATTTTTTCTCTCAGAACGGTTCTGCTCCAAACCACACTTTGACTACTGAGACAAAATTGGCACTTGCTTTCCGTGAGCGAGTCATCCATTTCTTTGATTACTAGGGAGGCAACAGCAATAATAAGCCCCAACGTTTAGTACATTTAGAGGCACACTGATGGGCTAAACTTATTTATGCTTATTTTTTAAGCTTGATGTGGATGTTTCTTCAGATGTTTTACCACTGAAAGTCAAAGGAGTATAAAACAGAACATCCCTAAGAGATTTGTGGGAAAAGGTCATTGTCTGCAGTTTTATTAATTTTGACACGATGTATCAGAAGTATCCCTAGGTAACTTGTATAAACCTTTTGTTTTTGCCAGGACATAAAACATGGATTCTTATTTATCAGACAATATTTTCTCAAGAGGAATCATACTAAAAAACAAATTCCATTCTTATGTTGCTTTTTACCACAAACTAAAATCCATTTCAAGATTCAGACATTCTTTCAAATACAGATACGCACCTCAGACATTCTTTAACTCTTCCCAAAATGTATATTTCTAGACTAGGATTGAGGAAATAAGAAAATAAATCTTAACTTGCACAGATGTATGCGTGGAAAGTTGCAAAATGTTATAATTTTTCTACATGGAATAAAATTGATGGTGAGTAGTATAAGTAAATACCCATTTTTTAACTTTCCAAAAGGTATGTTAAACAACTTATGTTTGCTATCAGTCTGGATATAGAAATTAAATATTCATTTCATAAATATTTATTATGATTATGATGACATAAAAGATAGAGGTAAAAGCTAAGGATTTGTAGTTATATCTCTTAATTGCTCAGATGTCTTCGTACTTTCAAATTATTTTCCTACACATATGTCAAAAGTCCAGACATTTTAGTATTTGTAATCCATTAATTGAGGATTTCCTATTGTTTTTGTCATTTTGACTGTATGACTGTTTTAAAAGCTTCAATGAAGTATAACTGACATAAAAGACATTGAACATATTTAAAATGTACACGTTGATGAGTTTTGACATATGTATACACCCATGAGCCCATCACCACAATTTAGATAATAAACATATGTAAAATCTCCAAAATCTATTTGTATCACTTTTTAACCCAATTTCTCTCTGCACCACTACCCTTTCCCCAGACAAAATACTGCTTTGTCTCCTGTCACTATAGATTGGTTTGCATTTTCTAGAATTTTATATTAATAGAATACTAATTTATGAATTCTTTTTGGCTGGCTTTTTTCACTTAGTATAGTTATTTTGAGAAACATTTGTTGTATATATCAATAAATTCTTTCTATTGCTGAGTATTGTTCCACTTATGGATAGATCATAATTTGTGTATCGATTCACATTTGATGGACAGTCAGGTTGTTTCTAGTTTTTGGTTACTACAAACAATGTTGTTATGAATATTCATGGACAAACCATTGTATGAATATGTGCTTTCATTTCTTTTGGGTAACTAACTAGGAGTCTGATTTCTAGATCTTATAACAGGTGTATGTTTTACTTTTTAAGAAACTGTTCATCTGTTTTCCAGAGTGGTTGTACTATTTGACATCCCTACCAGAAGTGTTTGAAAGTAAATCTTTGTGACCTTGCATGTGACAAAGAGTTGTTAGTACAACACCAAAGTTATGGTCCATTAAAAGAAAATTATAAATTGGATTTAACCACAATTTTGAAATTCTCTTTTTTGATAAAGTTAACAGAATGAACAGTCATAGAGTAGAGAAAATATTTGAAAATAATAGATAAAGGATTTGTATCCAGACTATATAATGAATTCTCAAAACTCAATAATGACAAAAACAAATCAAATTTTTAAAATAGAAAAAATACTAAGAAGACACTTAACCAAAAATATATATAGATAACAATTAGTGAAAAGATATTCATTATTAGTTATTATGGGATTGAAAATTAAAGCCACAATGAGATACCATTTTACACCTATTAAAATGGCTATGTTAAAAAACAAAGAAACAAACAACTTGAGAATATCTAGCGCTAACACAGATATGAAGCAGTTAGAACTCATACATTGCCTATATGTGAAATGGTACAGCCACTTTGGAGAAGTGTTGTGCTTTCTTATAAAGTGAAACATGCACTTATTGTATGACCCAGTTATCTCACACATAGATATTTACTCAAGAGAAATGAAAACTGATGGGGTTTACACATAAACCTGTATGGGAATGTTTGTAATAGTTTTATCATAATTACCTCAAACCTGGAAACAACGCTGATGCTCTTTCAATGGTGTTTGGATAAAGAAATCGTGCTAAATCCCTACAACAGACTACTATTAAGCAATAGAAAGCAAAAAACTATTGATTCATGGAACAGCATGTCTGAATTGCAAATGTGTTAAGTGTAGGAAGTCAGACTCTAAAGTCTTCACATTGGATGATTCTATTTCTGTGACATTCTGGAAAAGGCAAGTATAGGAAAAAACGTTATTGATAGTCAGCCGGTAGAAGAGGAGGAGAGAGGGTCTGGCTACCAAGTACCATAAGGGGATATCTCTGAGGGCTGATATAACTTCTCTATCTCAGTTGTGGTGGCTGGTTACAAGACTTTATCACTTGTCAATACTCATGGAACTGAATAGCAAAAAGAGTGAATTTTACCATATGTAAATTAAAAAATACATTTAAAAAATCTTTGTGACTCATGGAATTTTTAAACATTAATTCGATAAAATTTATTTTTCTTCATTTTTGCATTTTGTTTCTATTAAAAATGCATTTTTATTCCGAAGTCATAAATAAATTTAACACTTTTAAAAGTTTTTTAAGTTATTACTTGAAGAATTATTTTTAATATGAAAAACCATAACCTGTTCAGATATGATACATGCTTAGAATTGTAAGAGAGTATTTTCTTCTACTTTTTAAAATGTTTTGATAAATACACAGTTTTTGCTTCAATATTCTTATTAAATGATAGCTTCCCTTCTTATGTAATTTATATGTTTTTCCATTGTACTTTTTAATTGGTTATTGCTACTATATAGGAAAATAAAGGTACATGTGTACATTTGCTCACATATATTTGCAGTGTGGAGATCCTATGGATGATCTTAATAGTTAATTTGGAGGTACTTGTTCTCTATTATGGTCTTTATTTGCACTGTCATTTTTTGAGGTATGATTGACGTATCAGTTCCAGGTTTACAATATAATGATTCGATATTTGTGTATGTTGCAAAGTGATCACCGCAACTTAAGTCTAGTTAGCATCTGTCACTATACATTGTTACAGAAATTTTTTTCTTGTGATGAGAACTTTTAAGATCTGCTTTTTAAGCAACTTTCAAATATGCAATACAGTATTATTAACAGTAGTCTCCATGATGTACATTACATCCTTATGATTTATTTATTTTATAATTGGAAGTTTGTACCTTTTGAATCCCTTCACCCGTTTTGCCCATCCTCACCACCCACCTCTGCCAACCACTAATCTGTTCTCTATAAGCTTGTTTTATTTTGCCTTTTTTTTTTTTTTTTTTTGTCTTGGATTCTCCATGTAAGTGATATCATACAGTATTTGTCTTTTCTGTCTGATGTATTTTACTTATCATAATGCCCTCAGGGTCTATCCATGTTATTGTAAATGGCAAGATTGCATTCGTTTTCATGGTAAATAATATTCCATTGTTTGTTTATACAAACACACACACACAGACACACACATGCCACATCTTTATTTATTCATCCGTTGATGAACACTTAGGTTGTTTCCATATTTTAGCTATTGTTAATTTTGCTGCAGTGAACATGGGGGTGCATATACCTTTTTGAGTTAGTGTTTTTCTTCAGATAAATGCCTAGAAGTGAAATTGCTGTATCATATGGTAGTTCAGTTTTGAATTTTTTGAGGAACTTCCATACCATTTTCCATAGTGGCTGCACCAATTTACGTTCCCACCAGCAGAAAGGTTCTCTTTTCTTTACATCCTCACCAGCATTTGTTTTTGATAATAGCCATTTAATGGGTGTGAGATGATATCTCTTTGTGGTTTTGATTTGCATTTCCCTGTTGATTGGTGGTGTTGAGCATTTTTCATGTACCTGTTAGCCCTCAGTGTCTCTTCTTTGGAGAAATGTCTATTAAGATCCTCTGCCTATTTTTAAATCAAATTGATTTTTTTTTACTATTGAGTTGTATGAGTTATTTATATATTGTGGATATTAACTTTTTATAAGATATGTTATTTGCAGATATTTTCTCCAATTCAGTAGGTTCAGGTCTTTAATCTATTTTAAGTTAATTTTTGTGTATGGTGTAATATAGTGGTTGAGTTTCCTTCTTTTGCATGCAGCTGTCCAGTTTTCCCAGCACCATTTATTGAAGAGATGGTCTTTTCCCCATTGTATATTCTTGGCTCCTTTGTTGTAAACTAATTGACCTATATGCATGGATTTATTTCTGGGCTCTCAACTGTTCTATTGATCTATGTGTCTGTTTTTATGACAATACTGTGCTGTTTTAATTACTGTAGCTTTGTAATATAGTTTGAAATTAGGGAGTGTGATGCCTCCAGCTTTGCTCTTTCTCAGGATTGCTTTGGCTACTCCCAGTCTTTTGTAGTTAGATACAAACTTCAGGACTGTTTGTTCTATTTCTGTGAAAAATGCCATTGGAATTTTGATAAGGTCTGCACTGAATCTGTAGATTGCTTTGGGTAATATGGACATTTTAATAATGTTAATTCTTCTAGTCCATGAACATGGAATATCTTTCCATTTATTTGTTTCTTTTTCGATTCCTTTTATGGATGTCTTAAAATTTTCACTGTAAAGGTCTTTCACCTCCTTAGTTAATTTATTTCTAGGTATTTTCTTCTTTTTGATTCAACTGTAAATAGGATTATTTTCTTAATTTCTCTTTCTGATAGTTATTGATGCATAGAAATGCAACTGATTTCTGTATATTGATTTTACTTTACTGAATTCATTTGTTGGTTCTTACATTTTTTTGGTGGAGTCTTTGGGGTTTTTTATATATAATATCATGTCATCCACAAATAGTGACCGTTTTACTCTTTCCTTTCCAATTTGGATGCCTTTTATTTATTTATTTTCTTGCCTAATTGCTCAGGCCAGTACTTCCAATATTATTTGAATAAAAGTGGTGAGAGTGGTCATCCTTGTATTGTTCCTGAGCTTAGAGAAAAAGCTTTCAGCTTTTCCCCATTGAGTGTGATGTTAGCAGTGGGCTGTACTGTTATTTTAATCTTAAGTGCAAACCTGCAAAAATATATTATTTCCTCCTGTTTTACACAGGAGGACACTGATGCCCATTGAAACTAAATAACTATCAAAAGAACCTATTCTATAAATGATGCTACTCAGTCAGAAGCTAGGACTATCTGCTTTGAAGCTTTCCCCCCATCCAATAGTAATGTTACTATTTATATTTCCTATTACTGATTCTAGATGCTTTTTATTTGAGTTTTTAAACATTTTCCAAGTTATAAGCATGTGAAATTAATTTTGTACTTTTTAATTGAGATATAATTGACATAAAATATTGTGTAAGTTTGAGGTGTATGATATACTGATTTGTTACATTTATATATTTCAATTTGAAGGGTACGTACTTCCAGTTAGAGGATGAATAAGTTCTGGGGATCTAATGGACGACATTGTGATTATAATTAACAGAATTATGTTGTATACTTGAAAATTGCTGAGAGTGATCTAAAATGTTCTCATCAAAAAAGAAAGAAATGGTAATTATGTGATGTGATGGAGGTGCTAGTTAATTTTGTATTTTATTAATCAAACTTATTCTTCTTTTCATGCCGTGTTGCATTATTAGACCTTTCAAAAATATATTAACTATGGTGCAAGCAAACATCTTTATCTATTACAGACACCAACGGATTATGTCACTCCAGTGCTTTTTACCCACAAAGACTTTTCTCATTTTTTACAATAAAATCTAAACTTTTTACTTTGGATGCTTAAAGGAACTACACTACATTGATATAATGGACTAAAATTAAGTAATAGGAAGGGCAAACTATAAATTCGCATAATACATCTGAATTTCACATGTGTTTTTCTAAATGAAAGAAGCTAGATCTGGCTCTTACATACCTGTTCTCTCATCTCTCTCATCCTTTCTATGTGTCCACTATGTTGAACACTCATTGGTCACTTTATATTACTTATATACAACATGCTTTTCATGCCATGGGCTTTCACACAGTTTCTGCATCCTCAAAAATCCTATCCGTTGTTCTGGGCACGCCTAGTTTCTTCTGTCTTTTTCAATCTTAATTTTTTAAAAAAATTATTTATTTGGTTGCGCCAGGTCTTAGTTGCAGCAGGCGGGCTCCTTAGTTGCAGCTTGCCGGTTCCTTAGTTGCAGCTCACCAGATCCTTAGTTGTGGCACGTGGGCTCCTTAGTTGTGGCATGCAAACTTTTAGTTGCGGCATGCATGTGAGATCTAGATCCCTAACCCGGGATTGAACCCGGGCCCCATGCATTAGGAGCGCAGAGTCTTAACCAGTGTGCCACCCGGGAAGTCCCCCAATCTTAATGTAATGTTACTTCCTTAGAGAAGTCTTCAGAAATAATGAAAATAGCTGCGTTAAGCACTGCAACAGATAGAACACCATATGCACTATTTATCTTGCGAAATATGGGTCTAAGCCTATAGCATAAGACTTTCATGGGCATGGTTAGTACAATATATAAAAAGTGACTCTCAAACCCTAGCACCATCAGAGTCACAACCCAAGACGCTGATTGCTGGGCGCCAGTCCCAGAGACTCTGATTTACTAGGTCTGGGGTGGGGCCTGATGTTTTGCTTTTGTAGCATGTGGCCAGTTAATACTGATGCCGTTGGTCTGTGGACCACACGTGGAGAATCACTGTAATATGGAGGAAATTATGGGCATGGGGGAGGGGGAGGATGGAGGGAGAAGTACTAGATTCTGACTTAAGCTAGAAGAGAGAGGAAGCCAATAGCTGGCAACTGAGGAGGCAGCATAGACAGAAGAATCCAAGTTCCAAGGTTCATTTTTGACTTAGAATTTTTATTTATGAAGATTTTAAAACAATGAGTGAATGAACTAATAAAATTGCTACTCATGAAAATATATTATTTGAGATATAGTCAAGGAACTGTAATATACTGTGTAACAAAATGCTTTCTGACCAATATTAGATTTAATCAATTTATAACACATTTCAAAAAATTGTGTAATCACTAACATCTGTCTTCATGTGTGAAATGCTCTAAAGAAACCTATCAAAATTTAATTTGAATCCAGTGTTTGAGCAAATCTGGTTTAAATAATTTTTCTGTGGATAAGGGACAGCTTCCTTTCCACCTTTGTATGTGTCATTATTTAAAAGCTTTATCTATGTGAAAGGTAGAACAGAAAGTGCATGAAACTGGAGTAGAAATACGTGACCTCTACTTTTCTCACAGGGATATTTTGAAGGTTAACGAGATTTTCACTTGTTGCATGTTTGATGTCTCTTGATGAGAGGAACTGTATAAACATCAAATACTGTTCTAGACAAAGGGTTCATTAATGCTTTATTTTCCATTAATATTTGCCAAAACCAAATTGGCACTGAGTGTAATTCTACAGAATGTTTGGCAACCACTTGTTTTCTGTCAAAGTCATGTCAATATACAGATGGATTCCATTTTCACAGGAACCAAAATAAAGTGATATTTAAGATTAAAATTTGGGATGAAATAGCTATTAATGTGTGAAATGCCTTAAGGAATTTATGCAGTAATACAAAACTGTGATGAAATACAATAAAAGCTAACTAAATTATAAAACTACTCAGGAAGATAGATGAAGTTGGATATGTTATTATGATGACTGTTGGCAATTTCATTTAATCACACTATACCAATAGCAAAGGGAATATTTTAAAATTACACATTGTGTAATTTTTAGAATGAGTAAATCTAGCCAGAAATAACTCCTAATGTTTATATAAAGAAATTACATTTCCCTTGGGAAAAGTGGTGTTTGTTACTGTTCAGGCACATTGTAAAACTCCAATGATAGATTGTGAAAAATTTTATGTGTGTGTGAGAGTGTGCACAAGGGTGAAACTATTGAGAGTACTGAAGGAGATTCTGTGGAAGTGAGCTAATCTGGCAATATGAGGCATGGAACGCTTGATCTTTCACAGGGCTGAGTGTTAGTTAATCTTCTATGCTTTAAGATTATCTGAGATTAATGGATTTAATCATATTTAACAAAAGAAACTTAATAGAGAGTCTATGCAAAGAGAAGCAAACAGTCCTTACTTCCTTCATTCTTTCAATGGCTGTTTATTGATGGCAAACCATGTAGGTAGTACAGTCTTAGGCACTGGAGTTATAGCAACAAATGAAACTGGGTATGTGTTCTTATAGAATTTAGTGGCACTTATAGTCCATTAGGGGAGGGATCTAATTTTAAAAAATATGTATATAATAGATAACATATAATATATAATATAAATATATGTAAAATGTATTGTAAGGGTCATAATTTTACAGAAAAAATTGAGCAGTTTAGATAATAGGAATTGAGAAGATGCCATTTTAAGAGGGTGATCAGGCAGGAGTCTCTGAGGGAGTGATATTTGAACAGACATCTGGAAGTGGATGATAACCCTTGGAAAGAGATTTCCAGTTCAAAAGAATAGGGCGGTATGAGTGGAGATATTTTTCAAGGACCAGCAATAAAGCCAGCATGAGCAAAAGAGTGCATGGAGGGAAACAGTGATGGTCTGGGGCAGATCATGGAGGCGTGCAGCAGACCACATTGGGCATAGTAAAATTTAGATTTTTAATCTGAAGTGAATGTAAATCCATTAGAGGGTTTCAAGCAGGAAAGTGACATGATCTGACTTATTTATAAGTGAGAAAATCTATCTGAATGTGGAAGCTTGTAGATTTAAGTAACTTTGGTGGAATACAGACATATGCTTTTGAGTCTACTAAGGTGATACTGTTATCCTGATGAAATACTCATTTAGAATACTACCTAAGTGGATTTTACCTAGAGGGAATGATAACTTACTGTATGCTAGGAATATTCTAGAAACCCTTTACTCTTCCTATGAAACATATGTATTATATCTATGGACAGTTTTTAAAGTAGTGATAAAATGAACATGTGTAGTCTCTACCCAGATTACATTAAAGCCCCACAAGCCCCCTCTAGAGGTCTTTCAAGATGTTTGTTAAATATATTACTAAGAATTTTTTATGTCTGATTTTTAAATATAATTTGCAATATTGTGATGCCAGCATATAAAAATGGATTATTAAAAGTTAACCTACTGGTATTCTGTGATCTTGCTAAATTGATTTAATAATTTAGTAGCTTCCTTAGAATCGTCTATATGAAGAATCTTGTCCTTTGTAAATAGAGACAGCTTTATTTCTTGCTTTCTAATCTTCACTTCATTCTTATCTTCTTTTAGTAGTTATTACCTCCAGAAAATGTTGAAAAGTGGTGAAAATCAGCATTCTTTCCCGTTTTCCTGATTTTAGGGGCAACTTGTCCATTTTTACCATTAAATGTGTTACTAGTGTGGTTCACTAGTAACAACCTTAATCAGGCTGAAAAAGTTTCCTTCTATTGTTATATTTCTGAGAATTTTTATCATGAATAAACAATCTAAAATCATGGTTTTTCTTCATCACATCAAGGCCATCTTAATATAGGTCTTTCATTGTCTTTTCCCTTAAATGTGGATCAGCGTTTCTTGGTTTTTGTATTCCAAGTAATTTTGGATTGTATTCTGTACGCTCTGAATGTTATGTTATGAAGACTCTTAATTCTGTTTTATTTTATATATTTTTCTTCTGAAGAGCATTGATTTTGGTTTGTTTGTCTTAGCAGGCAATAATCTGGCCCTACCCAAACTGAGAACTGTCTCTTAGGTGGAAGCCTAAATCTTAATTCAGTTTTTTCATTCTCAGAAAGAGTGGGTATGGTACATTTGTAGTTCAGAAGTCAGCCAGATATTTGGGAAGACTTTGTACATAACATTTGAGGTTCCCAGTCAATGCTTCTCTCTTTTTAAAAATAAAAACCTTATTTTCTAGCAAATATGGATGCCTTACATTCTACCTCTGATTTTTTAGGCCAGAAAGACTGTGGGTTTTGTTTTTCTTTCTTTTTTTAGGATTTTATCCTTTATACAATACACTGACTTTAGCCAGTGCTCAAGCTAAAGCTGGAAAAATGTGTAACCACTTCCAAGTATTGACTTGCCTTCGGAATCTTGCTGCCTTTGGATAGTTTTTGTAAGTTCGTGTGTGTGCATTTTTCTTTAAGCTTATATTTGCTATCTGTGGCATAGATGGGTCTGGTAGGAACTACTTAACCAGGTAATAAGCAAAAGTCTTTATCCTTTTACTTGTAACCTGTCTTGAGTTCTAAAATTTTAAGTAAATTTTGTGTGGACAGCTCTTAATCTCGAAGGTCTGTAACTGTGTTTATTTTCTTCAAACTCTTGCTTGACAATTTATCAGGGTATTACATCTATTTAGATAGTTATTTCTCCAATTGCAATTTGAAAATATCACCAGAATATCAACTGGCCTATCTTGATTTGCAGATGATATTATCCTATATATAGAAAAATCCCAGAGAATCTACCAAAAACTTATGGGAACTAATAAAGTCAGCAAAGTTGCAGGGTACAAGACAAATACACAAAAATAAATTGTGTTTCTATATACCGGCAATGATCAATAAAAAAAGGAAATTAAGGAAACAATCCTATTTACAAGAGCATACAAAAGAATAAAACCTCTAGAAATAAATTTAATCAAAGATGTGAAAAACTTGTATACTGCAAATTATAAAACAATGCTGAAAGAAATTAAAGACTTAAATAAAGTGGAAAAACATTGTGTTCATGGATTGGATGACTTAATATTGTTGAGTTGGCAAAACTCCCCAAAGTGATCTACAGATTCAATGCAGTCCCTACCAAAATTCCCAATGGCCTATTTTGCAGATATGGAAAAGTAGATCCTGAAATTCATATGGAATTGCAAGGTACCTAAAATTACCAAAATGATACTGAAAAAGAATAACAAAGATGGACGTCTCACAATTCCTGATTTCAAAACTTGCTGCAAGGCTACTGTAAAAAAAACCAATATGATATTGGCATAATGATTCAAATTTAAACCAATGGGGTAGAATTGAGAATCCTGAAATAAACTCATACATCTATGACCCTATAATGTTGAACAAGTTGCTGAGAACTTTCAATGGCTAAGAGTAATCTCTTCAATAAATTATAATGGATTGGCTGGATATAGACAGGCAATAGAATGAACTTGAACTCCTATTTCACAACATATATAAAAATCAACTCAAAATATATCAGTGACTTAAATAGAAGAGCTAAAATTATAAAACTCTTAGAAGAAAACATGGTACAAATTTTCATGATCTTGACTATGAATCCATGGCAGTAGATTCTTAGATATGACACTAAAAGCATGAGCAGCAAAAGAAAATTGGGTATATTAGACTTCATCAAAATTAAATACTCTGAGTATCAATGGACATTATCAACTCAGTGGAGAGTCAATCTTTAGAACAGGAGAAACTATATGCAAGTCATATATCTGATAAGAGTTTATTATCTAGAATACATAAAGAATGCTTACAACTCCACAACAAATAGACAAACAAACCGAAAAAAAAAAAAAAAAAGAGAGAATCAAGAGTTTTGTCTCTGGAGGAGAGTGATTCCTCTTAAGGGTAAGAGAATAAACATCCAAACACCTTAAAAAAAGGTGGGCAAATGACTCGAACCAGCATTTTGCAAAGAAGATATACTAATGTTCAACAAACATTGGAAAAGATGCTCAACATCATTAATCATTATGGAAATGTAAGTCAAAACCAAAATAAGGTGCTATTTGGCACCCAATAGGGTGGCTTTGATGATGAGGATAAAAATAAGAATAAAAAAATAGGAATTAGAAGGAGAAGGAGAATGAAAAGAGGAGGAGAAAAATAACAAGTGTTGGTGAGGATATGGAAAAGTTGGAGTCCTCATACATTTCTGGTGGGGATATAAAATCATGAAGCACTGACAAGCAGTTTAACAGTTCCTCAAAAAGTAAACAATTTCTATATGACCCTGTAATTCCACTCCTGGGTACAGATCCAAAATAACTGAAAAGATACTGAAACAAATACTTGTAGAAGAATGTTCATAGTAGCACTATCCACAACAGTCAAAAGATGGAAGCAACTCAAATGTTCATCAAGTGATGAATAGAGAAACAAAACTTGGTATACACATTCTTAATTAGTCGTTAAAAAGGAATGAAGTACTGACACATACTACAATTGTGAATAAATCTTGAAACCTATGTGAAAAAAGCCAGACACAGAAAGGTCACATATTGTATAATTCCATATATATGAAAGAGCCAGAATGGGCAAATCCATAGTGACAGAAAGCAGATGGGTGGTTGTCAGGGGAGTGAGTGGGGGTTGAGGATGGGAGAGTGAATAAAGAGTGACTGCTGAAGAGGTACGGAGTTTTCTTTTGGGGTGATGAAAATATCTTGGAACTAGATATCGAGTGATGGTTGCACAATGTTGTAAGTGTACTAAATACCACAGAATTGTGCACTTTTAATGGTTAATTTTGTGTTCTGTGAATTTCACCTAAAAATGGCACTGAATTACCATTTTTTACCTATCAGATTGGCAAAAATTCAAGTTTTACAGCATTTTCTGTTGCGAAGACTTGTGGTGAAACAGGTGCTTTCATAAATCGCTGATGGGAATGCAAAATAGTATAGATTCCATTGAGGGTAATTTGGCAATAGCTAGCAAAATTAGATGAGCATTTACCCTTTGACTCAGCAACCCACTTCTAAGACTAGATCCCATAGATGCATGCAGTAGAAAAAACACCAAACGATGTATGCACAAGGCTATTCAGTGGAACTCTTTGTAATATAATAGCAAAAGAGTAGAAATGGGATAACTCTCTATCAGTAGGGACTCAATTGAGTAAGTCAGGGTTCATGCACACAATGGGGGGCTCTCTGTCTGTAAAAAGGTTGACACACTGCTGTGGAGAAAATTGCTGAGGTGGGTTGCTCCGTGAAAAAAATCAAGGTAAATGTTCAGAATAGGCAAAGCTATAGAGACATGAAATAGGTTAGTAGTGGCCTATGGCTGGGAGGAGGGAGACCAGGAGATGGGCAGATTGGGGGTCTGGATAGTTGAAAATATTCTAAAATTTAGTGATGATGAATGTACAACTCTGAAAATTTAAAAAAATATATTGAATTGTATAATTAAATGGGTGAATTTTATAGCATGTGAATTATATCTCAATAAAGTTGTTACAGAAAAAGAGAAAAAGGGATAGATTTGGTATGTGAACCCTGGACTCTGTCAGATTGCATATAATCAGTGATTGAGCTACAGTAAATAGTCCAGAGGCAATGGTTCAGGTTAACAGAGATTTTCAGAAAATATTGCTATTTGGGTGAGAGGAAGTGATTTCAAGTCTAGGGTATATTAACAAGTCAGGGAAATAATTTTTGAAATAAAACAGGAAGTGATTCCTCATCTAGAAGGCCAAGAACCAAACTATTGGTTCTTGTGAACGTGAAATGGGTCTAGAGAGTTATTTGAAACCTCACCCGATGAAAAAATATTTCAGGTTGGCTCCTGAAGGGACAGAAAAGCCAATGAAAAATTACCAGCCAAAAGTGTAAGTAAGTTGATCTGGTATCTAATCTTGACAGGATTGTCTATACTGTAGATGATTTATAAAGAAAAAGTCCAGAAGATTCCACAAGGGAACATTACAAATAAAATTAGAAAAGGTGCCTAGGAAAGAGCTAGGCTTGTTGGCCAACTTTTCTTTGTTTAATCACATCTGAATCTTTATTCTCAGCTAGAATTCCTGTGGAATGGGTTATTTGTGCACTTTTCACAGTCAACAAATTGGAGGAAAATGAAAAAACTGAGGTGAATCCAGTGGCACAGAAAGTGATGGTAAAAGAAAAGAGTAAGCCAAATTCTTGGAGGCTGCAAGATGTCAGATGATAATATAAGTAGACAAAAAGTAGTTCATTATAAATTAGCCAACAAGAATAATTTTGCAGTGATTTAAAGCAATTAGAGTCACAGCATCACATTAAAATCACTTTAATATTCAAATTATCTGTCACCTGTCAAAACAAGTTTTTAGAAAGAATAGCTTTCATGTGAAATATTCCATAGTAAATTCAAGGACATTCAATCCTTGATTATATTTTCATGAGTGAAGGGCACATGAATGAAATGAGTCCTATAGATAATTTGACTGATTTTTATATAGTAGGTACTGATGATTGAATATTTGTGGGGTTAATTTATGATTAAAATTTACTTATGCACCTTAAAATTCATACACTGGATAAGATGTGCACAGAGAAATGACTCACCTTTAATCTGGCAAATTAGATTTCTTGATTTTAAGGAGTCTATATCAGATGCTTTCTAAAGTAGTGTTTTTAAGGGGCACCCGATACTGATAGGGTGAGCTGGTATGGAAAGAATGATCATTCCCTTTTTTTAGAACCCTGACCAATATCTGAGACAGTCCACTTAAAAAAAAGGGGGAGAAATCTTGTTTCAATGATAAACATTTCATAGGAGACCTTACGATTGCAAATCAGAGAAAATATGAGTTTTCTCATTCCCTCACCTTACTTCCTCCTCAGAACATTTTGGATGCTTCCCAAGTGTTATTTCATATGCTAAAATCCAAGATGTAATAGGTTATTATATTTCCTTGTTGATTTTAACTCTAAAATATGGATTCAGGATTAAACTCTGCTGCTAGTTTAGCTTCTTTCAGCATGTTATCTTTTTTTCAAATGTTATCCAAATGGAACACAAATGTTCTCTAAGAATTCACAGGAGTAAAAAATATTTTTGATGGTTTGCTTAATGTTTTAAAATTTGTTCTCATTTTCCCTACTGTATAGAGACAATCTAAAAGCTATATTTTAAATCTGAGGAAAGAAATCCCACATGCCAGAGAACAGGAAATTTACTTATTTAATTTGTGATGGTTGAAAATTATTATCTGGACGTCATGATATGACAATTACTTTTTATAAACAGTAATTATTCTATCATTACTGTTGTTATTGTTATTACATTATTGCATTTTAAGAAAATTATCTTAGTAATTTGCTTTTTCAGGTAAAATGTTGTCTTCTTGGTAGGTTTCATTATACCAAGCCATGAGCTTCTAAATGTTTATATTTCACTTGATACACAATCATTTCGTTAGTATTCTTTATGAAGAGCTTTCACACGTTAGTCTACTTTAACATTAATCAACAGTATACAATTTATATCTGAAATCTAGGTATGTCTCACAATTAACACTGTGTCTGAATTGTTTTATTTTTTATCTTTTTAAATGAGAAATGTATTTCTCATTAACTTTATTATTCTTCAGCATAGATTTTCAAAACTAAATTGTGTTAAAAAAATACATTTATACTAGGGCTTTAATGGTTGGCATTTCTTCTTTTTTTATTTTCTAAATATTTATTGTTTATTTACTATGTGCAGTTATTAGTCTAAGCAGTGAAAATGAATGGTAAGCCAAATGAAAGTTGTCTGAGCCCCTCTGGCGGCTATAAATTCTGTTATATAATGAACTACAGAAACATAATTTTTAAATTTTTGGCTGTGTTGGGTCTTCGTTGCTGTGCGCGGGCTTCTCACTGCGGTGGCTTCTCTTGTGGCGGAGCACGGGCTCTAGGCACGCGGGCTTCAGTAGTTGTGGCATGCAGGCTCTGTAGTTGTGGCTCGCAGGCTCTAGAGCGCAGGCTCAGTAGTTGTGGTGCACGGGCTTAGTTGCTCCGCAGCATGTAGGATATTCCTGGACCAGGGCTCGAACCTGTGTCCCCTGCATTGGCAGGCGGATTCTAAACCACTGTGCCACCAGGGAAGCCCCAGAAACATAAGTTAGGAAAAATAAGGGGTGCTGTAAATGTAAAAAGGGGAACTGATCCATCATTGATGTAATGATATCAATAAATGTCCTGAATATGTAAAGTTTTAGTTGACCTCTAAAAGAAGAATAAAAGAGTAGGTGTTGATAAATAGATGGAGGGATCCCATGTTCTAGGAATGTGGAAAGTTCCAAGGGAAAGTGAGAAAATACTAGCTGCAAATCACTAAAAGGAAGTTGATATCAACTCCATCTTGACATTATCCGAGAGTATCTTACAGTGACTTTATCGGTATCTCACTGCTGACCAGATGGAAGTATTGTTGGTGGGAATGTAAACTGGCACAGCCACTGTGGGAAGCAGTATGGAGGTTCCTCAAAAAACTAAAAATAGAGGTACCATATGATCCAGCAGTTACACTCCTGGGTACATATCTGGAAAAAAATAAAAACACTAATTTGAAAAGATATATGTACCCCAGTGTTCATAGCAGCACTATTTACAATAGCCAAGGTATAGAAGTAACCCAAGTGCCCGTCAACAGATGAATGAATAAAGAAGTGGTAAATATATACAAAGGAATATTAGTCATAAAAAAGAGTGAAATTCTGCCGTTTGCAGTAACATGGATGGACCTGGAAAATATTATGCTTAGTGAAATAAGTCAGACAGAGAAAGATATCACTTAAATGTGAAATCTGAAAAATAATACAAATGTATATAGCAAAAGAGCAACAGGCTCACAGATATAGAAAACAAACTAGTGGTCACCAGTGGGGAGCGGGAAGTGGGGGGCATGTTAGGAGTATGAGATTTAAAAATATAAGCTGCTATGTATAAAATATGTAAGAAACAAAATATATTGTATAGCACAGGGAATTATAGCCATTATCTTGTAATAACTTTTAATGGAGTATAGACTGTAAAAATACTGAATCGCTATGGTGTAACCTGAAATTAATATAATCTTGTAAGTCAACTATGCTTCAGTAAACAACAACAAAAGAACTTGGTCTGTCTGATGCTAAACCTCCTGATGGTATAAATAAATACAAAATCTTTATCACAATATGGAAGATTTGTCATGATCTGGCCCCAGCCTCCCTTTCAATCTAATTTTCTATTCCATCACATTATATAACCTACATTCCTGACAAATAATATGGGAAAATCTTAGAGGTCATAAACCAAATTTTATTTACCTTTCTATCTCCCTCAGGATCTGGCAAAATGTCTTGCTCTAGTAGGAACTCAATAAATATTTATTAAATTTTCATTAAAATTTCCATTGCCATGGAAGTGTAGTTTCATCTGTAAAAAACAAAACAGATACTACTTATCAGATAGAAAAGCAGAAGAGTTTTTGTGTTGTTTCAATTATTAATTTGTTTTGAGAATAAAAACCAACTTAGCCAAAATAATATAATAAATAAATATTCTGTGAAAATTATTGCATAACACAGAGTGGTTTTCAGTAAAAGTTTAATTAATCCTTTAGCAAAATAAGTATGGTGTCACGTATGTAAAGCTATTTGAAATATTTTAAATTTTTGTTTTCATAAACACATAATTTATTTCATTTTGTTTTGTTTCACATAGTTTATAAGAAGGCTTAAATGTTAAATATGTTTGGAACTTGGTGATCTATGAATAAAAACAATAATTAAGGTTTCTTTATCTCAGAAACTCATTACTGTTGTCTGAAATTCTGTCATTTGCTTTATGTAGTCAATTTGTAATGGGGAATTGTCATGTAAATGAATAAACGGATAAGTTCACTTTTCAATTATACTAACAAATTATATTACTAAATAAAAAACAGATTTCCTAATTATAAAATGCAATTGAGATATTATTTGAGATACATTCTTTAGTAAAGTTTCTAATGAAATTCTAAAGCCAGATGGTTGGTATTTTTATCATTATGAGATGATTTACATTCTTGGTGTTCTGTGGTTTTGTTTTATTATTCTCTGTGCTGTGTCCCTGGTGAATTTATGCTTTCTAACCAATTATGTAACTCTAAGCTCGGTTCACTTAGGGAGGAATCTGTGGCAAAGCTTAAGACAACAACTTTGTCTTTATGCTTCACCATGATGAGGAAAGAGTTTTTATTACTCCTCTGCTGGCGGAAGGGGTGGGGTGTGGGTACCTCACTGATGTTGTGCTAAGTACATTAAATGAATTCCTTACTTAAACCCCACAATAATCTTTTAAGGAATGAATTCTTTCTGTTCCTATTTAATATGAAGAAAGTGGCATTCCTCTGGTCACACAGCAGTAAAAAATCCTGGGCTGCTTTTCTCCTATAATTTTCAGGTTCACGTAGTTGGAATCTTCTGAGTTAGCCATTAAGCTCTTTTGCTTCTAAGGGAGGTAGACCCACCAGCTGTGTTTTTAGGTTGAGCAAGGTGAAAGGTGCTCACACTTCCATTTTCTGTTTCTGTGACCTTGAGAAATTTATGTAATCTTTCAGTTTCATTCTCTAAAAAGTGAGGATAATAATAGCACTTATCTTTTGAGGTTATTGAGATAGATAAATAGCATAAAGTGTGTAAACCATACTGCCCAGTGCCTTGCACTGAATCACTTTTACTGTTATTATTCTTAATGGTAGAAACACTGAAACAAGTAACCTAGTCAGGACTTGAGGCTTTTCCCCAACAGCCTGGTTTAGGTGAGTTGTCTCTAATCTAGTCATCTGTGTAATCAGAATAAATTTACTACCTCTAAGGATTTCCATGAAGATTTTAAACTGATAGTGTATATAATGCTCCTAGGATAAAGTCTGACATAGGTCTTTGTATATATTGGTTTCTTACTCTTCTCTGTGTGAATTACCTTGGCTACAATCTTAATATATGGGGAATGGAGCCATCGGAAGATGCAGGGACCACCAACTGAGTTTAAAAATCTTTATGAGTTTTTAAGTCTGTGTGGAATACTATTTGGGTAACAGTATTTGGACTGGGAGAGATATTCTAAGGTACCAAGTTGCAAGTGTACAATTTATGTGGCTTTTCAGATTAATATGTTATAAAGGAACTTGGCCACTAACATGCCAATTCTGCTTTTAAAAGTTTAACAGCATTGAATAATGAAATAAGATCCTGTGATTTTAATGTCTTATAGTGCAAATTTCACAACCTTTTGAAATACAGCCTTTTAAATTAATTTTAGCCAGAAAAAGTACCTTAAAGTATGTAGACTTATTTAAGTAATTCTTTAAACATATTAAACAATGATCTATTAAACTGGCCTCAATGAAAATATAGCTATATTAAAGAACTTTGATATTGAATATGAAATTTTTTTTGTCTCTGTGGAAAGGCCCTATTAATTGCCAAGTAAGATCTGTGAAAATACTGTGTATAAGTAAGCATTGATGTGATCAGCCACACTAAAATCAATTTTGGTGGTCAGTTGTAAAAATTTGATGATAAAAATGAAATGTAGTTTTATAGAAACAGTTTAAAATCATTATTTATACAAAATGGATTACTAAACTCTTTATATCATTTAAAGATATTGTCATTTAGCAGAAATTTATGTTTTATTATTTTGACTAAAAGTTTTATATTAGTCCATTGAATCATATTCAGAGATCTGAATCATTTGTAAAATTTCTAGGAAATAATCCAAGTGTTTTAGATTATGAATATCCCATATCTGAACAGTGGGATTACAACATATGTTTTTTTAACTGAAGCCAGCTATATATGATCACTTGCTTATATCTATATTTTTAAACACTTAGACTTTGCATATGTATTCTGCTAAACACTACAAGTCAGTTTATATATTATTAATTTATATAGAATATCACTCAACAGGCTAGATTTTGTACTTCAAGGGTTATTTATAAAATTATGAAGGGAAATTTTTACCATATGTGCCGTACATACTTGTTTTAGAACCTAATAAGGTAAAATGAGTCACCTCTGGGTTGGAATTCAACATTTGTGTAAAACAACATAATTTTTGATCAACATTTTACTACTGTACAACACTACAGAAAAAATGTAAAAATTTTCAGTAACATAAGAAAATGTATCAATTGTGTTTTTTAGTTGTTTGATTTTTTTTGTTATTTTATACTTTTCCTTTGAAGAGTACCAAACCTGAGGCCTTTTAGTTGATAGCAAGTTGATTTAATATTATAACCGTCTCATTGATAGAGTTAACTAATTATTCTTTGTCTATAAATTCAAACACTGTGGAAGCAGCTAAAATAAATATTCATAAACACTCTAAAATCAAATATAAAATTTTAAATAAGATGTAAAGAAACTGTATTCCCATCACAGTTCAGAATATTTCTGTTGACTATAAATAATCAATTTGATTAGTCAACACAAAAGAGCAATATATACCAACATTTTTCTTGGCAAAGGAGGTATAACAATGAACAAAACAAACAAAAAAATCATTGCCTATAGGAGCTTTCATTTAGTGGGAAAATTAGGCAAAAAGCAAGGAATAGTTAACATAATGGTATGAAAAATGGTGATGTGTACTAAAGAGAAAAATAAGAGGGGTTTTAGAAGGAGGTTAGGGAGTTGAATAAAAGAAAATACTGGTTTTGCAAAATTAAATAGAACAGTCAAGGAAGATTTCATTGAAAAAGTGACATTTTATTAAGTATCTGAAGGTGGAGAGGGAGTCAGCCATGCAAGTCTATGAAGGAAGAACATGTTAGGTAGAGGAAACAGAAGTGCAAATGTCCTGAGGCATAGAACAGTTAAAAGGTCAAAGTGAGCCAAGAGGATAGTAGTAGATGTTGAAAACAAGACAGCAGGGCCAAAATGGAGTTGCTTATGCTAAGCTCTACGTCACTACCTTTGAGTGATCTACCTAAAAAGCAAGGATTTTGTAACTTACCAAATAGTTTACTGTGCTTCATATTGTTTCTGAGTTTTTCACCCTGAGCAACTTGGAAAATAAAATTGTTTTTTGCAGAGATGATGAAGAAATAGATTTGCGTTGGGAGGTGGGGGAGTGGAATAATCAGGTGCTCAGTTTTCAGTATATTGGTTTAATAGTTCTATTAGATACTCAGGTGGAGATATCAAGTAATTAAGTTGGTTACATGAGCTAGATGAGGAGAGAGCTATGGGCTTGAGATAATAATCTAGGAGATTTCAGTATATTTAAAGCAATTACGAGTTCACCAAAGATTTGATAGAAATTAGAATGTAGATGAAAAAGAAATCTGAAGAGTAAACTCTGGGCCCAGCAACCTGTAGGGTTTGGGAATAAACAAATGATTGAGAAGCAGACCCTAAAAAAAAAGAAGAAAGACAATGAGACCATGGGTTACAGAAATTGAATGAAAACAGGAGGTGGGAGTGAGTGATCAACTCTTACTAATGGAGCAGGGAGAAGGGGAATAGAGAACTGATTTTAATCTAAACCTTTAGTTCAGAATTGTCAAATTCAAGGGAATCTTATGTTATTCAACACAATAAAATTATTTTACAAATTAAAACTACATGTTCAAGAATGCCAAATAATTAATTCTCAATCTACTAATATGGAAATAAAATTTTCTGGCACTTGAAGAAAGAGGAGATTGTTCCTGGCCCTTTTAAAATACCTCTGAGACAGAAACAGCCACTTTTTGGGGAGATTTGTGTTACTGTTACTTCATACTGTGCTCATTATCTCATCTGCTTTTTATGTTATTTTTGGGGGAGGGATATTTTCCCTGCTTGATTTTAGACATTTGCTACTAAACTCTTAAGTGTAGAACTTGGTTGGCATATTGAAATTTTTTCCTTTGACCTCTTAATTAAATCTGAAGTTTACCAGCCTCTTTTTGGTCATTTGACCCCTTGTAATTCCTCTTGTTTCAGTTTTACTGAGCACCTCATTTTGACAGGTAAGACTGGTATTCTTATGACATGATAGAATATTTAGCCAATTGACATTTAAATCTCAGACTGCTGGACATTTTCCTTAACTTCCTAGCCCTTAACATGCTTTTATGAAAGAAGAAAAAAATCCTTTTGGCCACATTAAGGGTCTCTCATTGTTTGGTGTCATCATGTGACAAGTTCTGATCAATGATCTGTTACAGGAAGTGTGACGATTTAATTGCCAGCACAAGGTCGTCTAAAGCTTTTCTTACTCCTGCACATCAATGGAACTTTGAGATGGTGGTTGCTCTGTCAGTCTGGGCTCCTGAGAAACTAAGGTAAGCAGAGAACTCTCTTCCCACCTGCTGACCTGTGATAGACATGTAATAAAACACAAAATATACCTTTGTTGCTTTAAACCCCTTAGTTCGAGATAACATTTCATTTTTTGTTTTGTTTTGTTCTGTTTTTTAAAGTACAGTGTAACCCAGCTAATCTGGCTGAAATAGTTTTGTAGGAAGTCTGCTTCCACAGTTTTTCAGAGGATCTAGAAATCAGTGATCAGTGATGGTTTTTATCATTTACATTAATTGTTAAGGACATTTTCACATTTCTAATTTTTATTGTAAAATATTGGTTTATTTGTAAATATATTTGAAAAATTTTAAAAAATGAAGTTAATAAATTTTAAATAAAGCCATCATTGGTAATATCAATGTATATTATCATTGTATATCAATTACATTTAGTAATTATTTTAATGTTTTTCTTCTTGTTTATTTCAAAGTTGTTAAGATATTACTTTAGAGTTAAAATAAAATCCTCATAATAGCTCATCTTTTTTGAGCATTAATTACCTTCCAAACACTGGTCAAAGAGCTTAATGTGCATTAATTTATTAAACGGATTAGCTACATTTGGTCCTGTCCAAACGTTTATTGAGACATTTCATCTGCCAAAAAGTTTTTGATATTTGGTGCTATCCAAAACATCCATTGAGATATTTGACCCATGCCAAAAAGTCTTTGAAATTTGGTCCTGTCCAAAACGTCCATTGAGACATTTGGTCTATGCCAAAATGTCCTTGAAATTTGGTCCTATCAAAAACATCCATGAGCATATTTGGTCCATGACAAATGGTCCTTAATATTTGAGCCCGTTAAAAATGTCCATGCTTAGAAAACATCCCTGGGTTCAAATAGCCCCTAACATTTATTTATACTTTTTGTTGACAGGATTAATACATAAATACTATTATGTTTTATTGGTCCAATAATTGTGTTGTGGTTGTATTGCCAATAATAACCCTTCTTGCCTTGGTAGACTTGGTAATCACATGTAGGGCTAAGTAGATGGGTCAGGGTTTGAATCTTGCAGAAGAGTGTAATTTATATTAACTATATATACTGAGGAAGAGTCGTACAGTTTGAGAAATGCACAGAGGACGACAAGTCCAGGACAGGATCTCACAATGCATGATGTGTTAATATGCTACTGGGCATTTGTTTGGACGTGGCTTGATCATTCAATAAGTGTAGAGTTTAAAAGGAGGAACTTGGTCAAGTTGCTATGTAAAATGGGCTGGAAACACATTGAGGTGAACGCTTTACAGAGAGTCTCACTTGTTTGGGAGGAGTGGGAATGGGTATGGCTCTCCTACTCCTTAGTGGTTGAGTGTAATAGACACTTTGAGGGTGATACCAGGCATCTAATTAATCCTTCTACAATCATTCCCAAGGTTAATGGGCAATATTTCCCTTGAATTGATGTCTTATAAAGGTATGATAGCAGTAGACCACAATAAGTGTCTGCTGCTATTCAGAGAGGTTTTAGTGGGTGTGACTCCCACACATACCTGCTAATCAGCATGGACCATCACTGGCTGGTACCTACTTACTAGCTGATTCAGTCCAGATGAACCTGGAGTTGAATCCATAAGACATTAGTAAGGTTTTTCCTACCTAGGCAATCCATCCATCCATCCATCCATCCATCCATCCATCCATCCATCCGTCCATCCATAACCATTTTTCTGTTGCTTGTCAATATGACATCTTTATTTGAAAATTCTTAGTGGAATATGGCAGAAATAGTAAACTCACAAAAAAAAAAGCCAATGCTACCTTATAATGGCTTTTGTTACCTTTTCTATTTCTTTAACAGAGATAGGAGTAAAAGGTACAGTTGTTGTAAAGAGAGGGGGACCTGCAATGTCCAGTGTACAACTAGTCAGGATTTGGATACTATTACAATCATTCTAGATGGGACAGGAAAACATCAGCACAAAGTTGGTATTGAAGAGGAAGTAAGGAAGACTGAATAGGTTAAAATGACAGGCAGAAGAAGGACCAAATGCACTACCATCGCAGATACTTCAAAGAACTCTCCATGATATTCATGATGAAGGTCAGAAAGAAACTCATTAAAGTAGCAAGTAAATAGAATTCAAAACAGACAACAATCTTTGCATGGAATTGAAATTCCAGAGGAGTGTATAGTGACCAGATGTGGAGCATTTTTTATGCATGATTCCAGTGCTTAAGATGATGAAAGAATTATTTACACAGCTTATGACAATATTTGATGTTTAAGTGCCAATACCACACTATTCAGTGATGGCACCTTCACAATGGCACCAAAACAGTTCACTCAGTTATGTATGTGCACCGTGTAGTATTGGATTACAGTATGCCACTGATTTATGTACTAACAATGAAAAGGCCAGAAGACACTTACAGATATAAATTTGAAAAAGTACTTGCATTTGCATAAGAAAGAAATCTCAGCATTAACCCTTCATTATGCATGATGGATTTTGAGATTGCAAATATGGATGCAATTTGACTATTCCTACTAAATGTACACGTAAATGTTGATCGTTTCACTTTTCACAGTCACTGTGGTGAAAAATATCTTATTTAGGTCTAACATGTGAGTATATAAAAATGGAAAATAACACATGTAAGTGCATCCATGTTGTTTGGACTTCCATTTTTTTGTGGCTTTGGAAGATGTAATTGAAACTTCTAAGTACATTGTGGGGCATGCAGAAGAACATTTAGATGACCTATTGTATTATGTTGAGACAGTGTAAGATATTGTGGAAGATATTTTGTGGGTGCAGGTTGTAGAAGAACGCAGAAAGTCTAATGGGACCTGCACTCTGAACCACTAGACTAGATTCCTGTGTGACTAAATAGTCCTTATACCCATTATTTTAGATGTTTTATAATGCACTTGACATTTGGCTGATATTGAACATTAATATTCTTTCCAATATTTTACATGAATAATTTTGAGATAAACATTGGATAAGCTTTCCTCTTTGTGGTTCAGAATATTTCCATGACTTAGGTGCCTAGAAGTGTCTATTCTGATTTAAAGAACATAAGCTTTTTTTTAGCACTTGAATAAAAAATTCCATATTGATATTTTTCTAAATTATTGTATTAAAGAACTGCCAGCAGTATATGAAAGAGTCCCCATTGAACGGATGTGGATCTAAACCAGCCTAGAATCATGGGTAAATATAGTGTAGGATGGACTAAGGCTATTTCAACATTGAGACTAGAAGTATGTGAAGGACAATATTAAATTACACAATTTCTTTATTATGCCTACCTTGTGACTTTCTCAAAAATCTACTTTCAGTACATGTATTTATAAAATATTCATATTCTGCATTCACATTGACTTGATTAAATGTAAAATAACAGTGTCCAATATTAGGAAATAAGCAAAATAACTGAAAAAAAACCCTGTGCAACACTGTATCAGACCTAAAGAGAATGTCACACTGTTCAATTTTAAATTAAAAGGACAAAATAAACTCATGATATAGTAGATAAGTGCAGGAGCATGAAGAAAATGTTTACCAGATTGAAATAACAAAGGAGAACAAATGAACCAAATCCAGGACTGAATAACAGAATTACTATGCTTCTTTTGTTAAGCATTAATTTTTCATAGGCTTTAAAAGGATTTGACTTATTTCTTGTGGTTATAGAATATACAAAATCCATTGCCAATGACACTCATTATGCATACAGAACCTGGTGTGTTAGCAATGAAGTGAACCAGAGAATAATGCTGGGAGAATCTTCTGCACTCTCTTCATTTAAATTGTAAGCAGAGTCAGAGGTTTGCTAGAAGAAAGAATATTCTACATTTTTGGTCTGCTTTTTCCAACTTTGCTAGAAGAGTTCTTGGTGCCAAAGTTTACATCATTGTTTAGCTGACCCCCTTCTTATGACTCTGCTGTTAGTCACTCTAATTTATTCTAAAACTGTGGAAAAAGAGAAAAAAAAATAGTTGAAAGATCTTAAGATTGTTTTGTAGATTTTATTTCTAAGAGGAGAATGTGTCCCAGTCAGTGTCTATAATAAATCTTGGTTGTTTGTGACAAATTACTTAAATTTTCTGATTCTAGGTTATCCATTTAAAAAATTTAGTAGTGTTAGTAACTGTTCTATTGAAAAGGTTGTTGTGAGTTTGTGAGCTTTAAATAAGTGTATGTGGAGATTTGAAAACCATAACAATTATGTAATATACAAAAAAAAATTGCCACAAGAAATCCAATATTTAATAGTTGTTTATTAAATCTCTTCCCCAATACTATATCTGCTGTGTAATTAGATTTTTAAAATTCCATTCATAGCATGATCTGAATGGCTTTTCATAATATTTTAGACCATATTGTTTTGTTCTTCTCTGAAAGGGACCACTGGGATATTTGACAATGAGAGAAAAATAGATATCTTCTAGTTGGGATAAAAGGTGCCATTATAAGAATAGATTCCTTGAATAAGTAATAACAGAAATACACCTCTTTTTTCTAAATGTTATTCTCATAATATTTCCATTTATATAAAATGTATTTTTACTTCTATTATAAAATATAAAATCTGATATATAGTTAAGTGGTTTTACTACATTAGAAACCATTTGGGTCCAGATTTAAGCCTCCATATCTAGATCAAATATAACTATTTAAGAATATACTAATTGGTTATCCCAAATTCCAAAACTGATCTGAGAGTAGAGGTAGTTAGGAGCCATAGCCCCAGTGCATATCAGGCAAGTTAGTGTTAGCATTTAGTAGTTATTTCTTCCATATGCTGGAAGGCATTGTGCTTTTACGTATTGACATTTCCTTTGATACTTCCACAATATATGTTTCAAAGACCAAATAAAGTAGTTTTACAAAGTAAAATTTGGATTTTGATGTCTGCTCAGGAATGGATATAGAACATTAGAAACTTGTTTTTCTGTCCTGAATCTGATATTTATTCAAACTCTGTGGGAAATCCAAAAATAGATTTGCAAGTTTCTATTCATGTTTTCAAGGCCCTGAATGAGAAGTTAACAGGAACTTTCCTTCATCAATCATATTGTGGTGTGATTTCTAGCTTGAAACGTTGAGCCTTACACTGCAATAGTTGACTTAATGGAATAGGAATTTTGGTTTCTAGTTAGATTCCGTTAACATTCATGTAGGAACATGGTTAGAATTGAAGTCAGTTGTTGTTTTCCAGTTTCACAGATGTCCCTGCTTAAAATTTTAGTGTAATTTTCCTAATACCAATTCTCTTTATAATATACAATTTGAGAAAAAGATAAAGTAAAATTCAATATTTTTGCTGAGTATTATGATATTATTACTTTAGGTAAATATATCAGTCTAGGTATTAAGTATAAAAAAATAAGTTGCAGGTGTCTGTAATATACTGATTGTCAAACAAATAATAAGATCATGAAATTTGCCAGAAGATAATTCAGAATAACAAGGCACCATTTAAAACACACATACACCTGGGCCCCTAATGTTTATCTGTCTGTTTCTCCAAAAATCAAATTGAGAACTTGTTCACAGGAACTCATAAATCGAACCATGTTCTTATAAAAATGCAGCATAAAAATTAGGCATCTGGGTATCTGGAACTCAAACCCTCTTTAAACATTAAAATCAGTGCTTAAATTGCTTCTAAAAGTGAACAGGAAATGCGTCCTGGCTGTGTGTTTTATGTGGCCAGGAACCTTCTGTAGGTGGGCTGTCGAATTATCCAGACACTTGGTGTGAAACTGAACATATTCAAGATAAGTCGCAAATAGGTGTTGTTAAAATAATATGACCTGGGTCTTCAGTTTGATGTGTTTATTTGACAGTTTTCTAAAAAGGGGAAGTGAAATTGTCCTGTGCATTTTTCATAAGTCAGTTATTGTAAATACATTTATATTTGGCTCTGACTCTGTGTCTAACTAACAGCAAACTCAAATTGGAAAGAGCAAGACTGAAAGACGTATTTATTTATTTACTTTTAGTATCCACTATATGAGTTTTCAGACTCAACTGAATTTTAAAGGCATTTTATTCAGATCAATGAATATGGGGAGATAAGAGATAATTCAAAAGAATATTCTTTGAACTTTTAATTATCCCCTGCATCTATTTATGTATAGGGAGTCTGTGAGTACAAACATTTTTGTTACTGTTGTTATTTAATTTTTTACTACTATTTTAAGAATGCATTAAAATGTAAAGACACAGAGCACTTGCCTAATGGAAAAACAAGTAGAAAGAGTGAATTGTTTTACTGACTACTTACTATATTCATAACATGTCAAAATAAAGACGCCTCTTCTCTTTGTTATTTATAAGACTGAGGTTCCCTCCCATTGCCCTCAAAATGTGAGAGAAAATAATTCCTAAGTCACACTGCAAATATCACCATTCTAACATGGAATCATCTCCCTCTTCTCACTCAGGAGAGCAGGGGACTATGAGTGATGATGTTTCATGTCACTGCATGAGGCCTGAAGTCAATGTTTAGAACTGTCTCCAGAAGCCAAGGAGAAGGTTTAAGATGGGGAAGTATATATTAATTAGCAAAGCTAATGCCAAAAAAAAAAATCAAAATAAATAGAAGGTCATGAAAGCCAAATATTGAGTTTCACCTGAAAACCATGGATAAATTGAAAATAAAATAGATATAAGCATAGAAACTCCATCTATGTTACTCTCTGCAATGATAAACACCAAGCTGGAGACAGGCTGGGCAGGGCTTCTTTTCTTGTTGATCTTAAAGAGTCTAGATTCACCAGGTACAACCTGACAAGTCTGTTATGGAAAAGAGTATCGGTGATGCTTTCAATGTGTGTGATCACAATTATAATAGCAATAATAATGGTTAACAGTAGGTTATCTTAGAACAGAAAGGCAATCTTTCTCTGTGCTGGTCCTTCATCTCAACTATTGTCAGTGGAACCAAGTCACTTATGTGTATTATAAAAGTAACTTAAATGTGTTTTGATAGATCATTCACCTTTATAATTATTTTTGTGTATGTTAATACTAAAATCATATTATTTCTTGGTATACCCAAAATACCTTTTGGATAACTGTCAGTGGCAGCACTTGGTCCCAAGCTTTGGTTGTGGGGGAAAGGTTATAGATAAAGACTGGAAAAAATAATTCGTGGGCAAGGACTTAAAATTAAAAACCTATATTGAAAATAGTGCAAATCTAGAGACCAAAAATTCTTATATAGATTGAAGATTAAAAAATATGAATGAAGTTAAAAATTAGGAAACATTCAAGTATTAAAGATGAAGGGAAAATAAGAAGAAGACAGCATGGCATAACTGAATGTGTGGAGGCATAAGCTGTAGAGATAGGGGATCTAAACCTAGCTCAGCTTCTTACTAAGTATAATATATAAATCTCAGTTTCATCACCTAAAGATGAGATTCATAATAGGTAGCTTACTGGTTTGATATGAATATTAAATATAATTATATCAAGAGTATAACAAAATATTTTAGTAAATGGAGTAATTGTCTGGCAAGCAGTCAGTCACTAAATCAGGGAGTAAAAGTAAGAGTAAGAGTAAGTAGGAAGGAAGAAATTTTCCCAAGCTAGTGAGATGCAAAGTTCAGGGAGTCAGCAGGAGGCCAAGCAGTTTGCCCAGTAACAAGTAAACTTTGAGATGTATTTTTCTTTAACTATTCCATAGCTGTAGACAACTGTGTTAATTTCAACGTTTCTGCAGTATCCTGTAGTATTAGGTACTTTGCCTAAAATATAGAGGATGATCATGAAATGGCTTTAATGAATAGATATATGCATAGAGCAGATAATGCAGTGTAATGAGCATTGGGCTTTAAATGAGGTTCTTATTTCCAGTTCCAAGTAGGTCACTGGATAGCTGTGAGAACTTGAGCAGGTGATTTAATCCCTGGAAGTAGTGTGGTCAACTGATGAAACAGTTTTTAAAATGTAGCAGATTTAATTTTTACTCATAAACAAAATTTATTTTTAATCTTAGCTTTTTTTTTTTTTCTCTTAACTCTGGACATATTCCCCAAATGGCTATGGCTTAGGTTTCAAGTGCCAGTATTGGCAGTGACTCTTCATGACATCATTAGATGTGCTGTTCAAATAAAATAAAATTACCACTAACATATGTAAAATATAATTTAAGAAGTAACCAAAGTACACCCAAAAGATGTGGGATCTTAAAGCAAATATAAATGGTATTAATGTTATTTACACCATGTATTGCTCCTCCCAAAAAGGAAACTTAATGGATGAGGCGGTCACTGGGAGAGATTCCTTTCCTGTTAAAAACATAACATCATCATTAATTATCACTCTCTGTATAATCAACCACTGTAGGGCTGAAAACAAGTGATACTCTATCTGGCAGTATTCTGAACTCTGCACGTTTCATGTTGTAATTGGTGAAGTTGATCTTGTTAAGAAAAACTCAACATGGTTACAGAAGAATTAGAAAATAGGAATTTAAAAGCATCAAGCCGTGGATATACTGTCACATAATTTGATTTTTTTTTTGTTTTTTATTCAACAAATATTTATTGAGCAACTATCATGTTCTTGGCCATATTCTAGATGCTAGTGAGAATGAGATAGACATGACCCTTGAATGTGTCATTTCATTAAGTACTACAAGCAGGTGAACATGAAACACATATGTAAATGCCAACAAATATCAAATAATGATGAGTACAATCCAGAAAATTAAAATAAACTGAGGTAATTGAGAATAACTGAATAGTCACTTTAGATGGCCAGAGCAGATTTCTCTGGCTGCTATGTCAGTAATAGGTGACAGAATAATAGCAGTGATAGCTGTAAATGCCTTTACAGTGGTCAGTTGCAGGAAAGTGGCAGCTTGAACTAGATTTAGGTTAGTGAAAATGAGAAAATAAAAATATCGGTGCTATGTTTTGGTATAGTACTGAGAGGATTTACTCATATATTTAATGAGGGAACTAAGAAAGGAGGGAAACCAGGATAAAACACTAGATATTTTGCTTGAGCTTCTGGATCTATAGTTTTAATTACAGAGCTGGGAAAGACTGAGGGAGAAGAATTTGAAGGAGGTAAATAAGAGTTTTCTTGAGGAAGGTGCATTAAAGTTTAAGAATCCTCTTATATATCCAGTGGAGAGGTCAAGGAGACAGCTGGAGTTCAAAAGAAAGTTAAGAACTGGAGATGTAGATTTTAGAGTAGCCCATATATCTTAATAACTCCGCTTTTATTGATCCTCAAGGCATTGTGCTACTCCTCCTCTCAGTTTTGGTTTTTACAACCTAAAGCTTCCTTGGTTTTACGTTTTTTTAAACTTTGAATTCCAAAGACTTTCCCACCACTTACATTGGCTCTGTATCATTAACCTCAGGAAATTTACAGAACCTTTCCAGTACTTATAGTATAAAAAAATGGTTTCATGCATGAATTAAACAAAAGAACATTTGTGCCTGAGTCATGGGGCTCTTTCCAGTCTCTGGAATTTTGATTCTTTATCTGTAAAGAATAAAATTTGGTAGTGTTTTTAATTAACAAAAAAAAAAATCTTTGAAACTCTGGTTGAAAAAAAATGTCTCAAGTGGAACCTCAGGAAATATAAGTAAAACAGGTATGTTCTGTTTAAAGGAGGCTAGAAAAATTCAGCCTTTTAAGTCAACACTCTATGCCACTCATTTGGTACTCAGACCTGCCCACTTAGGGCTCTGCTTATGTGCCATATGATTAGATGGTATCTAAGGCCCCCTGTGGGACTAATGATTTTATTAGGTTATTGCCTCAGGATGGAAATATCTCCTATGGATTCAGCTGGGTCTGAATTAGTTTTAGACTGTTGCCAATTCCAGAATCTGCAGGTGGTAACCTACACACGTGGGAGCACCTGGATAGGCAGAGGTTAGAGATGGAGACAGAATCTGACAGTCAGAAATGTTCTGTGTAGTGCAGAGCAGTTGCTCTGTGATTTGAAACACATGGTACATAATCTACAGAATCCACAGACTGGAAGAACTACACACTGATAATTGAGATTTCACAGTGTGACATTGTGCATCTCCTCTTTTATTTAGAATCACTGGCCAGGGTGCTAATCTACATCAGGATTTTCTAAATAACTGAGAAATTAACCACTTATACTTTTTTTTTTTTTTTTTAACTGATCAAACTGCTTTCAGTTATACAAAATGAATAATAATGAATAAATGCATTATCTTCTCCAAACTTTAAGAGTACACATGGAATGTATTTTAGCAGCATTTCCTTTATGAATCTCAAGTTATTGCTACGAACAATAACATTTATGTTGTGCTGTAGATAGAGAAGAAGCTCTGTATATGTTAACAAGGTTTCAGAGGACTGACTAATTTAGCGTATAATTGTTTTACCAACTGTATCAATTTCTCCTCACAGGTTTGAGTTGTTTGTCTCCACTCTGGTTAACAGATGCCCTTAGGAATTATTCAGATGTATGTACTACTTTTCATCCCTGCCTTCAGTACTTTTCTGAAGTAAAAGGACTATCATTTCAAAGGCTATTGTAATCAGAGTGGTGATTGTTCTCTTCTCCCTGTTCATGCCATAAAATTTATCGAGCACCTTCTCTATGCCAGGAATTGTTCTACGTACTTGTCAGTAAACAAAATAAAAATCATTGCCTTATATTCTAGCAGTGAAGAGAGACAAAAACAAACAAAAAACAAAACAAGAAAGCGAAGACAGGTAAAAATACCTAAAAATAGGTAAAATATTGAGGATATAAGACCTTGTGCTATTTTAAAAAATGAAAAATAATGAAGGATACTAGAGATTGGGAATATTGGATGTGAGGAATGTTGGAGCAAGAGTGCAGGCTGCGATACAAGATGGACCTTATTAACACGGTGACTTGGAGCAAATATTTAAAGGAAGTGAGGGAATTAGTCGTGCAGACATCTGGGAAAAGAGCCTTCTAGACAGCAGGGAAATTAGCAAACTCCCTGTTTTGGGAGCATTCCTGGAACAACACAGAGGCTAGTGTGACTGGAATGAATAGTGCTGAGGGAATAATAACAGAAGATGAGGTCAGAGAGAGGACAGAACAGATAATGCAAAACTTCATAAGCCATTGTAAGAATTTAGGTTTTTATTTAAGTTGTGATTGATTCTCCTATTGGAGCATGCCATAAACTACAAATAGCACCTTTTCCCATCAGAGGTATCTTTAGTGCCATAATTCCTGCCAAGTCATATGACCCAAGTGGCAGGATTTCTTGTACCATGGCTGGACCTGCAGCAGAATTCATTCATGCTGTGGAACTGCTGGCCTGAAGCAAATAGACTGCAGACATTTCTCCATCAAAGATGAGTTTATTTGGAATCAGCAGAGAATTGCAATTCAGAATCTGCAACCACATGAGCCACATTCAAGTCCCTGCATGGCAAGGGAAGGAGAAAGCTTTTATAGAGAGAAAAAGGTAGTTGGGAGGGTCATAATAAACAAACAGCCCATGGCTTTTCATTGGCTGAGTCCTTGTCAGGAAAGAAGAGGAGTCTTTCTTTTTCCACTGGGCTCTGCTGTTATCACAGGGTGTGAGATTTCCCCCCCTTTGGTCTCCCACCTCTATTTAATTGAGGTTTCTGTTTATTAATTTTTACAAACAGCTTTTCTTGTCACTCGGTGTATGGCTGGAGAAGTATCATCAAGCACGGATAGGCTGCTTTCAGAACCCAGAGAAGCCTGTCAGGTGTTGTGCTTCCTCCTTAATTATTAGCCTGTGTGAGATGCAATGATATATCCTTTAAGTTGGAGGTGATATCCCAGCATCCTGAGGATCACTAAATTCCCTAATACTCCACTGATGCAGCAGGCCCCTGAAACTTCATAGTGTTTATGTCTTTTCCTCAGGAGTATGTGTTTTACTAAGGCTTCCTATTTATTTGACATTTCCTTGTTCATTATATCCAGTCAATGTTCTGTAATTGGTAAAACGGATATTCTACAGAACGTCCAGGTGGTTTAGGTCTCTTTGGACTATATTATGACAGATGGCAGAAGGGTTAACTTAGCCTGGAGTAAAATTGTAAATGTGTGCTATATTTTTCATCCCATTTGATTGTGAACTGCTTCTGATTCTCCTTCTTCAGAGGTAAAAAAGAAAGTACTTGCCAGATCAATGACCCCATACTATGTACCTGAGTCTTTGTTCATTTTTTTCTAGCAGATTCCACATCTGCCATAGCAGCTTCAACTGGGGTTCTATATGGCAAAGCTTGATCATTGGTGTCTGCTACTATTCATCTTCTTTTTGTAGTAGGAGGAATGAACTGAGGTATGATAGCTCCATAGACTTTTTATTGGGTTAGCTTCCTTCGAAATCCCAATTATTCATCCTTGATTTCTTTTTGTTATATTACTGTGGTGATCTATTGTTGGCTACCCATCTATCTTGACCTATCCTCTATTAATTGTCGCTATAGTTCTCTGAAGTTAGGCCTGCCTGCTGCCTTCAAATGTTTCCACTCTTTGTTATCATTGGGCCTATTTTTCTTTGAAGGCTAAGTGTTACCACTTGGTCTCTATCAGTTCAGGATTCTATCATGCCATTGCTATCAGTGAGCCCAGTTCAATAACAACATCTCCTTCAGAGATGCTGTTGTCTACAGGAGAGAGCCTTATTGCTTTGGAAAATAGTATATTCTAGGGTGTCCCACAGAAGATAATTGGCTGAAATTTTCTGATGTTATATGGTATATTCACTCTAGCATGCACACTTCTCTGTGGCTTTTTATCCTTGTCTCTACGATCTGCCACATCTGTTCTGGTCTTTCTACAACATTTAAGGTGGGACACCCCTTTCAGCAAGCTTCCAGTTTCCAAACCCCAACTTAGCAGCAGTATATTAATTTCATTTTTCTGAGGTCCTCGCCACAGAGTTAAATACTGCAAGGAATGCTCCCTTATTGATAAACTCTCCTTTGTTCAACTTCCTATCCCTTTGCCCTATATTCATCATTTTCAAAATTCATTTCCGTAAATACACAGGAAGCTGCTGCTTTCTGAACATGTTGGCTGGGTCCTCCACTCCTGTTCTTCTGGGTATAACCCTTTCACCACGGGAATCTCAGCACTCCCTGGGAAATGTTGTGACTCAACCATAGTTACTGGTCTAGTGACCAAGAAGGAAGGAAGGAAGGAAGGAAGGAAGGAAGGAAGGAAGGAAGGAAGGAAGGAAGGAAGGAGTATATCCTCAGGAGTGCATGTGTGGTCTTGCAAGGAAGAGACCTCTGGATTATTGTTAAACAAGAGTCAGAAATTGGGTCACATCTGCAGATTTTCAAGTGCATTGAGCCAGATGTGTACATCCCAAGTCGCAGATTACCTTCCATCCCAGTTAATGCTTGAATCGAGAATTAAACCTTCCCTGAAACTCTGCTACCCTTATAATGACATTCTGTCCCTTGGCCTCAACTTCATCTGTTCCTTAGCTCTGGGAGAAGAGGATCTTTTTATATACTGACAAAAAAGTCCTCTAATTTTTACACTTCACCTTAAATTACTGAGTAATTACCCTAAGCTCTTCATTGTTTTCCTCCAGTGCATTCATTGTCCTATATAGTTAGTATTTTCTCTAATTTCTCAAATACCTGATGTATTGTATACAAGACTGTGTTCTCTTTTACTAAGATTATTCTATGTCTGTGAAATATATAACAATGTCACCACGAGAGTTTACCAGGGGCTATCAGTACTCTACCACCAGTGCTAGCGTACTCATGCTAGTCAGCCAGTTGGTGATTCAGCTCCAAAATCCCATTTTACATTCTGCTTCTAGGACCACACTTAGGACCAACTCTCTTCAGTCAAAATCTCCAGTAGACAGAATCAGAAATGGAGATTTCACCCAGGTGGTTTATCGTGGGAGATGAGCGGCTGTAAGGAATAAGGGAAGCAGGGTAGAGCAGAGTTAGAAATATGACTCAATTACAACAGAGGCCTTAGCTGATGCTACTAGTAATTCTGGAGCTAAGATGGACCCTCTGAGTTGTCCAAAGTGTAGGCAAGAGTGTTGGGCCTTGTTGTCCCTACATTGAATATTCATTGGATGTAAACTACTCTTGGAAATGGGGCATAATCTTGCCACACGAGCTTCCATCCATTCGTGTCAGGAAACACTGGGAGAAGAACCCAGCTGTGATCTCTAAGCAGCCAACACTCCTAGCACCTGGGGGAATGAGTGCCTCCGTGCTTGTGAGGGATCTTGGCAGCGAGTACAACATCCAGTATATCAGCAGAGAGGAAAGTTGTGGGTAAGGCAGATTTTGGGAGAATACAGAATTTAGTTTTAGATGTATCCAGTAAGAAAGATCTGTTTGACATTCAAACGGAGATTTGCTTAGGCAGTTTGATGTGAGTCTAGAGTTTAGTAGAGAAGTTGAACTTAAAAAAAACGGATATTTTTCTGCATGTGCTTCTGAGTTGCAGGGCTGATGTTAATGGCTATTGAAATTCTCAAACTGTACACTGTTGTGCACCTGTTGTTTGTTGAATGTCAGTCTCTCGCATTAGAATATAAACTCTACACGTTTTTGGTTCACCATCCTGTTCCTAGTATCTAGCACCTAGAAGCTCAGTATAATTTTGCTGAATCCCTGCCAGGTCAGGGTGTACCTTTACTTCTACTCAGAAATTTAATTAATTAAAGTATATAAGAATGTAATCTTTTGGTTGCTTTTTAAATATTTTCATTCCATGTAGAGGGATACTTTTTCAAACTGCTTTAGAATTCAAAGCTCTTAGAAATATGGAGTTTTTAGCTTAGAGTTAATCAGGAATTTGATATAGCTCAATATGTTTATTAAATCATTCTTGATATGATTTTCTACATTATAATATTTTAAAATTATAGTACATGCATGTAGGCACAGAAAGCAAGTTGAAAAAAGTTGCAATAATCCCTACTAAGAAAGTGTATGGATGTGCTTTAATGATTCTAGAAAAAATATGAAACGTTCACTATTTTTAGCAATCATTTATTAGCAAACAAAAGAAGGCTTTTTCCATCTATAATTTACCTGTTTTGTGAGAAGAGTTTCTATCAAATTCCATGACTTGACACATTTAAGCCTACTATAAGCAGAGTTAAGATATCTTATTGTTCTTCCTAAAAATTAAATGTCTCAATTTTGATTAAGTTAAATGTAAAGAAATTGGTTTATTCTCCAAGATATATACTAAAAGAAAGTAGGGCATGCTTTTCATTGGTCTCTTCATGTTATTAATTTTCTAATTGTGAAGAGCCCTTGTGAATTGCAACTCAAATAATAAACGTAACATCCTCTGAGGTCAGTGACTTGACAAGAGAAGAAACTATAAAAAAATAAAATCTCTGTGTATTTTCAAAGTGCTAATTATTAGTGTAAAAAATTAAGGAGTTATAAAATTGGTGGAGTATGATGGTTTACTAGGTTGAAATAATATTGCAGATATGATGATAGTTAAAACCAAAAACTCTATATTGCATCTTTGAAAATGTTATTCTAGCATGAAATACACATACAATATTTTTAAAAATACAGAGCAAAGTTATGCATCATATAAAATAGACTAGCTCAAGATATATGAAAGGTGAAGAATTTCTGTTTGAAAATCATCCTGACAGCTGAATCTGGTAAGAATTACATAAATAATTTCAAAAAAGTATTATTCACTCTAATTTGTGAGAACTTTGTTTTACTTCCTGTGGACTTCCTTTGTTTTACTTCCTGTGAATATATCATATATAATGATATATTCAGACATAGGTGGGTGTATGTCTTTATTGAGTTAGGGATGGCCAGATTTCTCATGTAGATTTATATTATCATTATCCAGAAGCACTACCTTATGATCAGATATTTAAGGAATATCACTAGGATAATGATGCAACAGTCTCTGCTCTTACAATTGTCTTTAGAAAGGGTTATGATGAAAAATAACATACGAATAAGGGACAAAGACAAAAATTTCTTTTATCATAAGCTAGAATCACTCTATAAATAACTACATATTAGATAAAAAGTGCATTTTATTTCAACAAGTTTCTTTTGAGTATCTACATTTGACATTTTACTTGTTTCTGGATTAATGGAACCTAATGTGATTTCTGAAGACACAGATAAGAGGAGGAGACAGATTCTAAATAAATAATCATTGAAACATAAGTACAAGTAAGTTGTGAGACAATCTATAATGTAATTACAAAGTGTTATGTGAATTTATTAAGATTTGTCCTATTTGTGGACACCATTAATGGCTTCTTAGAGGAGGATAATGATTTGAGCTAGTTTCAAAAAACAGAAAAAATTTAGCTGGAGAAGAAGGGAATTCTAGGTAGAAGGACTTTTATAAAGGTAAAAATTGTGAAAGACCGTGAGCAGAATTATAAATAATATAGACTGCCATTCTTTGGTGGCACCAAGTCCATCTTGTCCTCCCTCCAAATGGAAGTATTTTAAAACCATTCCATGATTTCCAAGTTTCCATTCAAACTGCTCGTCACGTATTTCTAGACCATTGCTTATTAGGGAGAGCAAAGAGACGGACTATAGTCTTCCTATAACTAAGCCGTCTCTAGGAAAATTCAAGTTTTCATCTTTACAACAGAATAATTTAACAAATATCTACTCCAGTATGGGTCTCTGTGTTGATAATCCCAGACCTAAGACCCTGGTCCACCATGTAATAAAGGCTACATTTGGAGATGAACCCTGGAGATAGCCCCACTCTTTGTGACTTGGTCTACCCAAAAATATGTTATTTAAGCTTGTGAACTGGATCATTCAAATATATGTAATTCTTTCTGAAGGTTAAGGCAGATTATCTGCCACCCCACCAGATGGAGGTGAGACATCAGATCTGTTTCATTCATACAGAGGGTCTAGAGATCTTTGTAAAGAAGGAGAGTGTGGAGTTTTATCCAGCTATATTTTGGCTTCAGTGAAGACAAGGACCATTACTTCTGCTTGATTATCAGTCCCGTTTATTCAGTGTCCACTACTCAGGAAGAGTAAGTTTGCAGAAGAAGATAATGGATTAAGTTTTGAGTGTGGTGGAATTTAGATTCTCATTAAAAGTCCATTGTAAATACTACTACTACTACTAATAGCTATCATTAATCAAATGCTAGTTTTATACCAGGGCTGGAGCTATATTCTTTACATGAATTGATTTATTATTTGTGTAATGAATACCTTATATAGATAGGTGAGGAAATTAGAGTTTAGAGAAAGAACCAAAGAAAGAGTTAAACATGTCCCATATACTTGAAAGTTATCCAAAGAGGTGATAGTTAAATTTGTGAAGTGAATATAATTGCTAAGGGAGAGTGTATATGGTGAGAAAAGAGGGCTGATTATTAAGCCTAACTAAACCCTTTTACTTGTGTAGAGATCAGATGGCAAAAACTAGAACTATCAGTGGAATTCCAAGTGGCTGGGCAAGGGAGAAAATGTCTTTTCTTAAAAATAGAGATGTGTTTATGTGGCTAAAAGCAAAAACACTATACAAAGGTGTGATTCAGAAATATTAGAGCCAGGTGAGCATAAGAACAGTGAAATAAATGTAAATGGAGATCAAAATGGGAACAGAGGGCATTTTCTACCATTAGCTCATTTCTTCTACTACTTATGTCGAGGTGCTCAGGTGATTAAGATGCATTTATTAGTCCAGAGTTATGGTAAAGAGAAATGAGAATTTGCTTATCATTCGGGGGTAGACATGGAAAAGAAAACAACCCAAAAACATTACTGAAAATTAAAACTCTTGGATATATCTGTTAGTGCCCTGAGAAGAAAGAGATGGTATTCTTTAACTGGGTAATATGAGAGGAGTTTAATAAAGTGTTTATGAAAACTAGAAGAGATACTAACCCCAGGATTAGTAATAGGTGAAATCTACTCATGTCTCTAACTCTAAAGAAGAGGAACTTGCTCCCAGAATTCAGAGTAAAACAACTGTTTAAAGAGGACCAACAGATAAAAACTATGACCTGTCTAGGGATGCTACCAACATTGGAAATCCCTTCTGGAGGAAAGACAGTAGAATACGTACTGGAACTTTACCTTCCTATATTCCTTAACCTTCTGTTAGTGATACTCATTGGCCAAACCTAACCATAAACTGTAGGATAAGTGAGTTCGTTAATGTAGATCGAATAGGTTAGCCTCCTGATACATACAGCAGAATGGAGAAGGGTTTGCAAGAATGCACACAGAAGTTTGGTGTTTAGCAGCAATCTGTCTTCTTAAGATTCTTCCCAAGGGTAACACACAAAAGATATACATTCAGAGGATAAAGAGTGAAAAAATAGAGTTCTGAGGATAAAATTCATAAGAACACCAAACTTTGAGACAAGCAGAAGATTTTCTTGTTATTTAAGAAACAAGAAAAAGGATATATTTCTTATCCTTGTCCCCATAGGATGCTGTACTATTCCATTCTGTCCCGTCTGTCCCTGCCCTTGGCCCTTGGAGGTAAGTTATGGATATGTAGAAGATAAATCACATTATCAGTTGTATCATATACTTCAATGTAGTTATGCACAATCAAAGCCAAAATAAAGGCATTTTATTTGTGAATACTTGGTCATTAGTGATATGAAAGAGAATTTATAACAGAGAAGTTGAGTAGGAGCAATATTTTGGAAGAATTGAGGCATGAATGCTCCCTGAAGAATTAGAAAACATGAGTCTAGGTTTTTCTTTTAAGAAATGTGATGGTAAACAGATAATATCTTGAGAGAAAAACATTGGACAGAAGAGGATTCTCACTTCAGATGCAAAAGAATATAATACATTCCTAAACCGAGGTAAAGCAATAATGAAATAAGAAGACATTCACCAAGTAAGGAAGGGATTGGGGAAGAGTGATGCAGAGAATCTCTAAAGAAGATGTGTTGGGGGCGGGGCACAAATTTGGGGATGCAGATGACAACAGAGTGGTCTCCTCGATAAATAAAATAGGATATTTTTCTTTAATACCAAAAGATTTAATTATGACTCAGGAAAAATTGAAGTGAAGGGACAAAGAAATCACATCATAGTTTATAACCAGGGTGTCAGTAATGTAGAAGTGGTCATCTAGCTAAGTGTGAGCTCCATGCAGAAGTATTTTGATTAAGTGCTTTTTGTCAGAAGGAACAGAGAGTCACACAAATTATTTTAAGTAATAAGAGAATTATTTTAGAGCTATGCAGAGGATAAGGATGTGACCTTATAAGGATAAGGTCCAGAACTTTTCAGGAATGCAAACAGGTTACACAGAATTCAAGGCTGCAGGCTGTGGATATGTATTTTAGTGCTGTGCCATCAGCATAAATCAATAACTCTCTCTGTACCTATCTTCTTTCCCATTATAAACTGGATGTTTGATTTTATGCCACTCAGTTGAAAATATTCTTACCAGCTTTGCTAGAAATCATTGTTCAGAATTGGCAAGTGCTTTGTATTAAACTGCTAGAAACATAGCATGTCTGTCCTTTGATCCAGTGCACATCTGTGTTTTAATCACGGTCTGGAGTCATGGTCATAATCATGTTTGCTCTTAGATACTTTTTCAGCAAGATATGTGTGCTTGGCTAAGTCCATAGAATTGGGAGGTAGGCACCTGTGCTGATATATCTAGCATGAAGTGTGAGATACTACTATTGCTGATGAGCCAAATTCTCAAAGAAAGCCAAAGCTAGTGCCCGTCACACAAAGAATTTTCTAAATTGCCCAAATTTGTAAGCCCAAAGATAAGGATGATCCTCAAGAGCAGAGCAGTTTTTATCCATGCCGTTACCTTCTATCTTCTGAGAGATAAATTATATATATATATATATCTCTCTGGACCAAATAGGTATCCTTCCTGCAGAAGAGAATAATATTGGCTACCATAACCTAGTTTACTGAAAATTTAAGATACTAAGTAAATAACTGACCTCAAAGATCTGTGTTTAGTATTATCTCATCACCCCTTAATTTGTACCCAGATAGTGTCCTGTGAGAAATGAGGGCAGAGATAGGCGATCCTTCTGAATCAGCATTTAAAAAAATGCTTTATTCTACTGATGTTTATTGAGAGGGTACTACTGGATGCTGTGTTTTAGGCCCTGGTGATGCTGTTATAAACAAAAAGGTATAGCTTCTTTAGTATTCTTGTATTTAGCTATTGCCAGACAAAAAGAGAAACACTGCATAATCTCACTTTCTATGTGGAATCAAAAATCGTCAAATCATAGAGAGACTGCACAGAATGATGGTTGCCAGAGGTTAGGGGTGTGGGAAATGGGGACATATTATTCAAGGGACACAAAATTTCAATTACGCAAGATGAATGGTTTTGGGGATTTAATGTACAGCAACGTGACTACAATTAACAATACAGTATTGTATACTTAAAGTTTGCTAAAAGGGTAGATCTTAAGTGCTCTCACCCCCCCACACACAACACACACATACACACACATGCACACATACACAAGATAACTATGTGAGAAGTTGATGGATATGTTAACTAGCTTGATTGTGGTGATCACTTCATAATATATATGTATATCAAAATTTCAAAATTGTATACCTTCAATGTATACAATTTATATGTGTCACTTAAACCCCAATAAAGCTGAAAAAAATTAGCCAAGGGAAGTAGAGCACAGAGTCAGAGTCCAAGAAACACAGAGCTTCCACTAGCCTCTCCCTGAGAAGTCATGGATGGCTTACTTTCCTGTTATGATGTGTGATAAAACAGAAGAGTATTATCAACCAGGGAAGTTCATTCAAGCCTTGGTGCCCAGAGTTTTTTTTTGGGCTTGATCACGTTCTGCCCATCTCTGGCCCTTCCTGAGGTTTGGCTGATATATTTATTCACCAGTCCTTCTGGAAAGAACTGATACTGCATGACTCAAAGCTCCCATTGTAAATCATGCTGATAGACTGTCTGGTAGCCAAAGCCCTCATGCAAACAAAGATATTCCTGATCTGTGTGACACTCTAAGGACCTAGGCATCATCTCAGGAGTGAAGGGCAAAGACCACAGCTTAATTCTTCACTACACAAACACAGAGGAATAAACTACTAGTGTATGTTATAACTTTGTTGTATCTCAAAACGTTTTTACTGAGTGAGAACAGCCAGAGAGAAAAGAGTAGATACTATATAATTTCATTTATATGAAGTTCAAAAACTGGCAAAATTAATCTATGGTGATAGAACTCAGAAGAGTATTAACTGATGGGGCTTGATTTTGACTGAAAGGCACAAGAACATTTTCAGGGTGATGTAAATCACCTACATCTTGGTAGGGAGAGTTGTTAACACAGCTATATAGTACATATATATTTATCAAAACTTGAATTGCACCCTCATGGTCTGTATAGAAATTTTTCCTCAATTAAAAACAAGCTGGATATAAAAGATTATTGCTAAGTCTATATGATGTGACTAGATTGAATATGGAAGAACATATTTAAATGGTCTGATATCCTAGAAACAATCTTAAGGAAATTTGTAAAATTGATCTGATGCTTCTGGGTCATATTAAGATGTACAGTCATGAAAAATAGCCAGAGTTGATCTGATTTATTTCAACCACTTTCATATAGACATGGTCTCTTTCTTTTCCTAGAAGTTAAGTGAGACAAAAGTAGTCCCATTTTTCAAACATTCCACTCCAAAGCATTACCAAATTGGTTTATTAACATAACATATGCATACTAATTTCAAAAATTTCCTGCCAGGGAAAATTATGTCTTGTGCAACAAAATTCCAACTCTTTTATTAATGTAAGTTATAAGAGTAATTCTGAGACTGTGATAATTGTATATAAGAGTACCAAAGATAATAGTAATTATCTTCAGAATAGCTTTGATACAATAAAAACATACATTGGTCATATATTTTATTTTTCATATTTAAAATGACAATATATGGTAGTATGCATATGTTTTGTTTAAAATTGTCTAGCCTTTAGATAATTTTTTAATTTCTTAATGATAAGGGACCTTTTTATATTGCTCAGTTTAGTTGGGGAATTGCAACATTTACTTGTATCATTTGCATAAGTTTCCTTTGAGTCAGTGGGAATGAACTCAGAATCCTGCAGTACTCCAAATGTGATAATTATAGCAATATCTTTCAGTGCTTTTCACAAAAGTGATAATCCTCTCAATCACCTGGTATGTATATATTTATAAAAAATTATAAAGACAATTTCTGATTTATTTTCTTTCTGTATTAAATAAGTATTTCTTTTGATAAATAACAAAAACCTTGATTTTGGTAAATTTATAATAAATGTAAATTGGAAGTTTAGGTAAAACTAGAAAATTGGCAGACATCACATAAAGAAGTGAGGATGATAAATAGCAATGTGGAGGTTTTGCTAAGTATTGACAGGGTGTATAAAATAATATTTTCCTATTTATGACAACCTCCAAGCAAAAAGATCAATATAGCAGAGTACTCAATGAGAGGCATAATATCTATTACATGAAATTATTTTACATTAATACTGGATAAAACATAGAAAATAACAGACTAAAAGGGGCTGTTTAAAATAAACACATTAATAATCATGCATGAGCCCTGAGAAAAGTTCCTGCCTCAATTTTAAATAATCAGGTTGAATTTTTCTATGAGCTTTTATTTTCATACCTCAAATATATCTCAGCAATGGGTAACTGCCAGCTTATGAATATTTATAGAACATTTCCTAGTTTCTCATGCAAGATAAACTCTGAAGAATTTCATGGACAGAGAGTTTGATTTTGCGTGAGTCCCAATTGCATATTTCCTAAAAGTGAAGAGATGTTATTGATAAACTGAAATCACAACAACACTGCTTGAGTCTAAAAATGAATTTGGATTATATGCCATCTAAAAAAGGATTGATTGAGGTGTGGAAGTGTACTCTTATATCATTATATTTATATGAAATACTTAAAATTTTTTCTCTGTGAATCTTAAAAAAATGTTTCCCATCTGATGACATTTTTATTAGTGAAAATTTGGGGGGATGAAGGGGAGATTTATAATCCTCAACCAGTCAAGATGGTTGGAGTACAGTTTTTTTTCCATCTCCCTTAGGTGTATCTAGAAACAATCTGGTGTTCCGTTAGGGTTTCATGTAGGCAGACAGACATGGTCAGTTTTATTATTATTTTTTCCTAAGATATGGTCAGAAACTGGCATTCTGTATTTGCATTAAGTCCTACTTCTGTTCACAGAATATTACATTTTTATTATTATTTTTCCTTAATTCAAAATTAAAGTGAGTTTTTAAAGTGATTATTCTAACTTAAAAGTGGTAAAAGGATACAACAAAAATATCACATTCTTCTGATAGCTGATACCTTAGGCAATTACTTCAAATAGAATAGCTAAATATACTTAGGTTCATGATATAACAAAAACATCAGGTAATCCCTCTGTCTTGTAGTTGCAAAATTGTGTAATAGACACACAGAAAGACTGACAATAGATAGGAGTGTGGGTAGTTTACCACACAAAGATAAGAGTGTGTGGGTAGCTATGAGAGTGGGAGTCTATTGAAGTTCAACTTTGTTTCTTTTTTCTCAATAAACTAGCCAGGGGGTCATAAACTGAGCATTTGTGTTGAGAAGTAGTGGTTGGAGTTTTCAGGGGAGGGGATTAAATGGTTACATCTGATATTGGGGAGTGAGGAAGTATGATTGCTGGGCACTGTTAGAGATCCTTGAGCTACCTTAGTTGCCATGACTTTAAAGAGAGGCTAGTCAAAGTTAGACCAGTCAAAGCCATTGTGTTTTGCTCAAGCGAGTGCAGAGATACAAAAGGTAGATATAACCTGGGTTTAAGATCAACAGAGTAACTGGAATGGGAGAGTTACAAGAGGAAAAAGGAACATGCAAAAAATTGATTGTAAAAGTTGACTATGGAAAATAGGTAAGAGGAGAAAGAAAAGAGATAAAGCAATGACACAAAATAGATTTAAAGTTATAAATTATATTTTTGTCAAAGGCATCAGAGATCTTTTTTCCCCAGCTTTATGGAGGTATGATTGATAAGTAAAATTGTATATATTTAAGGTATATAACATGATGATTTGATATATGTTGTGACATGATTACCACAATCAAGTTAATTAACACATCCGTCACCTCTCATAGTTACTATTTAGTGTATGTGTATGGTGTGAACACTTGAGATTTACTCTCTCAGCAAATTTAAAGTATACAATATAGTTTTATTAATTATAGTCACAATGTTGTACATTAGATTCCCAGAACTATATTCATCTTATAGTTGAAAGTTTGGACATCTTATAGTTGAAAGTTATAGTTTGGACAACATCTCTCCATTTTCCTCACCTTACTGCCCATAATAACCTCCATTCCACTCTCTGTTTCTCTGTGTATGACTTTTTGGATTCCACATATACGTGATACCATATGGTATTTGTCTTTCTCTGCCAAGTATGGAGTTTGATGCCCAACAAATTAACTAAGTGAAAGACAAAACTTTTAGACACCATCTGTTGTCTAATGAATATTAGTGTGAATGATTACTTGTTGTTTTGTTTTCAGATAACATTTTATGGACTTCAATACTAATTATTGTACTTAGAGAAATATACCTATTCATAGTCCATGTGATCAAACATCGTTCAATGACTTGTGTCCAGGTGCTCAGTGAAGAGTTCAGATTTTTTCTCATATATGTAGGCAACCTGCCAGTCTTTAGACTATTTTAATATTAAGTTCATCCTTACCTCACTCTGTTCTCCTGTGTTCTGTGCATACATACATATTCTTCTTCTTCTTAATATTCTTATTATTATGTTGTATTAATATATAGTAGTACATGGAAGCTGCATTCCCTCGATCCTGTGACATATTGCTTTGAGCTATTTGGACATTAGCAGGCATCAGTTGGAGATGGTGTGGTAGGTCTCCCCATCTCCTTGCCTCACCCATCATCTCTGGAAAAGATTACATTTCCTCTGTGGCTCCAGGACATACAGAATACGCTTGTGACATCCAGATGCTGTTTATGACACTAGTCTCTCTATTTATGTGACCTTACCTCCTCCTTTTGTTCCTCTAGCCTAGGAGTTAGCAGCTTCTTCTATTAGACATCTCTGATTTTCTTTACTGTTCTTAGTTAGCTTCCCAGATTTTCTGTCAACTGTGTATCCAATTCACTATCATAATGTCCCTCTATTTTATTTTTTTATGTTGTATATTGAGGTATAGTTGATGTACAATATTATATAAATTTCAGGTGTACAGCATAGTTATTCACAATATTTAAAGGTTGTATTCCATTCATGGTTATTATAACATAATGGCTATGTTCCCTATGTTGTACTATGCATCCTTGTAGCTTACTTATTTCATACATAGTATTGATAGTTTGTATCTTTTAATCCCCTATGCCTCCCTTGCCCCCCCGACCCCGCAACTGGTAACCATTAGTCTGTCCTCTGTGTCTGTGAGTCTGTTTCTTTGTGTTATATTCACTAGTTTGTTTTATTTTTTAGATTTCACATATAGGTGATATCATACAATATTTGTCTTTCTCTGTCTGTATTCATTTAGCACAATACTGTCCAAGTCAATGTATATTGCTGCAAATGGCAAAATTTTATTCCTTTTTATGGATGAGTAGTATTTCATTGTTTATATGTACCACATCTTCTTTATCCATTCATCTGTTGATGGACAGTGAGGAAGCTTCCATATCTTGGCAAGTGTAAATAATGATGCTATGAACATGTGCGTGTACCTTTTCAAATTAGTGTTTGTTTGTTTGTTTGTCTTTATAAGTACCTGGGAGTGGAATTACTGGATCATAAGGCAGTTCTATTTTTAGTGTTTTGAGAAACGTCCATAGTGTTTTCCATAGTGGCTGTACTAATTTACATTCCCATCATCAGTGTACAAGGGTACCTTCTTTTTCACATCCTCACCAACATTTGTTATTTGTGGTCTTTTTGATGAAAGCCATTCTGAATGTCCCTCTATTTTAAATACTGGTTTCTATTTCTCTTGCTTGACCCTGAATGATAGAAACATTATGTAAGTTTACCGATTGTTGTATACCAAAATGTCTATATATGTCATTTATTCATCCAACAAACATTTAAGTACTTCTTTGGCATTAGGTACCAAACAGGGTTTTGAGAATATATCAGTGAGCAAAATTAGGTGTAGTTTGTCCTTATAAAACTCAATCTAATAGTTCAGCAGATATATAAGAGATAATACAGAAATTCTTGGTGTTGAACTGGCTGTGAATAAGGTTGGGGGCGGGGAGGAGATAGCTTTTGCATAAGTAGATAGATATTTGGCAACTGCTCATAAAGTAATGTTGCATGTAGACCATGTTTTGTGGGGAAATGTGCTGAGATGTGTTTTGTTTCGCAATGTTGAATTTTAGATGTCTTTGATGTATTAAAACATCCAAAGGGAGTTGCAAAGTAGTCAACTGGAAAAGTGAAGGCTCAAGATAAATACCTGGTTGTTATTTGCAGATGACTAAAATTAGAAGCCCTGGGAATGAATGAGCTCACCTCAGGAAAGGGTATAGAAGGAGAAGTTAGGATGGATTTCTAGAAATTTATAAACTTGTAGACTTAAAAGTAGTCCAATTCGGGAAATGAATGATCCTCATTTCCCCCAGAACTACCTTTAAATATTCAATAATTATATTTCTACTGTTTATAAATGGATTGTTCCTCAAAATCTAAGAAGAAAACAGCTTAAAAATTCCATCACATGAAATGTTTTCAATCATATATTATAGTTTTCTTTTATGTGTACTTGCATATGACACAAACGTATTAATACTACTTTCTAGATGTTGGACCTTGAGTAATACCTAAAATTTAAAGGTAACTTTTTCATCTAACCCCAACCACAGACCAAAACATATGGAGAATTATGTGGAAACATCTTTAACAGATACCACTTTTTTTAACTTACCCACACATATTTATTCATTTTTCCTACAAATGCCAGAATATTGATATACACTGTGTTTATGTACAGAGACATACTTTCACTGACAAATAAAATTTTTTTATTAATTCTCATAGAAAAACTCTGTATTCTTCAAACATTTATTTAACACCCAATTTAAAGCCCTATTTAGGGAATAGTTTTAGAATATCTTTTCTTTTTCCCCGAGCTGTTTTTGAGGTATAAATGGCAAATATAATTGTATAGATTTAAGGTATATAACTTGATGTTTTGATATACATATACAGGCATACCTCAGATATATTGCAGGTTTGGTTCCAGACCACCACACAATGGAATAAAGCAATTTACACAAATGTTTTGGTTTCCCTGTGCATATAAAAATTAAGTTTACACTATATTCTAGTCTGTTAAATATGCAATAATATTATGTCTTAAAAAACAATGTACATACACCATTTAGGTATATTAGGTGTCTTAAGTTTCAGCAGTATTGCTCTATATGATGCAAGTTTCCTGGTTTCTCTAATCTGCAGGTACAGTCCTCTGTCCAGGTTTACTCTATACTCTCAGCCTCTTGCCCATGCCCAGAATTAGCACATAATCCAGGAAAAAAAGCAACTGCAAATAATAAGCTTTCCCCTTCAGGAATCTCTCTTTTCCAAAATCTTAGCCTTTCTACTCTTTCCTGTTTCTGCAGCTCTCTGATGTTTTAAGTAAATTATTTCTTTGTTTTATTTAGCTTTTGTAGTTGGTGTGTATGTAAGCATTGCTCTGTTGCAAATTATTGCATCCTAACAATAAGCAGAAATGCCTCTTACTTTAATATTTATTTCCATATACAAATTATGTGAAGGTAGAATGCTTGATTTTGAATCTTGAATTCACCCATTACTGTATACATGACCAAGAAAAAGTCATTTAATCTCATATCATCTCAACTTCTAATTGTGTAAGCAAGAAAAAAAAATCTACCTACTGATAGATTTGTTATGAGGATTAGTTAATACATAGCGATTGAAATAGTGGGTGACTTATTTTCAGTGCTCAGTAATATGTTAGCTATTATTATTCTTATTGCTTTTACTTTTGTTGTTTAAAATCATGAAGTTAGCAGATATCCATGGCTGCTTGAGTATAATACAATTCAGAAGTTTAATTCAGTTATATATACATTAAAGAGGTGCCATGTGCAAGGCCTACCATAATTACTAAGCACTGTGGTGATCAAAATGAAAGCAAATACTATCTCGGGAAGTATATGCATTAGCAATGTACTTATGTAAAGAACAGTAAGTTCTATAAGAAAAGCAAAAACAAAGATAAGTTTAGAGGCAGAGCAGAGAAAGTTTCCCCTCCCCACCAGATGTTAGATTAACATATTGGCAGCTCAGAAAATAAGTACAAATAGTTCTACCTGCTCAAACCACTTTAAATACTCTCCCTAATAAGTTCCACTTGTGTAGACTAGAAGCTCTAATTATCAAAATGCCACCCCTAAGCACAAACTAGGTTCCTGAAATATCTTTGAATTGGCTCATTGACTACACTGAATATGCTGCTCAGAACTGATAGAGAAACTGCCAGGGAAGAACTTGGCTGAAAAGCAAATTACATTTTTAAAAAGTTTCGGGAGTGTTTATTGAGTACCAACCCGTTTAAGAGTCTCTTTCTTAATTGTCTTCATCTAAATGCAAGTCTCATTAAAATGCATGTGAATATTCAGCATTTTTAAAGCAATGATTCTCTTGTCCTTCTTTAATTGTACTTTTACAGAATTTACATTCTGAATGAATTCGGCTAGTGTCAGTTTAAATGGGGTTGAGTATATTTAGACTAATATTTGTGATCAATTCAATGATTTCCTTCTTCCGGCGAACCATGGACATGAAAAATTTATTGGTTGCTTTTAGGAAGGGAGAAGATGAGAATGAGAAAAAAATGTGTGTGTTGAAATAAGTTGAGGCAGAAATCTGTGTTATACCTTTAAGATATTCTTTTAAGTCATTGTATTCAAAAACATTCTTTGAGTACCTACTCTTTGCCAGAAATGTTAGAAAAGAGTAACAACTAAATCAGTGTTAGTCTATGATTTTTTTTTTACCACTAGCCCCATTCTTCTCAAAATGCACATGTAAATCAAAAAGTGTTAACTTTAATGCTGTAAATGAATATATTGGTAGTATAGTTTATATGTCCCAGATAATTTAATACAAAGCTTATTTTATACTAATATTATAATAGATATTGAATTTGTAAACAAAACTATCTTTATAATGAAACATTGAAATTGTCAAAAGAACACTGATCTTTAGTTCACGAAGTGTTTTTAAACTATTAATGAATATATTTTTAAAATTTCATGAAGATTGTTCTAAAATGCTTTACACACTTTTAAACAAGCATCTGTATATTTCACAATGAAAATATAAAAGGTAAGTAAATCAGAGAACTATTGAAGTTAATCATCACAAATACAGTAAGACATAAAAGTTGAAATTTCAACTAGGTACAGTAGCTTTGATGTGCAATGCTATGTATAATCTGTAATGCACAGATTTTTAAGGATACAGCCTGCTACTCATTCATGACTCCAGCATCCTAGAACATACCCTTCCCACCTACCACATTTTGAGAATGTAAAAAGAATGAGAGAGATGAATAAAGTAGGTTTTTGTGAATAGGTTATCTTTGAGAAAAGCAGGGCTGTAAGCCCCTTTTCCATCCCACTTTGTTGGGGGTAGTATCTACCTTTCAAAGAAAGTGAGGGTGGGACTTCTGTTAAGCTACTCAGAATACTTAATATGAGTCTCACGTAGATTGAAGATGCACTGCTCTGAAGATCTCACTCCTGCTAAAGAAATTTAAGATGACTAGAGACAGTCTGGAGAATTACTTTGAATTTGGAACCTTTAGAATGCTGCTTTGCTGGGATCAATTGGGCTGAACTCCCAGAATTTGTAGCATACAGGTATGCATGACCATTTCTCATGGAAGATATACTAGTCCCATATGACTCTGTGGGATGGTCTTCGATCCTTCATGCTTCCTGGAAAGGTGAAGGCACTCTATCAGCAAAAACCTAGATGTGAACTTCTAGAGCCTGAGGAAGGAGCCAAAAATGAATACCAGAAGAAAATAAAAGCATTCCAGGGTTAAAAGAATTTCAGGATGGGGAGCCTAGTGGGGACCTTCTGAGGATTGCTTGAAAATATTCCATAACAAAATCATGTGGAAATACTTACTAGCTCCACAGAGTACAAACCCAGTTTAAGGCACTATCAATTTAGAATAAGGCCATTCCTCTTCCTTTTTAGAAAATTTAGAGAAGACACCAATCACATACACCCTTTTCCTATGGTGAATTTGCAGCCAAAAGCTGGTCCAAGCTACACAAGGAGAGGATATTTAACTTTAAAGAAAGCTCAGAGTTTTGAATGATATTTTAGATTGAACTTTTTATTACTAATTGAGTAAAATAGTAATAAAATAGTGCTTGTGGTGGGTAAGGGCAAACTGAACAAAAAGTAGAAAATAGGTATGGTGATGGTAAGTTCAAGAGTTAGATGATGACTAAATTTCTCAATTTTTCCTAGAAGATTGGCAAGAGTGGAGGACTAGATTACAGTCTTACTAAACACTTCCCCCATAGTGCTTCATCTGTTGGGTGGGTCTTGATTTGTGTAAGCCTGTAACAGTAATCTTCCCACACCCCAGACCCTATCACAGGGATAAGAGACAGGTAGTGACATGACCTTAAGCTAATCAATACAGGACATTTCCCAACCAAACAAATATGCTCCGGGAGGTAGAAGGAATCTGCCTTCAATTTTTGAGAGTCACCTTGGGGTCATGAGGGCAGCAAACACCTGGAGAAAACCAAATATACATAAAGCATTCATGAGAGAGAGTCACAAAAATTTAGAGACACGAACCCAACTGAACTGGTCTGAAGTCTGACCTTCAGTGAAATCAATTGCACTCCTCTCTTGTTTGACCTGTTTGAGTTGGGTTTTCTCTTATTTGTATCTAAAATACAGTCATATAGATTTGTTTACAGATTATAAAATAATGTTAAAAATGACTTCACAAAGGACTTCCCTGGTGGTGCAGTAGTTAAGAATCCACCTGCCAATGCAGGGGAAATGGGATCGATCCCTGGTCCGGGAAGATCCCACATTCCGAGGAGCAACTAAGCCCGCATGCCACAACTACTGAGTCTGCGTGCCACGACTACTGAAGCCCATGTGCCTAAAGCCCATGCTCTGCAACAAGAGAAGCCACCGCAATGAGAAGCCTGCACACCGCAGCGAAGAGTAGCCCCGCTCACTACAGCAACGAAGACTCAACATAGCCAAATAAATAAATAAATAAATAAATAAATAAATAAAATTATTAAAAAAAAATGACTTCAGACAATTATACATGATCATGATTTCATATTAAAGATATGCATAGAGAGGATTTCATGGATAACTGCTCCTTTAAGAGGGCAGAATAGCAGTGTGTTTGATAGGGTGGGCAATAGAATTGTGTTCCCGAATTTTAACACCTCATTTCAGATTCATTACTTTTGAGCTGTTTCTTCATGTATCCAAATCTGAAATGGAAATACCACCGGAAAAATCTGAGAAGCAATTCCTACCTTTCTGTCTAGTGTGCCAGACTTAAAGAAAAAGAAAGTTTTGATGGGGTTGATTTTCAATAGGTGCATTTATCTTGAGCGAACTGTTCTTAGTTTGGGGGACTATACTACTGCCAGTTGTCCTCTGATGACTTTAGAAAGAAAGGGAAACAACAAGAGTAAGAATCATAGAGAAAAATAAGGCATAAGTTAATTAAATTTAATTGTATAACTTTCTTTGCTTTTCCATTTTCCTTATGCAAGGTCAGGAGGACAGGTACTGTATTAACTCCTATTGCTGTCATTACCACAATTTATCAAAAATATAATGGCTTAAAACAATACCCATTGATTATCCCACATTTCTGTAGGTGAGAAGTTTAAAGAAGCTTGACTGGACTTTCTGTTTGGGGTCTTAACAGGCTAAAATCAGTGTGCCAGCCAGGGTTGCAGTTTTTATCCGGGTCTTGTAGTCTACCTCCAAAGTCAATGATTGTTGGCAGAATTCATTTCCTTCTCATGCTTTCCATGTGGTCCTCCTGACTGTCAAATAAGCCACAGGAGATAAATCCCTTCCATGCTTTTAATCTCTCTTTTTCCTTCTGCTACTAGCCAGAGAAAGGTCTCTACTTTTAAGGGTCCATATGATTAGATTAGGTCCACTGGATAATTCATATTTCCCTATTTTATGATCAACTGATTAGTAATTTAAATTGCATCTCTAAAGTCCCTTTTGCCATGCAACATGACATATTCATGGAATTCATGGAACTAACACCAGTGGGTGAAGGTCCTGGGACTACCACAGGTTCTGTATTTTTTTATTTTTTTTCTTTTGAGAGGAAGCATGAACATACTAGAATAAAAAGCACTTATTTATATTGTAATCTTGGTTTAATTACATGGCAGTCCATTTATATGAGACGAATAAGCCCTCCAGGTATCATTTCCTTGACACTTTTGAAAAAAGTTGTTTGAAAAACAAACAAATATTTGGCTTTATTTATTAATATTGTACAAAATCAAGTTTATACAAAAGCTTGATATTATTTCACATTCTTCCTAATGCCTCTTGCAGAATTTTGCAAACATCCCTCACTAAATAAATTATTGAATCGCTACATCTGAAGGCCATAAAAAGGCCAACAGCATAATAGATGACATTTGCTTGGAACTTTATATCAGTCTTATAATTAAAAATTCATATGAGATCTGTTTTTTCCAGTAACTGCCTTTTGCAAATTACAATGACATTTCTTGAGGCATTAAATATTTTTAATTGTTTGTAACAGTTAGTCTTTGCAAAGCACTCTGATGAACTAGAGATCTTGACAAACATAACTCAGTAAACAATAGTCCAGTTGGGAGACAAAGTGTTAACAGACTTACAATCCACTCACATGTTATTCACTTTATTTAGGTCAGCTCATTGTTGTACAAGAGCTGTGATCAGAAAAATAATGGAGGAGCTGAGACAAAAGCCAAATGCTTTTTAAAATAAAAAAAAAAAAAATTTAACTAGAGTTTTGGTTATAATACAGAGAAGACTATGGCAACATAAACTATGTAAAGAAAAAAATTATACTGAAGCCAACAGTTTCTTTTTTTTTAATCATAGTTCTAGCTTTCCTATAATTCCATGTATGGCTTTCACAGTTATAATCACAATATACATAAAATCATATATATACTTCTCCTACCTAATATTACAGGGAAAACACTATTCCATTTTTCTACATAACCCTATTTTGATAGTTGGCTAAGTCTGTCAGTTTCATGAAACATAAATTCCTTAGCTATTCTATTGTTGGACACTTAGATGACAGTATGTTTTTAATAATATAAATAAGGCTGAATATTTTGCCAATATTTTCTTTTTTAAAACAATAGTTAGTTTCCAGAATTAGATTATTTTGAAAAGTTGTTGAATGTTAGAAAGAAATTAGACAAATATTTTGAGGAAAATCCCTGAAATAGTTTTTTCAGAGGACTTATTGGATACATATCTTTTGTGGGTATATATGGATTCTTTTGGCTGAAAAGATAAGACCACCCACAGCACAGATTGGTTTTCACACTCCATCTGTTTGGTATATACTGTGTAGATGAGAAAAAAAGTTCTGACCCCAGTGAGACAGAATGTTTAATAATATTTCTATCATATTCTTCAGTTTTTCTGTGTCACTCTCTCCAGATGCCTAACAAGATTGTAAGCTTTGCAAAAACCTTCCAAAAATGGAAGCTACTTCTCAAAAATGAATAAGGTTTAATGACCACATTGCATTCATCACAAAAAAGTGCTACTTAAATACCAAATAATGTATGTACAAGTATGGAGAGGTACAAGGCATGTGGACTAAGCTTATGGTCTAACTTTTTTTTTTTTTTTTAAAGTTATACAATTTTTATTTATTTATTTATTTATTTATGGCTGTGTTGGATCTTCGTTTCTGTGCGAGGGCTTTCTCCAGTTGCGGCAAGTGGGGGCCACTCTTCATCGCGGTGCGCGGGCCTTTCATTATTGCGGCCTCTCTTGTTGGGAGCACAGGCTCCAGACGCGCAGGCTCAGTAATTGTGGCTCACGGGCCTAGTTGCTCCGCGGCATGTGGGATCTTCCCAGACCAGGGCTCGAACCCGTGTCCCCTGCATTGGCAGGCAGACTCTCAACCACTGCGCCACCAGGGAAGCCCCTGGTCTAACTCTTTGTGATAAAGCACACATCCCTGAATGGGGATGTTTGCCTGCGTGTGTGAAAGACTGTTTAAAATACTGTTGTACAAAATTTTTATCTGTTCAAAAATCTGTGTATTCTTGATATAAGTTTGGACTGCTTTAATGATAAATTCTTTATCTTCAATTGCATTTTATGATTTGATTTAATTTTCCGTTTGTTTTATTCATAATTTAACAGCAAACAGTAATGAATTTGAAAGGTAAAATGTGAAATTTCATCCAACTCAAAAATGACCCAATCCTGTATCTTCATTATTGCACTGAAGGTTTCTTATTGTTTTCTTTTTCCTTTCCTAAACTAACAGCACTGATTTTACATATTATTACCTTAGGAGTTAATCATGTGTCATCTTGGAATATATATTGTGTTGTTACTTTTAGTATTATTAATACTGTTAACTCATAATTTATTTTTAAATGTTCTTAGTGAAAAGGAAGATCATATAAAAATAAGCCCAACTCTGCCAGTAGTTAAGAATCTATTGTACTTAATATTTTTGAGACTTCTGAAAATAATTTTAATAGATGTTCACTAAACTTCCTTCAAGTTTTAAATCCTTGACATTTATAAATGCCTTTGACTTATTTTTCAACATGGCTGTAAATTTCTTGTGGAAGGGACTGTGAATAAAGTGCCACTCACTGTAAGCCACACAGCGCCCAGCAAAGTGTCTTGTATACAGTAAATGCCCAATAAATAACAGTTGATATAGTCAGGGAATTAGCTAAATTGTTAGAGCAAAACTTTTATGTAAGAGTTATCAACTTTGTCACTTTTTGCTCTGCTTTGGTTTAAAACCACTTTCTCTTCTTCTGTTGACAAATGGTTTTTAGACCAGTTTTCTGATTGCTTGTCAATAGTTTGGTCAGGTTTAGAGAAGAAAGTCAATGAGCTTTTTTTCCCACTCTTCCTCATTTTAAATATTACATTTTCATGTAAATATACAAATATGAATATTAGGTTTTTAGTCAGATAGTTCATCCAAAAGCATTTGCTTCAGGTGGTATAGAAACTCACTATGTTCCTGAGATAATTTGGTATCAGAGTTATTACACATGGGTACTTTTCTATTACACATTGGTACTTTCTCTGTAATACACATTGGTATTGTTACCCTTCCATAAACACATTCCATCTTTTTGGCTTTTATTTTACCTTCTACTTTTACACAAGAGTGGAAAATAGGCATGATTTATAAAAGCTCGTGTTTATAAAAGCTCACTGTTCTTAAACCTGTGTTTCTTAATGTGGATTATTTTTCAGGTCTAATCTTATAGAAATATGAGTATAGAAATCTTAACTGCCATAAAAATGTATATATATATATATATATATATGCACACACACATGTTTCTTAATTGAGAAAATTTTGAACTGAATTTAAGTCCTATATTAATACCTAAGTATTATTATGTTACTGTTTCACTGACAATGCAGTAACCTGTTTCTCCTCTCATCTAAACACTTCTTTTTCTCTTCACCACCTCCTCCTCTTCACCTTGATCCCAGTCATGGGAATCTTGTAAGACCAAAGGCATGGTCTTTTGTTCTTTTCCTGTTCTTCTTTCTGTGAGAAATATTCTCTCACGTTTTCAGACTGTGCATTTTATAGAAATATTTTTTGCATATGCTACTACTACTAATTAACCTTAAGTCTTATTTTCATTTTTGACAATAGAAAACTCTAATGCAGGATCTTTGTCACCTCAGATTCATAATATCAGAAACAAAGTCAGCATTTTCCCTCACAAAAGGGATTTTTTTCTTACATAATTTTGGCATATGCTGTAGGTGTTATGCCAGTATTCCAGATCAAATGCTGAAATTCATAGTTAATGCCTCCTTCGCTTTCAGCCCCCAAGGAACTGCTGGTTATCATTTACAATATGTATAAATTGCACTTGTTCTTTTCCAGTCTCACTTTCATTACTCTCATGTAGATCCTAATGAAACTAGGCCTGAATTGCTGGAAAAACTTACAAATAATCTTTTTATACTTTACTGTTTCACTTAAATGTAGTTTTCTGATGCCTGTAAATAACTGGGGAGTATGTTTTTTAACAGTATCTCTTAAAATGTGAGATGGCAGTGAAAAAAGTTCAAGGCTGTCACATATATAAAAAATCCCTAATATTTAAAAATGATTAGAGAGGGGTCTAAGATGGAGTGTAGGAAGCCCCTGAGTTCACCTCCTCCCGTGGACACACTGAATCTACACCTATGTATAGAACAATTCCTCCTGAAGAAGACTCGAGAGCTGATTGAACAGCTATTGCATATAGAAGGACACATAGGAATAGGTAGAAAAGATGGAGACATGGTATCCACGGAAACCCCACCCCAATGCAGTGACCTGCAGTAAGGAGGCATATAGCTGAGGGGCTAGAGTGCAGACTACCTTCCCTGGGACACAGAAAAAAAAATTTTTTAAAAATCCCAAACAAAACGAAACCCCCAGCAGTTTAAAGGGAACCTAGACTATACAAGAAGGAAATCCATTTACAAACCCTAGAGCTTCTGCCAGTTGGACAGGGAACTGCTGGAGCCCTCTATGGGAGCCCTCAGAGGAGCCAGTCAAACAAAATGAGGAGACAGAGGAATACTTTTCAAACAAAAGAACAAAAAACCCTAGAAAAAAGCCCTAATGAAAGATAAGTAATTCACCTGATGAAGTGTTCAAATAAATGGTCATAAGGCTGATTACTAAACTCCAGAGAGGAATGGAGGAACTCAGTGAGAACTTCAACAAAGACTTAGAAAGTATAAGAAAGAACCAATGAGAAGTGAAGAATAAAATAACTTAAAAATACACTACAAGGACATCAACAGCAAATTAGATAATATAGAAGGATGCATCAGTGATCTGGAAGATAGTGAAAATCAGAAGAGCAAGAAGAAGAAATGATTTTAAAAAATGAAGCAAGTTTAAGGGACTTCTGGGACAACATCAAGCATAACAACGTATGCACTATTGGGGTTGCAGAAGGTGAAGAGAGAGAGAGATAACAAATACCATATGGTGTCTCTTATATGTGGAATCTAAAGAAGAAAACAAAGAAAATAAAACAAAGCTAAAACAGACTCAGATACAGAGAAAAAACTGGTGTTTGCCAGAGTGGAGGTGGATGGGGTGTTGGTCAAAATAGATGAAGGGATTAAGAGGTACACATTTCCAGCTATAAAATAAATAGATCACAGGGATATAATGTACACATAGGGAATAAGGTCAATAATACTGTAACAACTTTGTACGATGACTGATAGTAACCGATCTTATTGTGGTGATCATTTTTTTTCTTTTAAATTTAAATCATCATTTTTAAACATTGAAATGTAGTTGATTTATGATATTCTGTTAGCTTCAGGTGTACAAAATCGTGATTCAGTATTTTTGCAGATTATATTTCATTATTGGTTATTACAAGGTAATGGGTATAATTCCCTGGCTATACAGTAAATCCTTATTGCTTATCTATTTTATATATAGTAGTTTGCATCTGTTAGTACCATACCCCTAATTTGTTGCTCCTCCTCTCCCTCTCCTCTTTCTTAACCAAAAGTTTGTTTTCTGTGTCTGTGAATCTGTCTCTGTTTTGTATATACATTTATTTGTATGATCTTTTAGATTCCACATATAAGTGATATAATATTTGTCTTTTTCTGTCTGACTTATTTCACCAAGGATAGTATTCTCTAGGCCCATCCATGTTGCTGCAAGTGGCAATATTTCATTATTTTTTATGGCTGAGTAATATTCCACTGTGTTTATATATATTATATATACACATACCATATATATATATGGTGATTACTTTGTAATTTATAAAAACATCAAATCACTATTTTGTACACCTGAAACTAATTTAATTATGTATATGAATTATAACTCAATTAAACTTTTATAAGTTAAAAGGATTATAACTAGGCTTAATTTCCTCATTCAGGTCACTCTTTCCTTTATTGCATGTTTCTAACTCTTTCACAATATACAGTTTACACTTGAACAACATGGTTTGAAATGTACAGTTCCACTTATAAGCTGATCTGTTTAAATAAATCCACACTACAGTACTATACAATCTGCAGCTGGTTGAATTCGTGGCTGCAGAGCCATGGATATAGAAAGCTGACTCTGCAGAGTTGTATGTGGATTTTTCACTGTGTTTGGGGTTGGCGATGCTAACCCCCAAGTTATTCAAAGATCAACTGTATTCTTTGTCTACACTCAACATCAATGCACATACACACACAGACACATAGACACAGACACAGTAAATATATCTAAAGATTACTTTTGAGGAAGCTTTTTAGATGTTTTGTTGATAGATACATCTTGCAAAGCACAGAGCTGCAGTCCTGACAGATAGTAAACACTCAATGATATAGACTAATCAATTGTTTATAAATTCAAGTTGACCCTTAAGATTATATGAAACATACAATTAGAACTCTAGCATATGATAGGTTATCAAAATATCTGAATTTATATCAGGCTTCATTAGTATGCTTTGTAATCTAGATTTTATTTCTTTAAAGGAAAGTCTTGAACTTCCTCTACATCTGGGAAGATTTTTCTTCTTTTGGACAGAATAATATGTTATATAACATATTGAAACAAATGTTTTCTAGTTTATCTTCCAATATAAAATGGAAATCTGAATATGATATGGTAAAAATATAGACCTTGAAGAGTGAACATAATGGGTAGATTCGATCACTTTCATCCCCAAAATACAGATGTACTCACATATATCTACGTTATCTTGTTACTGATAAATGTGTTTTAGAGACCTCCTAACAGTAAAAGAATTCACTCTATTAAATTTGTTTGTATAAAGATCCCTTTGATAATTTATTCAACAAATATTTTGTGCCTACTCTTTGCCAAATACATGCTAGACTGAGGACAGAAGGAGAAATACAGAGCTGTGCACTTCAGGATGCTGTCAGTCTAAATAGAATAAAATAAATATGTTGAACATAAATAATTACATGTAAGAGCTAAAAGACCTATGCCCTAGATGCAATAGTAAAACAAACAATGGATTGATCAACTCTGATAGGGTTAATCAAAAAAATGTTTCATAGAGGAAGAGATGCTTATACAGTAGGCTTTTAAAGGATTAGTAGTTATTCAGGTGGGGAAAAAAAGACATTATTATAGGGAAAACTAGCGAGATCCCCAAAGGCAAATCTGTCTGAAATTAACTGATGGGGGTTAATCAAAAAAATGTTTCATAGAGGAAGAGATGCTTATAGTAGGCTTTAAAGGATTAGTAGTTATTCTAGTGGGAAAAAGTCATTATTTTGGGGAAAAGTAGTGGGATCCCAAAAGTAAATCTCCCTGAAATTAACATGGAGTTTGGGGAAATTCTAAGTTTGTCATGGCTAGGACAAAGATTATATGTAGATGTTTGGCTAGGGAAGATATTGAAGAAATAAACCAGGTCAAACAATGAGGACTATTGTCATGAGTTTGGATTTTTATTTCTGGTGACTTGGAGACTAGAGACAGTCAATGAATTTACTATGAGAATTGCAGGATAAGGTTGGCATTTTTGACTTTTCTTCAAACAAATTGGAGAAAATATTGTAGAGGTAGGTTTGAATGGGAGGTTAGAAGTCCCTACATAAACATTTTTAAGCATCCAAGGGAGAGGAAGAAGAAGAAATGTAGATGATGACTAGGGGCAGAAAAGAAAGAGAATGCAAAGGAGACAGAACGTAACTGAAAATCCAGACCACTTGTGTCAACATTACTTAACGATTTATTCCAGAAAATTCTTTACCAGGAAAGTAATTCTGTAGACCAATAATTACTTTCACTGTTTTCCAGTTTGCATCAGGAAGTTGTTGCAAATAAATTTATTTGAGCAGTTCTCTCATCTGGACAAACAGATCGCCCATTACGATAACATCTTGCTCACCTGGACAAACATCATGCTTTTCAGATACCAGTTTGCTTTCAAAGACTCCTCAAAATTCTTACCACATTGAGTCCACCAATCCTAAAGTACTATAACATGAATTTTGCCCAATCCCAACAAATTCCCCATCTTGAAGAACCCACATAACACCACTTCAACCTAGACCCCAACTCTGTAAATACCTTTCCGTAACTTGACTCTTCTGAGACTATTGAGACTCAAGGTGGCATTCTTCCTTGCTGAAGTAAGTTTAATAAACTCAAATTTATTTGATGAAAATATTTTTCTGGCAATCTTTGTGGGAGAGTTTACAGCCAAGGGAACTTACTTATTTCTTGGATATTAGAGGTGAAGGGGAAGGAAGGAGGCAAGGGGGTTATGTATTCATAAAGGGAAGAGGAGAAGGAGAAGATGATCAGTTTTCTAGCTTCAGAAATGAATGAGTATTGCTAAAGAGCAATTTTGGGTTGACCTATTGTGATGACTTATTCTGTATGTTAATTTGAGTACATCACAGTATCCAGGTATTTTGTCTGTATATTTCTGTAAAGATATTTTCTTAGATGAGATTAAGATTTAAATCAGTAGACTTTAAAGCTGATAGCCCTCCATAATATGGGTGGGCCTCATCCAGTCAGTTGAAAGGCTTAATAGAAAACACACTAAGGTCCCCAAGGAAGAGGGAACACTGCTCACAGACTGTCTTTTGACTCAAGCTGTAACATCAGCTCTTCCCTGGGTCTCTAGCCTGATGGCCTACCCTGAAGATTTGGGACTAGCCCAGACAACTGTATGAGCTAATTCCTTAAAATCTCTTTCTCTTTCTCTGTCTCTCTCTCTTTCACATACACATACATACACACACACAACACATTGCAGTGGTTTTGTTTCTCTGGAGAACCCTAATATACCTATCAATTAGTTCATTATAAAATTGATTATTTATGTATTGAATGCCAATTAAGCTTTGCTTTTTGTATTGAGTGAGGTTACATGTACTCTACCTCGAATATGATACACTTGCAACATGTCAGATTTGCTACTACTATTGAGCCAGTTTATGTGATTTTGACAGTTTAATCTATTTGCCATTATTTCTATTTCATTTAAATTTTTCTCCAGATCAATGTAGAGATTTATTTGCTAAAAAAATTTTTGGTGACTTTACTTTCATTTACATTATTTTTACTACCATATTACTTATTGTATGCTTAAATTGTTTTATGAGGCGTGCTAAGGACATTACACATATTTTATAATTTAATCACCAAAACTGAGCAATGAGGTAAGTACCGTGGTCACGCCCATTTCTCAGGTGAGAAAATTAGGAAGATTTAGGTTAATTAATTTACTTAAGATCACACAGCTAAATTGGAACAAATAGGATTGAACCCAGACTGTATATGTTAGGGCCCATGTACTTAACTTGCATGCCATACTTCAAACTAATAATAGAAATAACCTATATGCATATTTCTATGTTTCATGGCAAACACTAAATAAAACATGACATAGTGGAAAGACATTATGACAATTATAGTTAAAATAGAGTTCTAATCTTTCTGTTATACTTTCTAAACTTGTGTTTTCATTAACCCTTCTGGTCTTAATTGGAGTAACTGGATTTGGACTAAATAGGCACTATTTTTTGAAAGCCCACGAATAATTTTATGAAAATGTAGACATTTAAAGTAATCCTGGCATAGTAATTCTCAGACATTGCATTGTTTGTTTGTTTTTACATCTGGACATTGTTAAAAGTAGCAGACTGATGTGATACCTTTCTTAATTTTTAAGACATAGTATTTCTTTTTTTAAACATTGATGAATAGACTATTCTATTTATAATAATTCAGTGAAAACACTGCAGGTTGGCAAGAAGAGTTTAATTGCTGTGCCAGTTTCTCATTTATGTTATTAGTGTTCTCTACTTTTATTTTTATATTTTAAGAAATGATTTTAAAGTATTCTTTCTTTTTTTTTTGGCTGCACTGGGTCTTCATTGCTGCATGCGGGCTTTTTTGTCTCTAGTGTGGTGAGCAGGAGCTACTCTTCGTTGCGGTACGTGGGCTTCTCATTGCGGTGGCTTCTCTTGTTGCAGAGCATGGGCTCTAGGTGCACAGGCTTCAGTAGTTGCAGCACACAGGCTCAGTAGTTGTGGCACGCAGGCCCTAGAGTGCGCAGGCTGCAGTAGTTGCACCGCGTGGGATCAGTAGTTGGGGCATGCGGGCTCTAGAGCTCAGACTCAGTAGTTGTGGTGCACGGGCTTAGTTCCTCTGCGGCATGTGGGATCTTCCCAGACCAGGGAATGAACCCGTGTACCCTGTCTTGGCAGGCGGATTCATAACCACTGCACCATCAGGGAAGTCCCAAGAAATGATTTTAAAATATTCTTAATCCTTTTATTCTGGGGGCAGACAGTTCAGAAATCCTTTCAAAGATTTCACATATTCAAACACAAGCTTTACTTTTGATTTTAAAGAATTTTTAGAACTGTTTAAATATTTTATTTGACACCATCTAGCAGTCCACAGTAAGTTAGTATCTTCCCTATAACAACTGAATTTCAACTGATTAATTCACATCTCACAATATATCGTTGACTCTTACAATATATCGTTGACATTTACTTTGCAAGACTGTCTGAATATTAACACGTGCTTGTATATGTTCTATTATTTCAATACAATTTACAGACTGTAGTTTCATATTAAATATAGAAGGAAGAAAGTAATGCAAATGATCTAAAAATTGCAATCATAAATATATGTATTAAAATGTACAAGATTTTTTCCCATTTTGATATAAAGATCACCTTTTAAAATGCAGATGAGATAAGTTTATATTTATACCTTTTGAATAAGAGATAAATATATATAAATATATTTTATATCAGTGAATATGTTCTGTGGAAAAATGAATTAAAAAAATAAAAACCATCTACTTGCTTGTTGTCAATATAGTGTCTTTATACGTAAACCCACGAACTAGAGCTGTTTGTAACAGAAAGCCAGCTACCTAGCTTTTCTGGGGAGGCTAGAAATAGATAGGCTTTGGGGGATATCCTTTATTCCTTTTAACCTTTCCCAACTTCTTATTCTCTAGCTCTTTCAGTGTTGGCCATTTTTTCTATTAACTACTTATTTACAACTTACCTACCTTTAGATGTGTTTGAAACTACATACAATAAAAACACTAGATACAATAATACTATTAAAACCATACAAAAATCCTAAGCTAATTAAAACTACTGAAACTGAGTACAAGGAATGGAAAGGCAAAAAAGGGTGGGGGAAAGAAAGACTGCTTATATAGTAACAATGGTCAAAATAAGGAAGCATGGCATCCTGTCAAAATGTGTGAGTTTTAAATTTAATTCTTAAGGACTTCCCCGGTGGTCCAGTGGTTAAGACTCTGCCTTCCAATGCAGGAGGCATGGGTTTGATTCCTGGTTGGGGAACTAGGATCCCACATGCCGTGGGGTGTGGCCAGAAACTTAAATTTAATTCTTAGCTCTCACCCTGAGAAAAATTTATTTTTATGTACAGATATGCAAAATGAGCTGATAAGTCAAAAATCTCTAGTTACAATTAGATTAAGTAAAGTATACAAAAAAAAAAAAAAGAAAGAAAGAAAGGTCATGAAAGACAAAGATATAAGAAACTTCACAGAATTGAGAACTGTGCTGTGATTACAGTGCAATGTGGAATCCTTGATTGGATCCTAAAACAGAAAAAGGACATCAGTGGAAAAACCGGTGAAAGCCAAATAAAGTTTGTAGTTTAGTTAGTAGTATTGTACCAATGTTACTCTCTTAGTTTTGATAAATACAGAATGGTTATGTGAAATGTTAACATTAGGAGAAGCTGGATGAATGGTCCATGGGGGCTGTCTGAACCATTCTTGCAACTCTTCCATAAGTTGAAAATTTACAAAATGCAAAGTTAAAAAAAGTTATCTAATTATTTAATAGCTAATGAAATAATTACTGGATATGTTTGTAATTCAGTAATACACTACAATAGCAGATGAAAATTATATTTGCTTTCTATACTGCTGTGATGACGTGGTATAATTAAATAAATCTAAAAATATTACCTCAATTGGACCCCATTAGTGGTGTATCCAGGTACCCAGGAAACAGCAGTCACTAAAGATGGAAAAATATAAAAGAGGAGGAAACAAAAAAAAGCATTTAATATTGCTGACAAGAAGGGAAGATGTTACACAGGAGCCTGAAATTTTAAAGAACTCCTATTAAAGTAAGAAAATAGTAGGTTAGAAGTTAGAGGAGGTCACTGACTGGTACTTTCCCTCTTTTCTGGAAGAGAGTCACTGTGATGTAGCAGGGAGATCATTGGAACAAACTCCCAAAACGTTTGAAGGATAAGGAAAGTGCCGTGGTTTAAACAATCAAAATAAGAAAAAAAAAAAAATAGCAATGATTTTACTTCCAGGAATCTTTGTGTAGAAATTCCACAGAACCTGCACATGTCAGCTACCTTCTAAAGAAAAGGTGCTAGGCTGTAATATTGCAGGTGGCCTCTAAGTTTTAGGAAACTACCTCAAATTGTAACCAATTTAGTATGAAAAGCATCCTGAAAAAAAAAAAAAGTTATATCATTACTTCACATTTTATGTTAGCAAGATAAATGCCAGATTGCTTAAAATGTTAAATGTAGGTATTAAGAAATAAAAGCATAAGAGAATAAAATTTAGATCACAAATACATGATTGTAGATTGAGATGCTCTTTTTTTGAGATAAAAAATAATGATACTATGAGTGAAAATATTGATAAATACAAAGTATTGAAATATGATACCATACATATCTATACCTACACACTTAAACTTGATATGTACAATTTAAAAAAAGAAACCTAAAAATTAGTGACAACATATTTTGTAACCAAAGGATAAATATTTCTATTGTATAAAGAATTTCTGTAGATGAAAATATGGAAGTAAATATCGCAACAGGAAAAAAAAGAGCCATGGCTTCAATTCAGTGGGCCTGTAAACTTGGAAATAAACTCTTCTCCCTCCCACACACACACTAGTAATAAAACTAATTACATACTGGAAGGGAAATAATAATTAATTAAAAACTCACATATCTGAGAATATTCTGTGTATGTTTCAGGTCACTGTCACTCTTTTTTTCATGTATAGTCATCCTTTGCTGACTAGAAGTGTCACCTGCACAATAAACTAATTAATTTTAAATGCCTTAGATTATCCTTGCTCTCTGTTCTTGCTCCATTAATATTTCTATTTAGGTGCCTCCAACATGCTTTTTAAAATTTACTTAAGTGTGTAGACTATTTTACAGTTTGTCATAACAACTCACTGTTCTCTTGATTCATTTCCTTAGCCCTTAATGAGTTCCAGTGTCTATTTGAATTTTCTGTTAATATATTATTTCAGTAACTGAAATTTAGTGTTACTTTTCTCAAAATACTTTCAGGCATTTAATGTTGTATACTTACTAGTGGTGTATCTCTTTTCCATTTCTTTCCATATACACTACAAGGCCTTTAAATTTACTTTTTCTCTAGTCATTTGTATAGTGTAATATACACATATATCTTCTTGCAATATATATGCATGTGTATACATGTATATATAATTCACATATTCGAAGTGTGCAACTCAATGACTTTTGCACAAAATGAATGTATTCATGTAATCAGCACACAGATAAAAGAAGAGATTACCAGCACCATAGTAAATCCACTCATGCTTCCTTCTAGCCACTAACTGCATAAGATAACCAGCGTCTTGACTTATAATAGGCTAATTTTGCTTATGTTTATGTTCTTTTGAAAACCTATTCAGTTGTTACTTCATTTTTTCAGTACTATGTTTCCTTTGCGTAATCATTATCTTAAAATTATTAGTAACATCCATTACATAGGATCTTGTCGCAGAATAGTTAATGAGAACTCCCTCTACTAGCCATGGTAAAGTATTAAAACTAGGTAGCTAGAAAACTGTACGAAATATACAAAACAATTTTTTTCAGATACCACAAAACAGGTAGCACAGGACTGTGATCCCCAAGAGAAGGAAACAAACAAGATAAGGTCTCTAATCACCTGCCTTCCTGCCTAAAGATATTTTCTAGACTCTGATGCAAGTATAGTTATTGAAGCAGAACACAGTGGTCTTTCTGAATTAGACAGAAATTCAATTTCAGGACAGCAGAAGTACCTAGAATTTATGGGACAGAACACCAGAGAGGAGGAAACTCTTCAGAGAAAGATCTCCAAAGATCTGCATATGCATTCTCTTTGAATCTATTGCTGAAAATGAAGTTACACTTATGTAGGGTGAAATTGCACGAATGGGCAAGAATGACTGAGAGCTGCAGGATAAATGATTCCCAGTGCTCACAAAGGATGGGAAGATATTCCACTTCCAATGAGTCTGAGAAGAGAGACTTAAAATTACCTGGACATTCAGAAGAAATGCCAGAGGAAATACAGAACAACAACAGAAATGATTAGAAAAATAGCAAACACATAGATCATAAATTTAAAGCAACCATGTCAATAATTACATTAAATGCAAATAACCCAAACACTCCAATTAAAAGACACTTTGCCAGATTGGATAAAAATGCAACTACGTGCTGTCTACAAGAAATACGCATAAATTATAAAGACGCAAAAAGGTTAAAAGTTAAAACGTGAAAATATATACTATGCAAATACTAATCATAAGGTAGCTGAAGTATTCTATATTAAAAGCTAAAAGAGCAAACTTCATAACAAGAGGTATTAACGGAGTAAGGAGAGACATTTAATAACAGAAAAGGGATCAGTTTATCAAAAAGATGTGGCAATACAATACTTGTGTGCAATAATTATAGAGTTTCAAATGCATGGCACAAAAAAATGACAAAGAAATAGAGAAATCTACAAGTATAGTTAAAGATGTCAACATTTCTCTCTCAGTAATTGATAGAACAAGTAGACAGAAGATCAGAATAAATATAGAAGACCTGAACAATACTCTCAACTTCCATCTGCCAGTGATTGAAAAGCCCCTATACGAAGCTCCAACTGACAAGGAGGAGCTTCTGTGCCTGCATATTGGTTGAATGTACCTGTGGAGGCTGTGTTGTTCCCAGGGTCTGTCTGGAAAGGCTAAGTGCAAATCTCATAGTACATAGGAATTGATGTCCTATAGTGGTAGATTTTGGTCAAGGGAAGACAGATGGGAAGGAGTCAGTATATACATTGATTAGCTTGTCTCTTTCCCAATATCCCAGACTGTTTAAGGTGCCTTAGTATGTACAGGACTGATCAATATGTTCCTTGTGAAACTCAGTAATGGCCAGCTCAGTAATGCAGCCCTATGTAATTACTCTCCCATCTTTTGAATCTCATTTTCTTATTCCCTTCACATTTTCTCTAAAATTGCACAACACCTCTCCACAATGTTACCATTTAAGTTTTTGCCTTAGTTTCTGTGTTCCAGATGAACCAAACTAAGAAAACAGAAGAGGAGTATTTTTTGAGTGTTTTTTTCCTACCCCTCCTACCATGGGTGTGATATGAAAATATGATTGTAAAATGTCACCTTGAGTCTGCTCCTGTCTGAGACCTAAGAAGCTTCCATGTGTTGCTCTCCTTTATTTTTGTTATGTCAATGTAAATAGCAAATTATGTGGTTACATATCTTCATTGTTTGGCTACTTCTTGTTCAGCTGAATTATTTGATAGAAAATGCACAATTCAGGAACCTTGAATGGGAAAAGCACTTTTGCCCGTTGTGTAGTTAGTAAGGGTTCAGAGCAATCTGGGCAGCCTGGTACTTGGATTGCTGTCCTTGTCCTCTTCATGCTAAAGAGTCTTAGTTCTGGAGTCTCCGTAATGTATGTTGTGCCTGGACTTCCCTTTAAAAACTGGCCCCACTTGCCCAATACATGGCCATAGGTCTTATTCAGATAATTTTTTGTACCACTTCTGGTTTTCTTTTCATTTTGTCATCTCTTTGACTTACGACCTCTCATATCTCTTGTTTAAAACCATGAATTTAAGCCTGAACACCAGAGAATAGCATACTTATTGAATTGTATGTAATGGTACTTCCTGGACTATTCTAAAACTGGGGCCCTGAATATAAAACTAAGCATTAAACATGAGTTATCTCTGTAAAAGAGAGAAAACTGACTCATATAACTTTTGAAAGCACAGACATATTTTTACCTCTATGATCACCTTTAAGACATGTAGGCCAATGCTAATATAACCTGTCACATAATAACTTTGTCATTTTTACCATAATGTGTACAATCAATAAAGAATTGAATTTCATTTTCTGAATCATACCTTGGACTCATTCTGCCTTAAAAGAATCCTGAGTTTTTGGGAGCATGACTGTATCATAACTCTAGAAAATTTTCTATTAGAGTTTACGACACACTGTAATGAGAAAAACAAAGACTATTTCAGGTATATTAAAACCATTCCAGCATTGTTGATGATACCATTTCAATCTGTTTGATTTATTTAAAGCTTGTAGTTTAACCTTTTTCAGGACAATATACCACTACAGTGTTCATATACATAGAATATTAGCATTTAGTTAGTGGCAGTGAAGTAGATTTATAGCATGGAAAATATCCCAACTGATAACAAATAATAGACAAAGGAGATTAGATATAGATGTTTAAATTTTATGAAGTTTTTCATTTTAAAACTTGGACTGATTTTAGAAAATATTAAAAATGTTACTAAGGGTGCTCTATAACTTTCAGGCTTTGGTTTAAAAATAAAGCTTTTTGTTTGTTTGTTTTTTAATGATATCTAATAGAAGTGGATTAAGTCTTAAGTTTATTAAGACTTGGCCCCCTAAAATTCATATAATATATATTTTATCTTTTACAAATATGTATTTATTCAGTCACTTTAGCATATAGTAAAGAATTTAATTAATATTTCTGACTTCTATTCTTTTAACGTCATCAAGAAGTTTGAGTGTAATCAACTCCGAGTTATGAGTAATCTTGATATGTGAGGAGTATAATGTAAGAAGAGAGGACAGCAATAGGAAATAGGATAAAGATACAATTAACTCAGCACAACTCCCTTCCTTATTTTATATGAATTTTAATGATATATAGTATTTTCATTACATTTTCTTAAAAACATATTTTGAGATAATTGTAAATTCACATGCAGTTGCAATAAATAATACAAAAATATCCCATATGCCCTGAACCATTTCTCCAATGGCAATATCTTGCACAACGATATTAAAACCAGGAAATGGACATTGATAAAATCTACCAAACTTATTCAGATTTCACTAGTTTTATATACACTCCTTTGTATGTATGTAGTTTAGTTCTACAGGTTTCTCCCCACTATCTGAAAGTAGAACATTCCTATGAAACCTTTTGTAAGCCGAAATGGTGTAAATCGAAGAAGCAGTTACCTTATGACACATCTTGCTTAACTGATGCACAAGATAAATTGAGATAAAACACAGATGCTCACAGACACAGTTCGATGCTATGGTGGCTTGATGCTGAGATGTTGAGTGCAGTTCCCTGGGAAGAAGCTTGACGGTGCCATTTTCAGCTGTTGGGGCTCCCCACTGCCTCTATAATGGCTTCCTGCAAGACAAACACGGAACACTATTTTGGGTTTTTGCCTTTTTTCATAAAAGCAAAAATCTTCTTTCGATTTCTTCAGCATTAGTTTTTTTTTTTTTTTTTTTTTTTTGCCACGCTGCACAGAATGTGGGACCTTAGTTCCCCAACCAGGGATCAAACCTGTTCCCCCTGCCATGGAAGCATGGTGTCTTAACCACTGGACTGCCATGGAGGACCTCCTGGATTTCTTCTGGTTAGCAAAAACTCGTCCTAATGCAGGTCCTTGGAAAAGCGAAGTGGCATAAAGCAAAGTTAAAAAGTGGGGGATATGTGTATACATTTTATTCCATGTGTTTCTTTTATCAAGATAACAGTCAAGATACAGAACAGTCCTATCACAGAGATCCTTCATGCTACACCTTTATAGACCTGGCCACCTTCCTCCCTGTTCTCCACCCTCCAATCCTTGCCAACCACTAATATTTTCTCCATTTCTATAATTTTGTCATTTCTAGAATGCTATATAAATGGAATTATACAGTATATAACCTTTTGAGATTGTTCATTTTTCACTCATCGTAACTCATTTGTGATCCATCTAAGTTTTGTGTATTATTAGTTTGCTCCTTCATATTGCTGAGTAGAATTTCTCTGTATGGATGCACCACAATTTGTTTAATCATTCACCTGCTGAAGAACATTTCAGTTGTTTCCAGTTTTGGGCTATTATGAATAAAGCTGCTATGAACATTTATATACAGATCACTTTCTGGGACAAATGCCAGTGCAAATGTTGTGCAGTTGTTGGCTCTTTTGGTAAGCCTATATTTACTTTTATAAGAAACTGTCATGTTATTTTCCAGAGTAGCTGTACAAGTTTACTTTCGTATCAGCAATGGATGTATGATCCAGTTTCTCTACATTATCACTAGTATTTGATGCTATCACCATTTTAAAATTTTCACCATTTTGGTAGGTGTGTAGTGATATGCTGTTGTGGTTAAGTTATGCTTCTCTGATGGGTAATGATCTTGAACATCTTTCCATGTGATTATTTGTCATCCGTATGTGTATCATCTTCAGTGAAATGCCCCTTCATGTCTTATGGCCGTTTTCTAATTAGATTACCTGATTTTTAATTGTTGAGTTTGAGAGTTGTTATATATACTATATGGTATTTCACTGTCTGATAGATGGTTTGAAAATATTTTCTGTCAATTTATAGCTTGTTTTTTAATCCTCTGAACAGGGCCTTTTGTACAGTATGTAATTTTAATTTTGATAAGATACAATTTATAAAATTTTCCTTTTATGGATTGTGCTTTTGGTATCAAGTCTAAGAACTCTTCTTATTTTTAGGTTCTGAAAGATATTCTTTTTTATGTTGTAAAAGTTTAAAATTTTTATGTTTTACATTTAAGTTCAGGATTTTTATATAATGTGTGAGGCTTTGGTTTTTAAAAACACTGTAGGTTTGGTTTATATTTTTACTTCAATTATTTAATTTTAATGAAGTGTTAAAAATTTCCAATAGGAAGGGATTTTAATTTTTTTATTAATTTCTAGATTTATCATAAGGTGATCAGAGAATGACATTTACAACATTTTTACTTATGCACCTTAATTTTCTTTATGATGCAATATATTTGGCCAATTTTGTGATTGCTCCACGTATACACAGCTAAGAAATGGCATAATATGAATGAAATACTAAAAGGCTGGTCTCTAAAGTCTGCTGTTAACCATTGTACTATGCTGCATATTCAAGAAACCAAGGATATACTGCTCAACTATTGAAAAGAATGAGTTGTACTATTTATTTATCAGTCATCATTATCCAATTAGTTAGAGTAATATCTATTTTATGCTGCTATGCAAGCAAAATTAAAAGGAGAAAATGATGTATATGAAGTGGTCTCATTTTTATGTAATGTGAAAGCATATGTATGTCTGCCTGCTTGAGCAGAAAAAATAGTTTTAAAGATATATATCTTTAAATAAAATTTATATTTCTTTAAATAAAGATATATATATATGTGTATAGATATATGTCTCAAAGAGTAAACATGGCTTACTTTGTTGAGTGGTGGAGTTGGGGATTGGAGGATAAGAGAAGTCTGTTAACTTTTTCTTTATAAATTTCCTCATTTAGCTGTATTATATTTATCAACTATTATTTGGTAATTTAAAAAAAATAAGCTGGAAAAAATTTTTGGCTATTTTTCTCTGATTTATTTAAAATCATAAAAATAAATGGTTTACACATATTTTTGTAGACTCAATTTAGCACACGAAAATGGTCTTATTTATTAAAAAATAAAAATAAAAAACAAGGGTCTGATTAAGTAAAAAAAAAAAAAATTATGTAGTCTAGAATGATAGACTTTGAACCCCCTCTCTTTCATTTTACTCTGTCAAGTATGTCAGTTCCACATTAAATTATATCATGTGCTTTGTTTTACAATTAAAATAAATTACCTGTGTTTGTAGAATAATTAAAGTTTGCCAAGGATATGTGATTCATAAATTTAGAGTTATTTCAATTAAAAACTACCATTTGATTGTGGTTCCTGAAAACATACACATCAACACCTGGTAAACGTTTAGGGAGAAATACCTTGATAACATTTAAATCATTGATTTAAATTAATTTCTTTCAAAGATATTATGCTTTCAACTAATACCTGGAAGTGTCACTCAGTGGTGGGTGGCCATCCTGGTGATTATTAATGTTGGAAATATACTAAGAATAAAGACAAAATAGTAGTTCCTCACTTAGCAGCAATTTTTCTATTAAGAAAAGGTTGAAACTGACAGTTAATTCATGAAACTTTGAATCCCCTGAATGGAATTGATATTTGGAAAGGATTTCAGTTTGACTTCATCAACTTAATTTGGATTCAAAAAGAGGTATCATCTTGTCTTTACCCAAAACCCATTTCAAGTCAGAATCTCAGACCAGACTTCCAGTCATGCAATCAATTGTAACCTCTTGCAGTTACTCTGGGAAATATTTATTTTCTATATTTAGTGTGTCTTTATTTCTTAGTTTGATAATATATATTTAAATAACAGTTATCTTAAATATTAGCTCAGGAAATATAATAAATGTCAATTTACAAAATCACATTGATGATTATCTTATAATTTAAAATGTTTCTAATATTAAAAAAACTAATTAGCACAACTCTTATTTTATTCTATTTTATTTTATGTCTAACTGACATAACTTACATAATTGTGTAAGTTACAGTTGTAAAATATGTTGATTTGATAGGTTTATATATTGCAGTATGATTGCCAACATTGTATAACTAACATCTCTATCACATCACATAATTATCATTTATTTTTTATGGGGAGAACAATTAGAATCTAGTCTCTTAGCAACTTTAAGTTTATAATATAGCATTGTCGACTATAATCTCTATTTTGTTTTTTGAAGTATTTTCTTATTTTAAAAGTTATTTTAATGCAAATATTAATCTTTTAACCATTTTAACTGAAATTAGAAATTTGGGCTAAGATTTCGTTTGTAATCAAGCGTAGTTTGTCTTTTTGTGTTGAACGGTATTTCTGTGTTTCGTGAGTAATGGAATGGCTGTGAAATAAATCTAAATTCCTATATCTTTATTGTATAACAGGACTGGGTTATTAGCATAGTTATGTCATAATATTTTTAGGGAATGACAGTTTTTTATGTTACTAAATTTAATTTTCCTACATTAAATGTGTAAAACTATGTGTGTAAAGGGATGGAGTTCTCTAATCACAACGCAACTCAAACTGGAAGAATAAGCAATAAATGGAGAGTAGTATGGCACTCATACTTGAGCTTTATTAGCACGTTGTAATTCCAAAGATTTAGATAATTCTTCTGGCAATCTATTTCTGTGTAGTAAATTAACCCAACGTGGTGGCTTTAAACAACATTAATTTTATTATATCTCACAGGAATTCAGGCATGGTTAGGATGAACAATTATTCTGCTTCATATAATGTCAACTGGGGTCACTTGGTGATAACTTGCTGGCAGCTGGCCTGATGTGGAGGGTTCAAGATGGTTAAAATCACATACTAAGCGCTTTGGCAGTAGTGGCTGGAAGCGGGGGTCAGCTAGGCCCCTCTCCCACTCCATGTATTTTCAGGGTGTCTCAAGTTTTCTGTGTATTAGAGAAGCTGGACTTCTCATATGGCAGCTTAGAGTGTCCAGCAAACAAGACACAGCTGCCATTACTCTTAAAATGTAGGTCTGGAACTGGTACAGTGTCTTATCCATCTTACTTTATTAATCAAGGTGGTAACAGATGGTCTTAAAAGTAGGGTGCTACATCAGTGTGTTTTAATATATAACAAAGCAGTTGCTTAAACAAAATTTTTTCATAATCACTCACACATCTTTGGGGCCCCTCAATGTCTGCTGATATGGGCTAGGCTCAGAAGAGGCAACTCAGCAGCTCTGCTCCAGCTATCTCTCATCTTCCTCCTTGGATCATGGGTTAGCCAGTCATGGTTCAGACACTGAGAGTTTAATCATTGTCAGAGCAGAAAGTAACTCCCTTCTCTTGAGTTATACAGACGTGTTTATTGTGGCCAGAATTCAATATTGTATTAGCTTTTTTTATAGTTTCAATTAAAATTTAAATTTTGAGTTTCAATTTAAAATTGGGCTGATTTTTTAAAAGACTTTATTTTTTAGAGCAGTTTGGGTTGACTTTTAATCATGATACATATTTATTTTACAAAAGCTCAAACTATTGAAAATATTGAGAAGGAAATTTTTAAAAAAATGCTCATAATTAAACCACTTTGTTTCTTTTTAAATGAACCAAACATTTCATATAAATTAAAAGCTTTCATTAGTGAAAGAAAGTGCAGCACAGGGAGATTCATTTATTTATCAGGAGACTAGACTTAAAAACTTCTAAAGAAGAAAACATAAAAATTAAGTTTCATTGTTCTCAAATAGAGGCACAAGCTTCACCCAGTTTATGGAGCAGGTGGAAGGCGTTAAGATCAGATTAGAACCAATGGATTATAAAGTAAAGGCAACTTTAAACTTGTTTTATTGTTTCTGATCCCTCATTTACAGAAGATTGCATTTCATAAAAGACTTAACTGCCTTTTATGGTGGGAATGTTTTAACACATTTATTTGTAAGGCTTGTAAGGATTTATAAACATTATGTTTTAATTGTTGTTGTAAGACTGATGTGCTATGGCTGCTGCTTTCCACTGCTTTAGTTCAAGAAATCTCCATGTTCATATCCCCCAGACTTTTGATTGGCCATTTCAATATACAAGCCAGGATTTTCTTCCTGACCTTGTGTAGGAAGGAGGAACAAAGGCATGGAACATATTCAATAATTAATGTTTTCTGGTATTCAATATATGGTATAGATACTTCAAAAAACCTTTAAGATGTGAATATTGATCAACTATGAAAATTGAGACATACCATTTTAAACTTTTAATTTTAGGGATTTTAATATTTTTAGCATACTTTTAAATATTTAGTAGTGATTATTTTTGCATTATTATTTCACATACACTAACTTGCTCATTAATACACTGACAATAAATTTAACTTTTAAAAAAATTAGTGAATTAAAATGTTAACATGTTAAGTTACTGTATAAAAACAAAGCTGAATTTACAATATCTTGATAATTTTAAGTTAGAACATGGAATAAAATACACATGTTGACTGTATGCAGGTTATTAATGAATAGTTCTCCTAGGACTCTCCCTCAAAACCATCCAGACTATCCTACTATTGATATTTTCGTGAAAGGTATTTAGCCCAGGTCAATAAAATCAAATTGGAAGCAGTTTGTTTTGAGTATAGTATTTGGAGTGTAATACTATGTTAAAAATGATTAAAGAAGACAGTTTAGATGGTACAAACAAACTTTATTTAATACATTGTGAAATGGACAGTCTCCTTTAGGAGAACTGCAAATGGGGCAGAAGGCAGCAAGCTCTTATAAGAGAAGTAAAGAACAAGGAAGAGAAAAATATAAAATATCTAAGTGGCTGTTACCACATAGTCAACTTTGGGGTGAGAAGACCCTGAGTTGGCCTGGCATTTGGGGATTGGTTGACTGGATATACCGTGTTTCTGGTCAAGCAGAGCATTTACAGGGACACACAAATTATCTAAATTTTGGTTTGTTGACATAGTACCCAGGCAAAAGAAGCTCCATCTTAGGCACAGGAAATTATTTCAACTACTATCATTGGGTATATCATGAGACAAATCACCTACCATGTAACATTTCATCTTAGTTCACTGACCATGTATGCACCTGATTTTGTTTAATCAGCACATTTTTATTAATCACCTGCTATGTGCCTCATGCATAAAGAAAAATGTATGATCATAAGGCAATAAAAGATTCTGGTGTTAAATAAAATAGCCAGCCATATAAGAGAAATATTTGGAAAGCTAAAATTGAAAGCTGGTAACTTAGCTGAAGAGAAAAGCGATTCTCTGGATTTGTTCACACAGAATCTGCTAAGTAGGACTGTAGGGCTTGGTCAGAAAAGCACCTTTACAAAGATGGCATTGATAATTATGGATTGACTATCTTGGTTCATAGAAATAATCTTTAAGCAGAGTCAATCACAACAGTAATATGACGGATTTTACTGCCTGAATTCATTAGAGATTATTGAGAGGGTGTGATTTTTACACTGGTAAATTCTGTAAAATATGAGCCTTTGGAAATTGAGGACTTTGTCTAGATGGTTCCTTGCCTCCCTGTTAGCTTCAAAGTAATGTTTTTAACTGTAGAAAATGTGTTATCTTTGCTTCTAAAAAAATTTGCACATAATTTTTTTGGTAACCATCTCTAAGAAGAAAAGAAAATTGACTATCATTATAGGAAGTTAATTTATTTTTAGAAAGTTAATTTATTTTTAGGATGAAAATAGTTTTGAAATCATGTATTTCATTAAACCCTGCCCCAAAGAACATGTTGTTAAGAGAAGTTTTACACTCTTTCTCACAATTCTTTTATTATTTTGCCAGGCTAAAGAAGATTAGATGCATTCATACCTACAGCTTTAGACGGAATTCCCTTCATTTATTTGAATCTCTTGAAACTTCTTTTGTAAATGATAATCCAAGTCCAGTTAACAAAACAATCTTAGATCATCTAATAGCATGTGGCTTAAAGTAGTGAGAAACAATCCTGTAGTACATTGCTACACATGACATTCAGGTTTGAGCTACTACAAAGGCCTCCTAACAGAATGAAGCATAAATCAGCGCAAGCTGTGGAAACAATAGCTTTCCAAATATTGTGCTCTAGTGTCGACAGAGCGCCATAACACGAAAACATAACAGAGTCAGGATCAGACCACACTCAGGTTTTCAAAGGAAAATACACAGTGCTGCACAGCACAGATGCCACCCCTCTCCTCCCAGTATACACACATCTGTCGCAGTTCTGAAATAGGTCTGTTTGGCTCAGAGGAGGCAGTGATGGCACTGCCATTAACTGTTTGATTTCAGTGAAGCTCAAGCTAGAGATTTTAGGAGGATTTCTGGAGTGCCATTTGCTGAGACTTGTTTCTTACTGATACCTTGCCACTCTTTTCTGATGTTTACGTGGGGCCAGTTTAAAAAGATATTGCAACTTAGACTTTCTTTTAATAGTCTTCAGTGGCAACAATGCCCACAATACGTAGACAAAAATGCTTTTTTTTTTTTTTTTACAAGACACTCTGTAGTAGTTAACATATTTGTATTTGTAACTCAAGATAACTGAAGAATGGTCTGGATGCAGTAAATTCATTGCTGCCCCCTAGGCCCCAACCATAAAAAGGCATAGTCAAACTTGTCCCTCTCCTCTGCCTTTCCCTCCAATGTGCTGATCATGAGGTGTATTTATTGTCTAGGATATAAGGCGTAGGAGATTTTACAGATTTTCATCATGGTGTTTTATACATTTTTACAAGCTAACTTAAGTACAATATTTTTATCAAAAAATAATAATAATGCTGAGACTTTCAGAGGCTACAGTGCAATCAGATGATCAGTTTAGGCCCCAGTCTTTGAAGAAGCAGTGCAGTTGGGGCAGGGGTGAGGGTAGGGGGGCAGATGATCGATCTAAATTTTGGTGCTAAGAGAGCATCACGAGCCTTTATACAGATAGTTAGCTTTTAGCCTTTGATTTTAATTACGTATGTGTGTCAGAAATTTGATTTTAAATGTACCTCTTATAATTCCTGCTTATTAAATTGACTTTGGATGTGTATTACTGTGTGCCTGTTTATGTTGAGGGGCAAAAAGACCAAGAAAAATGTGGCTCAGGCTCCGTGTCCCCCTAAGGGTTACCCCAGTGGTGAGTGCTCCAACAGAAGGAGGAATAGGAGCTCTAAAAATTCTGAAGTTTTTCTCAAGCATATGTATATATTTATTTCATATACAATATCATATATATAATATTATATATATATTCAGCAGTTAGTAATAACTGACATCTATAGTACACTTATAATGTGCCAGGTACCATGCTAAGATTGTTACACATATATCTCAATCTTTGAACAAGCTTTAAGAAGTAGATACCATAAAAAAATCCCAATTTACAGATGAATAAATCAAAGCACAAATAGTTTGCCCAAGATTACACATGCATTAAAGTTGTAATTAAGAATTAGACAATCGACCTTGGAGGTTGCTTTTTAAATATGGTAGTTGCTTTTTAAACCTGCAATCATGTGGTAAACCATGCAGAAGCACTCATAATTTGCTTAAATGATTTTTAAGTTTAATGTTGTTAAAAGACATTATCTCTTAATAACTTACACTTCCATAGTGTTTAGTACTCTAGGCTGCAAGTGACAAAAATCTCTGGGAGATACATATGGTTTTTATTTTATTATATTGTTTTATTAATAAATTGATAAATAGTATTCATTATACTAATTATTCATTATACTGATAAGTATAAATAATAAATAGTATTATTGTATTATAATGACACAGAGGATATCTCATGAAACTCAAGGTCACAGAAATAGACTGGAAGCAAGGTCTGAAGCACAGAGCTTTGAATAGAGAGGGAAAGATCCAAATAATTCAGAGCAGAGAATTGAAAAGAATATTTGCTGACAACCTATATTTTCTCCCTACTAAGAGATGAGATATGAATTCTTTCTGACCAAGAGTTTTAAAGAGGATGGCAAAAGATAAGAGAATCTAGATGATGATGTACAGAGGGATTATATGTGAGAGATTTGTGACGTAAGCAGCAGATTCTTCAGGGGAGACCTCAGAGAAGAGGAGAAAATTTCCCAAGATTTATCCTGAAAAGAGAGCAAGACTCTTACAGATTGAGCAGTTATTGACCAAGATTGAATTTCCAAAAGGAAGTGGCTCTGAATAATCTTGAATTGCATAGATTGTGATTATCTATTAAAAATTACAGAAGCCCTGATGCAGCATGGACCTGGAAATTGGCATTGCAGAATTTTTGCCTCCCTAGAGCACAATGGTAACACATATGATTCAGTCCAGAACAACTGAAAGACACAGAAGCCAAGTGGAGAGCAAGTGTTATGGAAGAGGAAATAAAGAGGCAACGTCTGTGGATATAAACAGCAGATGTAGTGGAAACAAAAGTCATGTCAAATCCTTTTCATTTTTAATTTCTTCCTTGTTCAGTCATTTTTTTTTCAACAAGTGTTTATTGAGCACGTACTATGTGCCAGAAACTCTTCTAGGTGCTAAGCATACAGCAGAGAACAGGACTAAAGTTTTCTGTCTTCATGGAGCTTACATCCTTGGGGGAAGGCTGACCCATAGACAGATAAGTAAATAGATAAAATACCAGATATTGGTAAGTGGTATGGAACAAAATAAATCGTGATGTAAGGGTGCTGGGGGAGGGAGCATTTGCTATTGTATCCTATAACCTGTTCGGGGAAAGCCTCACTAATAAAATGACAATTGAGGAGAAACCTAAGGGCAGTGGGAGAGTAAGTCACTTGTTATCTGGGGGAAGAAACATGAAAACAGCAAATGCAAAGGCCCTGGAGGAGGAGTATGCTAGGAGGATACAAAGAAGAGCAAGGAGGCCAATGTGGGTAGAGTTGAGTGAAGAGGGGACAAGTAGAAAAAGGTGAGATCTAATAGGGTCAGTAAAAGCCAGTGAGCAAAAATAACACTACATATCCCCAAATCTTTGGTATTATTTAGGCCTCCTAAGTCCAGATATCACCTGGGAAGAAGATAAAATTCATGGAAGGCAGGAGAATATTGATTGAGCAGTTATTGACAAAGATTGAATTTCCAAAAGGAAGTGGCTCTGAATAATCTTGAATAGCATAGATTATGATTATCTATTAAAAATTAAACCATACCATAAACTGACTTAAGATATATTGAAAACATTTTCAGGTATAAATTTTTTATTAACCTACAAGCTGTATATTAAGAAATCAATGTGAGTCACCAAACAGTGAAGAATAAATGTTAATTTATAGCTTTATGAAAAAATTCTTAGATAGCATTTCAGAAGCAATGTTTGGAATCTAATTTTATTTATTTTGAATTACAGTGGATATAGATGAAAAGTTAAGTATCTTCATCAGTGTTTTGGGGCAGCTCAGGAAAAAAAAAGGCCTAAAATAAGAAAAACTGCAAGACAATATAAACAGTGAATAACCTGAATATAAACTGTTCAATGAGGGAGACAGAAACAGGTTTCTAAAATAATCACTAAAAAGCTTTGGCTTAAAATTCTGTGATGGAAATATCTTGTGACTTAAAAGCATATTTTCAAAGATAACATTTGCTCAAGGCAAGGATATTTAAAAATAATAGGATTTTATGAGAATATTCCAAACAATTTTTCCTGGTTAACCAGTTAAATTACTGCAAGTGCTAATTTGCATCCTGTGAGTAGTAAGAAGGTTCTCCTCTTCAATTTCACAGTTATTTTTAAGTGACTTTGTTTTCTAGGAATGGCTAAGCCTGATTTTGTTGGATCTTTGCTGAGTAATAGAAAGCATAGCTTTAAGTATGCTGGGGGATGCCCTGGTCCTCACTAAACAAATAGAAGAATATCAAATACAAGTTAATGATTTTTCAGAAACCAGTAGAATTTATATTTTGTCACTGTGGCTTGGAACTTAGAATGCTCATTTATGCATACTAGCTGTTTTGCTTATTTGTTTAGAGAATGCTATCAGTAGAGTGAAATCCATTAATTAATTTTCCATGATTATACCTTTCTAATTATACAAAATTAACAATCCATTCATATAGGTTCAATAAAATTATAATAATTCATAACTTTTGATAAATCTTACATTCACTCCATTATCAGATTCTGAAATGGCCAGGATATTTTTCATTGTCAGATTGTAAAAATAATTTTCAATCCTATCTAGTTTTAAAATTTTAGTTCAATTTTTATTTTTTCTACATGCATGTGCTTGCTGAACAATTCTGTTTCTCCAGAGGTCCTTATAGTTTTTTTTTTTTTCCTTTTCCCAATCAGCCCTGCTGAGTTTATGACTGTCATCTTAATAATTTTTATGCTGAGCTCTGATTATATCTACCCTAAACCAAACCAAAAAATATTAACCTTTACACACTTACATAAAATTCTATACCCTGGGATTCAAGGCCTTCTATAACAGGTAACACTTTTCAGGCCTTCTTTCCCAGAGTTACGCTTGGGAAAGAAGCGTAATGCTTGTTGGCTTGTCCAAGCTCATGGTTTCTCTATAATACCCACAATTTCCTGTCTACTTTTACTCTTTTCCTAGACATCATTATAACAACACTAATGTGATTTAATATCGGCTTGACATCACATAGTTTACAAACTGCTTTCACAAATACTTAAGTCATTTAATCCTGAAAACAAAACAGAACAAACAAACAAAAACAAAGACTGAAACGTTCTGGGGTCTGTCTTCATCTTATTGGTAAGGCATAAGGGACTCTATAAATGTGACCCATATATCAATGAGTAGAGGCAAGTTTCACATCTTTGCTATTAAAGATTATTCCATTTACTACAGCTTTTTCCAATTTCTTAGATATAATAGAATCTTAGATCAGGGGAGCATCTTAACAATCACCTAGTGTAACCATTTTGTTCTGTAGACAAGAAAATAAATAGTTACCTGGACTTAGAAAGTCTTGTCTTCCTCACCTGGGTTTGAAACACCTGTGCTCTGTATGCAACACTTGAGGGAGTCAAAGATGACTAAGAAATGGTCAATGAATGACCAAATAAAATACATATTCTAGGACAGAGGCACTTTAGCAAAGAGGTGAGGAAAGTTAGGTAAAGAAGCAGTCAGTTCAGAATGGAGCTCTGGGAATGTCTTTTCTCAAATACAACCTCATGATACTTTATTGGCACATTATTCTAAACGTACTACATCCTGTTTAATATATAGATATTTATGAAACTATATTAAGGACATAGCTTTATATTACTACAAAATTTTGCAACAGAATATTGAGTAATACCTGCACATAGTCATTATTCAGTTAATATTTGTTTAAATGAATCAAATGATCACATAGTATAGAATTAACCATGAAAATAATAACTTTACTTTGTTTAGTGTTCATTTTATATTCCAAACACTAGGCTAAACTTTTAACGCATATCACATTTCATGCTTAGTGTAAGCATATGAGATAAATATTATCCCTATCACATTGTATTTTTTAACCCAAATCCAGTGTATACTAAGATTTGTATAGGTATTTGATGATTTGAAAGCATTGAGAATAAGGTCCATTAGCTCTGATTGGACCACGAACATAATTTATTTGGGATAGGGGAAGGGAGCAACATAATAAATTAGACCTACGGAAGCAACAGAAGTTGATGTATATGATTTAATCTTCCATTTGAATACAAGGAATTGAAATTTAAGATAAAGATATTTTACTAGCAGAGACAAAAGGAAGTTAAATGTGTCATTTTCTTCACTCCTAGTTCTTGGCATTTCATGATAAGCCATTTGTATTTGAGTTTGGATGGAGCCACCTTATGAGTGTGTTCCAGTTTGAAAATACAGGAACTGGTCTGTGTCTCAGGATTTATTAGCAGTGAAGATCATTTTCAATAGAAAGAGGGAGGGACAGCACATTTTAAAAAACATTAAGAAAAAATTCAAACAGTAAAAGTATATAAAATGGTATAATGCTGCATAACATCCAAATTTAACAATTATAATTTTTTCTATATTTGCTTTATCTACATCTTTAAATAATTATTTCAAAGTAAATAAAGTGAATAGAAATATCTTAATGATTTAGTATCTCTAAGAAAATTGCCTACATAACCAGAATAGTATCCACTCCTAATAATCCCATTTTTTTTTTTTCAGGATGCCAATAATGGCATTCTTAGTGATTATTACAAACCCGTTTCCAGTCAAGGATTATACCATATACTTGCTTAGACCAGATTTATTAATAAACAGTTTTGGTTGGGAAACTTACAACAGTTGGAGCAGATTAATAATGATTTGAAATAAATATTAATATGTGGTGTATCAGTTGTCTATTGTTGCCTAACAAACCAGCCCAAATATAGTGGCTTAAAATTGCCATTAATTTAACTCACAATATGGTTTGGCAATTTGGGCTGGACTCAGCAAAGAATTTGTTTTATTCTTGGCTGAATTCTCTCATGCATCTGTGGTCAGCTGCCAGCCAGTTGCAGGATGGCTGAGAGAGGCAGGCCTAAGATACTCTCATTCATGTGTGTTGGTTGGCATTATATCAGAGCAATAATAGCAACCAGCCATATGTCTCTCATCCTGTCAGGATAGTCTGAACTTGTTCAAATGCTGTTTCAGCTGGGTTCTAAAGAAAGAGCAAACATGTACAGTCTGTCGAGGACTAGACACAGAACCTGGGTACCTTTGATTCTACCACATTCTGTTGGCAAAGCAAATTGCAAGGCCACAAGATTCAATATGTAGAGAGATAGATTTTACTTTAGGTGGGTAGAGCTGCAGAGTCTCATTGCAAAGGGATTTTCATGAGAGAAATATGGAGAATTGTGGCCATTCTTGCAATTTACCACTTGTGTATTGTCTTGAGATGTCACCACATGAAGAATGTGGTAGAACTCTGCTTTTGAATCACTAGATAAAACTTTTTATTCAGATTTCTTGAGTCTGATTCTTAGCCCCAGACTTACTAAGTGGGCAATTTCAGATAGGATCTTAATATCCTGTGGGTCTCAAATGTCATGGCTTAAACTCATGGCTAATGGCATACTGAGTTCACTTCAAGGTGGACCAAGGAGCCACGTACCATGTTGTTCCCAGATGTAATATTTGTATTAGTTAAAATTATCATATAAATGCTCATTATTATAGGAAAATAAGTACATAAAGGGTTTTTCATATAATAAAATCCTATTTAGGTAAACAGGAGTAAGATAATTTTACTTCTAAATAAATAGATAAATAAATAGCTATCTACTTATTTATGCCAAAATATTAATGCCAAAATATACTCCCAAGAGAAGGACAGTTATGGAATTCAGATATCTATAATCCAATTAAAAACACCCCAAACTATAATACAATTTTATATACATATATATATATATTCTATGTAAACTGTAAAAAAAACAGATGGATGCACAACAAATTTAGGATTATGGTAACTTTAGTATTAACAGAGTAGTTTTGAGTGGGTCAGTGTGTATGGTTCAAAGTGTACTTCAACTTTAGTTGCAAAGTTTTATTACTTTCATATTTAAAATGACCTAATGGACTCTAATGTTAGTCTCTTTAGGCTCCTTTACGTTTTATAAAAATTATCAATAAATGGAAATATTTATATGTGGAAAAACTGAAGACAGCATAATCAGTAACCTGTATAGAATTACGGCTGTGAATGAGAGTAAAGAAATAGTGACTAGAAGGACTGTGGGGTCAAGGGAGACATTTGTTTGCTTTTCTCCTTTCAGTTTTTTCTTTAATTCAATTTAAGTTTCATCTGAAAAATCTAAGCAGAAAGTCAGCTTTATGATTTCTAATTTAATTTCTTTCCTAAGCACTGACTTTGATTCCGTTTTAGGTCATATACAATATAGTCCATATTAATTTTGCATGTCTTTAAAGTTTAACAGGTTGTTAAATTACAGAATTTCAACAAATATAAAGTATATAAAATTGAAATATAAAATACAAAATATTTAGTGAAATTGCAAAGCTGATCACAAAAGTCACTACCTACCTCCATATCCAAAAGACAGCCATCAGGGTGCCTTGGCATTCCTGTGCAGAAATGACTAAGGAGTAGTAGAACAAGCCCTGATAGCATCACTTACTTTCCAGTAATTTAAGGTCAACCTTGAAAAAGAAAGTGACAAGCTAATGGAGAAGAAAACTGTTGGGCAACCTGAGTTCTTGGTAACTTTCTTCTCTCTTTCTTGAAACTAAGAGAAGGGGCCTCACAAAGAGTTTCTCATAGAATTTGGGGTTTTCCACATTATTTTCCCATAAGCTTTGGTAACCTGTTGTTGCTCTGTCTCCAGCCCTACTCAAGAGGACAAAAAGGAATTCAAGAAAAAAATCTGAGTTGGTGGTGGTGGTGGTGGGGATATGTGATGAAAGGTGGCAGAATATGCTACTCCAAAGTATGCCACTTCAGTACAAGAATCATTTTGAGCTAAAGGCACTTGAAAAACAGCAGCTGTAAGAAGAGTGTTCTGATCTCCTTTTTTCTTCCTGAAAACAGGAGGTAAAACTCCCATATGAAATGTGCCCTCCCTATACTAGGAGAAAAGAAACATTCTTATCATCAGGGAAGGGGTATTAAGACTAAGAGAATTTTACACAAACAGACCTTGTGAAAATGATTCTTACCTTCCTTTAGCCTCTCCATACATTTTAGTTACTTTTCCACAATTGCCTGTCTTTTTTTTTTTTTTTTTTCAATTGCCTGTCTTTGTTCAACTTATTTTAAAAGCATTTAAACTTTGCCACTTCTTTGGGTCTTCATTTCCTTAAGAGGGCTTCCTTTTAACTTGAGACTGAAATTTATATGCTTTTCATTAATCTGTCTTTTGTTACAGAGCCAGAGTTGAAAGTTAAGATGGGTAGAGGAAAGAATTTTCCTCCCCTACAGTGATACATCCAGAATACAAGAGTATTCAGTTAACAGATGACACTGTGGATAGCTGAGCTTGAGCTAGCTTATGACAACCTCACCTTAGTTTATTGCCACTAAGCTGCCAGGGGCAGGAGCTGCGAGCTAATGTAAGAGATCGCATTTAAGTTGATCTTCCATTCAGTTAAAACCATAAATGTGGCAGGACTCCTGCTGGACCTGCTGGAGAACTCACACACCTGACACCAGAGGGCACCGTCAGGGCATAGCCAAAAAAGGACTTCAGCAGGGCCAGTTAACTAAGGATGCTTGCCCCCTCCCCTTCCTTCCCTCCTCCCAGACTCCAAAACACAAGAAGAGTAAGGGATCTAGAAGAGGGAGGAAAGAGAAAAAGTAACGATGAGGCTCTATCACCTCTCCACTCCAAGGACCGCAGACAAAGCCTAGGCCAGTACTGAGGGTGGGAAAAGGGAGAATGTGGAAGATAAATAGATAATCAAAATCTTGAATTGGATTGTGCTGGGATAGATTTTTAAAATCACTAACCATGACTGAGAGGAAATGAGGTATTCCAAAGATGTCTTTAAGGAACAGAATATAGTTTAGTTGAAGCCAGTGACTGAAGAGAAATAAGACCATTTTGTGTTTGTATGCTACCAAGGGTGAACTTACTAAAATCATTTGCTTCTTGTATATTAGTTTTATTCATGTTTATATGTACCTGTACTTCATTCCACAAAGAATATTGAGAGTGTTTGCATTAAATGATTGCATTAAAGAGGCATAGTGGTGAAGAAATAAAGCAGAGGCAATAGGGTAGAAATTAAAAGACAAGGAGGTGTACCAAATACAAATAATAAGATATTCTGTTCTTTGTCAGAGGTGATTCATATATCCAGCCAATTCTGATTGTCCTAATAGACAATGCAAAAAGATGAACATATTCAGTTTCAGTACTCACAGAGATTGTAAATAAAAGGAAACAAATTGCTATGGAGAATAATGACTATTTAGAGAACAGATATTTTTATTAATCACTTCCTGTATTTAGGACAATGAGAATTTTGTAACCAGACAATGCCCTTACCTTCAGGGAACTCACACTCTAGTGTGAAAAAGTTATTTAGAAAATATTTGCAAGTATAAATGAGAAGTACAACATATAAAGAGTGAGTTTTTTTACACATTATACTTGATGGGAATTCCTCTGACCTAAGACACTTATGTGAGTGTCTTTATATTTGTGACTGAGAAAGTGTACCTACTTCCATATATATATAATGTGCTCCTAACCAGTATTTAACGGGACTTTAGCCTCACTCAAATATTAGGAATTATATGGGGCTAGAGTAATTTTGTTCAACATTTTTATTCCTTGGATTATCAACCACAATCCAGTTGTTGAATTACATTGAGGTATATCAGTGATTTTAGGTATAGTTATTAGAGCTATATCAGCAATGATTGTGAAATCTGAAATTTTACTTCTACCCTTAATTCAGTAGCTTTCTCACACATAACACACTACTCAGTTTCCAAGCAAATTACAGGAACTGCTAACAGAAGTGGAAAATAGTTTCAGAAATAGAGAATTTTAGGGGTAATCCAATATAAACAAATAGTAATGTTGTTAATAGTGAGAACTTCATCTGTGCTGACTAGAGATTTCTATCCTGTTTATATTGTCAGCCTAAAGAATCCTGATGAGATTTTACAGCCCATTTTTAGCTACTCAAGCAGAACATTTTCAGGTAGGAACATTACAAAGCAACCTTTCAGTTTTAAGTTTCAAGTAAGTGAATGAAAAGATTCAGGGACTGTATTTCTGTATCTAAATGAAAGCATAAATCTCAATAACTAAGGACTGAAGTATTGGCATGTTAACTTAAGCTTACAGAAAATAGTTAATAAACAATAGGCTTTGAGTTATGTATTAATTTGGATATACAATAACTTCTGATAACAAGAGAGGAGAAAGAGACCGCAAAATACTGTGGATAAAATAATATGGGGAGATCAGCTCGGTGCTTTGCCGATGACCTAGAGGGGTGGGATAGGGAGGATGGGAGGGAGGCTCAAGAGGGAGGGGATATGGGGACATATGTACGCATATGGCTGATTCACTTTGATGTACAACAGAAACTAACACAGTATTGTGAAGCAATTATACTCCAAAAAAGATCTATTAAAAAAACAATATGGAAATTTAGTTTCAACCAATCCTTGTGGGTCGGGTCCAAGATTGGTTAGGCAATTATCCTACCCTCAACATTTGGCTTCTAAGTTTGAGTCAAAAGATGCTGATCTAGTTTTTGCCATCATCCAGACAGTGGGAAGGGAGAGAGGGCCACAGGAATGCATGACAAAATCTTGTTAAGTCTTCTTGGAAGTGGCTATCATCACTGAGGCTCAACAGACATAGGATTGACCAGAACTTAGTCTCAGGGCTATACGTAGCCACAAAAGGCATAAGATGTAATATATGTAAGAGCAGATAAATTCCATGTCTGTGGAATAGGGGAGAACAGATATTGGTGACACCTGGTAGTCAGCCACAAGATATTATATCTCAACTACAGTTTCCTAACAAATACTTTTAGTTCTCAGAATTATAGATCTTTTATAACATTTTTAAGCTATAAACTTAATATATGATTAGAAGAAATAAGAAGAGTTTTATTCACAGTTTCATCCTTTGAACCTACCATTTTATATTCCATCATATATTTCCCCCTTTAATAAAATGTTTCATAATTTCCAGTGTTTTAAATATTCTAAATATGTATGAAAATTAATAAGTTGTCACTTTTTCATTGCAGTTATTCATAATTATAATGTATATATTAAATTCCATCAACTATGTATAAATATACAGGTCTACAAATGTTTTAGAAAGTCCCTACATTCATTGAGAAGTTTGGCACTTGATTCATACTCTTCTTTACCCATAAACTCCTGCAATGATTCTAGATGAAAACAACATCTATCTATCATCTTTTCTTTACTATTCTTTGAAAAGAAAATTGAATTTTGAAATCAGTGTGGCCCTTTGTATGTTATCAATATGTTTATCCAGAAATGTGTGGCTATGTGAGGCAAGGGCTTGAAGGCTGTCTCAGTGAGGGCTTGTAGGATATTCTTCACTACATCGTGCCTTTCTTAAAATTCAGAGCCTAGCCCTTGGGCTTCCAGACTCACAAATGAAGAAAAATGATTAATTTCTCAAGAAAAATTCACATTAATCAAATCCACAAGTGTAACAACGCTTATATATACAAGATACAATAACGTATCCCCTAAAATAGTTACTGAACTACGACAGTTAAATAATAAAACACTATTTTACAAATATTTATTGAGTTTAATATTTTGTACAAAATATAATGGGGGTGTTAATGGGGTATAAATAGACAAATCAACCTTCTAGAAAGTAATGTTCAAATGAAAGAGGTGGGCTTCTCTAAGTAACTAACAGAGGGCAATGAACTAAGAGGACTGAAATGCTACTGTCTTTGAACTTAGAGCTTTCCAAGTTAAAAATTCTTCTTCATATCTTCAAGATGTTCAGTAAATAATTTGAAACCCCTCCATCTGCTATATGTCCCAGTCTCTAAACACATAGACAACACTGTTTAAAATAGAGTATGGTGATATTGGAAATGCTATGTTCCTAACCTATTTATTGAATACACATCTGTTCCCCATTAATAAGCAATGTGGCTACTCAAATATACACACTTTCCATTTTTATTGTAGGTCTACTTTAGGACCTATTTGATTTTGGTGATACATTTGCAAATTAATTTATTCCTGCTTTAGCACTAAGCTATCTTCATTATGATGGCTTTATAATAGCTATTTCTTGTAAGATAAGTCACTTATATAGAATATAATTAAGCTCTGAGTAAAATAAAAACAAAATTTTAAAATTAATGTGGATTAAACACAGTATAGATTTATCTCTCTCACACATAAAAGTAGAGTGAATGGGCCAAGAGTGGTAGATCTGCTTCAGGAACATCAGGACCCATGGTCTTACCACCTTGTTCTTCTAGCATCCTCAGTGCCTGGTTTCTGCTTTATGGTTCAGTTCCAGCTACTGAATCCAAATTCCAACCACAAAGAAGAGGGGAAAAAAGGAGAAAAGCAATACTCTCTGGCTTTAAGGACAGTTACTGCAGACAGCACACACCACTGTCACTTATGTCCCATTTAACAGGTTTTAATTCACTTTTATAGTCGACCATGGAACAACACAGGGTTTAGCAGTGCTCACCCACAAAGCAGCTGAAAATCAGCCTATAATTTAAAGTTGGTCGTCCATATCCAAGGTTCCTTGCTACCCGGGAATTCAACCAACCATGGGTTATGTAGTACAATAGAATTTACAATTGAAGAAAATCCACATAGAAGTGGACCCATGCAGTTCAAACCCATGTTGTTCAAGGGTCAACTGTATTTACAAGGGAGCCCAGAAAATATTCCTTTATTTTCAGAAATATTCCTGCTTGGCTGAAAAAAAACTGAAGTAGATAATGAGACTCAATTACAATTTTCTCGAATATCTCTCAATTTAATATTCTTCAGTAATGTGCAGTATCTTCTTGACAAACTCTTTCAAGTACAATTGAGAATAATCTCAAGGTTTATTTTCAAAGAAAACCTATAAAATGCCTAAAATATTTTGGAGAGAATTATATCATTTTATTTTTCTGTGATTAAGTTTCTTAAGTGTTTTTCAAATTATCTGTATCATTACTGATTTTTGTTAGTTTTATCAATTATTGAATATTGATAAAATCTCCCACTCTAATGATGTTTTAACCCATATTTATAATTACATCATTTTCATTTTGTGTATATTAAGTTAATCTATGTTTAGAATATGTAATCTTCTGAATATTCTTGAATCCTCTTTCTATTTCCCCTCAACCAAGATTCTCGTACTCCTTAAAGTCTATACACTGTTGTCACATTCCTTTAATTCAATTTGAAAATGCCTTTCTTATTTAGTTATGTCTTTCTGGTCTAATATTGCTGGCAATTTGGGGTTGCCATGTGCAAATGAAGAATTCCAAAGGCTTTTTGCTTCTTCCCAATTACTCTTCTTCCAATCTCATCCAATTGCATAGTTTCAGTTATCACTTCTACATGGATAACATATAAAACTTGATTTCCATGTCCCATTGGTCTCTATATTCAACTCCTGATGTATATCGCTAACTATAGATATCTAGTAACTGAAATTTTTTCCTGGCAAACTGTATTCATTATTTCCGCAAATAACCTCTTGCTTCTGAATTTCCTCCTCTTCTGTATGATACAGTTATTGTCTCATTCTCCCAAATCTTCTTTGGCTTTGCTTATCTTGCACTCTTACAACAAGAATAAAAACTGTCAAATATAAATTTATATTATCTCTCCACACTTACCAATCCTTTTCTACTTTAATTATTAAGAAATATTTTAAGTATACATCAAATATTAGAGAATAGTATAATAAACATCCACCTTTTTTTTTTCATGTGGCTGGTCAGATCTTAATATTTTGCCCTATATGATTCAGATTCATTTTTATATTTCAAATAAATTATAACTTTAAAAGTTTGAAGACCTCTATATTTTCCTGATCTCATGCTCATTTTTCCATTTCAGAAGTACCTACTTTTCTACATTTAATGTTCATTATCTTTATTTATCTCTTCTCCATAAAAATATATAACATTGGTTTATATGTTTTTAAATTTTTCACACATTATGCTTTTGAGCTTTATCCATGTTGATATCTGTAGACCTAGTTAATTAATTTTGATAATTATATTAATATAACATTTATCAATTTTCATTTTAGAGGACAAAGATTAATTCTAAATTTTTAAATATTACAATAAATGCAATAAATATTCTTTAAAATGTTACATTGTGTAAATATATAAGAGTTGCATACAAATTTTACCAGTAATAGAATTATTAGGTTATGGAATATGTTTATTCTCAACTTAGCTTTTGCTAAACAGCTTTTGAAAATCATTGAATCAATTTTTTACTCACATGAATAATCAAGAAAACTTTCATTGTTCCTCATCCTTGGTAACATTTGTTATTAAAAGTTGTTTTAGAGATAGCTTAGAAGATGGAGGAGTAGAAGGACGTACACTCACTTCCTCTTGAGAGAGCACCGGACTCACAACTAACTGCTGAACAGTCACTGACAGGAAGACACTGGAACTCACCAAAAAAAATACCCCACATCCAAAGACAAAGGAGAAGCCACAGTGAGATGGTAGGAGGGGTGCAATCACAATAAAATCAAATCCCATAACTGCTGGGTGGGTGACTCACAAAATGGAGAACAATTTTACCACAGAAGTCCACCCACTGGAGTGAAGGTTCTGAGCCCCACATCAGGCTTCCCAACCTGGGGGTCTGGCAATGGGAGGAGGAATTCCTAGAGAATCAGACTTTGAAGTCTAGTGGGATTTGATTGCAGGACTTTGACAGGACTGGGGGAAACAGAGATTCCACTCTTGGGAGGGCACACAGAAAGTAGTGTGTGCATCAGGACCCAGGGGAAGGAGCAGTGACCCCATGGGAGACTGAAACAGACCTACCTGCTAGTGTTGGAGGGTCTCCTGCAGAGGCAGGGGGTGGCCGTGGCTCACCACAGGGACAAGGACACTGGCAGCAGAAGCTCTGGGAAGTACTCTTTGGTGTGAGCCCTCCCAGAGTACACCATTAGCCCGACCAAAGAGCTAGGTAGGCTCCGGTGCTGGGTCGCCTCAGGCCAAACAACAGGGAGGGAACCCAGCCCCACCCATCAGCAGACAAGCGGATTAAAGTTTTACTGAGCTCTGCCCACCAGAGCAACACCCAACTCTACCTACCACCAGTCCCTCCCATCAGGAAGCTAGCACAAGCCTCTTAGATAGCCTCATCCACCAGAGGGCAGACAGCAGAAGCAAGAAGAACTACAATTCTGCAGCCTGTGGAAGGAAAACCACATTCACAGAAAGATAGACAACATGAAAGGCAGAGGACTTTGTACTAGATGAAAGAACAAGATAAAACGCCAGAAAAACAACTAAATGAAGCGGAGATAGGAGACAACCCCAGAAAAAGAATTCAGAATGATGATAGTGAAGATGATCCAGGACCTCAGAAAAAGAATGGAGGCAAAGATCGAGAAGATGCAAGAAATGTTTAACAAAGACCTAGAAGAATTAAAGAAGAAACATCTAGTTCAAGAACAAACACCTAGAAGAATTAAAGAACAAACAGAGATGAACAATAGAATAACTGAAATGAAAACTACACTAGAAGGAATCAATAGCAGGATAACTGAGGCAGAAGAATGGATAAGTGACCTGGAAGACGGAATGGTGGAATTCACTGCCACGGAACAGAATAAAGAAAAAAGAATGAAAAGAAATGAACAGACTAAGAGACTTCTGGGACAACATTAAATGCAAAAACATTTGCATTATAGGGGTCCCAGAAGGAGAAGAGAGAGAGAAACGATCCGAGAAAATTTTTGAAGAGATTATAGTCAAAAACTTCCCTAACGTGGGAAAGGAAATAGCCACCCAAGTCCAGGAAGCACAGAGAGTCCCAGGCAGGATTAAACCCAAGGAGAAACATGCCGAGACACATAGTAATCAAATTGACAAAAATTAAAGACAAAGAAAAATTACTGAAAGCAACAAGGGAAAAATGACAAATAACATACAGGGGAACTCCCATAAGGTTAACAGCTGATTTCTCAGCAGAAACTATACAAGCCAGAAGGGAGTGGCATGATATACTTAAAGTGATGAAAGGGAAGAACCTACAACCAAGATTACTCTACCTGGCAAGGATCTCATTCAGATTTGAAAGAGAAATCAAAAGTTTTACAGACAAGCAAAAGCTAAGAGAATTCAGCATCACCAAACCAGCTCTACAACAAATGCTAAAAGAACTTCTCTAAGTGGGAAACACAGGAGAAGAAAAGGACCTACAAAAACAAACCCAAAACAATTAAGAGTAATACAATTAAGTAATACAATTAAGAGTGGTAATAGGAACACACATATCGATAATTACCTTAAACGTAAATGGATTAAATGCTCCAACCTAAAGACACAGGGTTGCTGAATGGATACCGAAACAAGACCCATCTATATGCTGTCTACAAGAGACCCACTTCAGACCTAGGGACACATAACAGACTGAAAGTGAGGGGATGGAAAAAGATACTCCATGCAAATGGAAATCAAAAGAAAGCTGGAGTGGCATTACTCATATCAGATAAAAAAGACTTTACAATAAAGAATTTTACAAGAGACAAGGAAGGACACTACATAATGATCAAGGCATCAATCCAAGAAGAAGATATAACAAGTATAAATCTATATGCACCCAACATAGGAGCACCTCAATACATAAGGCGAATGCTAACAGATATAAAAGAGGAAATTGACACTAACACATTAATAGTGGGGGACTTTAGCACCTCACTTACACCAATGGTCAGATCATCCAGACAGAAAATTAATAAGGAAACACAAGCTTTAAATGACATAATAGACCAGATTTAATTGATATTTATAGGACATTCCATCCAAAAACAGCAGATTACACTTACTTCTCAAGTGCACATGGAACATTCTCCAGAATAGATCACATCTTGGGTCACAAATCAAGCCTCAGTAAATTTAAGAAAATTGAAATCATATCGAGCATCTTTTCCGACCACAATGGTATGAGATTAGAAACCAATTACAGGGGAAAAAAATGTAAAAAACACAAACACATGGAGGCTGAACAATATGTTACTAAATAACCAGGAGATCACTGAAGAAATCAAAGAGGAAATCAAAAAATACCTAGAGACAAATGACAATGAAATCATGATGATCCAAAATCTATGGGATGCAGCGAAAGCAGTTCTAAGAGCGAAGATTATAGCAGTACGATCCTACCTCAAGAAACAAGAAAAATCTCAAATAAACAATCTAACCTTGCACCTAAAGGAAGTAGAGGAAGAAGAACAAACAAAACCCAAATTTAGTGGAAGGAAAGAAATCATAAAGATCAGAGCAGAAATAAATGAAATAGAAACAAAGAAAACAATAGCAAAGATCAATAAAATTAAAAGCTTGTTTTTTGAGAAGATAAAGAAAATTGATAAACCATTAGCCAGACTCATGAAGAAAAAGTGGGAGAGAACTCAAATCAATAAATTTAGAAATGAAAAAGGAGAAGTTACTATGGACACCACAGAAATACCAAGCATCATAAGAGACTACTACAAGCAACTTTATGCCAATAAAATGGACAACCTGGAAGAAATGGACAAATTCTTAGAAGGTATAACCTTCCAAGACTGAACCAGGAAGAAATAGAAAGTATGAACAGACCAATCACAAGTAATGAAATTGAAACTGTGATTAAAAATCTTCTAACAGGGCTTCCCTGGTGGTGCAGTGGTTGAGAATCTTCCTGCCATTGCAGGGGACACAGGTTCGAGCCCTGGTCTGGGAAGATCCCACATGCTGCGGAGCAACTAGACCCATGAGCCACAATTGCTGAGCCTGCGCGTCTGGAGCCTATGCTCCGCAACAAGAGAGGCTGCGATAGTGAGAGGCCCACGCATCGCGATGAAGAGTGGCCCCCGCTTGCCGCAACTGGAGAAAGCCCTTGTACAGAAATGAAGACCCAACACAGCCAAAAATAAATAAATAAATAAATTTATTAAAAAAAAAAAAAAAAAAGTGGTAAAGTACTTTAAAAAAAAAAAAAAAATCTTCCAACAAACAAAAGTCCAGGACCAGATGGCTTCACAGGTGAATTCCATCAAACATTTAGAGAAGAACTAACATCCATCCTTTTCAAACTCTTCCAAAAAATTGCAGAGAAAGGAACACTCCCAAACTCATTCTAAGAGGCCACTATCACTCTGATACCAAAACTGGACAAGGATACTACAAAAAAGAAAATTACAGACCAAGTAGCACTGATGGATATAGATGCAAAAGTCCTCAACAAAATACTAGCAAACAGAATCCAACAACACATTAGAAAGATCATACACCATGATCAAGTGGGATTTATCCCAGGGATGCAAGGATTCTTCAATATACGCAAATCAATCAATGTGATATATCATATTAACAAACTGAAGAATAAAAACCATATGATCATCTCAATAGATGCAGAAAAAGCTTTTGACAAAATTCAACACCCATTTATGATAAAAACTCTCCAGGAAGTGGGCATAGGGGAACCAACCTCAACATAATACAGGCCATATATGACAAACCCACAGCAAACTTCATTCTCAATGGTGAAAAACTGAAAGCATTTCCTCTAAGATCAGGAACAAGACAAGGATGTCCACTCTAGCCACTGTGTTCAACATAGTTTTGGAAGTTTTAGCCATCGCAATCAGAGAAGAAAAAGAAATAAAGGCAATACAAATTGGAAAAGAAGTAAAACTGTCCCTGTTTGCCGATGACATGATACTATACATAGGGAATCCTAAAGATGCCACCAGATAACTACTAGAGCTAATCAGTGAACTTGGTAACGTTGCAGAATACAAAATTAATGCACAGAAATCTCTTGCATTCCTATCACTAACAACAAAAGATCAGAACGAAAAATTAACGAAACAATCCCATTCACCATTGCAACAGAAAGAATAAAATACCTAGGAATAAACCTACCTAAGGAGGTAAAAAACCTTTACTCAGAAAACTATAAGACACCAATGAAAGAAATCAAAGATGATACAAACAGATGGAGAGGTATACCATTTTCTTGGATTGGATGAACCAATATTGTGAAAATGACTATACTACCTAAAGCAATATACAGATTCAGTGCAATCCCTATCAAATTACCAATGGCATTTTTTGCAGAACTAGCACAAAAAAATCTTAAAATTTCTATGGAGACACAAAAGATCCCAAATAGCCAAAGCAATCTTTGGGATTGAGGGAAAAAAAACGGAGCTGGAGGAATCAGACTCCCTGACTTCAGACTATACTACTGTACTACTACTATAAATAAATTGGGGTATGTTCATATAATGAACTAATTAACAACATAAAGAAAAAATTGAAGATACACACATTAACATGGATGGTTCTCAGCAAAATTATGCTAAACGACAAAATCCAGGTGCCCAAAAAAGTACATATGTTGGTTTCTATTGATATGACATTTTAGAAAAGGAAAATCTAATCAATAGTTACAAATCATATTGATTTCTGCCTGGGGTGGCAGGTGATGACAGGTTGAAATGAAAATGGAGTAACAAAAGTTCAGGCATACAAAATGGAGTCAGGTGGCCATTGAGGATATGGTCTCAGACTGGTCCCCAGAACCTGAACTTTCTGAACTGTACAATACCAAACCTAAGTATACCTCCCATCGTTTTTAGAACAAGACCTACTAGCTGCAACTTCATTGTAACTATGCAACAATTTCGGACCTCAACCAATCCCAATCCTTGCTTAACAAGCACCCTTACTTCTTACCAGCTGCAATAACATTTCTTTTTTTTTTTTTTAACATCTTTACTGGAGTATAATTGCTTTACAATGGTGTGTTAGTTTCTGCTTTATAACAAACTCATTCAGTTATACATATATATATGTCCCCATATCTCTTCCCTCTTGCATCTCCCTCCCTCCCACCCTCCCTATCCCACCCCTCTAGGTGGTCACAAAGCACCCAGCTGATCTCCCTGTGCTATGCGGCTGCTTCCCACTAGCTATCAGTTTTACATTTGGTAGTGTATATATGTACATGCCACTCTCTCACTTTGTCCCAGCTTACCCTTCCTCCTCCCTGTGTCCTCAAGTCCATTCTCTAGTAGGTCTGCGTCTTTATTCCAATCTTGCCCCTACGTTCTTCATGACCATTTTTTAGATTCCATATATATGTGTTAGCATATGGTATTTTTCTCTTTCTGACGTACTTCATTCTGTATGACAGTCTCTAGGTCCACCCACCTCACTACAAATAACTCAATTTCATTTCTTTCTATGGCTGAGTAATATTCCATTGTATATATGTGCCACCTCTTCTTTATCCATTCATCTATCGATGGACACTTAGGTTGCTTCCATGTCCTGGCTATTGTAAATAGTGCTGTAATGAACATTTTGGTACATGACTCTTTTTGAATTATGGTTTTCTCAGGGTATATGCCCAGTAGTGGGATTGCTGGGTCATATGGTAGTTCTGTTTTTAGTTTTTTTAAGGAACGTCCATACTGTTCTCCATAGTGGCTGTGTCAATTTACATTCCCACCAACAGTGCAAGAGGGTTCCCTTTTCTCCACACCCTCTCTAGCATTTATTGTTTGTAGATTTTTTGATGATGGCCATTCTGACCGGTGTGAGTTGATATCTCATTGTAGTTTTGATTTGCATTTCTCTAATGATTAATGACATTGAGCATTCTTCCATATGTCTGTTGGTAATCTGTATATCGTCTTTGGAGAAATGTCTATTTAGGTCTTCTGCCCATTTTTGGATTGGGTTTTTTGTTTTTTTCATATTGAGCTGCATGAGCTGCTTGTAAATTTTAGAGATTTATCCTTTGTCAGTTGCTTCATTTGCAAATATTTTCTCCCATTCTGAGGGTTGTCTTTTGGTCTTGTTTATGGTTTCCTTTGCTGTGCAAAAGCTTTTAAGTTTCATTAGGTCCCATTTGTTTATTTTTGTTTTTATTTCCATTTCTCTAGGAGGTGGGTCAAAAAGGATCTTGCTGTGATTTATGTCATAGAGTGTTCTGCCTATGTTTTCCTCTAAGAGTTTGATGGTGTCTGGCCTTACATTTAAGTCTTTAATCCATTTTGAGTTTATTTTTGTGTATGGTGTTAGGAAGTGTTCTAATTTCATTCTTTTACATGTAGCTGTCCAGTTCTCCCAGCACCACTTATTGAAGAGGCTGTCTTTTCTCCAATGTATATTCTTGCCTCCTTTATGAAAGATAAGGTGACCATATGTGCGTGGGTTTATCTCTGGGCTTTCTATCCTGTTCCATTGATCTATATTTCTCTTTTTGTGCCAGTACCATACTGTCTTGATTACTGTAGCTTTGTAGTATAGTCTGAAGTCCAGGAGCGTGATTCCTCCAGCTCCATTTTTCTTTCTCAAGATTGCTTTGGCTATTCGGGGTCTTTTGTTTTTCCATACAAATTGTGAAATTTTTTGTTCTAGTTCTGTGAAAAATGCCATTGGTAGTTTGATAGGGATTGCATTGAATCTGTTGATAGCTGCAATAATAATTTTTGAGAAACAACCTATGTAACTAACCGTTGCCTTGCAGTTTTTGCCTTTATAAGTTTCCTCCATCACAGTCTAGTGGAACACATTTCAAGTGCTTCTTGAATCTGTGCTTTCCAGGCTACAGTCTGAAGAAACCACAAATAAATGCCTCTTTATTTCAATCAGGTCTTTGTTTCTGAAATTTTGGTGAACACACGGAAGAGAGTGATGGGACAAGAGTCAAAAGTGGAGTTTTACGGTTTTATATCGTGATTGGTGTAGTGGTCACATGGGTGTATACATTTGTGAAAGCATCCCAAAAATAATCAAATGGATTCATTTTACTGTATATAAAGAATACTTTGGTAAAACTGACTTGAAAAAGGAATTGTGAAAAATCTACATTGAGAAAACTATGAACTGAAAATCTGAACAGTTGCTTAAAAAATGCAGTAAGATACTCTGCTTCTGGTCCAAGAATTCATTACTGAAAATCAGTTTTCTCAATTAACATACTTATGTAATTTCAATTTAAAAAATGTTTTTTTTTCTTGACAGTCGTAAAAGGTTTTAAAAGTTTATTTAGAAGGAAATAATGGAAGAAAATAAAGTATTTTGAAACAAAATAATGATAGAGGACTTGCCTCAAGAGATATTAAAATGTTTTCTAAAGAAATAATGTTAACAGTGATATATCAGAAAAAGTGTAGGAAAAAAAGTAGAATTTAAAAAATTATAAATTATAGAATCATTTCTTAAGTTTTGGTACAAATACATCTTGCATCACATCTTATACAAATATCAGAAATAAAATTTAATTAATTAAATTCAAGGATTAAATTTTATCTTAAATATAAATTGAATACAATATTAAATATAATTGAGCATAATTAAATATTTTACATAAGATATTCATTAAATGGAGATAGACTTTCTGGCTATAAAATGGGTATCAAGAAATCAGACAGGGAAATGATAAATAACTATACAAGAACTACCATATGACCCAGCAATTCCACTCCTGGGTATGTATCTGAAAATAAACAAATAAAAATGTGAAAAGATACATGCATCTCATTGTTCATAGCAGCATTATTTACAATTGACAAGATATGTAAACAACCTAAGTGTCCATCAACAGTTGAATGGCTAAAGAAGTTTTATACACACACACACACACACACACACACACACAATGGAATTCTACTCAGCCATTAAAAAGAATGAAGTAATGCCATTTGCAGGAACATGGATGGAGTTGGAGGGCATTAAGTTAAGTGAAATAAGTTGACAGAGAAAGACAAATAGTATACGATATCATTTATATGTAGAATCTAAAACATACAACAAACTAGTGAATATAAGAAAAAAACAAAAGGAAACAAAACAGACTCACAGATATAGAGAACAAAACTAGTGGTTACCAGTGGGGAGTGAGAGAGGGGCAATATAAGGGTGGGGGGAATGGGAAGTACAAACTATTGTGTGTAAGATAGGCTCAAGGATGTATTGTATAACCTGGTGAATATAGCCAATATTTTGTAATAACTGTAAACAGAAAATAAACTGTCAAAATTGTATAAAAAAATTCATAATGAAATTTATTACCTAATGCCCAATATTAATTTACAGTTTTTTTTTCTTTTGGTGTAAAACTTGTGTATAATTATGTGTACAAATCTGAAGTATGTACTCACTAAACTTTGACCTGTGTAACTCCAACTCCTATTAAGATATAGAATATTATCATCATTTCAGAAAATTATTTTATATCCTTCCCAGTCAGTTCCCCATTCTCTGCCCTGAGGCTACTAATGTTATGATTATTTTTTTCATCATAGGTTACTTTTAGCATTTCAAGTAAAAGGAATCACACATGTACTGTTTTCTGTAAGGCTTTTTCAGTCAACTTTTGAGACTCATCTATATTTCAGGTATCAGTCATGCTTTACTTTTTATTGCTAGTAGTAGGAATACATGAGTTTGTTTACTCATTCTCAGTCTGTTGAACACCCAGGCTTTTTTCAGATTTTGGCTGTTACAAATAAAGCTATGCATATTAAAAAAAAAAAGTCAGATAGGGAAATAATTTCAATTCACAGTTAACATACTCGACACTGAAAATAATATGAAGAGCTAAATGAAAATATTGCATGAATATGGCAAATGAAATACTACTGTCTATAAAATACAGAGCTCTTGTGTATTGATAAAAGTGATGTTACAGTAAGAACTGGCAGAAGATATGCATAAATATTTCACAGAAAATTTAATTAAGAAACTAATTCTAAAAATATGAATGTCACTTTGTGTTACAATAAATGTCAATAAAAGGTAAGATGGATTTTTACCCATGCAAAAGAAAAATATTAAAAGATATAATAAATATTCTCCAGTATATTTTGAAATGGGCATTCTCATAGCACTGTTTGTAGAAATATAAATTGGTAAAAATTTTGAAAATCCTTATTCAATGTCTCAAGTCACTCAAAGTGTTCAAATTCTTTTCTAGTAACCTTCTGAGAATTTTTACAAAGGCAATAATCAGAAGTGTGGTAAAATTTTATGTATACAGATGCTAATCACATAATTATTTAGATACAGCCTCAAATACAATATTAAATATTCAAAAGCAGTGACTTATACATGCATAATTTATATAACTGCCATTATATGTATACACGTATTTTATGATTGCATTTTTTTTTCAATGATATGTGTGTATTTACTTAGCTCAATCACATGCACTTTCTCTTTTTTTTTTAAACACCTTTTTTGGAGTATAATTGCTTTACAATGGTATGTTAGTTTCTGCTTTATAACAAAGTGAATCAGTTATAAATATACTTATATCCCCATATCTCTTCCCTCTTGCGTTTCCCTCCCTCCCACCCTCCCTATCCCACCCCTCCAGGTGGTCACAAAGCACCGAGCTAATCTCTCTGTGCTATGCGGCTGCTTCCCACTAGCTATTGGTTTTATATTTGGTAGTGTATATATGTCTATGCCACTCTCTCACTTTGTCCCAGCTTACCCTTCCCCCTCCCCGTGTCCTCAAGTCCATTCTCTAGTAGGTCTGCGTCTTTATTCCCGTCTTGCCCCTATGTTCTTCATGACCTTTTTTTTTTTTTTTTTTTTTTTTAGATTCCCTATATATATGTTAGCATACGGTATTTGTTTTTCTCTTTCTGACTAACTTCACTCTGTATGACAGACTCTAGGTCCATCCACCTCACTACAAATCACTCAATTTCATTTCTTTTATGGCTGAGTAATATTCCATTGTATATATGTGCCACATCTTCTTTATCCATTCATCTGTTGATGGACACTTAGGTTGCTTCCAAGTCCTGGCTATTGTAAATAGAGCTGCAATGAACATTGTGGTACATGACTCTTTTTGAATTATGGTTCAAAATTTTAATATGTATAAATCATAATGAAAAAATTATGACCATTTCTAAATTGTGTTTTTTAAAAATTCTACACTACATAACTAAGTAGAGAATACATTGCAAAAATTGTAATGACAGTATAGAGAGTATAAAACTACAAATGAATTATTAGACATGTAATAAGTGTGATTTGGTTTATCGATAAGAACTGATAATTCCTAGCATTGTCCAATTTGATTTACTGAAATTTTATATCAACTTCATAGATTAAATCTGTAATTTTTTTAACTTTCCATCTTGAACAGTAAATTGATTTATTTTCCCACATTGACAGCTATTTAGCATAAGATAAAGAAGTTTGCATGTAATCTATTAATTTAAAAACACAAGATGTTTTAGCATTTCTATACTTACTGGAATGTTGTTTTATTATACAGTAACCATTAAAAAGTACATCTTCAGTCAAGACTTGGACAGAATCTTACTTATATGTGTTGATTTTCTGTCTCCGTCTACTGTGATTTTTTTTAATTCAACACCATGAAAAACTGAATGGGAAATTTCTTTGTCATAGGTGTGAAATCAAGGAACAAACTTGCTCTTCTTATATCTTAAAGTCCCCCCAATATAAAATGCCCATGGCCATTAAAAACCACCATCCTCAACCTTGAGTCTTGTTTGGACATTTTAGTGAGATGATGCAGTTTTAACAAATGCTGCTAGCTAAAAAAAAAAAAAAAAAAAAAGAAAAAAAGACAGAATAATATAAAGATTACATTTTTAGGTAGAGTTACAGTTTAAAAGCTATTTTTAAGTAAGAAGATTGCTTTTAACTGGAAACCGGAAAACCTGCCAAGCGTATGTTATAAGTGGATATAAAAAAAAAATGTTAGGGGCTTCCCTAGTGGCGCAGTGGTTGAGAATCTGCCTGCCAATGCAGGGGACACGGGTTCGAGCCCTGGTGTGGGAAAATCCCACATGCCGCGGAGCGACTAGGCCTGTGAGCCACAATTGCTCAGCCTGCGCGTCTGGAGCCTGTGCTCCGCAACAAGAGAGGCCGCGATAATGAGAGGCCCGCGCACCGCGATGAAGAGTGGCCCCCACTTGCTGCAACTAGAGAAAGCCCTCGCACAGAAACGAAGACCCAACACAGCCATAAATAAATAAATAAATAAATAAATAATAAAAAGGAAAAGTAGAAAAAAAGATGTTGCCATAGAGATAAATATGATATATTTAAAAAAAAATGTTAGTACATTCAGTCACTGATTGATATGCTTTGAAAGACTGTTCACTTAGGAGCAATCCCCATTTGCAATGCTAGAGCATAAAATGGAAAAGGAGAGGAAATAAACTTACTTAAATCATTTATTAAAGATTTGCAGAGGCAGTAATAATTTTACCTTTAAAAAATTATCAGTGAATGAAATTAGTGCTGGTGAAACCAAGGGATGGAAGCCAAGTACATGTTAGCTGGTGTTCAGTGGATCGCTCCCACATCTCTGCCAACAATACTTAGCTCTGACTTTGAAACACCTGTCTGTTGGAAGGGACTGTCAAACTGAGCTATGTAAAAGTTGCTCTGTGCTTTGAAAATGAGGAATAAATGAAATCCTAAACTCTCTTTTCTTCTGTAATCTGAGCTGTTAAACAAAAATTTTTCAGGATTAAACTAATCAGTTCATTAGCCCTCTTCTCAGTTACTAAATCTAGTGTTTATAGGAAAAAGTATTATTTTTAAATGTGAAACAGAATTTATAAAAACCTCCTCAATGGGAATTAGAAACTACAGTATTTACTTATTTATTATGTGTTTAATATATGTATTTATTTAATATATCTATTTAGATTTATATATATATTCATTTGTTATATATATAAAACTGAATCACTTCACTATACACCTGAAACTTTGTAAATCAACTATACTTATATATATATTCTTTTTCAGATTTTATTTCATTATAGTTTATTACAAGATATTGAATATAGTTCCCTGTGCTATACACTAGTTCCTTGTTGTTTATTTTACATATAGTAGTGTGTATCTGTTAATCCCAAATTCCCAATTTATCCCTCCCGCCTTTCCCCTTTGGTAACCATAAATTTGTTTTCTATGTCTGTGAGTCTATTTCTGTTTTGTAAATAAGTTCATTTGTATCAATCATTTTTTTTAGATTCCACATGTTAGTGATATTACATATTTGTCTTTCTCAGTCTGACTTCTTCATTTAGTATGATAATCTCTAGGTCCATCCATGTTGCTGCAAATGTCATTATTTCTTTTTTTTATGGCTAAGTAGTATTCATACACACACACACACACACACACACACACACACACACACACACACACACCCCACATCTTCTTTATCCATTCATCTGTCGATGGACATTTAAGTTGCTTCCATGTCTTGGCTATTGTAAATAGTGCTGCAGTGAACATGAATATTGTAAATAGTGCTGCAATGAACATGTGGTACATGTGTCTTTTCGAATTACAGTTTTCTCGGGATTTATGTCCAAGAGTGGGATTGCAGGATCATATGGTAACTCTATTTTTAGTTTTAAGGAACCTCCATACTGTTCTCCATAGTGGATGCACACATTTATATTCCCACCAACAGTGTAGAGGGGTTCCCTTTTCTTCACATCCTATCAGGCATTTATTACTTATAGACTTAAAATTTTTTTTCTTAATTTTTATTTTATATTGGAGTATTGTTGATTTACAATGTTAGTTTCAGGTGTACAGCAAAGTGTCAGTTATATATCTACATATATCTATTCTTTTCCCATTTAGGTTATTACACAATATTGAGTAGAGTTCCCTGTGCTATACAGTAGACTTTTTTTTTTTTAAATTGTGTTTATTTATTTATTTATTTATGGCTGTGTTGGGTCTTCGTTTCTGTGCGAGGGCTTTCTCCAGTTGCGGCAAGTGGGGGCCACTCCTCATCGCGGTGCGCGGGCCTCTCGCTATCGCGGCCTCTCTTGTTGCGGAGCACAGGCTCCAGATGCGCAGGCTCAGTAATTGTGGCTCACGGGCCTAGTTGCTCCGCGGCATGTGGGATCTTCCCAGACCAGGGCTCGAACCCGTGTCCCCTGCATTGGCAGGCAGATTCTTAACCACTGCGCCACCAGGGAAGCCCAGAGTTTTTAATGATGGCCATCCTGACCTGTGTGAGGTGTGTTCTGTGTTCACTCAGTAGTGAAATCTTTTTAAAGATTTCTTTTATCAGAGTTTTGTAATTTCCACATACAGAAGTTGTACATGTTTTATTAGATCAATATGTAAGTATCCCATTTTTTGGTGTTAATATACATGATATTGTGTTCTTAACTGCAAAACCTAATTGTTAATTGTGGGTATATAGGAAAGCAATTGACTTTTGTATAATAACCCTATGTCCTATGATCTTGATAGTTCAAGGGTTTTTGTCATATCATTTGCTAAAAAGGCAATTGTATGTTGTCCCCATTTTATTTTATTATCTTATTATACTCATTTGGACTTCCATATAATGTTAACATGGAACAGTGAGAGGGGACATCCTGCCCTGTTTTTAATCTCAGAAAAGACATCCAATTTCTTGCAATTATGTATGAAGATTGCTGTAAATTTTTTATATTTGTTCTTTTTCAAGTTGATAATGTTTCTCTTTATTTCTAGTTTGCAAGAGTTTTTAATCACAAAAACAAACAAAAATGAAACTAGCTTTTATTAAAACTGAGAATTAGATTTATGAGATTTTTTTTGTATTAGCTGATAATAGTTCTATAATGGTTTTTCTTTAACTTCTTGAATGTGATGGATTACATTTATTTATTTTTGAATGTTGGATCAACCTTGCATGCCTGGAATAAATCTCATCTGGTTGAGGTATATAATTCTTTTTATATATTTTTGCATTGAATTTGCTAGTAATTTCTTGAATTTTTTCATTTAAATTCATGAGAGATATTGGACTATGCTTTGTCTTTCTTGTATTATCTTTATCATGTTTTGTTGTTAGGGTAATGCTGATTCATAGAATGAGTTAGAAAGTGACCCCTTGTGCTTCTGATTTCTGGAGGACATCATAGAATTTTGTATCATTTCTTTCTTAAATATTTGGTAGAATTTTGCAGTGACATCATTTGGCCTCACGCTTTCTTCTTGGTAGCTCTAAGTTATTGATTACATTTTCTGATTGCTATAGGCTTATTCAGATTACATATTTCTCTTTCTGTGAGTTTGGTATCTGTATATTTCAAGGAATTTATTCGTTTTATATAAGTTTTCAAATTTGTGGGCAGAGAATTATTCATATGATGCTTTTATTATCCTTTTAATGTCTAGAATCAGTAATGATGGCTTCGCTTTCATTTCTGATATTCACATTTATTTCTTCTTTCCATTTTTCTTGATTTGCTTGGCTAGAGTTTTATCAGTTTCACTGTTCTTTTCAAATAACTGGCTTGGATCACATTGATTTTCTCTATTGGTCTCCTATTTTCAATTTTATTGATTTCTGCTCTGATTATTATTATTTCATTCATTTTTGTTGCTTGCTTTAGTCTAAAATTGCTCTCCTTTTTCTAATACCCTAAAGTGGAATCTTGCTTGTTGATTTTAGATTTCTTCTATTTAGTATCAACACTTTAATATTTACTCTAAGCATTCACTCATTGCTTTCACTGCACCTCATAAATTTTGAAAAATTTTATAAATTGTTCTGTCACAAAGTTTACCATTAGTTCAAAATATTTTAAAATTTCTCTTGAGATTATTTCTGGGCCCCAAATTTTGTTTAAAAGTATGTTGTTTAATCTCCTAATATTTTGGTGTTTTTCAGCTACGTTTCTGTTACTAATTTCTAGTTTAAGTCTGTTGTGGTCTGAGAGTATACTTTATATGATTTCTATTATTTTAATATGTTAGGGTGTATTTTATGGCCCCGAATGTGCCTATTTTCTGCATGTTCTCTGCAAGCTTGAAAACAAGATGTATTCTGCTTTTGTTTGTTGTAGTATTCTATAAATTACATCAATTTGATTGATAGTAGTTTTCAGGTTAACTACATGTTTACTGATTTTCTGTCAGCTTGATCTATCAATTACTGAAAGACGGTTGTTGAAGTATCCAATTATATAGTGGGTTTGCCTGTTTCTCCCTGCAGTTCTATCAGTTTGCCTTATGCAGTTTGACAGTCTCTTGTAAGGTGCATACACAATAAGGATTGTTTAGTCTTCCTGGAAAACTGTTCCCTTTATGTTATGCCCCCTATTTATCCCTGATTATTTTTCTTGAAGTCCTCTGTTTCTAAAATTAATATAGCTACTCCAGCTTCCTTTTGACTATTGTTATCATGGCATATCTTTTTCCTTCCCTTTACTTTTTCTTTCTCAGTCAAAAATTTTTATTGGGTCATTACTCTGCTTTTGTGTGTGTGTGTGTGTGTGTGTGTGTGGTATAATACAAACAACATTTTCCGCCTTCACCTTTTTAAGTGTACAGTTTAGTGGTATTAAATTCATTCACATTTACTGTACGACCATCACCACCGCCCATCCCCATGACTCTTTTCATCTTGTAAAGCTGAAACTATATACCCATTAAACAGTTACTCCCCCTTTTCCTCCCCACCCCACCAAGCCCCTGGAAACCACCATTATACTTTCTGTCTTCATGATTTTGACTGTTCTGAGTATCTCACGTAAGTAGAATCATACAGTTGTTGTATTTTTGTGATTTGATTACTTCACTTAGAATAATGCCCTCAAACTTCAAGTGTGCTGTAATATATGTCAGAATTTCCTTCCTTTTTAAGGCTTAATAATATTCTATTTTATATATGTATATATATATACACCACATTATGCTTATCCATTCATTTGTCAATAGACACTTGCATTGCTTCCATGTTTTAGTTATTGTGAGTAATGTCACTATAAACATGAAAATACAAATATCTTTTCAGGACTGTACTTTCAATTCTTTTGAATATATACTTAGAAGTGAAATTGCTAGATTATATGATAATTCTATTTTTAATTTTTTGAAGAACCACCATACTGTTTTCCACAAAGACTGTACCATTTTACATTCCCACCAAAAGTAGACAAAGGTTCTAATTTCTCCACATTCTTACCAACGTGTTCTTTTCTTTTCATTTTAACCATTATAATGGGTGTGAGGTGCATCTTGCTCATTTTTTAATTGGATTGTTTGTTTTTTTTATTGTTGAGTTTTAGGAGTTCTTTATATATTCTTCTGTATATTAATCCCTTATCAGATGTATGATTTCCAAATAATTCTTCCCATTGTATACTGTGGATAGTGTCTTTTGATGCACAATATTTTTTAAAATTTCATGAAGTCCAATTTTTCTACTGTTTTCTTTTGTTACTTACGCCTTTGGTATCATATCCAAAAACTCATTGTGAAATCCAATGTCAGGAAACTTCTGTCCTATGATTTCTTCTAAGAGTTGTATTGTTTTAGGTCTTACATTTAGGTACTTGATAGATTTTCAATTAATTTTGTATATGGTGTTAGATAAATACCCAACTTCATTCTTTTATATGTAGAGATGTAGTTTTCCCAGCACTATTGGTTGAAAAGGCAGTCCTTTTCTTATTGAATAGTATTGGCACTACTTTCAAAAATTACTTGCTCATATATGCAAGGGTTTATTTCTGGGCTCTCTATTCATCTTCCAATCCATGAACATGGGATATATTTCCATTTATTTCTTTCATCTACTTGATTAAGTTAATTCCTAAGTATTTTACCTTTTTTTTTTTTTTTTTTAAGAAATTGATTAGTTATCAAGGGGAGGTAGAAAGGAACTTGATTAGATACCAAGGGTGGGGGAATTCTTTTTTTTTTTTTTTAGACACCAATTGTACTTGAACATTTGTTATTTTATTTTATTTTTAAAATTTATTTATTTATTTATGGCTGCGCTGGTCCTCGTTTCTGTGCGAGGACCTTCCCCAGTTGTGGCAAGCGGGGGCCACTCTTCATCGCGGTGCATGGGCCTCTCACTATCGCAGCCTCTCTTGTTGCAGAGCACAGGCTCCAGACGCGCAGGCTCAGCAATTGTGGCTCACGGGCCTAGTTGCTCCACGGCATGTGGGATCTTCCCAGACCAGGGCTCAAACCCGTGTCCCCTGCATTAGCAGGCAGATTCTCAACCACTGCGCCACCAGGGAAGCCCCTATTTTACCCTTTTTGATGTTATTATAAATGGAATTGTTTTTGTAATTTTGTTTTCAGATTGTTCATTGTTTATGTACAGATGTGCAACTTATTTTTGCATGTTATCTTTGCATCTTTTTACTTTGCTGCATTCATTTATTGGGTCTACAGCTTTTTTTGGTGGAATCTTTAGAATTTTCTACACATAAGATCATCTCATCTGCAAACAGATGTAAGTTTACTTCTTTTCCAGTTTGGATGCTTTATGTTATTCCAATTACACATATGATACACCTTTTGAAATCCAAGAATATATTCATTTTTTGCATGTCTGATCTCTTTTGTTTTTAATTCTTTACTCTTTGCATTTACTTTTTTGAGGTTTCATTAAACTATCTTCATGCTTGCTCATTCTTTCTTTAACAATGTCTAAACCATTATCATGCCCATCAAAAACATTCTTTATTTCTTTTACAGTGTTTTTGATTTTTACATTTTATTTTTATTAGAGTTTTCATTGCTCTGCTTATATTACTCATCCATTCTTACAGCTTGGGTACTTTTTCCACTACAGTTCTTAAGATGCTAATCGTAGTTACTTTAAATTCCATATTTGATAATTACAACATCTATGTGATATCTGAGTCTAATTCTGATGCTTTATCTATTCAGACTGTATTTGTTTGATTTTTGTTTTTTTGCCTTTAGTATGCCTTGTAATGTTTTGTTGCAAGCTGGACATGCTGTATAGAATTAACAGACCTTTACTGTGAAGTTATATTAATTTGGGTAGGGGTTGGGCTCTACTTAATGTTTGCTGTAGTTGTAAATGTCAGAGGTTTAAAATTTCTCTCATATCCTTGTTTTGATCTCACCTGTTACTAGTGGACTTCTCTAAGAACTCTTTCTTTAATAGCTGCATCTTGCAGCTCCTTTAGCTATAATCCATACATGGAGTGTGGTAATGTGTGGGGAGATGTGAGAGGGAAGCTCTCTAAAAGCCTATGATTAAACTACTGCTTTTCAGAGAGCCAGTTCCCTAGGCTGAGACCATCATTAAGTGTCTTAGGTACACACACACACACACACACACACACACACACACACACACACATACCTCAAGTGAAAGAAGAAGGCCAGAGGAGACTGGAATCACAAAATGCCTTGTTTCAAGGTATGTAAAACTGTGATAAAATCTTTTTCTCTTGAAAGTAAGCCTCTGTTATTAAGAAAGTTCTGAGTGTGTTTCACAACAGTTACTCCTCCCCCACCACCAGTGCAAAAGCTCATGTGGGATCTTTCTTGGGTCTTTGTCATTAGAATCTGCAATGATTCCTGTAGGTAGAACCTGTGAGAATGTGGATGTCCTCCTATGAATGGCTGTCATCTGCAATAGTAAGAGTTTCTCACTACCATATTAGTCCAAACTCAGTCCAAACTCAGCCTTCAGGAATTTGTCAAAATTACCATTGAAGACTTCCTACAAGTTATTTGCTCTCCAAACTCACCTTGAGATGAGCATGGTAGTTTTGGATGGTAGTTTGCCCTGTGACCTCAGTTCTCTGATGGGTCCACGGAAATTCATTGAATTGGTCTGTTTAGCTTTTCTTCTTGTAAGTTTAGGAGGGACAGTTTCCAGTCTCTCTGCATGTTGGAACTATAACCAGAAGCCAGCACCCAACATTTTATGATGAAATTTTCCAAATACACACAAAGTAAAGCACTTAAGGCACATAGTTACACAACTCAATAACATAGATGCATAACAAACATGTAGAAATATAGAGAACATTTATCTCCAATTTATGTTTTGTACCCAGTTTCAGTAATTATCAACATCTTTTCATATGCCCACACCCACTTCTACCCCACCATATTATGTATATTATCTAAAGTATTTAAAAGAAAATCCAGGTATCATATCATTTTACCCATAAGTAATCAGTATTAACCTGAAGAAAAAGGAACATTTTCTTCATATCCACAATGTCACCATCATGCCAGGCAATAATAACAGTTACTCAAAATCTTCTCATACTCAGTCCTTTTTAAAACTTCCTAGGATATCTAAAATTTGTCTTTTTATATTTGGTTTGTTTTATAAACTAAGTCTTAATGCAAGAAAGTGACCAGAACTTTATGGAATTTCCCCAAGCTATCATTAGGAGATAGGAAAAGGACATTCATTAGAGTACGGTTGAAGAATGTGTTTGGAAGAAATAAATCATTTTATATTTATTCCCCAGTGAGTTGAACCTCCTCAGTAAAGTGATGAAAGTTTTTTCTTCCAGAGTCAGAGCTAATTATGGTACCATTTTAAAGCATATTCTCTTTTATGTATTGAATCAAAATATGAAATTTATTAAACATTAAATTTTTGTTAAAATTTTTATCTACTTCTAAGCTTTTTTTTTTATCATTGTATTGTTCTTTGTTTCTATTCCCATGGGAACTATATTTGGATTACAATTAGTTTACCATATAATCATCCTTCTACTTTTATATAATTTCTTGTTAATGCTGTTATTTTTCTTCATAAATTTTATATTTAAAGATGTATTGACATTATACTTAACTTACAAATTAATTTGGATATGACTAAAATTTACTGTTGGAAACAACAGAATAAATACTACCACAATTGCCCTCTCATGATAAGCAAGTTTAATAGTGGATAAAATGCTTGAGGCATTTTTTTCTCAGGCAATGGACAAAAACCAGTGATGGTCTGTAATGATTGAGAAAGGGAAACGCATGAGGAAGGTCCTATGGCAGCTCTACCTCTCTGCTTACAGGGACTTTATTGACCATAGAATGGAAGGGTTGACAAGCTTAAGCTGGCCATAGTGACATCATGAGCTGATGAGGCAGAGATCAGAGTCTACAACTACTTAAAATATTAATATGTGTTGGGCAATTTATCTACAAGGAGGAAGCTGTCCAGATTTTGGGGTGGGGGTGGGGCTGGATGTCCTCTCCAGAATTCTGCTTGGGGATTTCTCATGTATCCCTGCTGAGGGCTGGGCTGAGCATGCTCAGGGCATGTCACTGAGAGACCCTTCCAGAAAATAGCTGCCATGGGGCTGAGAGCTGAACAGATATCAGCATTCTTGCAGTACTTGGGCCAGTCTGAGTATAAGACTTCTTGAGCACCTCCAGAAAGGAACACAAATTAGGAGTAAAGACCACAACCTAAAGTAAGTGTGACACTATGGGTTCAAGACAAAACAGCCCTAAAAAACAATAAAACGAAGGCTAACAGGATCAAAAGAATCCTCCAGTAATTTAATTGACTACCAAGCCTAGTTTAAACCACTATCAATACCCATTAAAGAAAAACAGCATAGTCCAGTCTCTATAATATACATGCACAGTGTCTGTCCTACAGTAAACAAAGGACTAGCCATGCAAGGGAACAAATATGTGTGACCTGTTATCAAAAACAACGAAAAAGGTGATCAGTAGAATAAACTTGGAGATGATTCAGGTATTGATGTTAACAGAGAAAGACTTTAAAATAGCTACAATAAACATGTTCTATGCCTAAGGGAATAAATATAAATAATGAGTGAAAATATGGAGAATATCAGTAGGGAAATGGATACTATTTAGAAAACAAAAGCAAGAATTAGTGCATTCAAATGGAAATTTTAGAGCTGAAAAATACAGTATATGAAGTAAAAAATTCCCTGGATTGTTTTAATAGCAGATGGAGACTGCAAAATAAAAGATCAGTGAAACTAAAGATGAATAAATAGGAAATATACATTTTGACGAACAAAGGAAAAAAACGACTAAAAAACAACATCCAAAAATGTAGAGCCTCAGAGACATGAGACAATATGAAGTATTTTAGCATATGTACAATACAAATTCCAGAAGGAAAGAAGAAAGAATTGGGCATAAAAATGTATTTGAAGAAATAATGTCTAAAAGTTTTTCCAAATGAGCCCAAAATATCCACTTACATATCCAAGAAGAGCAGCAAACCGCATATAGGAAAAATTCAAAGAAAAGCAAAACTCATAGTTAAACTGCTATAAATCAAAAGTAAAAAAGAGAAAACCATAAATGCTCCAAGAAAAACAACAAAACTTAGAGACACATAAAAATAATACAAGTGTGATAAAAAATGGGCGCCAGAAGATATTAGAATGACAACGTTAAAGAGCTGAAAGAAAACAATTATCAATATTCTATATCTAATGAAAATACTTTTCAGAGATAAGAGTAAAAATAGCCATTTCTTATGAATTAAATATGAGAAAACTCATCAACAACAAAATTGTAGTAGAATAAAAAAATGCTAAAGGGAATGCTATTAGAAGGAAACTCGTATCCACAGAAAATAATACAGAACAACTGATATCTTAACTTTTTGTGTAAATATAAAAGGCAAACTTTCTTTACTTCTTAATTTAGTAACACGATGACCAATAAATGCAAAACTATAATATTACATTGTGAGTTAATGTATGTACAATGTAAAGTACATAACAACATTAGCATCAGCCTCAGACCTAGAGTCTGTCATACAGAGTGAAGTAAGTCAGAAAGAGAAAAACAAATACTGTATGCTAACACATATATATGGAATCTAAAAAGAAAAAAATTCTGAAGAACCTAGGGGCAGGGCAGGAATAAAGACGCAGATGTAGAGAATGGACTAGAGGACACGGGGAGGGGGAAGGGGGAAGGGTAAGCTGGGACGAAGTGAGAGAGTGGCATGGACATACATACACTACCAAATGTAAAATAGATAGCTAGTGGGAAGCAGCCGCATAGCACAGGGAGATCAGCTAGGTGCTTTGTGACCACGTAGATGGGTGGGATAGGCAGGGTGGGAAGGAGACGCAAGAGGGAGGAGATATGGGGATATATGTATATGTATAGCTGATTCACTTTGTTATAAAGCAAAAACTAACACACCATTGTAAAGCAATTATACTCCAATAAAGATGTTAAAAAAAAAAAGGAAAAAATAAATATACTGATTTTATTAGGTGATAGAAATGTGGATAATTTGAATTTTACATTACTGTTATTATTTAAATATTAGTTTTTCAGTAGACTTTTTAAAAAAACCTACAAAAGAGGGAAATAATTGCTAGGTTCTATAATAAAGCCATGGGAATCATTACTGTGGATAATTCCACAGTATAACTTATCTAGAAATAAAACAGTAGCTGCTTATTTTAAATCCATAATCAAGGACCATGTAAATGTTTTTTATAAACAAATATAAGCAAGCAATACATGCATGTGTGCTTGTTGAAAATATTTTTAAAAATATAGAATTAATTAGAACTTTATTCGTCAGATGTAGTTTCAGTACATCGTGTGTACTTGTGGACAGTTATCTGTGTATTTATGTGTGTGCACTTGTGCACATCTTTGGATATAGAGGAGAGAAGGTGATGGAAGACAATGAATTAGAGAGAAACTGTCATTTTATAGTCACATTATCTTACTATCTCTATTTTTCTAACAAAACTTTTGCTGGAGAAAAAATCAAAGTTTACTCAACTAATCCCCACATAACATTAATATTACTGTGCAAAATTCTTAATTAGGGAATTTAACTTAAAATCCCTATACATCGAAGTGTGTACATCAGGAAAATTCCTTTAATGCAGTATATTTATTTTTTATGCACGTACATAAAATTGTGGTGTAAGTATAAACAGAATTAAGGAAAAGTGCTGTGGAAAAAATTAGAAGACAACTTATTTTCTTGAAAAATATTTCTCTAGAAATATTGAATTTAGCTTCATTAATTATTATCTATTTACTTGTTTGGGTCAGTTTAAAAGGATTAGAATAAGAAGTTTGAGTGCTATAGTGTACAAAAACCACTTTGTGCCTTACAAAATGAAAAGGACCTTTTATTTCTTGGATCGTGGATCACCTGGTTTTCTTGATACATGCTTCTATGTTGTTATTTACAAGGGGAAGATATTCACGAATGGTGATTTTAAAAGGCTCTCAAGTCTCCTTGGTGCCAAAAAATCTTAACTAAGCAAATTTTTAATTAGCCAATTATAAATAAATCTATAATGTGGAGAGATTTAAATTTCTAACAAATTATACATGGACCTAAAAATTAAGAAATTATATTTGGCATCACCCATTTTTAGTTTAATTGAGCCTAAAGCCTCAAGAAGATAGGTGAAAAGTGTGTGTGGTTCCAATTCTGTAGTCATTGAAAAAAAAAAACAAACCCTGCAGTAATTTGCATTTTGCTTCTAAGAGTTATAACATTAGCATTTATGACAACTTATTTTTAAACTTAAAAGTCTATTTTCTCCTATAGAATTTGAAGCAAACAGCAATTCATTAGTTAACTCTCCTTTAGTTTCATTTAATTACATAATCTGTATTGAAAATTAATATTTCCATTAAAGCTGTGTTCTAATTCTATATTAAGTCAATGTGAATGACTATATTGAAAAAGTTGGAGCATATACTGATTGCACCACAAGCCCAGAGGTAAAATGGCTCTTATTTAAAAAAGGCTTTTTGTAAGGTTCATAGACTGCCACATTCTATTAAGATGAAAAAATTTTATCAACTGCCTCATGGAAATGGCTCTTTACAGTTAACACTATTAGCTAGTTTTTTTTTTTTCACTATGGAAATGGGAAGATTATAAAAATGTATCTAATGAGGTAAGAAAACACAGTTCTCTTTAAAATTAATGCAGTGAGATTGCTGTTTCGTTATATACTTATATTTCTACTTGTTTAAACCCAAAGTAGACATACTATTCAATTCAATCCATTTTTAAGAATAGTCTTTATCTCATCATTATCAATCAATTTGAAACATTAATTGCATGACCACATTGAACATGATCAGTCTCCTTGATATCCATCCTGTTTTACTAATGAAAAATATTCCAAGTAACCAGGAATATATAAACCACATAACATATATTTTCTCCATCTGAAGTATACCAGGCCATCACAAAGTACAGCAGGGCAAAGGAAAAATGGTCCCTAAATTTTTTTATCTTAAAGTCGTATACAGGGGGAATAATTCCAATAGGAAGGCCATTATTCAACCATATGGACATTCACCACTTTCCTACATTGAGCAGTTGACATGATATACTTAGCAGAGGATACAGGAAAGGGAATGGCCCTAAGCCTCAAGCAAAAAATGTATTTAATACGGTCCTAGGATTGTATAAAGCTACTAGTGAACTGGTAGAAATGATTAAAACTATTCACAAGAGGACAGCATCTTAATGACTCCCAACATATCCACAGATAAACTACCATCAAACAAAAGATCAGAATTTAGAAAATAAGACATGCAAGAAAACAAAAAGAAGAAATAAAATAAAATAAGATAAAATAATAGAAAATACAATAGAGGCTAGCTTGCTAAGTTAGACTTACGAGGTTACTAAAAAAAAGACTAGTACAAGGCTGTCATTTTTTTTCCCTACATAAAGCAAACACTCTCCTTTATTATTAGCAGACCTTAAAATACTGTGTTTTGCAGAATTCACTACTTTACTATTTAAAATGGCATATTCTTATTCTCTATTTTCCACTTCTTTGGTTTAGAATTTCAAGTTGCATTATGTTTTTTTCAGAATGTGTGTAGCACAGTCTAGCCATATTATATATTTTAGAAAATAATGATTTTGTCAGCTTGGAGTCAAGAATATGTGAATTTTGTTAGAAGAGAAAAATAGGCAATGATTTAAAGATAAATTAGTTTCTGTTGCCTACTTGTCTTTTTAGATAAAGTACAAAATACTTCTGTGAGTGTCTTGCGCATGTAGTGTGTTACTATTTCCTACACATATCTATAATACATACCACCTGTGATTTTTCTTAGGTTTATCATATTAATATGAAACTATGTCAGTACAACATGTGTGCAACCTATAAAATGTCTCATAAATATTTGTGTTTTAATTTATTTATTTTAATTTCCAAATGTATGCAAGAAGGATTTTTTGAGTATTATAACAGCAAGCACAATGGCAAAACTTGGATGAGAGGACAAAAAGGGAAGTGTAGCAAATTGAGAAGTAATATTGAAACTCATAATGGCAAACATATATATATGTGTATAACAAATCTGTGTATAACAGATGAGCCACAAATCTGATCAAGAGGTTTCTCATGGTCAACATTGAAAAATAATATTTTTCTATTATAAACGCACACCATTAGTGAGATATCATATTGAGCCATCGGAGAATTTACAACAAATTTTGGTATTAACATCCATAGAAATTTCTCCCAGTAGCATCCACAGAAATAATTATACTCCTTTATTCATTTGTTATTTTATGTTTACAATATTTTTATAACAATACCTTTCCTGATTTAAATTAAATATTGAAGAAATACAATTTTTCTAATGTATGTGGAGAGTATAAAGACAATAATTCTAACCCTCTTGTAGCCATTATCCAGTGTGACAGAGCACATAACCATTTCATTACAAGAACCTTTTACCAGAGGTCGCCTTCTCTCTGAATTTTGTATTCTCTGGCAAAAAGCAAATTTTGCCATGTGAGTTGGTTATATTGGATTATGGATTATATAGATTTCCATGTCTTTTTGAAATATATATAGATTGAACAATATAATAGATTTCCTTCTATTTTTTCCACTTAATAGTATGTTGAGATTCATGTTGATTATTTAGCTAAAATTAATTATTCTACTTCATGAATACATTACTCTGTGTGTGTGTGTGTGTGTAAGCGTTTTCCTTTTGATATTTCTCTCTTGCTCACAGACTTTGCTGCTACAAACTTACTAACATAAAAATTCTCATATATACTTTTGGTATACGAATTAAGACCCTCTTCTCCCCAGGTTATATGTCTAAAAAAAAGTACCTGAAAAATAAGGTATCGTCAAATTATTTTTCATTGGCATTTCTCTCTTACACATGCTTACCAACTATTGCAATATTTAGATTTCTTTGTTTTGTTTTTAAAAAATTTTTACTGCTCTACTAAGTTTAAGTGGCAACATTATGTTTTATTTCCACTTCTATTATAAATTAAGTAAAAAAAAAAAAAATTTCACATGATTCTTGGCCATTTGTATGTCCTCTCCTCAAATACCTTTAGAAAAGTTTATCCATTTCCCTTTGGGTTGTTTATCTATGTCTTAAAAATGTGTGGAATATATTTCACACACATATAAAATACATATTCTAATGTACAAGTTATGACACATGTCATATTTTTCAATGTGTATATATATTCATATTCTTTTTTTTAAACATCTTTATTGGAGTATAATTGCTTTACAATAGTGTGTTAGTTTCTGCTTTATAACAAAGTGAATCAGCTATACATATACATATATCCCCATACCTCCTCCCTCTTGTGAATCTTTTGTTAGATATCTATGGCAATATATTTTTCCCAGTTTGTGGCTTGTCTTTTCACTCTTCTTATGACATCCTTAACGAATAGATATTTGTAATTTTAGAAGCATAGAACATAACATAATTTCTCTTCATTTGTACCTTTTCCTAATTTAAAATCACAGATTTGTGTGCATATACTCTATATATGTAGAATGCATATTTTTTAAGTTGTATAAGTTTTCCTTTAACATTTAAGTAATTAAACTATTTGGTATTTTTCTTTTTCAGTATGGTTTACTGTTTATTTAATAGGACTTTATTTCATCATTGATCTATCATGCCAGCTGTCATTTATTGTATTTCCAGAAGACATAAACCTGTTCCTAATCTCTTTAGTGTAGTCTAGTCATATATTCCTTTCAATGCTATGCCGTGTTAATTAATATATCTTTATATTCTCAGGATATATATCTTTGAATATATCATGGTTTTTATTCATTTTTAACTTCCACTGGAAGTCTGAGTTTTTCTGTTAAATGTTCCTCTCTAATCTTCATCCTTCTTTACTTATATTTTATGTTTTCTTTTTCGTTATACCTTACACTAAATTAAAAATTTTTTCCCTCTCAGTATATCTGTTCAATAGAATCTAATCTGATGTTAAATCCTTCTATATTCCACTTCTAACATTTTTAATTTTCACGAAATTTATGTGGTCTTTTCTATAACTGCTTGAATATTTTCATCATTCCCTTACCCTTGCTTCTTTTCTTTTCTTTTTTTTCTTTTTTTCATGGAAAGGCATTTTATTTTAGATATAGCAGTTTGTACATGTCAATCCCAAACTCCCAATGTATCCCTCCCCTACAGCCTTCCCTCCTGGTAACCATATGTTCATTCTCTAAGTCTGTGAGTCTGTTTCTGTTTTGTAAATAAGTTTATTTGTATCATTTTTTAGATTCGGCATATAAGTGATATCAGATGATATTTGCCTTTCTCTGACTTACTTCACTTAGTATGATAATCTCCAGGTCCATCCATGTTACTGCAAATAACATTATTTCATTCTTTTTAATGGTTGAGTAATATTCCATTGTATATATGTACCACATCTTCTTTATCCATTCATCTACTGATGGACATTAAGGTTGCTTCCATGCTTTGGCTATTGTAAGCAGTGCTGCAATGAACATTGGGGTGCATGTATCCTTTCAAACCATGTTTTTCTCTGGATACATGCCCAAGAGTAGGATTGCTGGATCATATGGTAGCTCTATTTTTAGTTTTTTAAGGAACCTCTGCACTGTTCTCCATAGTGGCTGTACCAATTTATATTCCCACCAACAGTGTAGGAAGGTTTCCTTTTCTTCACACCCTCTCCAGCATTTGTCGTTTGCAGATTTTCTGATGATGGTCATTCTGACTGGTGTGAGTCGATATCTCATTGTTTTGATTTGCATTTCTCTAATAATTAGTGATGTTGAGCATCTTTTCATGTGCATCTTGGCCATCTGTATGTCTTTGGAGAAATGTCTCTTTAGGTCATCTTCCCATTTTTTTTATTGGGTTGTTTGTTTTGTTGATATTGAGCTGCATGAGCTGTTCATAAATTTTGGAGTTTAATCCCTTGTCAGTCGCATCATTTGCAACTGACAACCAGCCATTCTGTGGGTTATCTTTTCGTTTTGCTTATGGTTTCTTCTGCTGTGCAAAAGCTTTTGAGTTTAATTAAGTTCCATTTGTTAATTTTTGTTTTTGTTTTTCCATTACTCTGGGAGACAGATCAAAAAAGCTATTGCTGCGATTTATATCAAAGAGTGTTCTGCCTATGTTTTCCTCTAAGAGTTTTATAGTATCCAGTCTTACATTTAGGTCTTTATTCTATTTTGAGTTTATTTTTGGGTATGGTGTTAAAGAATGTTCTAATTTCATTCTTTTACATGTAGCTGTCCAGTTTTCCCAGCAACATTCATTGAAGAGACTGTTTTTCCTCCATTTTATAGTCTTGCCTCCTTTGTTGTAGATTAATTGGCCATAGGTGCATGGTTTATTTCTGGGCTTTCTGTCCCGTTCCATTCATCTGTATTTCTGTTCTCTGTTCCTTGCTTTTTTCTTAAGGCACTCTTATTTTTTAAACAAAGTAAATATATTCATTTAATAATTGCTGTCTAATAATTCTAACATCTCTGCAAGTCTGAATTTGCTGTCTGATATTTCTTGGTTATAGTAACTTGGTTTTGTCTACACCTTGTGACTTGCTTTTTTCACTTAATTCTACCTGTGAGAATCTTTGACACATTCAGAGAAGGTATACTTTTTCTTCTGCCAGTCATATGGGTTACACAAACCGAAGAACACTTTAAAATATTTGCTAGAGATTTGGGGAAACAACATAGATTTTATGAAATTGGTTAGCATGGTTAGATGAGGTCTGTCTTGGGATTATAATCTTTAGGATAGATTTATTTTACCCTTCAGAAAACCAAGATTCATGTGAGACTGTCCAAATTCATTGCATTCTCTCCTATGAATGAAACTATTTCCTGGACTTTGTGGTCCAATCTTTATATCAGGGGATTCTATTAGTTATTCAACCCTAGGAAAGCCCTAGACATTATTTCTTGTCATTTACCTCACCCCCTTCTTCCCACTTCTCATACACCTCTCAAATTGAAATTTCAAGTGACGGGGGTTTAGCAGAAACCCTCTGTGTGGAAAGCCAGCTTCTGAATTTGCTTCCTTCAGAAGATCCCCCTTTTCACTTTGTTTGGCTTTTCCTGTTTCTGTATATTCTTGTTAGCTTGACAATGTATTTAAAATGAAAATTTCATATCATATAAGATATGAAAAGATATAAGAATTTTTAGCTGCTTAACACATTAAGCAGCTTAACACATGTGAATTTCATCCAGGGTATTTATCCAGTCTGCAATATTTTACAAAATAGAAAATTATCTTCATTTTTATACCTATGTTTATGTCAAATATTATTAGAGTAAGCTTATTAGAGGATATATGTTAGAATAAAAATAAAATATGCATACATATAACCAAAATCAAAGAAAAATATACAAATAAAATCTAATTATACTCTCTGGGCTACTGAAAATTGTGGGGAAGAAAAGAGTGACAAAATTATTTTCAACAGCATGAGCTAAAATTAAATCTCATAGTATTTTTTTCAAAGTTTCAAAGAAAAATTACTTGACTCAGTCTTCATCCTTTTAACTGCTGACATTTTCCCCTCCTTATTGTACATCTATAGATTATTTCTTCAACATGAGTGCAATTGAGAAGACAGAGTACTTGCAAGGTCTTCTTCTTGTGCTGGCCTTTCTCATCTGCTTGACATATCATAGTATCCCATGAATAATTAAATATAAGAAACTTGGACATATTTAGTCTGCTTTCAAGGTTTTCTTCCTTTTTTCTTTTTCTTCTTTCTTCTCAAATACTTTGAATTTAAACAAAGGATAATTCATTTGGAAATTCTACCACAATATATACATGAACTGCAGGGGAAGAGGCATACCCTAAGCTGTATAAATAGATGATTTTACTACAAATAATTCCTCAGATACATACACAGTTTTAGCAATCAATATCTATTTGGACAAAATACGTCCTGTGAGCTTAGGATGACACTGTCCATTCCAGTAAAAGGATAGTCATACTATAGCAAAGCACATCTATTATTGTGTTGTTTTTGGCAACAGTGAATGTTGAGAAAGAAGACAGTTCTGCAGTTCTTTGGTAGTTAAAATTATTTATCTTTTCCTCTGAGAGCACGGCTACCATTACATGCTGAATATTTTGCAATAGATCTGTGTGCTGATTAAGATTCATGTTGAGGTATTTCTTAAGTATTTAATTTGAAATATAAATTTATTTGACAGACTTTGTTACTTTGTGTATCTTTCCAAGCAGTATGCACATGTGGTTATATCTTTTCTCCTTTCTCCTAAGCTTCCCTTTGACCACCATTGAAATGTTATTTATATAGAGAAAATCCTCTATTGGTGAATACATTTTTCCCCTGTGGTTTTAACGTCTTCAACATTGATATGCTGGAGAGAGAGGATATGAGAATTAATGATATAGAACAACAAGCTTTATTCTTCCTCCTCCCTTTTTCCTATGAATACATTGAGCTAGCACTTAAACAGACACAGTTGCACCACAGAAAATTTTACTGGCAATTATGTTACAGAAGGCTGACAATCCTTTATAATCAATAAAAAGTGGTAACTATGTCCATGTAACTGAAACTCTTCATTAAAAACTGATTGCAACAATGAGGCCAAAACCTGAAATAATTTTACAGTAACATGAAGATGTAGAATATCTCACTTTCACTATTAAAATTCCAACTATGTGGTGCCTTAATTTATAATTTGTATATTATTTACTCAAAGTGGATGTATTTTACAAAGGGAAAATACATGACGTTTCACAATAATGTATGCATGTCAAAACATGTGTATAGCTATCTAAATGAAGAATCTTAATGTGACGGGAAAGAAACTTTTGTGTGGACTAATGATGCCATTACAAGGCAGACAAGGAATTCATTGCTTCATACAATAGATGTGTTTTTGAAAACATCTGCCAAAAATGCATATTTTGGGTTTCCCTTGTGGCGCAATGGTTAAGAATCCACCTGCCTCAATATCAAAAGAACAAACAACCCAATCCAAAAATGGGCAGAAGATCTAAATAGACATTTCTCCAAAGAAGATATACAGATTGCCAACAAGCACATGCAAGAATGCTCAGCATCATTAATCATTAGAGAAATGCAAATCAAAACAATGAAGTATCACCTCACACCAGTCAGAATGGCCATCATCAAAACATCTACAAACAATAAATGCTGGAGAGGGTGTGGAGAAAAGGGAACCCTCTTGCACTGTTGGTGGGAATGTAAGTGGATACAGCCACTATGGAGAACAGTATGGAGGTTCCTTAAAAAACTAAAAATAGAACTACCCTATGACCCAGCAATCCCACTACTGGGCATATACCCTGAGAATACCATAACTCAGAAAGAGCCATGTACCACAATGTTCACTGCAGCTCTATTTACAATAGCCAGGACAGGGAAGCAACCTAAGTGTCCATCGACAGATGAATGGATGAAGAAGACGTGGCACATATATACAATGGAATATTACTCAGCCATAAAAAGAAATGAAACTGAGTTATTTGTAGTGAGGTGGATGGACCTAGAGTCTGTCATACAGAGTGAAGTAAGTCAGAAAGATAAAAACAAATACTGTATGCTAACACATATATATGGAATCTAAAAAAAAAAAATGGTTCTGAAGAACCAAGGGGCAGGACAGGAATAAAGATGCAGACGTAGAGAATGGACTTGAGGACATAGGGAGGGGGAAGGATAAGCTGGGACGTAGTGAGAGAGTGACATCGACATATATACACTACCAAATGTAAAATAGATAGCTAGTGGGAAGCAGCTACATAGCACAGGGAGATCAGCTCGGTGCTTTGTGACCACCTAGAGGGGTGGGATAGGGAGGGTGGGAGGGAGACACAAGAGGTAGGGTATATGGGGATATATGTATACATATAGCTGATTCACTTTGTTATACAGCAGAAACTAACACAACAATATAAAGCAATGATACTCCAATTAAGATGTTAAAAAAATTTTAATAATTTATTTGACCAAACAAAAACAGACTAAAATAAAAAGGAATCCACCTGCCAATGCAGGGACATGGGTTCGAGCCCTGGTCCCCGAAGATCCCACATGCTGCAGAACAACTAATCCTGTGCCCCACAACTACTGAGCCTGTGCTCTAGAGCCCGCGAGCCACAACTATTGAAGCCCACGCGCCTAGAGCCCGTGCTCTGCAACAAGAGAAGCCATGGCAATGAGAAGCCTGCTCACCGCAACGAAGAGTAGCCCCCGCTCGCCGCAACTAGAGGAAGCCCGCGCACAGAAACGAAGACCCAACACAGCCAAAAATAAATAAATAAATTTATATTAAAAATAAATAAAGTATTAAAAAAATGGACATTTTGATAACTGAGCCATTTAATGTTCTAAAGAGTTGCCATTTAAAAACAATCTGATATAAATTTCTTTTAAAGAGAATGTAGTATAAATCTCATTTAAAAGAAAATAATCAGTACTTTTGTACTATTTTTTAACAGTGAATCTCTCCTTATAGAGATTTAGAATTCAACATAAGCAATTAACGTAGCATTTTAAAAATTTTGTAATTTATACTAGGGCTTTCAGTTTATGGTACTATGAGATTTGTGTTATAAAATAAACAGAATTTGTGTGTTTTAATTATGAATTTGGTTCTCTTTTATGTTTGCTGCTGAGTAACTTGATCATTTGTTTAAGGTCAACACATACTGAAAGATCTGAAAGACTCTGAGTTCCCCCTGCCCTCCCCAAGGCACAAAGAACAGAAATAGTACCTATCTTAGCCTAAATTTTTCTCAGAGAAAATCCTGTGACAATATGATCTCAGGGAGCAAAAGTGCAAGACATGGAGAGTGAAAATGAGAAAGGTGAAAAGACCAACACAAGGATGTTATATGGATTTGACCAGTGCTACAGCCAACTGGTGTTTTATCTTAACGAGGATGTCTAAGAGGCCTTATACAAGACACCTCAGAACTGTCCACCTGAGGGTCCAAAATGAGGACATACTCATCTAATCATTCTCATACCTAATTGGCCGAAGGTGGCTCCATGGGCTTTGATTACTGCATATTTCTGATTTGAACATATGTGAATGATGGGCAAATTCTTATGTGTTGCCCTGCCACAGTTTCAGGGAAACTCCATGGCAGGAAGCAGGGGTGAGGTGCTATCAATTACATCTGCATGAAGTTGGTCAAAATCTTCATTCAGTTATTACTGTAGCAGTAGCTGGAGTATGAGATAGAGCCAAGAAGATTTTGAAGTTCTCACTAGAGTTGTACAAAAGGAACCTATAATATTCTTCTTAGATTTCAATTTTATTTTGCTGTGCAAAATACAACCAAGATAGACTATATAAAGTCAGGCATAAACTTTAATCTTTTCAATTAAACTTAAATGTTCCTCAATTACACTGCCACCACTTCCATAATTTCTTCCAGTGTTGACATTTTGTGACATACTATAACTAAATTTATTTGATGTTGTTATTGCAAATCTTTATATTTTACAAATGCTTTTAAAATTAGACTTCTTTAAAAATTCCACATAGGGACTCCGCTGGTCACACAGTGGTTAAGAATCTGCCTGGTAAAGCAGGGGACATGGGTTTGAGCCCTGGTCCAGGAAGATCCCACATGCTGCGGAGCAACTAAGCCTGTGTGTCACAAATACTGAACCCGCATGCTGCAACTACTGAAGCCTGCACGCCTAGAACCCATGCTCCACAACAAGAGAAGCCACCACAATGAGAAGCCCACACACCGCAACGACGAGTAGCCCCCACTCGCCGCAGCTAGAGAAAGCCTGCGTGCAGCAATGAAGACCCAATGCAGCCATAAATAAATAAATAAATTTATATAAAAAAGAAAAATTCCACGTAAAAAAAAGTCAATATAATATTGCCATTTAAGAGATTTTCAAAATATTGGCTGTCTATGCAATTCTCCTGCTGTAATTTTGGATGTGATAGTTTTAATTCTTTGCTACTGAAATGCTTTTAAAAATTATATGATGGTTCTTTCATTAATCTTGAGATTCTCTTTGAGGTTTTTTATTGATCTTGGCCTACCATTGAGTCTTAAATTCCTTCTTGAATGTTTTGAGCATCATCACCTCAAATACTTTGGAAGGCGGCTCCTTTTCCAAGCATGGAATCAGGAAGCTTCAAGATCCAAAATAAGATTCCTATACCCATGAGTCATCAGGCCTTAAATGGTGATATGAGGATAATTCTTATAAATAGATTTTTCCTATTTAGCTTTTCGGAAGTCATATATATATATATATACACACACACACATATATATATTTTAACGTCTTTATTGGAGTATAATTGCTTTACAATGGTGTGTTAGTTTTTGCTTTATAACAAAGTGAATCAGTTATACATATACATATGTTCCCATATCTCTTCCCTCTTGCGTCTCCCTCCCTCCCACCCTCCCTATCCCACCCCTCTAGGTGGTCACAAAACACCGAGCCTATCTCCCTGTGCTATGCGGCTGCTTCCCACTAGCTATCTATTTTACATTTGGTAGTGTATATATGTCCATGCGACTCTCTCACTTCGTCCCAGCTTACCCTTCTCTCTCCCCATATCCTCAAGTCCATTCTCTAGTAGGTCTGTGTCTTTATTCCCGTCTTGCCCCTAGGTTCTTCATGACCTTTTTTTTTTTCCATAGATTCCGTATATATGTATTAGCATACGGTATTTTTTTTTCTCTTTCTGACTTACTTCACTCTGTATGACAGACTCTAGGTCCATCCATCTCATACATACATACATGTAAAAGTATGAAATTAGAACACTCCCTAACACCATACACAAAAATAAACTCAAAATGTATTAAAGACCTAAATATAAGGCCAGACACCATCAAACTCTTAGAGGAAAACATAGGCACAACACTCTATGACATAAATAACAGCAAGATCCTTTTTGACCCACCTCCTAGAGAAATGGAAATAACAACAAAAATAAACAAATGGGACCTAATGAAACTTAAAAGCTTTTGCACAGCAAAGGAAACCATAAACAAGACCGAAAGACAACCCTCAGAATGGGAGAAAATATTTGCAAATGAAGCAACTGACAAAGGATTAATCTCCAGAATTTACATGCACCTCAATGTCAAAAAAACAAACAACTGAATCCAAAAATGGTCAGAAGACCTAAATAGACATTTCTCCAAAGAAGATATACAGATTGCCCACAAACACATGAAAGAATGCTCAACATCATTAATCATTAGAGAAATGCAAATCAAAACTCCAATGAGGTATCACCTCACACTGGTCAGAATGGCCGTTATCTAAAAAGCTAGAAATAATAAATGCTGGAAAGGGTGTGGTGAAAAGGGAACCATCCTACACTGTTGGTGGGAATGACACAACCACTATGGAAACCAGTATGGAGGTTCCTTAATAAACTAAAAATAGAACTACCATATGACCCAGCAATCCCAGTGCTGGGCATACACCATGAGAAAACCATAATTCAAAAAGAGACATGCACCACAATGCTCATTGCAGCGCTATTTACAATAGCCAGGACCAGGAACCAAGCTAGATGTCCATCGACAGATGAATGGGTGAAGAAGATGTGGCACATATAGGCAATGGAATATTACTCATACAGAGTGAAGTAAGTCAGAAAGAAAAACAAATACTGTATGCTAACACATATATATGGATTCTAAAAAAAAAAAAGGTACTGATGAACCTAGTTGTAGGGCAGGAATAAAGAGGTAGACATAGAGAATGGACTTGGTGACATAGGGTGGGAGGGCAAAGCTGTGGTGAAGGGAGAGTAGCATCAACATATATACACTACCGAATGTAAAATAGTTGGCTGGTTGGAAGCAGCAGCATAGCACAGGGACATCGGCTTGGTGCTTTGTGATGACCTAGAGGGGTAGGATAGGGAGGATGGGAGGGAGCCTCAAGAGGGAGGGGATATGGGGACATGTGTATGCATATGGCTGATTTGTTTTGTTGTGCAACAGAAACTAACATGGTATTGTGAAGCAATTATACTCCAATAAAGATCTATTAAAAAACAACAACAAATACAATTCAGCATGCCCACGGGAAAAAAAAACAATCAGCTTTTGCTTTCATTGATGTTACCTTTTTTTCCTATTTTAAATTTCATTGATCTGGTCTAATATTAAGTATTTCTTTTCTTCTGCTTGTTTTAAGCTTAAATTATTCTTTTTTCTCTAGGTTCCTAAGGCTGAAGCTTAGATTTTTGATGTTAGATCTTTCTTCTTTTTTAATGTATGCATTTAATGCTATCTATGTCCCTCAAAGTCCCATTTTAACTGCGTCCCATCGTTTTTAATTAGTTGTGTTTCCGTTTTTATTGGGTTCAAAATATTTATCTTCCTCCCTCCCTTTCCTTTCTCTCTTCTTCTCCTTTTCTTTCTTTCTCTCGAATATAAACAGTTAAACCACAAACTTTCCACTGTTTGAGCTGTATCCCATAAATTTATATAAATGTTATATTCATTATACACTTCAACATACTTTAACTTTTTGCCATTATTTGATCCATGAATTATTTAGAAGTATATTGTTAATATCTAAAATTTGACTTATAATCATACTTAAAATCATATTGTTAGTGACTTCTAATTTAATTTCCTTGTGGTCAGAGAACATATTCTGTTTTCAGTTTACTTCAGTTTTTACTCTTTTTCATACAAGACTCAATAGTCTTGTTTCATGGCATAATGTCTACTTTGGTAACAGTACAATTTGCACTACATGTTGCATACAGCATCCTATAAATGTGGTACTTTTGTGTCTATCTCTTATGGCTTAATTTATTTTTGTCTAGAAGTTTTCAAATTTACTGAGAGAACAGTGTTAACGTCTCCAGTTGCACTTATGGCTTGTTTATTTCTGGATCTAATTCTGTCCCTTTTTGCTGTATGTTTTTAGATTCTGTGCTATTAGGTACATAAATTTGTAAGACTTTATATTTTTCTGACACTTTTATTATTTCTTTTAATATTATGGCTTGAAATTTATTTTATCTGATAATAATAGGCCACTATGACCTACTTACACACTGTTTGTATGGTATATTTTTTCATAGTCATTTACTTTTAGCCTATATATGTCTTTATATTTAAAGTCTGTCTCACTTAGGAAACACATATCTGGGTGGTGTTGTTTATGTAGTAGTTATTTTAGTCTATTCAGATAATCTCTGTTGTTTAATTGGTGTATATAGTCCATTAATCTTTTTTATTATTTAGGAGGGGAAATTTTTTTTTTTTAATCATTTTATTGAGATTGACATACAAAAAGCTGCACATATTTAATGTATACAACTTGATGAGTTTGGAGATAAGTATATGCTTGTGAAACCATCACCACAATCTATGCAATAAACATATCCATTGCCTCCAAAAGTCTCCCATTCCTCTTTATTGCTAATATTATTATTATATCATTATTATTTGTGATAAGAACACTTAACATAAGATCTTCCCTCTTAGCAAATTTTTAGGTATGCAACAGAATATTGTTAAATTTAGTCACTATGCTGTACAGTAAATCTGTAGAACTTATTTTGCATAATTGAAACTTAATATCCTTTGACTAATACCTCCCTGTTTCCCCCTCTCCCCAACCCCTGGCAACCACCATTATGCTCTCTGCTTGTATGAGTTTTAGTATTTTAGATTCCTCATGTAAATGGTGTCAAATAGTATTTGTCCTCCAGTACCTGGCTTATTTCATTTAGTATAATGTCCTCCAGGTTCATTCACGTTGTTCTTGCATATGGCAGAGTTTTCTTCTTTTTAAGGCTGAATAATATGTCATTACATATATATATATATATCTCACATTTTTTAATCCATTCTTCTGTCACTGCACATTTAGGTAGCTTTTATGTCTTGGTTATTGTGAATAATGATGCTGCAGTGAACATGGAAGTGCAGATATCTCTCAAAGATTCTGATTTCAATTATTTTTGGTATATACTCAGAAATGAAATTGCTGGATCATGTGGTAGTTCTGTTTTTGAACTTTTGAGAAACCTCCATACTGTTTTGCATAGTGGCTGTATCAGCTTACATTATTGCCAGAACTGCCCAAGAGTTCTGTTTCTCCACATCTTCACTAATACTTGCTGTCTTTTGGTTTTTTGATCATTGCCATCCTAAATGCTATGAGGTGATATCTCATTGTGGCTTTGATTTACATTTCCCTGATGATTGGTGATAAGGAGAACATTTTCATATACCAGTTGTCCATTCATATGTCTTCATTGGAGTCTATAAATTTTAATATGATTAATGTTATTGTTAGGTTTGGATCAAAAATTTTATTATTTTACTTCTTGCCTTTCTTGTTTTCTTCCTTTGTTTTTTTTTCTTTATAGCCATATTTTTGAGTATTTGAATACAATCTTTTTTTATTGACATATAGTTGATTTACAATGTGTTAACTACTGCTATACAGCAAAGTGATTCAGTTATACATATATATATATATATATATATATATATATATATATACACGTTCTTTTTTTTTATTCTTTTCCATTATGGTTTATCATAGTGGGGATAGCAAATGTAAGCTTTTATATATAGAATGGATAAACAACAAGGTGCTACTGTATAGCACAGAGATCTATATTCAATATCCTATGATGAACCATAATGGAAAAGAATGCCATCATTTTTTAACTTTAAATGATTATATGATTTATAAAATTAAATAAGAGGGGAGAAAAGCACAAAGGAAAAATACTGCTTTTCATTTGCCTTGATATTTATTATTCTTGGTGCTCTTCATTCTTTCTTGGAGATCTGATTTTGATCAAATATCATTTTACTTCATTTTGAAGACCTTCCTTAAACTTTTTGTAGTGTTGGTATGATGGAGATGAATTCTCATAGTTTTACTTTTCCCTGAAAATATGTTTACTTTTGATGGATATAGAATTCTGTGTCGATAGTCTTTAGCCACTTTAAAGATAATGCTTCACTCCCTCTAGGCGTCCTTATTTCTGATAAGAAGGCAGCCATTGACCAAATGGTTGGTTTTCTGTTTATGATGAATCATTATTAGTTAGCTGCTTTCAAGAGTTTCTTTGTACCTTTGACTTTCAACCCTTTGACTATCGTGTGTCCTGGAGAGGTTTTCTCTGGTGTTCATTGGCTTGTTATTTGCTAAATATCATGTATCTGTATATTTATATATTTTTTTCAAATTTGGGGAAATTTTGGCTATTATTTCTTCAAATTATTTTTTCAACCTTGATCTCTCTACTCTCCTAGAATCTTAATTCCACATATGTTGTATAAAATAGGTAACTAATAAGAACCTTCTGTATAAAAAAAAATAAAAATCAAAAAAATAAAAAGAACTTATTTATAGAGTTCTTTTTTGTAACTACCATTTGCCTTGGAGGGGGAAAAATCTCATCAGAAAATAAATTTTGGCCCTGAGGCATGTGGGATTGAACCCACACCCCCTGCATTGGAAGGTGAAGTCTTAACCACTGGACTGCCAGGGACGTCCCAGGATTATTATTTTTAATGCAATAAATTATATGTCATAACTCTAAGAAGTAGGGTTATATTTTAACCCTAAAATTAATTTTGGATTAAAAAGATGCTTTTGAAATTGCTATAATGCAGTTAGCCAATTGTAATTTTTGTGATTTGAGCACAAGAACATGTTTATCTTCCCTCAATTCTGTATTTTCCAGTGTTTTCAGAGAATTTTTCAACTTCCTCAAATTTGTAAGGTTTAGTTATATCAGTATGTTAACATACATAGCACAGTGGATTTGCTAATAAGACTTAATTTCCCTTATATAGTTTTTGTGTAAATTAGAACAGTGCTCAGTACTATGACTACTGTACAAGGTTCTTTTTTGAGAATCAACTGTGATAAATATAAGGAAAACACTTTGAAAACAAAAGTGCTACACAAATGTTTGTAATTATACAGTTTTATCATCTTTTTCCTGAATTAGAACCACTGGCTTTTCACTGGAGTAGTCTTCTCAGGGCCCTGGAGACTCATCAGAACTGTTTCTCATAGCACATTATTCCTTTTTCCACAATGTGTAGTTCCATCAATCCACGTTTCATCACACTTTTAGGATTAAGAGCCTGAGTTATTGTTTCTCAGCAAGTATTTCAGTCTACATTTATACTTCACTCTATCCCTGCTCTCTTATATAACAACATATTCTATGTAACTGTTCATTTTGACCCTGAAAAAAGACCAAAATATAATTTAGTCATATCACAGAGCTCCTTTCTGAGGTTACATTACCACCTGAAAGTAATCTCATGCATATCTGGGGAGCTGGCTACATACTGCAGGCCTCTTTTAATTAAAAAATATTGTATAATTGTCAGGGTACATTTTAAACTATGTTTTAACAAGCAAGGGGCTATTACACCTTAAATAAGGATATACTGTCTTGCCAATGAATATAGATTGTTTTATATTCCCTAAGAATTCAATTTTTATTTTGTTTAGTGGATGTGCATTTAATATATAAAGTGTACTCACATGGAAAAAAGATTTTGTTAGTGATTAACTAATTAAATTAATCAATTAAATTAGTAAATTCCAGTGATAAACATATCTCCTTAATAAACTAGAATGTAAATCTATTCTTAATTAAAACATTAGAATTAGCATTTCTTTTCAAGTTAATACAAAGTCCAGATTGATTACATTTTGAGTTTAAGAAGTTTGTCTTTGTGTTCGTTTGCTTGTTGACTTTTCTTCTGAGGCCTCTTACTATTACCCTTGGAAAAAATCATCTTCTCAAAACACTTAGCACAAAAACAAAAGAAAAACAAAAAATAACCAACCAACTGAAAAAGTTCATAGAGTTTTAGAAACACAGTAAAATTATCAAAGTAAAGTAAGGTGTCTATCCTCAAAAGTTTAGAAGTAAGTAAAGTAAATCTATTCAGCTTCAGATGACTTAAATACAGTCCTATAGATTTTATGTTAATTTTTGTTTCATTCTTTCAGGAGGGGGAACATTCTAACAAAATAGAATTATTTGAAAATAAGAATTTTCATTTTTGAAGCCTTGAGTTTCACATCCCTGAAAGTAAACAGTTATGCAATTAAGTAAATATGAATTGATTCTCAATCAGGGTTACAGTGGGAGGAATCTTTATGCAGTCATACTCAATGACAAAATTTTCTTTTAACCCTGTTTTGTGTGTATTTGTGTTTGTGTTTAAAGATAGTGTTGCACTGACATCTGGGAAGCTAGACTATTAGATATGAGAGCCAATATAAGAAAAGGAATAGAGTGTGAATAGGGGATGATTAAGGACAAGTATATGAATTGCTAAATTAAATGAGCCCATGTAAATTTAGAGACTGCATGTTCTTAAGATTTATCAATGCCCTTTTGGGTCCTTTTTAGAAAGTTTAGTAACCCAGATTCCTGGAATCACAGAAAACAATTGTAAGAGAATTAAAGGATAAGGAATAGTAAATAGTAGTAATGGGAAGGGAATAGGGCAAAGGGATTGGGGGTACCATCAAAGGACTGGTGAAAATGATGTACCATGAACTTGCAGTCTTGTAGCTTGAGCTGTATTGGCTCACGTAGATTGAAAAGAAAGCATAGGAGGAACACAAAAGTGAGGGATGAGATCAGGTGAGAAACCCATATACTAAAATGTGGATGTATAAGAAATGATTTAAATATCCTATCAAAGGGAGGGATTTATATACACTGCGTAGGATAAAGGAGTAATAGCAGTGGTGAGAAAGGTTAATAACCCGCTCAGTAGCCCAGATGTCCTGGATTCCAAAAGATGCACAATATCAAAATCTGTATGGTATAGTCAAATGTTTATTTTTTCAAGAAGTTAAAATTTAACATCTGTCAAGGAGCCAATTGCATGTGTATTTTGCACCAAAACATGGATGTTTTCCTTTTCACTGAAAACTCAAGGGAAACATTTAATGTACTTGAAGAACAGAGGCAAGACAGTATTATGTGTTTTATCATTAAAGAACCAGACCCTTCACCAGGTCAAGTTTTAGAGTCAAGGACAAGTGTTAATGTTTAGTTCAGAATACTTATAATGTTTTTTCCATAGCTAGTAAGATGTAAACTAACTGTCTCTTACTATTTAAAACCACCATAAACATACTGAATATGAAACTAATGAGAAATCCCTTGTACCAAAATCTCAAACAATAACTGTATAATAATTCCCAAGAAAGACACATAAAATAAATAAAGTAGAATATTATGTAACTCTAGCAATCTTCCTTTGCATAATTAGATAACTTGAAGTGCAGGAAAGAACGATCATTTCATAAAAGGTGATTGTAACTTGATGTCTATCTCAAATCAGTAATACTATATTATAAATACACACACACACAAACTTAAATCCAGAAAGATAACTGAAGATCATATATACAAATATTCTCATTTTGCAAATCAGAAAATGAGGCTCAGAGATTAGATGTTATCAAAGTGCAAGCAACTATTTATTAGCTGAATATTTGACTCACAACCTCTGATTCTTGTCTTCAAGTTCCAGGACTACATATGTTATTTGTCTGTTTTCCATGCTTTATTATATTAGTATATCTTAAAGTGCATAGATATATTATGTATAGCATTTGAAATCCCTCCAATTTAATTAATTGCCCACTTTAAATTATGCAAAACATTTATTAAAAAGTATTCATCTGTGTTATTATAGTTCATGCTGATATTCTACTAGTACTTATTGTAAAAGAGACTAACACCAGGAACAACAAATTTAATATAAACCATTTTCCATTAACTAGAATCTGATGAATACCAGATCGTGTAGATTAGCAAACGCAACCCTAAGGTTTGTGAAACATTAGTGTCTCCAGTTATCCCTAAGTGGTCTGCAAATTAAGTAAAAATCAATATAAAGTAATTTTAATTTATTTTAGTTCATTTAGTATTCAGTAAGTCATAGAAGATTCATTTATGTCTAGTTTTCTTAACAGGTTTTATTTTTTAGATAAGTTTTAGGATTACAGAAAAGTTGAACATATAGTAATTAGAGTTTCCATAATTGCTTCTCCCCCCACACATGGCTTCTCCTGTTACTAATATCTTACGTTAGTGCAGTTTCAATTGATGAACCAATATTAATACATAATTATTAATTAAATTCCATAGTTATTATAATTTACTCTTTGTGTTTTAAAGTCCTATGGCTTTTCACTAATGTATAATATCACGTCCACTCTTACAAAATCATACAGAATAATTTCACTGTCCTAAAAATGCCCTGTGCTCTACCAATTCATCTCTTCCCTCCTCCCCTTGAACCCTGTCAACCACTGACTGTTTTACTGACTGTATAGTTTTACCTTTCTAGACTGTCATAGAGTTGAAATCATACAGTTGGTAACTGGCTTCTTTGACTTAGTAATATGCATTTAAGAATCTACCATGTATATCTGTGACTTGATAGCTAATTTACTTTTTTGTCACAGAATATACTCCATTGCATGTACCATAGCTTTTTTGTCCATTTACCTATTGAAGGACACCTTGGTTGCTTTCAATTTGGGGCAATTATGAATAAAACAAATCTAAATATCCATATGCAGGTTGTTGTGTAGACATGAGTTTTTTACTCATTTGGGTAAATATCTAGGAGTGTGATTGCTGGATTGCATGGTAAAATTATATTTAGCTTTGTAAGAAGCTGCCAAACTGACTTTCAAAGTGACTGTACCATTTTACATTCTCATGATAAATGGATGAGAATTCTTGTTGCTTCACAGCCATGCCACTATTTTGCTGTTGTCAGTATTTGGAGTTTTAGCCATTCTAATAGATATGTACTGATATCCCATTGTTCTTTTAACTTGCGCTTTGTTAATGACATGTTATGCTGAGCATCTTTTTATATGCTTATTTGACATCTGTATATCCTCTTTGGTGAGGTGTCTGTTCAGATCTTTTGCCCATTTTTTGAACTTTGACGTTGTTGTTGTTATTGCTCTTGTTGAATTTTAAGAGTCCTTTGTACATTTTGGTTACAAGTCCTAGATCAGATATGTGTTTTACAAATAGTTTTTCCCCCAGTCTGTGGCTTGACTTTTCATTCTCTTAACAGTATCATATAGAGCAGAAATTTAATTTTAACAAAGTCCAACTTATTAGTTCTTTCTCTCATGGAGCATGCCTTTGGTATTGTATCTGAAAAGTCACTGCCAAATTCAATATCATCTAGATTTTCCTCATTATCTTCTAGCAATTTTTTTTTCTTTTTTATTAAATTCTCTTTTGTTGAACCACTGAGTATATGTTTCTTTCTGGGCCTCTGACTGATACGGGGCTGGACAATAAAAGGTATTTTCCAAATGACCGCTATCTCAGCATCTGAAGATTTAAGAATACAAAGTGTAATAGAGGAAACAGCTGAGTTAGAAAATGGTTCTCTGAAGAACAAAATATCTGGAATCAATGTAAGTGAATGAAAGGAGCTAATCTCTTAGAGAAGTTAAAGATGAGGAGGATTCTGTAAAAGGAAAGACTTAGGTGAGATTGGAGGCTTTTATATCACAATGTATGCATAAGTGTCAAGAGATTTTTTTTAAATTAATTAATTAATTAATTAATTAATTTATTTATTTATTTTTGGCTGTGTTGGGTCTTCGTTTCTGTGCGAGGGCTATCTATAGTTGGGGCAAGCGGGGGCCACTCTTCATCGCGGTGCGCGGGCCTCTCACTATCGCGGCTTCTCTTGTTGCGGAGCACAGGCTCCAGACGCGCAGGCTCAGTAGTTGTGGCTCACGGGCCCAGCTGCTCCGCGGCATGTGGGATCTTCCCAGACCAGGGCTCGAACCCGTGTCCCCTGCATTGGCAGGCAGATTCTCAGCCACTGCGCCACCACGGAAGCCCCAGTGTCAAGAGATTTTAATGTAAGTGCTGGTTATGCACATTCTGAGGACTGAAAATATTAAAAGGGAACCCTGAAGTAATATAGGTTTAGTAACTGCAGCAAGCAGCTACCATATTTAAGAATGAGGAAAGGAGGGGAAATTTAGTAGTTACCATTATCTGGAAGCTTGGAGGAGGGCCTTTGTGGTTCTGATACCAAGAATCTGAAGAGGATGGCTGGTGATGGTTCTGTAGAAACTCGGAGGAGAGAGCCTGAGACCCCCAGAGCTGGAACTTGGATCTGAGAAAGAGGCAGCCCAGCTGGTGCTGATATTTCTCAGGGGCGCAAAAAGACTGGGAAAAATCTGGAAACAGAAACCAGCTGTGCTGCCTGAGTGCGAAGGCATTGTTGGGTGATGCTACTGAGAATGAGAAGTGAACAGAAATGAGGCTTTCCTCTTATAGTCCAGTCTCCCTCTACTTCCCCCACTTAGCATAACTTAACAAGGAATCAGTTGTAAAGAAAAACATGTAGTTTGCGTAGTCACAGACTCAGCTTTATAGAGCGGAGTATAAAGATGGTGTGTTTGGAGCTGAGAAAATTGTTATAGTTTCCTACTGGCTACTCACGGTTAGGAAAGGAGTTGTTAGGACCTCTGATCTTCATCAGATAACATCAATAGCACAAGCTTGAGTTTCTATTTCATTTTGAAAGAAAACAATCTATGCTAAATGCTCTCTAGTTTAAATCCATGTGAAATAGGTAGGAAGATAAGTTTGACTTAGTAACGTTCCTGTTACAGTTTTCATGTTCGCTGAGAGCTGAGTGTGTGTTATCCAGTCACACTTGGATATCTACATAACACATGATAAGATACTAACATGATTCTATCCTCCCATTTTCACTCTTCCATCATTATGGTTGATATCCAAGTTTAGGTACTTGGTACTCATCAGTTTTCATCTGGATTAATAAATGTTTTTCTGTTAGATTTCATTAGCCACAGTTTTTACATTGCTAATGATCTACTATTAGTCATCTTTCTAAAATAAGAAAAAATAGATAAATAAGAAAAATAAAACATCAACACCAATAACTGACTTTCTGTTGATTCCAGGTAAATTATAAATCTGTAGCATAGAATAAAATGCTCTATAAATTCATTTGAATTTAACCTTTCAGAACTATCTATACTCATTCCCCTCCCATGGAATATTCTAGATAGAGCAAACTGTTACCTCTTCCCAAAACATATGGTGCATTTTTACACATTTACATCCTGAGTTACTCTTTCATGATCTTTTAGGTAGTAAATGGATAATTTCTAGGAGGTCCCCAAGGAAACAATCTTTCATTTAAGGAAATATATTCCACTGCAGAAATGCAGACAAGAATTAGGCCTACCCTTGAGAACTTCAAAGTAGTGTCATGGTATAAGAAGGAGGCATAAAGATATAATAATCAGTACTTTATAATGATATCAATAATAACACCACAACAATGTTTTAAATACCAATTATAAATCAGATCCTATACCAATTTTTAGACAACTTATTTTATAACCGGCACAGCATTATGTGAAATATACAGTAGTGAAAAAATGAATCTCAGAAATCTCAGCTATGTTTTCCAAGCTTGAAAACCGAGTAAGCAGCATCCTTAGAGCCTTAGATTCCATTGATCCTAAAAGCTTTGGCCCTAACCACATACACGTACTGCTTCTGTCTAAGTGTCTTGAGGGCAGAAACTATGCTGTTTAGTTTCAGTAGCTAGCCAAGCAAATTATCTATAGGGAATTAATAAAGACTGGTGTGTAAGGATAAGGTAAATAATAATAATCAAGATAATACAGACACTAGAGAGTGACACCAGGGCTGGGGAGGTCAAAGATCAAGTAAAGTGACAGGATTAGAAGGGAGGAAACGCTCTGCATATTTCCACAAAGTGCAGAAAAGACTTGAATGGCCAGGACCAAAGCAAAAAATAAATCCCTAGTAGCTAACAAAGGAGAGGACTGGAACACAAGGGAGCTCATGCAGAATATGAATTCAAGAGCAAGATTTTTCAGAGGCCCCATTTTTGTCTTTACTTATCATATTACTGTTCTTGGATACTGCACATTTTAAGGAAAACGTGCCTAAATGCTCATAGGTTAAGAAAAGAGAAAAGAACTCTGACAGGGTAGTAAGTACCTGAGATGAACCACACAGTTTTGTAAAAGAATTCCTCACAGAGATCATGTTGCATTATTAGAGAATTTAAAATTGCCATTAGAATGCTAATTCTTTGCTTTTTTTAAGTGATGATTTGATATTTTCATTCTAAAATTTCTATCCTATGAGATAATATTTTCAGGATTGATTTCAATTAATGCTTCAAGGTGTCGACAAAAAAATTAATCAGTCAATCTAAGAAAGAAATGGAAGATTTTATTCGAGCCAAATTTGAGGATTATAACCCGGGAAGAGCATCTCAGAAAGCTCTGAGGACTGTTCCACCCGTTAGAAGTCAAGGCACAGTTATATAAATTTTCTGAGACAGAGGGCTTTACATCAAATGATGTATTATTGGCAGTTTACATATTCAGATCTAAGCGGCATTGTGGTGAGTCATGTGACCCTTTACAAGATCAAGAAGGAATGTTATCTGTTAAGGAGTTGTCTTGTTGATGCTAAGACAATGTTGTTCTTATGGTTGAGCAGGTGTTCCTGCTGATGGGAGAGGTTTGGTTGATGCATAATGCAAATACACAATGCACAGTGCAGGGAGAGAGGAGGCCAAAAGGCAGAGAAGCATTTTTATGTTTAGATTTTTCTTGTCTTGCTATTAAATATGAATTTTACTTCACAAAGGATACGTGAGACCTACTCACAAAGAAGGTTTGTCCCCTACACATTCAAAAATCTTGAGGATGACATATTTAAAAAAAAAAAAAGTTTGAAAAGAATTGAGATGAGGGGCTTCCCTGGTGGCACAGTGGTTGAGAATCTGCCTGCCAGTGCAGGGGACACGGGTTCGAGCCCTGGTCTGGGAAGATCCCACATGCCGTGGAGCAACTAGGCCCGTGAGCCACAACTACTGAGCCTGCGTGTCTGGAGCCTGTGCTCCGCAACAAGAGAGGCCGCGATAGTGAGAGGCCCGCGCACCGCGATGAAGAGTGGCCCCCGCTTGCCCCAACTAGAGAAAGCCCTCGCACAGAAACGAAGACCCAACACAGCCAAAAATCAATCAATTAATTAATTAATTAAAAACTATTCAAAAAAAAAAAAAAAAGGATTGAGATGAAACCAATGAATGAAATTTTAGTCTGAAGTTATACCCATGTTACCAATGAATTTTTATGGTACTTTCCTCTGAATTAATTAATTTTGAGACCGTTTGAAATTGTGTGGCAGAGTGACATGTTATTTTTTAAGTATTAAAAAATATCTAAACATAATCTTAAATGTAGATTTATAATAAATGGTATTATATAAATTTATTAACTAACTTTATTGAGCACCAATTATATAGTAGCTACTATAGAAAGAAATAAAAATATTGTTTTATTCATTAAGGGGTTTAAAGTCTATGGAGAAATAGATAAGAAAATAAACAGTTACATAATTGGGTAATATTAAATTTGATCTAGACTCCATTAAATCTTTGTATTTGAACAAATGATCTATGAAGTTTCTTCCAGTTCTAAAGAAACACCATCTGGAGACTATTTCTTGAATCACAATATTTTCTCCATACCTGGAGTCCTCTTAAGTCACATAACTTGGGCCAGATTTTATTCAAACTGCACACTATCTAAATACCTACTTGATAATAGCTGGCAATCAAGCATGATTTAGGTAGATTTTATTGTAATAACTAGTTTGAATAATGATAGTCCAGCATGGCAAAATTGTCAGGTTGTTAGCAGGGACCCAAAGTCAAAATTTCTCCATTCTATGGTGGAATAAAAAGTAAAATTTGTTACAAATGATCAGTCACGCATGATACCTTGAATACACGGATCTTCTGCTATGGTGATTTTCTTATCCTTGAACAAAGTGGAATAAGTAGGTTATATCATAGAATCCTAGATGTTAAGAAAATTTATTTCGGTAGAGATATTCTCTGTTTATTTGCCAAACATTCAAAAGGGGCAGTAGACACTGTTACATGTTCTACTGGAAATATTTCATAGGCTTACCTTGTGTTACTGGATTTTGTTAAGTAAAGGAAACTGAATGTTCTTTGTCATGCAGTGGTTTATAGGGAAATGCAAAAAACCATAAAGAGTTTTTATGTCTTGTGTAAAAAGTAAATATTGAAGCACATAAAATAATTGTAAATAATCTTAGAGAAAAACAAAGTTTTTACAGTGAAATTCTATTTGAGAAATTGTTGCACTTTGACTTCATCCATAGATTGTCAAACACAAAAAATGTTCAGTAGGTAATAAAATAGAACCATTAAAAGGAAAAGCACTGTATATGACTATTTTCTTTTGTAGTAGAATCATATGTTGCTTCTCTAAGATTCAGGAAAAATACTTTTCTTTCCGGTTGTTATGTTTAGAATTAATCATACAATGCATTAGTCATAACAGGGATAGATTCCTTAATCAGTAAAAATGATTCATTATGGTAGAATGTTAGGTACCTGTGATCTGATGTATACGTTCCACATGGGATACCCAGTGTACAATAATAGAAACTAGACTGCTTGGGGAGCAAAAGTCTCCATATAGAGAAGGGTTGATGGCGTTGACACTTAGTTTCACATTCCACAAAAGATTTCCTTTCTTCCTCTCCCCCCCTTCTCCACTTCTCTCCCTTTCTTTTCTGTCTCCCTCTCTCCTCTTCTCCCTCCCTCCTCTTCTTTCCTTTCTTCCTTTTTTTCTATGTCTTTCCCTCAGAAAATACTTATTGAACACCTACTATATTCCAAGCACATTTCGTATGTAACTTTTTAGATTTTTGTGACTTGGTGAGGGAGAGAGAGAAGAAACAACAACATTCAACCAGTTGAGTAAAAGAGTTAATAACTGGTCAAAGAGATTCCGCTATGTCATTTTCAGGACAACATTGATTTTACAGCAAAAAGAAAAATGCTACCTTCAGTTTCCCTTGGCAACATTCTTGTTACCTAAAGGGATTTGGCTCCTAGCTTGGTATCTACATTAATTTAATATCAGTAAAACATGAAACATATAACCAGAACTGTCAAACACAGAATTTTGCCAAATATAGCATCTTAGTATTAGTACTGCATAGAAAATAAAAAGGCCATAAACTATTCATACTTTCTTATTTGAATCATATTTCATAGTCTATCCATATGGCTTTAGGTTATAACTTACTAAACGGAAGTACAACTATTCAAAACATATAATTCATGCCATAATTTTTGCAGGAAGATACACACAATTTCCTCATATTCAGAATTAAGTGTGTTTACCTACATGGTCTATAAACATCTAGTTAGAAATAATAGATCAGTATATATAAATTATGGTTAAATGATAAGTGTTATCCTCTGAATTTCCACTACAATATAAACCATACTTTTCACATACATTTTACTTTTTCACATAACATTTTCAAATGTGATGTACCATTTGACTTACAGTTATTTTTAATTATTCCATTACCCTTTTACATATGAAGTAAAATAAATTAATAAGTTAACAGAAAGATATTATCAATAATGTAATTCAGTGGTTCAGTGGTTTGGATGTGCCTTACCATGTCCAAATATAATAACACTAGTTATTCTTAGGTGAAATAATGGAAAAGAGGAAGGGACTTTAACTACTGAGCTCCTTGCTATATCCTTGTTCTATTCGGTAAAATTTAGTTCACGCAAAAAATATTTATAGAGCAGTTTCCATATGTCAGGCTCTGTTTTAGGTACACTAGGTACAGCATTAAAACAACTCAGAAAATCTTTCCCCTCAATAAACATACAACCTAGTTGGTAGAGGATGAGAATCAGTTTCATCTCAAGTTACTTGTGTCTATATGCTAGATTCTGAGTGAGGCTGAGATTTAAGGAAAGGTTTTCAGAATAATAGCCTGGGGAAATGATTTGGATGGAAGTGTGTATTGGATATCACATTACCTCTCTAAGCAAAGTATTCACTTCTGTTCTCCTTCTGGAAATGTACTTCTTTATCTCTGAATACTTTAACCATTAACAATCTACTTCTATATATGAATTGAAAGCATCTCCTATCTTTGTTCACTCTCATAAAATTTGGGCTGGAGTGCAGACCTGTTTCCTAGATCATCTTAGCCCATCTAGCCTGAAAGGGATATATAGCTAGCTAAATACATTCATAATAATATTAATAATACTAGTTAAAGTTTATTGGACACATTATGCCAGGCATAATTCTCTGTGCAGTGCATGCATTATCTCTAAATTCTATGGGGTTGTCAAATGTCATTCTCTCCATTACAAAGATGAAGATGCAGAGTAAGGAACTTGTACAAAATTCATGTTCTCTGCAATCTCACTTCAGAGTCTGCATCCATCTAGAAGCTTCTGGATTTTTATTTCTGGATAGTTAGGCAAACAGCACCCCATCTATTTTGGTTTGTTTACTTCACCATGTCAAAAAACATCTTTAATCTTAATTATTACATCTTATGTAAAATACTTTCTCACTTATAGACTAGGTCAGGGCCTCCAGTTATTTATTTTCATAGAACTATGGGTTTGCCCCATCACATTTCATTTTAGTCACTTACTTAATTGGTTTTGACACTAGACTCTCAGCAGGAATCAAGCCCATTGTCATTTTTATTATATCTCAAGAATATGAAATAGTCCTGGAGCATAACCAGTGTACCCTAAATACTTTTAGAGTGAAGAGCTTTTAAAAAAACTGAATTGACTGACAGAGTAATGTCTAAGAGAGAGGGAGATTAAGAGAGGGAAAAAAAATTGAATTTATAGAAATTTGAGATTAACTCTATTGTTTCTATTATTTAAAGCAGTTCAAGAATATGAAATATACTAAACTATTTTCTAACTTCAAGTTCTCAATAACTCAAGGAATAAGTAATACAATTTTGGCAGAGTCCTCTAGTTTTATGATCTTTTATCAGAATTAATTTTTGAATACATTAAATATTCATGTTAGATCTGTTGTTGACTTTTGATCTCATGTTAGTTTTGTCTACTTGCCATTGTTTCATCATGAGCCTGATCCAAACCCCTAGTGGTATATGGTATTATTATAGAGAAGACAGACAAGAATTGAGCAGAGGAATGGAATAGGATAGATTAGAATTTGGAGAGAGAAAGAGGAAATGTGTTTGTGTGGGTGTATGTGTTGGGACAAGTGCTGTCAGGATGACAGCAGAGCTGAGCTTTGGGAATGACAGCATTATTAGAGAAAATTGAATCTCGGAAAATCAGTTCCAGGAATCATTTTAAAATTTCTATTAATTTTGCCATTTTCTTTAGTTTGTGCCATCAACTGTATCTTTCTTAAGCTTTTTCAAGTTGACATTGTCAAGGAAAACTAAATCAACCCTCTTTCCTAGTTTTTACACTATTATAGTCCAATTAATATATTTCCTATAATTTATATAAAAACATTTGAGAAATACAAGTTCATATATTTCAACTTGAAAGGAGCATTAAGAATATATATAATTATGTAAAATGCATTAAATAAAATTAAAACTATGATTCAATTATTTTTAATAACTATAGTTTAAAGCAGTGAAAGATTATGGCTTCTTCTGAAATATAACTTCAATAACTTTTTCAATTTTAGGCATGCATTACTTAATTTGAGATTTTGAAAAAATCTATATGAACTATTTTTTTCATTATGTCGATGAAAAATTAATCAACCAATCTAAGAAAGAAATGGAAAACTTTATTTGAGCCAAATTTGAGGATTATAACCCAGGAAGAACATCTCAGAAAGCTCTGAGAACTGTTGTGCCCATTAGAAGTCGAAGCACAGTTATACAAGTTTTTTGTACATTAAATGGCATATTATTGACCGTTTACACAATCCAGATCTAAGTGTCAAGTGGTCCCCTACAAGATCAAGAAGGAATGCTATCTTTTAAGGAGTTGTCTTGTTGACGTTGCCCTTTACGGTTGAACAGGTATTTCTGGCAATGGGGAAGTTTGGTCAATGCACAATGCAGGTACACAATGCACAGTGTGGGGAGAGAGGCCAAAGAGCAGAGATAATTTTTATGTTTGAAGTTTTCTTGTCTTGCCATAAAATATGAATTTTATTTCACAATTACTATTCTATTTTCAAGGGAGTCTTAGATTGATGTTTCCTAATATGTGAGTAGAATTCACCAGAAGACTTCAATACCTGTAGTTTCATGTTTATATTCTATAGTTTATTTAGTTAAATCTCTCAAAGTCATTCACTTGTATGTACAAATTTTGTCTATGAATGTTTCCTAGTATATTTCACATTGCCCTAGATCTATTTAATTTTCTCATGATTATCATTTAAAAAATAATGGCATAGACTATAAATTTTTACTTTCCAGATACAGTTAAAAATTATATGTAGGGTATAAAATAGAGTATTTTCTAGTTGATTTCTGAGCAGCTTTAGCTCCTTTTTTTTTAGGGTACCCTTATTTGGTGTTCATTATTTCTCTTCAAGTTTCATGTGCCGTAAGGAGACTGATACTACCCCCAGCTTCAGGGATGGGACTTCAATGATCTGAGCCAATCTGGATAATCCCATCTACTCTGACACAGGGTTCTGTTCCAAGATGCAATTATACCAAAGGCTTATCAGTGCTCTGTATTTCCCTGGCGTCACTAAGTAGGGCAAGGTCAATCAGAACTAAACCAGTTATATTCGTTCTTATTTGTAGCAGCACACTCTCCCATCTGCTGGTCATGCAAAAGAAGTATTCAGCCCCTACCCCTACATTCTGCCCTTGACCCTGTAGACTGCTGAGCAGAGAGACAGTACAAAAGGAGATAATTGAAACATTATTGATACATTGCTGAATGAACCAATACAGATATGCCCTTGTCTCTAGATTCTCCAGCTATATAGTGTGTTAATGTATTTTTTATAATCTTATGAAGACAGTTTGAATTGTGATTTTGTGACTATCAGAAGACACTGACTTCTCTAAAAAGTAATTAAATATAGGTTATTCGAGTTCCTCCTCGTCTCTCTTTTTTTTTTTTTTTTTTAATTTATTTATTTATTTATGGCTGTGTTGGGTCTTCGTTTCTGTGCGAGGGCTTTCTCCAGTTGTGGCAAGTGGGGGCCACTCTTCATCACGGTGCGCGGGCCTCTCACTATCGCGGCCTCTCTTGTTGCGGAGCACCGGCTCCAGACGCGCAGGCTCAGTAGTTGTGGCTCACGGGCCTTGTTGCTCTGCGGCATGTGGGATCTTCCCAGACCAGGGCTCGAACCCGTGTCCCCTGCATTGGCAGGCAGATTCTCAACCACTGCGCCACCAGGGAAGCCCTCCTCCTCTTTTCTTATAAAAGTAAACATTGGGTTTTCATGTTCTATCTCTTATATGGACTTCGAGATTCTCTAGAGGAACATGGAATGTCCATCACTCTTATGCTTTGAAGGCTTTCAGTACTCAATGACACAGAGTCTACTAAAGTCTAACCTTACAATTGCTCATGGCTGCTTTCCCCCACTGCCCTTGTGAAGACCCTACTTGCCAAGCACTTTCTGGTGTAGACAGAGAAGGTCGAGGAATATGCTCATTCCAAATCATTAGCTTCCTTATGCCTCCTAAATAAGTTAAAATAAGTCAAACAACTTTTAATTCAATCAAATAAATATCTCAGTATTATTTTATATAGGGAGGATAAGGAGTAGATTTACACATATTACTGAAGATAATTTTTCCATGCTCAATTTGATTTCTAGTTGTGAAGAGAGTGTTTAGATCATAATTTTTCCAGGCGCATTTCAGTTTGATAACTAAGTGGATCTTTGTTCTTTGAAATATCTGTTAATGAAAATCAAAGGCAATTTCAGTACCAAATGGTATTAATTAGTTGATAAATTGCCACAATATGGTTATATAATTTATTTTAAAGCCATTCTCTAAATACAAGGCTTACAAAGATTCCTTTAATTAAGATTTTTGGTTTGTTTCATTTTCTAACAATATCTTCATCAAACATCTTCTATTGTGTCTGATTCACAACTAAAAACATGCATATTTGAATTAGTAAATTATTTTGTAATCAATTGTTTATGTTATTGTTTCTATGACTAGACCATAAACACTCAAAATCAGGGTGCACTTCTGACTTTATAGAAATTCCTATTTCCTAGAACAGCTTTAGATCACACAATAGTAGTAAATATTTCTGGAAAACTGAATTAACTTCCTCATTCTTTCTTTCACTACCACTGCAGCCAATATTAGAGTTTAGTTTGGGGATTATAGGAGGAGGACTGTGATGGCCAGAATAATGGCCCCAAAGATGGCACTGTCCTAATCCTCAGAGCCAGTGAATATAGTAGATTACAGGGCAGAAAGGGATTAAATTTGTAGATGGAATTAAGGTTGTTAATCAGATAGGAAGTTTATTCTGGATTATCTGGGTGGGCCCAATATAATCACAAAAGTCTATAAAAGTAGAAAAAGGAATTGGAACCGGAGAGGTGACAGAAGGAGAAGACTCAGCCCAACTTTGCTGGCTTTCTTTTGGACAAAGTCCATGAACAAGGAAAGCCTCTTGAAACTGAAAGACAAGGACATGTAATCTCCCCTAGCATCCCCAGAAAGGAATACACTTTGCCAACACTTTGATCTTAGTGCAGTGTGATACAGGTCATTCTTCTAACCTATAGAATTGTGAGACAATAAATCTATGTTGATAAACTCCTAAATTTGTGGGAGTTTGTTTCAGCAGTAATAGGAACACTAACTAATATAGGGCAGTGGCAGGCTCCCGCTCTGTGATGACCTTAGAAAAGCTCCTTCTCACTGACATCCCACTGGCTTCTTTTATCTTCTGTGGTCTGAGATATTCTGTACCATGAAGCCTCACTTGTCCCCAAACACATAAACTTGATATCCTTTCCACATTGCCCAACTTAAAAAAAAAAAAAACAGTCAATTTAAAGTGAAGAGAAAGTTGAAGGTCAGAAAAGGGAACACCTCAAAACACCCAACATTTCCATAATGTTAATGACACTTTCTATGTCTGCTTCTCAGTTTAAACTGAGATCGAGTAAAAAACTTTGTAAAGAAAATGACTTCCAAAAAGAAATGTAAATTAAAAAAATTTAAATTTATGTGCATATATTGAGTTATTCATAAATTGCCTCACTTTAATATGAATGTAATGAAGCAACATTTAAAGAAAGACTTTATCTCTTATACTTTTATTCAGATGAAATAAGCTTTATATTTGCATATTTGGGTCATTGCAAAGACTCTTTTCCATAAAATTTTGGTAATTAGTGCAATGAAGCTGGAAAGATCTTGCTTTCAGTGTTCTGGCTCACTTGTGACCTGTTCATGCTAACAGCTTTAATGGAAATATTTAGTTGTTTCATTTTATATGTAATCCTGGCAGTAGTTTGACATTTTAATGTTTTGTCATACTATCTTTCTGCTTTTTCTCTATTTGAGCAGAAACCATACGATAATTTGAAAATAAAAAAATGTTACAAAAAATGAAAGATTTAAAGTAATACTATATTTTAAGCACAATCTCTACTTTAATGATTGACTATTTTCATAGGTCATAGCATGTTCTAATTTTACTTCTCAGGTGACACAGGTTATATGAATAATTGTGAAAACAGAATGGACTTCCGAGAAATCTAAACTTATAAAAAAAAAACCTGAATTTTGTGTAGACACTCTTTCTTTTATTCATTGAATTGCATAACTTTAATATATCTGAATAAAGCATTATTAAAATAAAGAACTTATTTTAACTCCTAAGTTTTTAAAATAAGCAAAGAGTGCCTTGATGATTTTTGTATGGTAAATAAACTTGGATTATATATACCAGGCAAACTGACCAGAGGCTAGAGGAGAGGAGATGGGTGGACTTTGGAGGCTGGGGCTGGGCAGGAGAAGGGAGAGAAGAGGGTTGGAGAGGAGAAGGCACTCCTATCTAGGTAGCATGTGAAAGGAGTACAAAGACAAGCATGAAAGGTTAACTTTCCTGAATATTTGTAGCCATTTTCTTGGCTTTTTTCCACTCCATTCTATCTTACTATAATTAAGGACTTGGAGAATTCTAGGATCTATATACCCCTTCTTCCTTTGGAAATTTGATGCTAGAGATTGTATACTTTCTTAAGATTGTACTCAGAATAAAACTATGCAAAGCTCAACTATTTTCATTTACATACTTGGAACAAAAAGAGTGAACTATAGAAACGCGACTTTTCATGCTTGTGTGCTAACGGTGATCAGGAATTTGAGAGAAGTATACCAAAAATGTTGGCACTGTTTCAGGGAGCTGTAAAAATTTCCTGTTGAAGGAAGGAAGCAAACGTGTCCTACTACCTCTGAAAAATTCTTCCATCTGGCCTCTTGTCCATTATATTTTATACAGTTACTTAAATTTATGAACATGAGTTCCTCTCAGATTTAGGGTAAATGACCCCCTCATGACCCTTTATGAAATGTTAGGTGAAAAAATAGAATTTATACAAAAGCTCATGCGTCTAGACATGCTTTCTCTAGGTGTGTATTTACTTGCACACAAACAGCTCCAGTCAAACCTAATAAGAAGATAGCACAGGAGCCTAAGACGGAGCAGAAAAATGGCAACTCTTACACTGGTTTTGTGTTATTTAGGGAATATAAAGAAGTGGATTCTGTTATCAGTCCAACAATTTTGTGAGTAAATGGAATTTTTCTAGATAATTCCTCAAATTTAAAGTGATTTTAAAAGAACTGTGAATCGAAATAAAGAGAGGTAAGAATCCTTTATATAAAATGTTAAGTAAGCTTGGGATTTCAATAAACTTCAATTTGGAATTATACTTCTTTCAGTGTACTTAAATTATGATTATGAAACCACTGGGAAACACTGGATATTCACCAAACACGTGAAAATAATTATTCATCCTGTTGTAGCACCAAAGAACAGATGTCAACACTCAGCCATGTAGGGAAAGATAGCTATTAGAAAGGAAATTAAAAACACAGCCAGTGCCAACAGGTTTTTTGTAACTAAGTTATTTACATTTTGATCCAGTGGAAGAAAGAATACATTCCAATTAAAACAAAAATTTAGAAGAAAGCTGGAAAGGATAGCACAGTAGTAAAGGATACCAGCCAATATGAAAGGACAGGTGTTAAATCTTCCATAGACTATAATTGTCTTTTAACAATTTAAAATAACGTATTATAGAAAGGGTTTTAAATTGGGAAAAGAGCTTTATGTAGCTTTATCTATGTATCTTTATGTTTGTTTAAGGAAAGAGCCACTTTGCAACAGGAGGCAGAATTCTATTCCTTTATACTTTTAGGTCAACATTACTTTCCCACGAATTTCTGTCTTTTGGTAATCCTTTTGGAAGCAAATGCAAGTCAAGGAAAGGGTTGATCCAGAAAGCAAACACCTATCAACAATTTTCTGCAGCCCTTCTCAGACTCAAGCAACCATTCTGAGTAGGAATGCTAGCTCTGGTCAGGAGGTAGAAGGTTTCGGAGAGCAATTTTAGGCTTAGTAGAAAAAACGGTACTTAAAAAAAGGCTTTAAGAAGTGATATTTGGGGAAAGCGGCGGGGGGGTGGGGTGGTGGTGGTGTGATGAATTGGGAGATTGGGACTGACATATATACACTAATATGTATAAAATGGATAATAAGAATCTGCTGTATAACAAATAAATAAAATACAAAAATTCAAAAAAAAAAGATACAGAAAATTACATATGAGTTCAGAGAATATACGCGATCATTAAAAAAAAAAAAAGTATGGTTCCAGGCACTTTCCATGATCTTATTCATTTTATTAAAATCTCACAATGACAGGAAAAAAAAAGTGATATTTTGGCATTATGATTTCAGGTAATGACATATTTACCAGTTTATAAGATACCAGTTTAAAGTAAGAAAAATTTAATTGCCCTCCATGTTTAGATAAATGCAAATCACTTTGTTTGCAAACATTTACCCAGTGAGAGTGGTGAAGGGGTAGCATTTTCTATGACACTTCAGTCTGTTGTATACATGTCATGGTTCCATGTATTTGAAAGCTTTTTCATGGTTAGCCTTTATTTTGTCCTAAGCCTGTTTTACTCATCTATAATTTTAAGTGCAATTTGAGTGTAAGATGAGAAAGAACCCCACAAAACTGCCTGCCTAAAAGTTGACTCTCCACCATCTTCCACAAATTTGTCCCTTGCATCCCTCCCCCATCAACCACAACCCACTGTCTCTGACCTCTCTTCTTGATTGGAAAATAAATAAGTTTTCCTTACATTATATTGATATACAAACTAATTTTATTAACATCAGTAGCTTTTAATATCTATATAATGTAATATACAACTTTTTTATTACTTGTGTACGCTAATGCATAATGTTTCAGTTGATCAAAAGACATTACATATCTTTAAGAGTTGGCTTGGTATCTTGTATTGGAATAGAACATATAATTTTTCCCGTTAAAAATAATAGGAATTTCTTTTTCACGTAAGGGCTTTTTGCTTAATGGCGGATTTCTGGGAACGTATCCAGTTGTAAAGTGAGAAATAGGTGGTATTAACAGGAGTAATAGTAGTGATAGAGATGAGAGTATTTAGTATTTGCCTGAAGCATATGAACCATCTCTTTATTGAAGCTTACTGTTTTTAATTGAAGATGACAGTAGAAGGTGTCCTAAGAATGACTAATTACTGATGGTGTTAATTTCAATGTTACCAAAACACATTTTAAATATATTTTCAAAATCTATAAATTAAAGGCATCCATTGTTTCTACTTCTTAATATAAATTGAGGACTAACTCAGGTAATTAAATGAAATATTTTGGTAGAGTGCATGCAAAAAATCTTGTTGGGGTTGTGTTGTTGTTATTCAAATGACATATAAATTATTTATATGATGTAGACAGCCTAAAATTCCTATCATATGTGATCATCACTAGAATGTTAATGAGATATTCACAGATAAATGCATCATGTGTTGGAAAAATTTATCTGTTTGGCTTTTTCAGGAAAATTGAGCCACTACTAGATAAAAAAAAGTAAGGTATTTAATATGTAAATTGTGGCTTACAAGAATGTGAGTGGAGCCTGCATCAGTGAGGGTCTGAAAGGCCATCCATACTCAATCACTAAGGACTCAGCCAGAAGAACAGGCCACAGTAGAAGCCAGAACTCATGGAGAAGTCAGCTGATTTGCTGCTACCTCTGTCACCATCATGAAAGGAAGTTCTTAAAGATCTTTGAGTTCTGCAGATTCCTGGCATCTGGCTGCCATGACCTTTTGAGCAGAATGACTTCTTTGTCACTTCTACCTCCCAAATGTTACATGACTTGCCTCTCATTAGCAAACTCTAACCCATGACCAGGTATGGAAGGAAATTCTAGGAAACGTTGTCCCCAGCTTTAGAAGGGACTTCTGGTGGTGCTGAGTTAAGGACAATCAAGCACATTACCAAAAATGCTATAACATATCTATACATATAAACATATAGTCACTTTGCAATGGCTTAATGAAATAACCAATTAATTATTGTTAGAGTTAGAATAAAGTCCTCCTATTTTCAGTCTTAGGTAGTTGGATACTTACAGAATTAATATTTGTTAGCTGGGTTTTCAGATATTGTCCATCGTTTTCTTTTTTTGTTTTTCCCTAATGGGTCTTAGAAACAGTCTTCACCTTTTTTATATCCATGCTGTAAGGAATCAGTGCTTTTCTAACAATGTATGTAATTCGTTTTTCAATCAAATATCAGGTATAATCAAATGATGTATTTGCTTGCTAACTTATACACATCATAAAAATTCAATTTTTGAATAAATTATTACCACCAATTTCTACTTAAAATATTCAGTTTCCCAGATGTACTTTTTTAAAACTGAAAGTAGTTGTGGGTGAAAAAAACATAGTGGTAATAAAATAGTAATATTGTTATTTCTTGACAATTTGCTATGTATGAAGCAGAAACTAAGGCTTTTATATATCCCAGCTCATTAAATTATCAACTTTAATTATCAATCTTATTTAAAGTATGTCTTATGAATCCCTCTTTAAAGTTGAATAAAATGAAGCAAAATTTTAAGTAACTTGTAAAAATTCAAAGAGCTATTGAATGATAGAATTTGTATACAAATTCAAATTCAAGGTATTATGAGTTAGCTTGAAATCATAAGCTTTCCATAACATTTCCTATAATTTGCAGTATAGGTGTATATCTGATGAGACCAAAATTTGGCATGTAGTGGGAATATGGTTGGGGAGCAGTATATGGGAAGGCTGGGAAACAAGAGAACTGTGGGAAAAATTTTGTTTCCTGGAGATAGCACATTTGTCTAGACTCCAAGCTCTTCTTTATACAGGCCCTTCCTCTGATTATGATTTTTCTAATATTTCTTGAAAGCTAGAGGAAACATTTAATGACTAAATCAAAACCTCAATAATCTAAGCAATCATTTTTATTAAATAGAGTCTAAGTGCCAGTACAACATAATTTGCAGCAGTTTTCTAATATACATTTCTCCTCTGCCATTTATTTTTAAAATTCTAGGCAAAACCTTATATAAGATTTAAAAATACATTACTTAAGAAATAGGAAGGTAATGATTTTCAAATGGCTTAATGATTTTGAACATTAAATGTTATATTACAGATCTTAGAATGTTTTGCAATACAGTATTAATTTACCTGAGAGGTTATTCCACAAGGAATAAAAACATGTGTTTCTAACTAAACTTATTACTTTAAAAGCTTGATGAATGACAACTATGAAAAAAAAAATCCCCTTAAAACCATAGACTAATTGGTTGAATATAAAGTCTCTGGGGTCAGAAACAACAGATGTGCATATACATTAAGGCAAAATATGAGGCAAGAGGAACAGATAACAGCAAATAAGTCTGTCGTTTTATGTTGAATGACATAAGAACTCTAAATGTTTCCTTTCTCTCCTACATTCTGTTCATAGGCCCACATGTTCTATGTCAATGAGTAATGACTTGCCATTCCTTATGTTTTTTTATTTTTTTCCTGTTTCTGTTGCCTTTCCTCATTACAGTTCTTCTCAGTGTCGGCTCACAACCTTGGCTCAGTTCAACCTGCCATATGGAGGCATATCTAGGGAGTAGGTATAGTTTCTCCCTACAGGCCCTGTACTCTTCAGGATCGCCATTAAGCCAGTTATAGCTTTGACGTCTTTTCCACATTTTTTTGTATCTACAAGATTTTTAAAATATTGCATCTTATTGTTGTGCAACTTTTGCTGTCCCCTGCAATCTCTTTACCTGAACGTAAAAGCAGACTGACATCTTGAAGTTAAATGAAAATATGCTGATGCAAGTTACAAATTAAAATGGCTTCCCTTGCCCCTGGGATAATTCAGCAGTCTTTGAAATGACTCACAGAGCCATTCCAGCCTGGCCCCTGCATACTTCTATGGCTTCAGTGCTCATCTTTCTTGCTTTTGCACTCCATTCTTGGGTTGCTTGACTCTGCTCATCTTTCTCATCTCTTAGTCTTAGTGCGGGCTGTAACCTCTCACTTGATCATCTCCTGCCATGTTTTCCTGAATACATCTTAGTCAGTTTTTTCAGGTATCGCCTTAGAAGTCATGCTCTTTATGTACTTCAGGAATGTTTATCTTCTTACCATTCTCCCTATTTTGTTTAGCTTCAGCTACCACAGTGTCACTTTTTTTTGTACTTTTGTTTTAATTGCTTGCTTTCTGCTTTATATTGTAAGCACTCAGAGGGAAAGACCACATCTATTCTGCTCTCCATTTCAAATTTCACTCGTCACACAGAGTCTAAGATATTACTTGTTAAATAGACATTTCATCTTTGTAAATTCTTTACCTGGATGCCTCTTATCATTTACCTATACGTGTTAAATTGTTAATATGATTGGATTGTCAACAGTTATTAAGTCAATGGTGTGGGGGTTTGGGAATTTTCAGAGGGAATGATACAATATCAAGCATTATATATTAAAATAAATTTTAACTCAATAATTATAGGAATATTTTTTCTAAATAAATTTCAGATCTGTGAATGAGAATTAGCTTGTTCAGTTAGTATTGTATGAGCAGTGTTCAAACTATGAGGACAAAAATAGTACTTTAGGGGTGTGTGTGTGTGTGTGTGTGTGTGTGCGTGTACTGCTTTGCCAGACACCACATTTACTATTTATACAATGCCTCAAAATCATGTAGTAAAGAAGAAAACAATCAAGAGGTAAGTTGGTTAAAATCTTATAAGAAAACAGCTAATATCCTAACAAATACACAGAACTTGTATATCCCCTTTCCTATTATAAATATCTCAAACATTAAACTAAGAAACAAAGCTGAGGAAAAAACAGACTTTGAATAAATAATATAAATGGAGAAAATAAATGTGCTAAATAAAATATAAATTTCTTTTGGCCAGATTAAATTTCCCTGTAATACTATTTTGGCATACTACATATTGAATAATGAATATATAGCAAATAACTATTGACTTGGATAGGAAAACAGCGATAGCACTTAATTCTTGACTATTAAATGGCTTTCTAAACTGAATTGAGAATGAATTATGAGTTAATTTGGCCACCAATAACCAACATTTCTTCTGATATCCTGTACTGGATAGCATGAGGAAAAAAGATTTCTTTCAGAGATATGTGAACCTAAATATTTGAAAACTTACAAAGATCTTCTGCATAATAGTAGGTTTCTCAGTGTTTTTGAAATATGTTTTCCCACATTAAATCAATTGTGTGTGTGTGTATAACGATTCAATGTTTGAAAAATATATATGTATATACATATTGGTTTGAAGGAGGAAAGAAGCAGAATTTTTAACAGTTAACATTAATTATTAACAGTTAACAGTTCATATCTCTGTCTTAGATGTTAAATAAAATATATCTTTTGCAACTTATATTCAGAATTTTGGTAAAATACTGAATTTCTCTACATCTCTATTCTATGGATGTTTTATGAATTAAATAAAACAAGGAATATAATTAGTCCAGCACTTGGCTCAGTACTTATCCTAGTAGTAGTAGTTGTATTGGTGTATTCATTAAAAAAAATCAACTTTATTTTTATTATGCTTTACATTTTGAATTTGATGTATTAGTTCTTAGTGCTCTGAAAATAAAGACATATTTTCCAACACATATTTTGTTGTTCAGGGACAGCAAATGGAGAAGACTTAGTTTCATAACCTACACTTTTCCAATGAGAACTTTTCAAATAAATTAACTGGGAATTAAATGTGAAGATATTAAAAATATATATATTTCAAAAAAAGATACTTCCAAAACAAACAAACAGAAACACAACAACAACAAAAACCCTTCATGAACAATCTTAAGGAACTATTTTTTGTTTTAACTAACATTTTTATTTTGTTATTTTTAAAGAAGCACTACCCTTAAAGATTTCAGAGTAGTTTAAACTAGAGGGTGCATTTCAAAATGTCTGATCATTTGCTCAATACTTAATTTATTCTACAGAAGACATCTGCCATATAAAATTACAAGAAAATGGAACAGGTATAAAAATCTTCTGTGCTGTAAATGGAACCATTAAATGGTACCCTGCTTTGTCACATTTTGTTGGGACTGGTTAGAGATGTAACATCAGGTAATACATTTCAGAGTGATGTGACAAGGAAATTAGATACTGAATGCTTTGTAGTTCTCAATTTATAAAAGTTTAAAATCTCATTTAAGGAATGACACATCCTAGAAAAGCAACCAATCAAAACTTCTTCTAAATTCTTGAATTAACAACAAGAAAAATTAACTTTTTTTTTAAAGAAAAAAGTATTTTATTCACTGGGATCTGAATCATTACATAAAACCTCTGTTAGAATCATTGCCAAACATAATCTGTGTACTTATTCAAGGTTGCATGATGCATTAACTACATTTAAAAATTTAATTAAAATAAGAAATTACATTTAAGTATTTATAATAAATTCTTTCAAAGTTTTCAATATCAAATTCAATGAATGGGTGTGTGTGAATGTGGTATTTTAGTTTTTTGAGTTAAAAATACACTTTTAATTCACTAATTCTAACAACTGAATTTTATAGAACCCAAGATAAGAAATAACAGTACAATCCCTAGGATAAGTTGAATTATTGTTGGATGGGTGGGGGTTTTGGCAGCTTACATCTCAGAAGCAGCAGGGTATTCAGAGCTAGTAATGACAGAAATACTTCCAAATGAGAGCTACAGTTATAATTGAAGTATAGAGAACTTAGATGGGCAAGTTCAAACATTCAGCTCTGTGTCCTAAAAAGAATAATGAAAACAAACAAAGAATTGAAATAAAAATTTTAAAGAAGAGAAAAACATCAGTTGAACACTAAAGTAAGCATAAAATAAAAATATGAGAATGGACAGTAAATATAATCCATATATGAAATAGTAAGATAGTAATTCTCTTTGATTTTCAGCTTTAACTTTGAAGTTTAAATGCATATATAATTTTAAGTAATTGCTCTCTATTTGGAAATTTCGAATATATACTTTATGAAATAATTCCTGAAAGTAATAAACTGAAATGTCAGATGATACTACTATTATGAAATTTTAAACATGCAAATATCCATTCAATATCTATTTACTGAGTACCTTTCTGTGCAAGACATGTGTTAGAGAAAATGAGAACTTAAAAATGTGTACTAAGTTTACTCCTGCCTTAGTGAAGTTAGCAACCTTGTGTAGGAGCAGGTGAGTGAGCAACCAATGTAAGATATTCACTCTGTACTTATGTGAAAGTGCTTCTTACATTATTCACAGAGGTGACACGTTAATTCTACTCAAAGGGAGCAATAATGTCCTTCCTAAAGGGTTGAGATTTGAACTGAGACTCACTAGCAAATATATGACTTTAGCTGGTGAGATTTTGAAAGCAGTCTGAGTTTAGGAAATGAAATATAAAAACCATAGTTGACAAATGTACAAGATATGTTCAAGAGACAGATAAGTCCAGTATATCAAGATGAGTGAATGAGATAGCTTGGTTTCAGGAAAGGGGAGTTTCAGGAAAGGGGAGGATGGAAGAGTTATAAGTGGCACTGCATGGGACCAGCAAGCATGGGTCAGATAATGGAAAACCATGAATGGAGCCTCATTCTTTGAGAAGTGGAAAGTCAGTGCAGATTGTTGAGAATGGAAGTAACATGATCAGAGAGGCCAGATTGGAAAGAATTTAGTCAAGGTAGTTAGTATTCTAAGTGGAAAGGCAACAATACTCTGAACTATTACATGTTGGAAAGAAGGGATGAATGAAGATATTTTTTGAATTAGAAGTAATATTTATTCATTGCTTAAAAAATACTTAATGTCAACTACATGTCATACCCTATTCTAGGACCTAATAATAGAAAGATTTTCAAAATAGAGAAGTTTCCTACTCCCCACTCTTGGGGAGCTTATGTTCTAAAGCAGACTGGTTAGGGAGGGCTTCTCTGGGAAGGTGATGTAGAAGAAGGAATGTGATGGTAAAGAAGTGGCAGGTCATACAACAATAAAAGGAAAGAACTCTTCAGATAGAGCGTGCAGTTGGTGCCAAGGCCTACTGAGGAGGAAATGCAGAAACATGGTGATTTCAAAGGATAGGAGGAAGGTCTCTATGCTTGGAGCTTGAGTGGCAAGGGATGGAATGGTAAGAGGAAGAGAAGTAGAGAGAGCTTTATAAGCCACCATAAAGAATTTTGATCATTTTTTTTTCAATTGGGATTGGAAGACATTTAGGTAGAACAGTGACAGATTTAGCTAGTGGTTTTAAATTTTTACTCAAGCTGTCTTATCAAAAAATGGATCACACAAAGTCAAATGAATAGTAGATGATGTCTCCAGTGCTTTGACTCTGTCTGACCTGAATTGTGATTCCATTATGAAAAAAAGAAAAAGGAAGAAGAGACTTGGGAATTAAAATAATGAGTTTGTTTTCTCTCTTACTTTTGAGTGTAAAGAGTGTAAAAGTGTAACATCACAGGCACCCAGGGAGAAAAATGTCGCAGAGAACAAGGGCTGTACTGATACATACTACGGAGAAATCAAGAGTGATGAACACAGAGAAGATGTAAATTGATTTCTCAATTACAAGGTCATTGTAAATCATCCAAACAGCAGCTGGCTAAAGTGATGAGAATAGAAGCCAAATTATTAAGGTTGAAATGGAGGTGAGAAGTGGAGCTATCAAGTGAATTCTATTATTTAAAAAAATTTAGCAGTGAAATAAAGGAAAAGATTCAGGCCTTTCAGTTATTTTGTAGTGCTACAAAAGAAGTCTTTCTTCTGAAATATGAAGCAAACATATAAAAGCTGATTTCTGGTTTTTTTCGATCAACTTTTTGCATTTTAAGTTCTGGAAGTAATGTATCACTTGTTTCACATTTACACGTATTTTAAAATTAGAAATAAATTGGTTGTACATAATGGTCTGACTTTGATTGCTTAATATAATGAATATGAGTGAAAAATATTTGCAATATGGAAAGTAATAGATATGGATTTGATTTATATGATTTTAGTTTTTTCTTATGCAGAAGTTCATTTAAGGACACTATTATAATTTAGTAGGGGTATTAAGTAAATGCAAATGATGCAAATGAAACTTTAAATAATGTTTCCAAGATTTTGCCTCCTCCCATATCAAACAAAGACAATTAAACTCAGTTTGAAGGCGAACTTCTGGTTTAAAACAGTATGACTAGTTAGGTTTATTCCTAGGTATTTTATTCTTTTTGTTGCAGTGGTAAATGGGAGTGTTTCCTTAATTTCTTTTTCAGATTTTTCATCATTAGTGTATAAGAATGCAAGAAATTTCTGTGCATTAATTTTGTATCCTGCTACTCTACCAAATTCATTGATTAGCTCTAGTAGTTTTCTGGTAGCATCTTTAGGATTCTCTATGTATAGTATCATGTCATCTGCAAACAGTGACAGCTTTACTTCTTCTTTTCTGCTTTGGATTCCTTTTATTTCTTTTTCTTCTCTGATTGCTGTGGCTAAAACTTCCAAAACTATGTTGAATAATAGTGGTGAGAGTGGACAGCCTTGTCTCGTTCCTGATCTTAGAGGGAATGGTTTCAGTTTTTCACCATTGAGGACGATGTTGGCTGTGGTTTTGTCATCTATGGCCTTTATTATGTTGAGGTAACTTACGTCTATGCTTACTTCCTGGAGGGTTTTTATCATAAATGACTGTTGAATTTTGTCGAAAGCTTTTTCTGCATCTATTGAGATGATCATATGTTTTTTCTGCTTCAGTTTGTTAATATGTTTTTAACACATTGATTGATTTGTGTATATTGAAGAATCCTTGCATTCCTGGGATAAAACCCCATTTGATCACGGTGTATGATCCTTTTAATGTGCTGTTGGATTCTGTTTGCTAGTATTTTACTGAGGATTTTTGACCTGTATGCAGAAAACTATAAGATGCTGATGAAAGAAATTAAAGATGATACAAATAGATGGAGAGATACACCATGTTCTTGGATTGGAAGAATCAACATTGTAAAAATGACTATACTACCCAAAGCAATCTACAGATTCAATGCAACCCCTATCAAAATACCAATGGCATTTTTCACAGAACTAGAAGAAAATATTTTACAATTTGTATGGAAACACAAAAGACTCCGAATAGCCAAAGCAATCTTGAGAAGGAAAAATGGAGCTGGGGGAATCAGGCTCCTGCACTTCAGACAATACTACAAAGCTACAGTAATCAAGACAGTATGGTACTGGCACAACAACAGAAATAGCGATCAATGCAACAGGATAGAAAGCCCAGAGATAAACCCATGCACATATGGTCACCTTGTTTTTGATAAAGGAGACAAGACTATACAATGGAGAAAAGACAGCCTCTTCAATAAGTGGTGCTGGGAGAACTGGACAGCTACATGTAAAAGAATGAAATTAGAACACTTCCTAACACCATACACAGAAATAAATGGAAAACGGATTAAAGACCTAAATGTAAGGCCAGACACTATAAAAGTCTTAGAGGAAAACATAGGCAGAACACTCTATGATATAAATCACAGCAAGATCCTTTTTGACCCACCTCCTAGAGAAATCAAAATAAAAACAAAAATAAACAAATGGGACCTAATGAAACTTAAAAGCTTTAGCACAGCAAAGGAAAACATAAACAAGACCAAAAGACAACCCTCAGAATGGGAGAAAATATTTGCAAATGAAGCAACTGACAAAGGATTAATCTCCAAAATATACAAGCAGCTCATGCAGCTCAATATCAAAAAAAAAAAACAACCCAATCCATAAATGGGCAGAAGACCTAAATAGACATTCCTCCAAAGAAGATATACAGATGGCCAACAAACACATGAAAGGATGCTCAACATCACTAATCATTAGAGAAATGCAAATCAAAACTACAATGAGGTATCACCTCACACCAGTCAGAATGGCCATCATCAAAAAATCTACAAGGAATAAATGCTGAAGAGGGTGTGGAGGAAAGGGAACCCTCTTGCACTGTTGGTGGGAATGTAAATTGATACAGCCACTATGGAGAACAGTATGGAGGTTCTTTAAAAAACTAAAAATAGAACTACCATATGACCCAGCAATCCCACTGCTGGGCGTATACCCTGAGAAAACCATAATTCAAAACGAGTTATGTACCACAGTGTTCACTGCAGCTCTATTTACAATAGCCAGGACATGGAAGCAACCCAAGTGTCCATCAACAGATGAATGGATAAAGAAGATGTGGCACATATATACAATGGAATATTACTCAGCCATAAAAAGAAATGAAATTGAGTTATTTGTAGTGAGGTGGATGGACCTAGAGTCTGTCCTACAGAGTGAAGTAAGTCAGAAAGAGAAAAACAAATACCATATGCTAACACATATATATGGAATCTAAAAAAAAAAAAAAAAAGGTTCTGAAGAACCTAGGGACAGGGCAGGAATAAAGACGCAGATGTAGAGAATGGACTTGAGCACACAGGGACGGGGAAGGGTAACCTGGGATGAAATGAGAAAGTGGCATGGACATATATACACTATCAAATGTAAAATAGATAGCTCATGGGAAGCAGCTGCATAGCACAGGTAGATCAGCTCAGTGCTTTGTGACCACCTAGGGGGGTGGGATAGGGAGAATGAGAGGGAGATGCAGGAGATACGGGGATATACGTATATGTATAGCTGATTCACTTTGTTATAAAGCAGAAAGTAACACACCATTATAAAGCAATTATACTCCAATAAAGATGTTAAAAAAAAAAAACCAGTATGACTAAACATTTCTAAGAAACTTTTTAGGGCTCAAATGACAGAAATAATAGAATTGTCTGTGAATCCGAAGCACCTTTTGGTGTATTGCCTCACTTGATCCCCATGACAACTTAGTAAGCATGCAAATTGAGGAAACTGAATCTTAATGAGATTGAATTGAATTTTACAGTTTAGCAATAATAGAATTAGCATTTTGGCCCTAGTTTTATTATACTTAAATAGGAGCTTTTGCCAAAAAGCAATGTCCAAAATATTCTAAGAAAGCCTATAATGGGCCCAATAAATCTTACCATTTATTATTTTTTCCTGTAATGGTTTCTAGAAAGTTCAGAAATCAATTTTACAATTACCCAGGGTTATATGTTGTTTTACTACGTTATTGTTATTTTGCATTGCTTTACCATTATGTATGCAAACATTTTGGGTTGTCATTATTTGATAAGAAAGTTTGTATTGTATTTGAAACTAGACACGATGATTACAAAGGATGAATAAATGAATGAATGAAAGTACTAAATTATTCCTTGACTTTTTTTGTATGTATTTGAAGAGATCTTCATTCAACTGAAATTTCCATTTCAATAGCATATTCCAATACTATTTATTTAGTAAATATTCACTAAGTACCTATTAAACATGTTAATTAAAAGAACAGTATGATGCAGGGTATGAGCAGAGGGTTCTTTGTAAGTGAGAGAGAACCATCTGGTTATTCATTTAGAGATTCCACAAGATGGTCTTTAAATCTGGTGAGTAAGTATCTAAGTTTTAGAATTAAAATCATGATTTTTCTGCCTAATGATAGTAGCTCCTTCTGTTAAGGGTGAATATATGTAATAGACAAGTTCAAAGATACTCTTATACAAACCAGAACTACAATGTATTAATTCAAAGTGAAAATATATCTGCTGAAAGAAATGCATTTGTATTATCTGGTAAATGTTTCTTTCTTGTTATGAAACAACATGGGAAAGCCAAATTATAATCATAAATTTGTTTAGTGATAAGACCCTCAAAGAATAAAAAATATATATATTTATGATTACCTACATCACATTGGCAAAATGAGGAACTAAAATGTTGTATTTATTTATTTATTTGTACAATCTTGTTACTAGTATAAAGTCCTTGTAATTTATTTTTATAAGACAGATTTGTAAACCATTTGAATAAGCCAGTCACATTCTTTAGGCCTAAGAAGTCTTTGCCCTGGACTAGATTTGGAAGTCCCTTCCTCAGTGAATGTCCTTCTCATATGTTCCAGCAGGAACAACACCCTCAGTGTATTGACAAATTTTTAATTAATGTTACTATTTTACTCACTTTTTCTCATATGTGTCAGTGTCCTATGTGTCATTTTATTTGTTTAAGGTGATTTTACATATTTCTGATATAATCAATTATAGAATGACTTTATAATATTGGTCAAAGAGCAACTTTATTTTCTCATTTTCAAGTTCTTAGAGACATGTCTGTTTCCACTTATGAAAACAAATGTATATTTAAATGTAATATTGTAACATGTATACTTTTTAAAGTCCTATGCCTTTTTTTTTTTTACAAAACTAATAATGATAGTTATCCATAGGCAAAATAAAAAATAAGGCAAACCCCACATCTGGGAACACTGAATCTAATTCCACAGTTATTTAGAAATCATTTATCCATTTTTATTAATGATTCTGGTATAGTTTTATTATGTAATCTTCCCTGATGCATTTTCTTCTTTAATTTGACATTAGTTATTAGTTTTCTTTGAAGTAAATTTTAATTTTCAAAGTGAAAAAATTATTTCTAATCTGATTAGGCAAATGATAATCCACCTGCAGTATATTGTAAATAGTATTAAAGAATATTGTTTGAATTGTATTGATGTTTCTGTTTTACCAATAAAGTGCTATAAATTTAGATTTATTCAAAATAAAGGCATAAGTGAATCAGTAAACTGATTACTATTCAACATTTCAGCAGGCTTTCTCAATCTTTCCATACCTCTTATCTCAGTGAATAACTGGACATATGGCTTTGTAGGGTTCTCTGGAGACTGAAGAAGGGAGTGATTTTTTTTTTTTTTAAAGAAATTGATTCTAGTATGTATGGTGAGCTTCTGTGTCTGTGTGTGTCTGTGAGTGCTTGAATATGCTGCACAATATGAGGCTGGGGATTTTTGCCAAGGGAGAGCATGTGGCCATCCATCACAGGGGGGTGGGCAGTCATTTACAGAATGCTCCTTCCCCTTTACAGAATTAAGTTGCCAAATGTGGAAAGTTACTGAATAAAGGTAATGAGGTCATTCATATGATAACTGTATGACTACAACTATGTGCAAAGAATGTATAGACATATATACATACACACACACACAAACATATGAAAAATTTATTCTCGAGAAATAGTTTGTATGTAAATATATATAAGGTAAAGTTTATATGCATAAAAATTTTTTAGGGTAAAGTTCTTCAGAAAAGTAAAATTCAAATTCAATACATGCAACTATGATTTCAAGCAGCAATTGAGAATTTCTGACTGTCTAAAAAGTTATTTACATGAATATTTAAATCAATGGTGGTGGATGTTAAGTCATTATGGTATTTAGAGTTTATTACTTACCTTTAAGTGGCATTGCAACAGTTTGTTTTAAAAGTCAGTCTATAGAATTCCTTTACAATTACTGAGACAAGATGAACAATTTCATGTTTCATCTTAAGAATGTGAGTATATATGTCGCTTTTAAAATTCTTTTAGGGAGTAATTGAATAAGGAAATCAGAAAATACTGTTGAAATACACAAGTTGAGAAGGAATAAAATAGGTAATACCATGACAAGGAGAGAGTGGACTGATGCATTTCATATTCAAAGAGAGGATTCTGTAAGATGCAATAATTGTTTGCCTGAAGTAGGTTGATGTGGAGCAAAGGAAGAAGGTGTTAAATATAAAGGTAGGTTTAGAGTCTGAGTAACGAGAATATTGGAAGATTTGAAGTGTCTTGTCAGAAGACAGTTTTAAACTTTTTCTTGATTTCCGTTTGGCAGAATCCATTTAAAAATTTGGGACGAGTCAGTCAGGACTTTCAAACTATTTAACCATTCATCTAGTCAGGTTTATTTGAGTACCAAGATACCTCATTACTTAAATATAGTTATTGCAATTGAGGAAAATAAAACACTTTACCTTGATCAACTGAAATGTATAATCTGAATTATCTAAATTTTTAATCCATAAGAGTCTACTACCTCAATATTCTTCTTAATGTATTTCTACTGTTTTGTTTAGTTTAATTGAAAATTTGGTAAGACCATAAAAGCTCATCACCATGACTCCTTATAGCTCTTCAGTTTTTAAATTAAAATTGCCCATTTGAGTATTATGCATGTGGTTATTAATACAGTTCTAACTAATACTATATACATATACATACACATATACACACACATCTCTTCAAATTCAGCTTCAGCACATAACTTTATGTGCTTAATTCTTCTAAATACTACATTAAGTGCTAAAGGAAAAAGTATGACTAAAACATGATTCTGCACTCAAGCTGTTCACTGACTAGTTGGAAGGATAGATCTAGAACGTAATTCAATAATGGGATGATATGAAAAAAATTATTGAATAAGTTTCAATGTACAGAGGCAGAGTGATCCTAGGGTGCCAGAAAAATGAGGTGAAATCAGAGGGAAGTTTTGAGGACTGAATAAGACATTTGCAAAGGAATCCAAAGGAGGAGGGGTATTTTGAGTGGAAGAAATTTCATTAAAGAACTTGATATGTTTACACTGCTGCTCAAAATGAAAGAAGTAACCCTGGAGAATAAAAAGTGGGTATAGGTAAATGTGATTAGGACGAGAGGCTGAGGAAACAATATAGGATGGCAGTGATGAAGGCTGAAGCGCCAAAAAAATGGACCTCATCTGAATACTTTGGCTTAGTGTCAAGGTCTCTGCAGTCTTTCCACTACTCCTCCTTCACCCACCTCCAGATTGATTCAGGCCTGCAGTGAAAGGGAGTTTGGATGTATGCATCTCTTATTACATGCCAGCCATATTGTCTCGTAATCCTTCTAGCAAGCCTCTCGCATTAGGAAGGAAAGATAAACAGGAGCCAACAGATCCTGAAGGCATCTGTACAGAGCAATGAGAGTTTAAGATTTTATCCTATTTGTGATGGGAATTCAGCATTTATAATAATAAATGAAATAATAGACTTGCGTTTCTTAAATAACACTCAAATAGCAGTATGGAGAATGCATTGGCAGGGTACTGAGGGCAAAAATGAAAGGATATAGTTCAGATGTTCATACTCATAATTTCAATACCTTTAGTTGTTAACAGAAAATAGTTTGCTCAATTTTATTACCATGAGAACAATAGGATACATATCAGAAGAAAATAAATCTACTCTATTATTTACTTCTGGTAAGCCAGATGTTAATGTCACACATTTAAGTGTGGATTGTATAAACTAGAAAAAAAGCACCAATTGATTGAGGAAAGCAGAAGAGTTTGAAGTGAAAGGTTTTCTGAAAATGTTCAAACTCACTAGGGAATTCTACTTATTGTTCTTTTAAAAGCTATTACTCTACTGTACCCTGCATTATGCTCAAGGAAACCACTAATAAACAGCAATAATAATGACATGGTAAATTGTCCCTAATGGATTCCTATACATTTCAGTAATGACTTGTATAACAAGATTAAACTACATAGGAAAGAATAATCAGAAAACATGTACACATATTATATCCTTTATTGTCTTATTTTATATTGTTAGATGTTCATGCATTGTGGGTATAATAAAAACTTACTCAAGACAATGCTATTAAAAAGAAACCTATAATTACAGCAGTGAGAATAAGCTCTGAAAGCAGAATCAATAGGTGAATTTCAAAGTATTTGTAAAGAAAATAAAATCATTTGGGAAATTTTGAACACTTGTGATTCTGTGCTATACACCTAAATTATTATGACCTACATAACTGGCATAATTTCACCATGGCTTGACTTTTTCCACATCTGGATTTAGTTGGTGGCTTTAGTAACATGGATTTTCTTCAACAAAGTCTACATTTGGTTTCAGGATTTTGTCTTAAGAGCGTTGGAGAAGATCTGAAGGGCTGGGGAATAATTCCTTGAAATGTAGCTTTTGGCAGGAAAGATTACCGTAGATAGCCTTTTGTATTTCCATACAGGAAAACTGTCAATATATAAATATCCAAACATTCAGAAAGCTAAGAATATAAAAGTCATGACGCTTATTTGATCTGCCAATCTGCTTTTTAAAGGAGAGTGATGTGAAGGACCATTAAAAGTTAACACTATAATTAGTCTACAAATGTAGTAGAGTTTGGATTCATGGACCTTATTTAAAGTGAGGGAGATGAAGTGAACAAGTTAATGTGTAAAATATTGAGAAACATTCCTATAGCGTTCCCAATGGGTATATATTGAAAACAAAGGTATACTGAATAATTAATATGCACCAGTTAGCTTCAGAGTGTATATACCATTTATACTTAGAAACAGATCCCATACTGCATTATCACTACCATTTTACAAGTGGGAAGGGTGAGGTATAGTGAATGTTATTGTTCTGCTCAGAAAGTGGCATTCAAAATGTTTTGATATTTAAAAATATATTCTCTCTTTGTCCCCTTTTCTAGAATTCATTTTCCATGTGGATAGGAATTATCAAAGCAAAAACTGCACTGGACAGAGTTATAGAGGTAAGAAAGATTTTATTCAATGCTATTCTAATAGGGGAGAGAGACCAGAAAACAGTTCAAATATGAGTCTACTGGAAAAAGAATGCAAGAGTTTATAAGAGGGGGACTGGTGGATGATCATGGGCCATCTGTGTTTCCTAATAGAAGGACACTGAAATTGTGTATAAATTTTAACTTAGTAATTCAATTTCTAATACTTTATTCTTGGAAAACAATCCAAGAAGCACACAAATATATTTTTACATATTAATATTTAATGTAGCATTATTTATGATAGTGCAAATCTGGAAACAATCCAGATGAGCAGCAAAAGGAAATTGGTAAACAAACTGTTCTTTCCAAATGAGGGCACACTATATAACCATTTCACAGTGTTTGAAGGGTGTATTTATTAATGTAGAATAATATTTATGGTATTAATCAAATAAAAAACTAAGTAGATTATATACATATTTATATTGAGTATCCGTTTTTGAAAAGAATATTGCATTTAGTAGAAAATTTAGACTCATATAAGGTAAAGACGTAGCAGTTTTTATTTATCAATTATGAAATTAGGGTGATATTTTTCATAATCTTTGTATTTTCTAGGTTTCCAGAAAATAATACACCTTTTTTGTGTGTGTGATTAAAGAAATGTGGAAAACAGAGAGAGAGAGAATAAAAGGGAGAGAAAGAGAGAATGTGAGGGGCATTTGAAAATAAAAACACTTGAAACTTAAGCAAAATGAGGTTAAAATGATCATATAATTCATAGAAAATTAGTATTCTATTAGTAATGGATTGTTTATTTAGGTTTCTTTTACGACAAATAGAAAAAGTCAGCTCTCGCTTATGTAAATATTAACAATAACACAATTATAATATGTATATATGATATATAATTATATACTAATTATAAATGTAATTATATATATTAATACTTATTAGATGAAGACATGCTTGTGGCTAGATAAGTGAAATGTGTTTGCAAATAGCTGGCTTTAGTCATGACTGAAATAGGGTCATCAGGCCCATCACTTTGTTGTGTTTGCTTTCGTGCTGCCTGTATTTTCTGGTAGGACCCAACTTTGATGTACACTAAGTTATATGTTTTTCTATATGTTAACAAATTAATATCCAAGTAGCTGGAGGTGTGTCCTATCACAATGTATATATTCAAGGCGATCAAACATCTTGGCTAGGAGACATGATTTTCTAATTGGGCAAGTTCAGGTTGAAGTCTGTAGCACTTCAATTACATGGAGTGAGTAGAGGAAAGATGGCCCTCCAGATGAAAATCAGGGTGCTATTTAATATATGTGAAAGAATTCTGCATATGAAAAGAATCAGGGGGCCACTAAAAATATGAATTATACAGGTGTCAGTGAGAGATTGTAACTAGGCTAGCTAGGTAGAAAACTACTGTAATGATTATTATAATTACTGTACTAATCAATGTATAAGTGATATGGATTAATGCAGAAACATTAATGTTATTATATATTACAATATAATGTAAAATATATTAACTGTGGAAAGGTATTAATTGAAGCAAAGTGTGACAATAGTATAGTAATTCTATAATTAAAACACAAATTAAATGACGTTTTTACACTACCTCACAAGATTTATGTGTAGTTTTATATAAGTTTTGTGAAAAATACTTTATTTGACTAAAATTTAACCATATCTCCTTGGAGAAGACAGTTACAGAAAATAATGAATAAGCACAAATGTACAGAACTAAAGGCGAAAAATTTTTAAAGAACCGAAGTTTATGGTTTGAAATTTTCCGAGTCAAAAGCCATTTCTAAAATCCATTTGGCACATCATATACTTACAGCAGCACCCTGTCTGATAATCTGTTAATAGAGGTAGAGATGCAGGAAAGTGCTGCTTTAGAGAATCCAAGCTCAGAGTGAGACTGCTTGAACTTGAATTTCAGCTTTATCATTTACCATTGGTGACTTAATCTCTTTGTGCCTCAGTTTCTTTATCTGAAAGCAGGACCTAATTCAGCACTTAATTCAGGGATTAAATGGGTGTATATATATACACTCACACAAACACACACACGTATACACGTATGTACAAGTTAACACAACAGTGTCTGACATATAGAGAGCATTTCAAAAATATTATTGTTAATAAAAAATCAGTATTAGATAATAGCATTTCAAAACACAATTATTTTCTAACAAAACTGAATGCTTTATATAAAAAACGATTATACATGGCTATCTGTATTCCAAGTTAAGTTTGTTTGCTTGCTTGTCTACAGGGAATTTATAAACATTAAAATTGTCTTCACTGTGAAAAATTTTTATAAAATTTTCTTCAAAAATAATTAGATCACTGTTGTGCGCTATAATTGAGCTGCAATCACAACAAAACTCCAATGGTCATAGAACAATTGAAAACCATTTCCTATAATCACCATTATTTAGAATAGAAGATGTTTTCTATTTTCATTAGGATATCTATTTTTTGCCTCTATACTTGTCTATCTCATAATATTTTAAAAGTTTTGTCTCATTATTCAGAAATTACATCCTCTTGCCTTGCAAAACCAAGAATTTGCCTACCTCTAAAAGGAGAAATGGAACTATTCCAAAACCTTTAAACATGAAGGAAAGATACATACACATAGACACATCGAATATATTCTTACAGAAATTTTGGGAAACCATGAGAATGGGTGATGAGTTTGGTGGGAGGGACGGGAGAGAATAAAATTTCAAATAGAAAACTAAAAAGAAATCTGAGAAAAACAACCTAAAATGTATTTGTCAGTTTCTTTTGTTGATGTGCCTTTTTATTTTTTTATTATTATTAAAAAAAATTTATTTATGTATTTATTTATTTTTGGCTGCTTTGGGTCTTCCTTGCTGCACGCGGGCTTTCTCTAGTTGCCGTGAACGGGGGCTACTCTTCGTTGCGGTGCTCGGACTTCTCATTGTGGTTGCTTCTCTTGTTGCGGAGCACGGACTCTAGGCCTGTGGGCTTCAGTAGTTGTGGCTTCAGGCCTCTAGAGCGCAGGCTCAGTAGTTGTGGCGCATGGGCTTAGTTGCTCCGTGGCATGTGGGATCTTCCTGGACTAGGGCTCAAACCCGTGTCCCCTGCATTGGCAGGCGGATTCTTAACTACTGCGCCACCAGGGAAGCCTGATGTGTCTTTTTTAAAGCATTCCTTGGAACAAAGTGTCTTTAACAGAGAAGGTAATCAAAAAATAAAGCTTAACCAAATATGTGATTTTACAAGTTTGAAGCTTGTCATCTACTATCGTATATAGGGATGACTATCCTGGAAATTAGTTCCGATTAATCAGTAGGGGGGCACTGTGTAGTTGGACTAGAATATTTGCATATTTTGTGTTTCACGATGGTGTGCTAGAGGTAACTTGTATTTTACTTTGAGAGTGATTTTGTCCCAACTCTGTGTTCAGTAACAACACGTTGGTAGCTTGAAATTGTCCATGCTAGGAGTATTAACCCCATGGAAATCAGCAAATACTAGAAAACAGGGCTTTCCTTATCCATTTTTTTCTCTAGAGAGCCTGATGTTCAACATTTACCAGCATCCTGCTCATATCTCCTCTAGTCAAGAAATGACCTCATTCTTTGAGAAAAACTCATGACACCGAGTCTTTTCTCTCAAAACTGTGGGTAATTTGAAGTCTAGAGAAAGTAATCCCACTACTGGATATGTGACTAATGTACCATATATATGTGAGTACCATCAAGTTCCCCCAAAACAAAACAAACTAATATGAATCAAAAAGACAAAAACTATAAGCACTAGAGTTCTGTGTTTTTACACTCACTAAAGAGAGCTAACTAGATTTTCCCAGCCAATTTCAGAGACAGTAAGAACACTATATGCTGAAAATAAGAACAGTTTGAAGTGGTAGCTTAAGAAAGAACAGAGACAATGTCAAACTACATCCAGGACCTGTTTAAAGAGTGTTACACTTCACGTGGGTCTTCACTTTGCCTAAATCTGACATTAGTCCTGAAAATGTCACTGTGAGTATTTATTCCCTACACATAAAATACCGAGACTCAATATCTCAGGTTAAAGCAGTGTGGCACACAGAGAAAAGTGAGCTGTTTTAAACAGTGTTAGGATGAGACTCTGGAAGACTCTGAGTGAAGATATCTTTCAGTCATGTCATAAGTAAAATATTAGAAAGATAAGGAGTTTATTTTTAAAGTGAAAAATATCACTTATAACAGCAAAATTGATAAGTAGCCTATCTAATTCCTTTTGCAGACCGTCACTTGATGTTTGTCATCTGGTGTCAACAGTTAATAGGTGACTCCATAGAAACGTGGAAAACGATAGAAGGACATCATCTGGAATATTTGATCATTAATCTGTTTCTAAATGATTGCCTCAGCCAGAAACTTAACACTAGTGGGGACTTGTTGTCATGACTATGACACTGCCATGTTCAGTCTTGTCCTTCTGAAGGGAAATAGAGCTGTACTTTTACTCTGCTTTCCTTACTTCCTTTCCATAATATTTCAATTGTGATTTTTGAAAAGAGAGTAATTGTGTGAGGGAAATCTCAAGGGCAGGTCAGTACTGTAGAGAGGAACTATAGCATACAGAAGGTTGTGCCACAGTAATTATTTTAATAGAGAATATTTACTGCAAAAATGTTGTATAATTATTGAAAAAAATAAACCAAAATGGATAACAAAGGTAACACTGAGATAGTCAACTTAGACCTTGGAGAAGTATCCACTGCTCAACTTGTGCTGAATCTTCAGGGTTATCTGAAGAAGCAAAAACAAGCTAGTTTTGCAGGTTGGAATAAGTCACAGCTGCCAGGATGAAGGGTTGCTGTGATGACATTGTCCAGAAGGAGAAGCAAACAGGTGGCAGCAACCTCTTCTTCCCCCCCAGACTTCCAGATCGCCTCTAGCATCCCATTTGGCAGAGCCTAAGAGCCAACTAGCAAAGTAGAATGTGGTTCACATAGTCCCAGCCCTCACATCAGGAGGCAGTGGAGAGACGAATGGGTGTGAAGCTGAGCTAAATCTGGAACTTTGTCCTGATCAGCAGAAATACCTACTTTATCTATAAACTCATGAACAAAAATATATGGATGATATAGTAAGTTAATAAATTTTATAGTGGTTTGTTGTACAGCAACAGATAACTAATGCACTACTGTTCTGGTTAAAATGCTGTCTTCAAACCTGGGAGAACTCAGAGACTCTTTTTATCCATGATTTCCTATTGAACAAACAACTTGAGAATAAACTTTATTTCTACCATGTGTTAAATGAAGAAGATACAGAAAGTATTGACTCCACATAAAAATAGAACTAGGGTCAAAAATAACTATGGAGCTTATTTTTTTTTATTTTTAAAAAAACTTTTGGCTGTGCCACGTGGCATGCGGGATCTTAGTTCCCCGACCAGGGATTGAACCCGTGCCCCCTGCATTGGAAGCGAGGGGTCCTAACCGCTGGACCACCAGGGAATTCCATAGAAATTATTATTAGAGAGCAGAATGTAAATATTTTAAACCATAAAATGTAAAAAATGTAGAATATATATAGATATGATATAGATAAATATAGATATGTATATATCTCCAAAGAGTGGAGGTGAAAGATGATTATGATAGATGTCTGTTGAATTTGGGCTCATTACTTCTGGCAAAACTGTACTCAGTATATTTGCAGCCGCACCTCCCTCTTTTTCATGCCGTGGGATGGTTAATCCTGCTCTCAACGTCAGGAGTAACCACTGATAGTTTGTACATATCAGCATATCCCTTCCCCCTCATTGCACTTAGTGGCTCAGATGTAAACGCACCGTTCATTTTATAGCCGGGATTTCTTAACCTTGATACTCTTGACATTTTGAGCCAGAAATTCTTTGTTGTGGAGGGCTGTTCTGTACACTGTAGGAGGTCGAGCAGTAACCCTGGCCTCTGTTTACTAGACTTCAGTAGTATCTATTACCCTATCCCAGTTGTGACAAGCAGAAAGGCGTCCAAATATTGCCAGATATCCTCATGGGTGCAAAATTGTCCCTGGTTGAAGACAAAAAGAAATGCAAATATAAATATATATATATATATTTATATTGTTTAGGATTTAACAAGTAATGCGTATCTTTCAGCAAACAAAAGATAAAACCAGAATACCACCATGCTGTCCAGTATTATATTCCACCACAGAACATGTATGTTTCTTAAAAATAAGTAAAATGGAAAATACCTGATACATTTGAACATGACAGTTCATGCCAATAGAAAATTGAGCACTGATCAAAAAAAACAGCTGTCTAGATTTTGTTAAGTGAATAATTAATGACTCTGATGTTGCAATGAAGTATGCTTTAGAGGGCATTTTATATTGATAAAACACTTAAGTTTAAGGGTCTGTAGATGAATTTTGATAAGCAAGCTGTTGCTTTATAATATAAGCAAGCTGTTTTCTTCAAGTGAGAAAATTGCTCTAAAAAGAAAGCTGTTTGCTTGGATGAGAAAATTGGTTGCCCATTTAAACTTGTTTATATTAATATTCTGAAGCAAGCAGTGTAAAGATGTGTTAGTTTGAAGTTTTACGTTTCCTAGAACAAACTGATAAGTTATATTTGCTTCAGTGGTCTCAGTTCTAGTGTTAAGTGGAGGAGCAAGAGTCTGATACCTACCTCCCCTCATAGTTTTGAGGTATAGTTTTCCTATACATGTACCAAGTTGCTTCTTATCAATTTAATTTTCTGATATCTTTTAGAAGGTAATAGGTTTATTTTTAACTTAGTCTAGTTTATTATAATTTTTATTTATGGGATTTATTTTTACAGGTGTGCTTGGAAAATTCCTACTGAACCTGAGACCCTGTTATTTGCATTTTACTCTATTATATATGTAGTTGGCATTATCCCCCTTTTTCCTGGCATCTTTTCTTCCACTCCTAAGATTAATGTGGTTGGAGTGGAAGCAGGCATACTTAAAATTGACCAAAGACAACTTAGAGTCTCCTCATTTGGAATTTGTGTCTGGAAAAGAAATTAGTTCTTGGTGATTCATACACAAATCCAAATACTTCCAGTAGCTATATTTGTGTGTGTTTGTGTGTGCACACATGTGTTTGCATTATGGGTCATAATGTCAGAGGAGGAGTTGAGCTACAAAAAATAGAAGAATGAAGCAGATATTTAGAAAGAAACAAAGATGAGATAAAGAAGAAAAGTATTCCTGGTGTCAGGGCTAGCTGCATAATTTGTGGGGCCCAGTGCTAATGAAAACATGAGACCTCTTATTCAAAAAAGCGAAAACAAAGTGCTGTTAAAGGTACAAAAATATAAAACTTTTCCTCCGTCTTTTGTGGTCCCTTTTTTGACCTATCAAGTTGTTTTTAATTTCCTACGTAATGTTGTGCTTCCTTAAGAATGAGGATACTTGCAGGGCAAGTGCACACCCTCAGAAGTACCCACTGATGGATGCACACTCTGCTCCCCTATGCATCCCCTACCCCCAACCCAGGCACTGGTCTAAGATGCTGTGACCCAGCCAGGGAAAGTCAATCCTTTCCATAAGCCAATCACTCCCAACCCAGAGTGAGAGAAGACTCCGAAGGGATTGTGATCTCTGTGCCAGGGCACATTAATACCTGAATCATGAATACACGACAGTCTCAACCTACCAAGTTGTCTGATGGACGTGCCATGGCTTTGCCAGCCTGGGGTGGGGATGGCTGCTGCCCATGCTGCATTCCCAACTCTGACTTGTGCCCAGGTCTCCACAGTTGCTGGGTAGATCAGGGGTTGGGGAGCGGTGCAGGGGCCAAGCCTCTGGGGGGCAAGTGCAGCAGGGACCAGTGGGCAGCTGAGAGGAGATATGGGCTGGCAGGCCAGGGTGCCAGAGGACGGGGGAACAGGCAACCTGGGAAGAGGAGAGGCAGGAGGCAAGACCACCTAGGTGCCTAGGCTCCAGGGCCCTACGACATGTTCCATTGTCCTGTGGAACTTCACCTACAAATACAATTTCAGAGATAAATGTTAGGTAATTTCAAGATTAACCACAGAATATTAACTTTTAAGCACCAGCCTTTCTGAGTGAGTGAGACTCTGAGTGGCTGTGTGTGAGTCCATGAATCTGACCCTAGTAGGTATTACAGTCTCTAATTTAAGTTTATTCCTGAGGCCTAGCTGTATGCATGTCCTTGGATTTTTGGACACTGCCATGTATCCTTACAAGTTGTTCTCATTTTTTGCTTAAGGTAGCCATAGTGAAAATCATTTATTTTTCATTAGGATTCCATTCTTTTCATTGGCTTATTTCTCTCCCATTCCCTTCTTCTACCTTTCCACTACCCCCATCTCTCCCTACTACTCCCTCTCTGTAACTTTTTCTTTCATTCTCATTTATATCTTTAATCCTAGAGTTTATTGTGGGATATATAGTCATGAAACACCTAGTAAGACCCTAATTCCATGACTTTGATATGGAAGAAATGAAGTTATCTCGGAGAGGCATCTCCCCCTTAATCTCATGATATTACAGCATCTCTTCATGTTGAAGGATAAACAAAAAATACTTAAAAATTGATTTGGGCTAGTCTCTTATTTCAGAATTCACTAAGACAACTTATAATTATTTTTAATTAATTAAACTTTTAATTAATTAAAATGACTAAGAGACCCTAATATTAACAACCCTCTGGATTTTAAGAAATAATAATTTGTTCCATTCGTTTACCTTTGAGTAGATGAATGTAAAAATGATGAAAATTAACTGTAAACAATAGAAAAATGACATTCACGTTCTTAACAAAATGAAGCATGTCAGATCTGAAAAATCTGTAGGTAGAAAAATCTTTCACCTTAAATAGGTTTCTGTTTTTTAAGTCAAATTCTTATCTGAACTTTCTCCAAGCAAAGGGCATTAATATTCAAAATGCTAGGGAATACAAAGTTTGTTTAGAGTTGTGCTTTAGACAAAAATCTCATCTAGTAAATTTAATATACTTGGGCCACAGAATATATTATACATTCTTACATTACTCCCAAAGTATCCACATGTTAATTTCAGTTGAGGCTCTTCCAGTAAAGGGCAACTCCTGTTAGCATGTTAGCATTCATTAAAAAAAAAAATGTCTTTTAGATGCACATTTTAGAATAAAATGGAAGAGTAGTATTTGTAGGATCAAAAAAAAGAGTTATTGCTGTAATTTCTACCATAGTTCTAAAACACTTTTCTTAGTACTAAGAGAATACAAATATTGATGTGCTCTGTGACCTAGAAAAAGATTACAGAGATAAATAGAACAAACCAGGAAACCAAGAAAGCATTGTCTCTAGTAAACAATGGGTCTATTCTAGGCTGTTATTTTGTGTTACATTCCAGTTTTGTTAATTCGAAGTTTACAAAATACGCAGGAACTTTTGTCTGTCCAGTGATTTATCTGTATAGTTTTCCACTCTATTTTAAGTAGTTTTAAAACATACAACTCGCTAGGGACCATGCCGAGAGGATACAAGTATAGTTATTTTCACTTCATATTTTTAAAGATGAAGAACTTTAAGTCTTCACTAAAACACTATTATAACTTCAACTTTTGCTCCCTTGGCATCCTTCCTTTTTCAGCTACTGTTCTTTAAATAGCCCTTCTGTTTTTTTGTATTTATAAGCTCTTTCTCCCTCCTGACAGTTTTTTCCTCAGGAAATAAACATTTGCCTGTTGTTCTTATATTAAATAAAGGTATCAAATGGGTCAGAGTACCTTCAGAAGCGGCCACAATTGAACCCACTATTACCACCAAAATTCTTAATGCCAGTAGAGTAGTCAGTGTTTGTCTCAAGTTCCTCGCTTCTACTAGTCTCCTATAACCTCTATAATTCTACTCAAATTATATTTTCCAAAGGGAGCCAATGACCAAATCACCATACTTCATTTCAGTCTCCATCTTGCTTTAAAATATTTGTTACCATTTTAAGTTTCACTATAAAGAGAATAGAATGGACAATGAATGAACTAATCTCCAGATTACACCTCCAAATGGTAGCCTTGCATTTGTGCATTGCAGCAACACTGCTTCATTAAACAATAATGATTTCTGCAATTAAAAAGTGTATGCATGTAAGGACTATACCTTCAGGGTTTTTTCCATACTTAAAAAGATAACTATAGAAATAGAAAAATAATCACATTTTCTTTGAACATCATGATTTTTATGTGATTCAAATGTTTTAATTAAATAAATCAAACTTTTAAATTACATCATTTTATGATGTCTACATATAGAATATAGGGGTACTTACAAGGTACAGTAACTTCTCTAAAACATTGATTCAGTTGTTCAAACTTTTTACCTTCTAAGAATGATACAAAAATTAAGATTAATCGATTCCATTTCAGTATTTTATATATATTATATATTATGTGTAATCATACAAAAAATAAGATCAATCGATTCCATTTCAGTATTTTGTATATATTATGTATAATTATATATGTAATATATCATGTATAATTATATTTGTATATATATATATACTGACTGTAAATACAAAGTATTTGAGGCTATTTCCAAAAACTCCTCAGAGAAATTTATGCACTATTTATTGCTGTACCAGTCAGTCAGTAACAGAAATGATATAATCAAATTAAATAACTTTAGTGTTTACTACAAGAGAAAAAAAGAACACTGCAAAATTGTGAAGTATTACATATTTTATTACTTAAAGTAATGTTTATGTTATATTTTCAACATCCTGACATTAGCTTACACTCCTTTATTTTTTATATTCAAAATATTTGGGAACAGTATTCTTTTTGGTTTTACTCCATTCTGGTATGTTCATACACAAACATGCATACGTGCCTGCACACACACACACACACACACACACACATACACACACACTTCAGCTGTCGTGACTCTCTGCCAAGATTACAGCAAACTAATTTTTTCTAGTTCTGCTCTGAAGGCAAGATTGAAAAAAGATGTGACTATGTGAAAACCTTCATCAAAACTATTCTCCATTTAGATTCCAACCATGCTTTCATTGTTACATTTATACATGTAATTCCTTTCAGTGGAGGTATCTTACATGACTCAGTAGACTATTTAACCCATTGTTTTCATTTCTTTTGACTTCATTTCTCATTATTTTTATTTTATTTTAAAAGGTACTGTTTACTAAAGAGAGAAAACTTGTTCATCTTCATTCACACACTCTTCTAAATATAACTGGCTTATTTTAACTCTTATGCGACATTTTGATGCCCAGTCATATTTTGTTTAAGTTAAATTCAGTAAGTAAATCATATGACACACTTGTCTAACAACATGAAAATAAGAGTGTTAAGACTTATGAGACAAAGTAGTACCTTTAAACATTTTTTGAGTTATAGTTAATTTACAATATTATTTTAGTTTCAGGTGTGCAACATAGTGACTCAATATCTTTATAGATTATACTCCATTTAAACTTATTATAAAATATTAGCTATATGCTCTGTGTTGTACACTATATCCTTGTAGCCTATTTACTTTATACATAATCTTTTGTACCCCTGAATCCCTTATCCCTACTTGCCCCTCCCCCCTTTCCTCTTCCTACTGGTAACCACTAATTGGTTCTCTATATCTGCAAGTCTGTTTTTGTTATATTCATTTGTTGTCTTTTTTAGATTTCACATATAAGTGACAACATACAGTACTTGTCTTTCTCTGTCTGACTTTTTTTACTAGGCATGATACCCTCCAGATTGATTCATGTTTTAGCAAATGGCAAAATTTCATGATTCCTTTTTCTATGGCTGAGTAATATTCCATTGTGTGTGTGTGTGTGTGTGTGTGTGTGTGTGTGTATATATATATATGTTGCTTCCATTTCTTGGCTACTTAAATAATGCTGCTATTAACATTGGGGTGAATGTATATTTGTGAATTAGTGTTTTCATTTTCTTTGGCCTTTCTTTCTGCCTTTAAACGTTTTCCTTCTTATCTCAAACTAAATATTTCCTAAAAGTTGATGAAACGTTTAAAATATTATCTAAGATACTAAAAAACGGGCTTCCCTGGTGGCACAGTGGTTGAGAGTCTGCCTGCCAATTCAGGGGACAGGGGTTCGAGCCCTGGTCCAGGAAGATCCCACATGCCGCGGAGCAACTAAGCCCGTGCGTCACAACTACTGAGCCTGCGCGTCTGGAGCTGTGCTCTGCAACGAGAGGCCGTGACAGTTAGAGACCCACGCAACGTGATGAGGAGTGGCCCCCGCTTGCCACAACTGGAGAAAGCCCTCGCACAGAAACGAAGAACCAACACAGCCAAAAATAAATAAATTAATTAAATTAAAAAAAAAAAAAAGATATTAAAAAACAATGACAAAAATTGTGAATAATATTTTTATCCAATGTCCAAAAACTCCAAGTGTATAGCTTTTGGTACTTTGAGCTATAACAGCTCTTGTGGCTCTCTAGAAAGCAATGATTTCTTCAAGATAAAAATACCTACTTAGAGGGTATTAACTTTAAATTCTGTTTTGAATTTGGAAAAAGCCCCAGGCCGATTTTCACAGCATGTTAAATTATCATGAAATAAATCGTTATGCAAGTGCTCGATTGCCTGAGAAAAGTGAGATTAAAAAAAAAATAATAAGTCAGCATTTTCTGTTAGTGTTTAAAACTGCTCAGTTACTTTAGTCAATGCTCCATCTGTCTGCACAAACAGACTTACTCATCAGGAGGAAAATTCTATTTTTTAAAAATGTATATGGGAAGGATGTTCTCAGAAATTGGTAGAGCTCTTTTCTGAATGTGTATAAATTATGCAAAAAAAAGTTTCTCTAAGTATGCTTAGGACTTACAAGAAAGTACATTATGCTATTGTTTAGACACTATAGATATAATTATTGGATAACAATAACCCCATAGACTTCTGGGCTGCAAATAGATATTGGCAAGGCCTTCTTGATTTTAAAAAAGAAATTGGCTCAATATATGCAAAGTTATCTGCAATAAGGAGTAAATCTTTAAGGCTCAATGAGGAGTTGCTCAACTATTCCAAACCTGTATATATCTATTCACCTATTTATTATTCAGTTTAGGGGTTACAGCATCAAAAGTGTTTAAAATATGTATCATAAGACTCAGCAGGAGATATTTATACAAATGCACCAACAATAGCTTAGTTATTTGCAAATCTTTGTCAAAAAAGTGTGTTTGTATGTATGTGTGTGTGTCTGTGTGTATACCTGTAGGTGGGAATTGAGATTGCCAGTGGATGTTTCTAAAGATAACAGGGTCCTTCCCTCAAGAGATATATTGCTTACTGGAGACATGGAAAAATACCACAGTTCCTCAATTCTAAGGTGTATATTTTTCACATTGTAATATCTCTAAAATTAGGGTGAATCTTAGCGTCAATAGTGTATTACAATTTTTGTCAAGTTGTTATTGTCATATAGTTGTCATTGTTTTCACATGCACAGAACATTGTTGTGTGATCAAGAAAACACCAACATCAAAAATTACAGAATGGGAGGGTACGACTTAGAAGTAAAACCCAGAGACAGTACTGAAGCCCTCTCTTAAGAAATAGATTATGAATGCTCTTGATGATAGAGAATGATACTATATAACAAATATTTATAATCCTGAGTTGAAAAGTAACTTAGCAAAAGTTGAAGTCAGAATTTGAAGTAGCTTTAGAAACACTTTACCCTCTTTATTTCACTTATATTTTCCTTCTTAGGTCTGCACAAAAGTATCATATAATAAATTATTTTAAATAAGTCTAAAACACTTATTTCTACTAGTAATATATAATTTTATGTAGAATGATACATTAATATTAATTATATTAACAGTGAGTTTTGGTTTCTTAGAGGATTAAAAATTTGGGTACATGATACACCCATTTATGTTTTATATTTGATGAAATATGGCAATGGTAATAGCATATGAAAACTACTAAAATAGAGGAAAAAAGAGCTGTACAATATGGAGTGAGAGTAATGAATTAGCATAGTCTGCAGGTGTCAGGGGAATATTTGACAAAAAATTGAAAATGGAACTGAACCTTGAAGGGTACACAAGGCTTTACCGGGAGGAGAAATGTAAAGAAGGTTTTCCATGCAACAGGTAGAGAAGCATGACAGTGCATGGTGGTAAAAAAAAAAAAAAAAAGAGCCATAAATGCAGCTGAAGCATTTTGCAGAATGTGTTCCTTAAAGTATTATTCCAGAGAAATGGTCAGCAGTGAAAGGCATCTGTGGTCAAATAAACTGATATCTTCTCCTCCTTGGGAATTTCATGAAAAATACACTATGTATTAGGGATTTGGCTTAATATTTTTTAACTAAATATATTTTAACCCAGAACACACTCTTAGGAAATGTCAGGGTAGATAATGAATTAAAAGGGAAAGAGTGCAGAGATGGGGCTGGTTATATAAAATAGACCCACAGGCCTTTTGCATATTGAGTAAGATTCTTCAAAGGTTTTGAGCTTTATTCTTGGAGCCATTAATAGCCATTAGGAAATGGGCAAAGAGTCCCTATTTGAGATTAAAAAATTTAATAAAAGGCAAGAACTTTATTTAATAAATAAATAAACATATTTAAATATATACATTAATATAGAATTTTATTTAATAAAGTTAGATGTTACTTCCCCAAGAAGAAAGAATAAGTATTGTGCTCCTTTTTTCCCCTACATGATAGGCATTCACTATAAATGTTAATAATGTAGACTCACCAAGTGTAGTTCTAAAATAACTTAAAAAAGAAATATCTGTAGTATTGGATGTCTCATTGGTTGTCTATGAGGCATTTTTTAGCTAATTCCTTTTTTAAATATTTATAAAACTATTGAAATATAAACATAATTCAATAAGATTTAAATTATTGAAGAATAATTCTCATGATAGAAACCACTCATTTCAAGGAATATTAAAATGAAATTTGTTTCTGTAACGTAACAATATTTGTAGGATTACATGTAAATTTCATATGACTGTAAATATACATTTACACGTAAAATTTAAAAATTCTTTTAGTTTGCAATCTGTTTCTCCAAGAAGAGAATATATTAACCATCCTTACTAAAACATATGCTACTATTAGTTCATAGCTTATTTTCCTGGATGTGATTTAGTAAAATTGTACTATGGAGTAAATCTCCAGGTGAGGTTTAATGTATGTTTAGTATTAATCATTAGAAAGCTTGTCACCAAAGTTGTTAAGCAGCTCACAATAGGAAGAACATATTCTACCACACTCTTATAGTAAATCACTGTCTTCGATCTTTCTGATGAAAATTGAACCTTGAGTGTGTTAACATCATGTTCAGTAAGATTATTTATTGTTTTGATGTGGCCAGATATATTAGGCATGTCTTTGCATATCATTAAGTATGAAGGTGAAGAAAAATGCCCTCCACAAAAATAAAAGAGTATCATTAACACGGGCCAAATACACTGAACACTAACAAGGGCCAACATATTGTTTTAAGCTAAGAGATATAATTGGTAGTTAAGGCACCTTTGAATTCCCACTGTTTTCCACATCATGTATAACTCTTTGAACTTTTTTAATTCTAAGTTTTTCTCGAGAAATAAAATGAAAAGTACAGTGGATGTAAAGGGAATAGTACAGCTGCATGTCCTGGTTACCTGGTTGACACACTTTTATTTTCAGTAATAGTAACAGCAGCAGCAACATCTGGATTCTTGGCTCACTGCACTATGGAAAATGACTGGCCAGATAGTGCTTACTTACATTGGCATCCAGTGACTTGCCTGAAGTTCAGTCAGTTGGGGGACTATCTGGGAGAACCTGCCCAGATGGATGTCATACTCCTTTGATAGCCCTGTCACTGGCAAGAATTTGTTCAAGTTTACGTGTCTAAGAATAAAATCTTGTTCAAGTTTCTGATGATTTCTTCCACATGTTAAAACCCTTTTTTTTTTGATACAGAACAAAGGCCAAAAGCATTCAAGTGGAGGCAAAAAAGGAGGTTTCAAAAGATCCCTTGGCTGGCTCACATTTGATGAATTATTAAACTACAGATTTCACCATGTGATGGAGAATTCAGTTTTCAGCTCTAGATGAAATACCAAAGTGAAAGAACCCTTCTGAGATGACAGATTTACAGCAAAGCTGAAAAGATGAACAACTTCAACCTAAAAAAATTTTATTTATAAGTAATGCAAAGAAAGAAACAAGCTGATTTCATAATTTGACATCAGTGAATGAGCAGAACACTTATATAGTGAGAATATAGCTTTCTCTTCGATGTCTAGACCTTATTTGCAGAGGTTAACCACAAATTTAGTTTGAGGCTATATCAGGGTTAGATAAAATCCTAAAAAAATGTTAACTATCTGATATTTAAATTCCTCTACAAATGCCTGTTTTTGCCAGGCTATGCTTTGATACTACCAATGATAGCAGTTCACTACTTTCTGAGGCAGACAGTTGGAAAGTACATCTTGGTATTTCAGGGAAATCATTAGCCAACTACATTATGAGATCTGATTGTATCTGTGAGGACCATTGTATCTGATTCCACTCATATTAGTCTGTTTTTCAAATATTTGAAAGCAATCATTATATTCCACCACTCCTCTCATCTTGAGTCATTCTGTCTTCAGGCTAGCAAACTCAGTTTCCAACTACTTTTTTAATGCATGTATTTCAGAACTATTTATTTTCCTTGTACACATTTTAATTTAAATATACCTATCTTAAAGTGTGATTTTCATAATAAATAATATTAAATGTGATCTCACCATTGTGGAAAATAACTCATAAGGACAAGCTAAGATTTGTTAGATAATTCAAATGTTGCATATTATAGATTGAAGGAGACAGACTCCACAGGATATCCCAGAGATATCAAAATCCAGATGGTCACTATTTATTCTTCCTTGCAAGGCAGTAAGAGTGCCTTGTTCCTGTCTACCTTCCTGAGTATGGCTTACATAAAAAACCCTTGTACCCATTCTATACCCTCCAATACCTTATAGTCTAATGAGATAAAAGACTGATAATCACAAGGTAAAAATAGATTGTAGTAAGTACTCCCATTGAAGCAGAACACATTGAGTCTCTTTTATTATGAAGGTCTGAGGTCTCCAAGGTCCCTAAATTCCCTTTGCTCAGAGTTATTTATGACTGGAATAAATAAACAGTTATATATTCATTTATATGAATGAGGATAATTAACCTAAAGAAATCACACTTCTTATCTTTAACCTTTCATTTTTTGTTGTTTCTCCTCATTCACTTATTTCAAAAATAATTTCTTTAACATCTTTACTGGAGTATAATTGCTTTACAATGGTGTGTTAGTTTCTGCTGTATAACAAAGTGAATCAGCTGTACATAAACATATATCCCCATATCTCCTCCCTCTTGCATCTCCCTCCCACCCTCCCTTTCCCACCCCTCTAGGTTGACATAAAGCACCTACCTGATCTCCCTGTGCTATGTGGCTGCTTCCTATTAGCTATCTAATTTATATTTGGTAGCGTATATATGTCCATGCCACTCTCTCACTTCGTCCCAGCTTACCTTTCCCCCTCCCCGTGTCCACAAGTCCATTCTCTACATCTGCGTCTTTATTCCTGTCCTGCACCTAGGTTCCGCAGAAACTTTTTTTTTTTTTTTTTTTTAGATTCCATATATATGTGTTAGCATACGGTATTTGTTTTTCTCTTTCTGACTTGCTTCACTCTGTATGACAGTCTCTAGGTCCATCCACCTCACTACAAATAAATCAATTTCGTTTCTTTTTATGGCTGAGTAATATTCCATTGTATATATGTGCCATGTCTTCTTTATCCATTCATCTGTCGATGGACACTTAGGTTGCTTCCATGTCCTGGCTATTGTACATAGAGCTGCAATAAACATTGTGGTACAGGACATTTTTTGAATTATGGTTTTCTCAGGGTACATGCCCAGTAGTGGGATTCTGGGTCGTATGGTAGTTCTATTTTTAGCTTTTTAAGGAACCTCCATACTGTTCTCCATAGTGCCTGTATCAATATACATTCCCACAGTGTAGGAGGGTTCCCTGTTCTCCACGCCCTCTCCAGCATTTATAGTTTGTAGATTTTTTGATGATGACCATTCTGACTGGTGTGAGATGATACCTCATTGTAGTTTTGATTTGCATTTCTCTAATGATTAGTGATGTTGGGCATCCTTTCATGTTGGCAATCTGTATATCTTCTTTGGACAAATGTCTATTTAGGTCTTCTGCCCATTTATGGATTGGGTTCTTTGTTTTTTTGATATTGAGCTGTATGAGCTGCCTGTATATTTTGGAGATTAAGCCTTTGTCAGTTGCTTCGTTTGCAAATATTTTCTCCCATTCTGAGGGTTGTCTTTTGGTCTTGTTTATGGTTTCCTTTGCTGTGCAAAAGCTTTTAAGTTTCATTAGGTCCCATTTGTTTCTTTTTGTTTTTATTTCCATTTCTCTAGGAAATGGGTCAAAAAGGATCTTGCTGTGATGTATGTCATAGAGTGTTCTGCCTATGTTTTCCTCTAAGAGTTTGATAGTGTCTGGCCTTGCATTTAGGTCTTTAATTAATTTTGAGTTTATTTTTGTGTATGGTGTTAGGGAGTGTTCCAATTTCATTCTTTTACATGTAGCTGCCCAGTTTTCCCAACACCACTTATTGAAGAGGCTGTCTTTTCTCCATTGTATATGCTTGCCTCCTTTATCAAAGATAAGGTGACCATATGTGAGTGGGTTTATATCTGGGCTTTCTATCCCATTCCATTGATCTCTATTTCTGTTTTTGTTCCAGTACCATACTGTCTTGATTACTGTAGCTTTGTAGTGTAGTTTGAAGTCAGGGAGCCAGATACCTCCGACTCCATTTTTCTTTCTCAGGATTGCTTTGGCTATTCGGGGCCTTTTGTGTTTCCATATATATTGTGAGATTTTTTGTTCTAGTTCTGTAAAAAATGCCATTGGTAGTTTGATAGGGATTGCATTGAATCTGTAGATTGCTTTGGGTAGTAGAGTCGTTTCCACAGTGTTGATTCCTCCAATCCATGAACGTGGCATATCTCTCCATCTGTCTGTATCATCTTTAAGTTCTTTCGTAAGTGTCTTATAGTTTTTCGCATACAGGTCCTTTGTCTCCTTAGGTAGGCTGATTCCTAAGTATTTTATTCCTTTTGTTCCAATGGTAAATGTGGGAGTGTTTCCTTAATTTCTCTTTCAGATATTTCATCATTAGTGTACAGGAATGCAAGAGATTTCTGTGCATTAGTTTTATATCCTGCTACTTTACCAAATTCATTTTTTAGCTCTAGTAGTTTTCTGGTAGCATCTTAGGGATTCTCTATGTATAGTACCATATCATCTGCAAACAGTGACAGTTTTACTTCTTTTCCAATTTGGATTCCTTTTATTTCTTTTTCTTCTCTGATTGCTGTGGCTAAAACTTCCAAAACTATGTTGAGTAATAGTGGTTAGAGTGGGCAACCTTGTCTTGTTCCTGATCTTAGTGGGAATGGTTTCAGTTTTTCACCATTGAGAATTATCATGGCTGTGGGTTTGTCATATATTGCCTTAATTATGTTGAGGTAACTTCCCTCTATGCCTACTTTCTGGAGGATTTTTATCATAAATGGGTGTTGAATCTTGTCAAAAGCTTTTTCTGCATCTATTGAGATGATCATATGGTTTTTCTCCTTCAGTTTGTTAATATGGTGTATCACATTGATTGATTTGCGTATATTGAAGAATCCTTGCATTCCTGGGATAAACTCCACTTGATCATGGTGTATGGTCCTTTTAATGTGCTGTTGGATTCTGTTTGCTTGTATTTTATTGAGGATTTTTGCATGTATGTGTTCATCAGTGATATTGTTCTGTAGTTTTCTTTTTGTGACATCTTTGTCTGGGTTTGCCATCATGGTGATGGTGGCCTCATAGAATGAGTTTGAGAGTGTTCCTCCCTCTGCTATATTTTGGAAGAGTTTGAGAAGGATAGGTGTTAGCTCCTCTGTAAATGTTTGATAGAATTCGCCTGTGAAGCCATCTGGTCCTGGGCTTTTGTTTGTTGGAAGATTTTTAATCAAAGTTTCAATTTCAGTGCTTGCGATTGGTCTGTTTATATTTTCTATTTCTTTCTGTTTCAGTCTTGGGAGGTTGTGCTTTTCTAAGAATTTGTCCAATTCTTCCACGTAGTCCATTTTATTATAGTTGCTTGTAGTAATCTCTCATGATCCTTTGTACTTCTGCACTGTCAGTTGTTAACTTCTCCTTTTTCATTTCTAATTGTATTGATTTGAGTCTTCTCCCTTTTTTTCTTGATGAGTGTGGCTAATGGTTTATCAGTTTTGTTTATCTTCTCAAAGAACCAGCTTTTAGTTTTATTGATCTTAGCTATTGTTTCCTTCATTTATTTTTCATTTATTTGTGATATGATCTTTATGATTTCTTTCCTTCTGCTAACTTTGGGGATTTTTTGTTCTTCCTTCTCTAATTGCTTTAGGTGTAAGCTTAGGTTATTTATTTCAGATGTTTCTTGTTTGTTGAGGTAGAATTGTATTGCTATAAACTTCCCTCTTGAACTGCTTTTGCTGCATCTCATAGGTTTTGCGTCATCCTGTTTTCATTGTCATTTGTTTCTAGGTACTTTTTTGATTACCTCTTTGATTTCTTCAGTGATCTCTTGGTTATTCAGTAGTGTATTGTTTTGCCTCCATGTGTTTGTATTTTTAACAATTTTTTTCCTGTAATTGATATCTAGTCTCATAGCGTTGTGGTCAGAAAAGATACTTGATATGATTTCAATTTTCTTAAATTTACCAAGGCTTCATTTGTGACCCAAGATATGATCTATCCTGGAGAATGTTCCATGAGCACTTGAGAAAAATGTGTATTCTGTTGTTTTTGGATGGAATGTCCTATAAATATCAATTAAGTCCATCTTGTTTAATGTATCATTTAAAGCTTGTGTTTCCTTATTTATTTTCATTTTGGATGATCTGTCCATTGGTGAAAGTGGGGTTAAAGTCCCCTACTATGATTGTGTTACTGTCGATTTCCCCTTTTAAGGCTGTTAGCATTTGCCTTATGTATTGAGGTGCTCTTATGTTGGGTGCATAAATATTTACAATTGTTATATCTTCTTCGTGGATTGATCCCTTGACATTATGTAGTGTCCTTCATTGTCTCTTGTAATAGTCTTTACCTTAAACTCTATTTTGTCTGATATGAGTATTGCTACTCCAGCTTTCTTTTCATTTCCATTTGCGTGGAATATCTTTTTCCATCCCCTCACTTTCAGTCTGTATGTGTCCCTAGGTCTGAAGTGGGTCTCTTGTAGACAGCATATATATGGGGCTTGTTTTTGTATGCATTCAGCCAGTCTGTGTCTTTTGATTGGAGCATTTAATCCATTTACATAAGGTAGTTATTGATATGTGTGTTCCTATTACCATTTTCTTAATTGTTTTGGGTTTGTTATTTTAAGTCTTTTCCTTATCTTGTGTTTCCTGCCTAGAGAAGTTCCTTTAAGATTTGTTGTAAAGCCAGTTTGTTGGTGCTGAATTCTCTTAGCTTTTGCTTCTCTGTGAAGGTTTTAATTTCTCCGTCAATTCTGAATGAGATCCTTGCTGGGTAGAGTAATCTTGGTTGTAAGTTTTTCCCTTTCGTCACTTTAAATATGTCCTGCCACTCCCTTCTGGCTTGCAGAGTTTCTGCTGAAAGGTCAGCTGTTAACCTTATGGGGATTCCCTTGTATGTTATTTGTTGCTTTTCCCTTGCTGCTTTTAATATTTTTTCTTTGTATTTAATTTTTCATGGTTTGATTAATGTGTGTGTGGCATGTTTTTCCTTGGATGTATCCTGTATGGGACTCTCTGTGCTTTCTGGACTTGATTGACTATTTCCTTTCCAGTATTAGGGAAGTTTTCAACTATAATCTCTTCAAATATTTTCTCAGTCCCTTTCTTTTTCTCTTCTTCTTCTGGGACCCCTGTAAGTCAAGTGGTGGTGTGTTTAATGTTGTCCCAGAGGTCTCTGAGACTGTCCTCAATTCTTTTCATTATTTTTTCTTTATTCTGCTTTGCAGTAGTTATTTCCACTATTTTATCTTCCAGGTCACTTATCCATTCTTCTGCCTCAGTTATTCTGCTATTGATTCCTTCTAGAGAATTTTTAATTTCATTTATTGTGTTGTTCATCATTGTTTGTTTGCTCTTTAGTTCTTCTAGGTCCTTGTTAAACGTTTCTTTTATTTTCTCCATTCTATTTCCAAGATTTTGGATCATCTATGCTATCATTACTCTGAATTCTTTTTCAGGTAGACTGCCTATTTCCTCTCCATTTGTTTGGTCTGGTGCATTTTTACCTTGCTCCTTCATCTGCTGTGTATTTCTCTGTCTTCTCATTTTGCTTAACTTACTGTGTTTGGCTTCTCCTTTTCGCAGGCTGCAGGTTCATAGTTCCCGTTGTTTTTGGTGTCTGCCCCCAGTGGGTAAGGTTGTTTCAGTGGGTTGTGTAGGTTTCCTGGTGGAGGGCACTGGTGCCTGTGTTCTGGTGGATGCGGCTGGATCTTGTCTTTCTGGTGGGCAGGGCTGTGTCTGGTGTTTATATTAGGGTGTCTGTGAACTTATTATTATTTTAGTCAGCCTCTCTGCTAATCGGTGGGGTTGTGTTCCTGTCTTGCTTGTTGTTTGGCATAGGGTGTCCAGCACTGTAGCTTGTCGGTCGTTGAGTGGAGCTGGGTCTTAGCGTTGAGATGGAGATCTCTGAGAAACCTTTCGCCCTTTGATATTATGTGGGGCTGGGAGGTCTCTGGTGGACCAATGTCCTGAACTCGGCTCTCCTACCTCAGAGCCTCAGGCCTGACACCCAGCTAGAGCAGCAAGAATTTGTCAGTTACACGGCTCTGAAGAAAATGGAGAAAAAAAAAAGAAAGAAAAAAATAAAATAAAATAGAGTTATTAAAATAATAAATAATTATTAAAAATAAAAAAATTTAAAAGTAATTTAAAAAAAGAAAGAAGAGAGCAACCAAACCAAAAAAACAAATCCACTAATGATAACAAGTGCTAAAAACTACACTAAAGAAAAAAAAAAATGGACAGACAGAAGCCTAGGACAAATGGTAAAACCAAAGCTATACAGACAAAATCACACAAAGAAGAACACTCATACATACTCACAAAAGAGAAAGAAGAAAAATATATGTATATCATTGCTCCAAAGTCCACCACCTGAATTTTGGGATAATTCGTTGTGTATGCAGGTATTCCACAGATGCAGGGTACATCAAGTTGATTGTGGAGATTTAATCCGCTGTTCCTGAGGCTGCTGGCAGAGATCTCCCTTTCTCTTCTTTATTCGCACAGCTCCTGGGGTTCAGCTTTGGATTTGGACCCGCCTCTGCGTGTAGGTCACCTGAGGGCATCTGCTCCTCCCCCCCCAGACAGCACGGGGTTAAAGTAACAGATGACTGGGGGCTCTGGCTCACTCAGGCTAGGGGGAGGGAGGGGTACGGAATGTGAGGCGAGCCTGTGGCAGCAGAGGCCCGTGTGACATTGCAACAGCCCGAGGAAGTTGTCCCTGGATCATGGGACCCTGGCAGTGGTGGGCCGCACAGGCTCCCGGCAGGGGAGGTGTGGATAGTGACCTGTGATTGCACACAGGCTTCTTGGTTGTTGCAGCAGCAGCCTTAGCGGTCATGCCCGTCTCTTGTGTCTGTGCTGGTAGCTGCGGCTCACGCCCGTCTCTGGAGCTCATTTAGGTGGTGCTCTGAATCTCCTCTCCTCGCACAACCTGAAACAGTGGTGCCTCTTTGGCAGCTCCAGACTTTTTCCCGGACTCCCTCCCGGCTAGCTGTGGCACACTAGCCCCCTTCAGGTTGTGTTCACGCAGCCAACCCCAGTCCTCTCCCTGGGATCTGACCTCCGAAGCCCGAGCCTCAGCTCTCAGCCCCAACCCACCCTGGTGGGTGAGCAGACAAGCCTCTCAAGCTGGTGAGAGCTGGTCAGCACTGATCCTCTGTGCGGGAGTCTCTCCGCTTTGCCCTCTGCACCCCTGTGGCTGCGCTCTCCTTCGTGGCTCTGAAGATTCCACCCCCCCAGCCCCGCTTACCAACCCCCCCCCCCCACTTACCCCCCACCTCCGTCTCTGCCAGTGAAGGGGCTTCCTCATATGTGGAAACTTCCTCCTTCACAGCTCCCTCCCGGAGGTGCAGGTCTCGTCCCTATTCTTTTGTCTCTCTTTTTTCTTTTTTCTTTTGCCCTACCCAGGTATGTGGGGAGTTTCTTGTCTTTTGGGAAGTCTGAGGTCTTCTGCCAGTGTTCAGTAAGTGTTCCACATGTAGATGTATTTTTGATATATTTGTGGGGAGGAAGGTGATCTCCACATCTTACTCCTCCATCTTGAAGCTCTCTTCACAAATATTTTTATTTGTTCAGGAAAGTCATGAAAATTTCTTTCACTCTGTCTTTGTAATGTTCTTTTTCCTGATTGCTTTTCCTTCTTTCAATACAATTCTCACAAGACTGGAGTTTTCATAACTTGCTTATTATAACTAAAAATTAAACATACAACATTTATTAAAGCCGCACTATTCATTTTTTAGCAAGTAAAAAGCTTTTTCTTTAAAAATGCAATTATTTTAAAAATCAAGTTTAATTTTCTGTTACTTTTGAGAGTGCTCAGAAGATCCCTTAAAGAACCCTAAATTATGTTTCTATTCTATACCTTCATTTTTTTCTTACTCTGAAACTTCCACTGCTCAAAATATTTATTAAAAATCATACCACTTAAGCACTGTTCTATTTTTGACTAATTTATCATAAGAATAATATATAAATACATAAAGCTTCAACTACATCATGTTTTAAAAAAGAAGTTTCTGCAATATCCTGAAAATCAAAGATTTGTGTGCAAATAGAAAAATGACTGTTTATTTCCAAAGAACGAATGTATAAACATGCATGAACATAACTTATACATGTCTAATATTTCTTCTGCTGTTTCTTGAGATAAGCACATAAATGAATTCTTGGGTCTTTCTCAATGTGATAATCATGCCCAGAATTCTTATATTATTTGACCCAAGACAACTTTGGTATTCTAGTATTCGGAAGTTGTATTCTAGTATTCTAGTATTCCAGTACTAGATTAGTATTCTAGTCTGTCTTAAATATTAAAAACTCTTAGCCTGGGACAAATTGTCAGCTTAAAATGCTACAGTCAATGAGATGATTATGTGGGGCATTGTTTTTGCAGCTCAATAATTATTTTCCCTCAAAATAGGTTGCTAGGGTTAGAGTTATCAAATAAGAATAATTATGATATGACGGTGACCTTGAAAATATCATAGTTCTGTGTTTTACAGGTATTTTGTAAAAATGTTGGAGCGAATGGTCAAACAATTTTCTTTGCAGCAGGAATTCTGAGATCTTTTGTAATATGGTTCAAGAGCATTGTAAATCTCTAAGGGGTGATATAGTAGGCAGCATTTCTAGGGAAGAAAATGTGTGTGTACACACACGCAGGCACACATACATATTATCTATCCATCTATCTACACATATACAAATAGCTGTTTGAGGAATATATCGTGGGACTACTTTTCCAAATAACACACTTTAAGAAATGCTGGTATAGGCGAACTATTCATCTCACACCAATGTAAAAAAGGACTAAGAGATAATTTCTTTGATGTTTTGCTCAGAGTCAAACAGATAATTAATGACAAAACTTTATTTAGAAGATATGGCTATAGCAGCAGCAGTAGCACAGAGAGCTCAGCTACACTGTCATCAGCATACAGGCAGCCAGTCAAAAAGTAAAATGAAGACAAGGCACACCAACCACTCCAAAATTCTGAGTCTTGCATTATTTTTTTCTCTTTTTCAAAAACATAAGAGCATATAATCAAAAGGATTCTGAGTTTCAACTTTGTTTTTATTTTTTAAATGTGTCAGTATTTTACACTGCTGGATGTACAAACTTTATACAGAAGCACAATCTTATGATTTTTAAATAAGAACCTAGGAATGGTTTAACGAACCATTAGGGTTGTTTTGCCCAAGTTATTGCTTTTTAAAAATGTTTTCACTGTACATAATATATATGGAATTGACTTAAGAAATACTAGAAACATCTTTTAGAAGAATGTAGTTTGATATTTATTTAGTATAAAAAGTTTGTGCACAGTGTAACAAGTACAGTTTTTACAAATCGGTTTAGAAATATATATATATATACATATATATATATATATATATATATATATATATATAACCTGTCTATATATATATATATATAATCTGTCTTCTTGTCTAATCAGTACCCTTTCTCCTTGCCCCTTACTGCCATAACATTCAGAGGTGAGCTGTTGAGTTGTGAATGCTGTTTTTTTTTTTAATTGAACAAATAGCAGTAATAATTTAATAGAAAATCAAAATTTCCCAAAGTAGTTACTTTCAAACACTATCCACTAAAGTACTCTTCTATTCATCTTTTTGCCTTGGTCAATCTTGTAAGCTATTTTTTAAAAAACATTTTACTGTATTCCTACTTTTCATTCCTTTGTCGCAAATACGTAACTTGAGCTCTCTGCATATTTTTCTGTGTGTGTGTGTGTGTGTGTGTGTGTGTGTTCTTCTCCCCATTTATGTATTCTGTCTCTATCTCTGTTCTCTTTTAATGAATGAATCAATCATTATATATTAATTATTCATCTTATACCACAGTATGCTAAAAAATGGAAGAGATGCAAAGGAATCTAAGGCAAGATTCTTTCCTTCAAACAGTTTATAATAAACTTAGGTAAACAAAAGTGGCTTGAGTTAAATAGTTACGTGCTGTAATGACTGTAAAGACAATATAAATTAAGGGAACCTGGCATTGGTATGGATTCGAAGGGTCTGAGAAGAAATTTTGGAATTGAAGTGAGGTTATATTGTCCTTCAAGTTTTTAGAGGAGGAAAAAAATAAATTCCATGCAACAGTGGAAACTCAGAAGTATGAATGAGAATAAAGTAGTCAGCCTCACACATGAAGAAGGTGCATATATTTTGGAGAGCCAAGGAACCAGGAATGGAATGACTGTTTAACACTAGGATGTTTAATCTAGCAGTACGTTTTACCTTATTATTAAAATAAAATGTAACATTTTGATAATGATTTCAACATATACAAAGAATTATTTGTTAAATACTGAATACTTATTACTAAAATTCAACATTTTTGCAAAGAAGGAATAGAAGCAAATATCCCTAACCACATTATCATAATAAAAACAAAAACCTATACACATTTTAGTAAATGGAGAGCTATTAGAAATGTTTCTTTAGGTATCAGTAAAAGTAAAAATATCATCATTATTTTACTGCTTTTGGTATTACATGGGCGGTCCTAGGTGAAATCATAATAATGATAATAATAGTGATATAGATGCACATGAGAAATTAGGATTACTTTTCTTCATTTGCAGATAGTATTCTTATTTCCAATAGAAAAACTAGCAAAAATTTGGCTTATTTATTAAATATTGCCTGAGCATAGCAAGTTCATGGATATACACTCATTTAAAAAATTTTATATACTAGCAACAACTAATTAGAAAGTATAATTTAAAAATATCTCACAATAGTAATAGCATGTTCCAGTACCTAGGAATAAGCCAAAAAGGCAAGATATTTATAGGTAAAATTATAATTTTTAATGAATGTTTTAAAATAAGATAATTATGTGCAAAGATGTACTGTGTTCATGAATGGGAATGCTCAATATTCAAAAGATATCAATTCTCTATAAATTAATTTATAAATTCAAAGCAGTGAAATCAAAACCACCACTTTTTTTTTTTCCATTAAAATTGAAAAACCCTTCATTAAATTTTTAGGGAATTTTAAAAGCCACCAGTAGGCCAGACAATATAACATAAACCCAAGGAGAAAAGATATGACATTTAAAGGTTTAAGACACAAATCTATAAAATTCAAGAATTTGGGTGTTGAACCAGAGATAGGCAAATAGATTATTCAGAAACAGAACTTAAACATTTTGGCTATCATTATTATTAAATCAGACAAAGTCTTATATTCTAAGATGCAGGAAAACCCCTGGTACCAATATATCCTAGAGAAAGCTTTCCTATACTTGTATGATGAGGTAAGTGTAATGTTACTCATTTCAACATTATTTGTGATAGAAAAGAAAACAAATGAAGTAGATTTCAAGATTGTAAAGCATGAATAAATTATAAATACAAAGGATCTTCAAACAACAGCAAAATGAATGCATTTGTACTTGAATACTTGAATTATCCAAATTGAATTATCCAGGTTTACAAAATTGTAAAAACAATTTTGTGTAAAAAAAGTTTGCAAACATATATTATGATAGCAAGTTTTGTTGATTATACACACCAGTGTTTTGTCACTTTTTATACATGTATATGTAGTATATGTGTACACATATGTGCCAATATAGGTATGTATATATGCACCAAATGATAAGAACATAGATGCAGTAGTACTTAGCTTTGAAGAAAAAAGAAAAATGTGAGATTGTGGAGGAAGTACAAAGATAGTTTCAACTATATCTATAAAGTTTTGTTTAAAAGATCTCCAAATTTGTTCTCTTTGATATCTTTTTCCTTGAACTGGAGTTGATGGAAATCATCCATATATTACATATAAACTAACAGCTCTTTTGTGAAGAAAACCTCACTCTCTAGTCCCATCAAAAGCTCAATAAATTCTTTGTCTTTCTTATATTGCCTAGGGTGGGGGGATGAAAGCCTAATGCTAGTAGAACCACTATTATAATCTCTTAGCATACCTTGTACAGGTGGTTTGACAGCTGGATTTAGAATGTGGGGTATTTGGATCTGTAGTTTAGTCTTGACCTCTTTAGCATGAACCACCTCTGAGATAGGAAGAATCTCATTTTGACATGTTTCACTAATGGTCTCTCCCCTTATGTATTTCCCCCTTGACATAAGCATGCAGTTCCCTTGCATAGTTATCCTGTGAGATTATAATTCAATGTGCTATGCTTATTTTGCTTCAGAAATCAATATTGTTTTCCACTGGTGTCCAAATATGTAGAGATTCTTCAAAGTGCATTCAGAATCTCTTGTGATATTTAACTAAACTCTATTTCTGACTTCCCTCCATCCTTACTCCCGCAGTGAAGGAAAACAAAATGGACAAGCATCTATTGTTGCTTTTCTTCTATAGGAGAATGAGGGCTTAGTCGGAGAGGGCCCATAATTATCAGCATCTTATGAACCTAGAATTTTCTAACTTTGCGTATCTGATCATTGAAATCTTAATGCTTTTTTTTTTTTTTTTTCAAATTCCAAATCCTCTGTAAAGCCATGTCTTTCTCTTCTAAGGGAAGCAATTTATTAAAAAAAAAAAAAAAAAATCAGTGTCAACTATGTGTTAGGTATTCTTCTAACCACTGAGATAAAGGAATGAATTTAAAAACCACAAAAAGAACAATGAACAAAATAGAAAAATTTCATTTCCTCCCCGTTTTATATTCTGTGGAATATAATCTATCATTTTAATTTCTCCTACCACCATCTTCTTCCCTACTCTATATCCAACTTTACCCAGGCTAGTGCTAATTTCCTTAAAATACTATCTATTTATTGCTATGTTAATTTCTTGATAGCCCTGATTCAGTTATCTCTATTTCAGTTGCAACACACACAAAAGCAGAGAGCATAGTAGGGGCTCAACATATATCCGGATTTGACTTTATTCATTTAATAAACATTTTTGGTGTCATACAACATGACAGCTGATTCTAGAATAGAAACTGGATCTGAACAAATGTAAAATGAATAATGACCCGAGAGAAGCAGATATTATTATACATGAATTAAAGATCCTTTGTTGAAGTTTGATGTATCGTATTAGTTCCTAATTGGGCAAGAAAGAAGGGGTCTGTATAGGCATTAAATGACTATATGGTCCAGGATCCTGAATGGTTAAAAGAATGTGCTGTCAGGTTGCTAACACAATAGCAGGGAATTGACAGGGGGAAAATGTGAAACAGCTGTTGTTATATTTTAAGAAGTCTTAAATAATGCTAAACAGTGATTTTTAAAAGATTATTTAAAGATTTAGGGAGAGAATCAGGTTTTAATTACAGCAAAGAGTAGGAATAGAAAATGCATGTAGAAAAGCATAACCACAATGAGTTAGTGAAAGAAGGTAGAGAACAGTGATATGAATACAAATAATGCTTATATTTGAAACTATATAGAGTGAAAAATACATTTGGCTTATCATATCCTATCTTTACAGCAATGCTTGAAACAGGAACATGATTAGAACTTGCACTGAATTCTACATATCTTCAACCTAGTTCCCATTGCTTCAAATTAAAACTATTTGTCTGTAGTTTTGATAGAAGTTGCTTGTGTGAGATAAGTATTCTTCTAGGATCAAATGGAAGTTTTATTTCTATATATTTTCTAGTTTAGTCTGAATTATTATTGATCCTCCCATCAATAAAGAAGTATGAAAGGAATGATGTGATTATTTTGGTAAAAGGAATATTCTGAAATCAATGTGGAAAATGGAGAAGAGTGGAGAAAAGACAAATATAGAAAAAGGAAGGACAGTTAGAAGGCTGGCATTAATCTGGTGAGAGGTATGAAATAAGAAGTGAAGTCATGTGAAATAAGAAATGTCAATGGAGACAAGGAGAATGGAGAGGATTTCTATCAGTGTTTGGATGCAGAGATAAAAGAGAGGAAATATTGACAACTGAAAACTAGATTTCTAGCTTTAGACACTGGCTATTACACAATGTCCTTCTCTGTTAACACCAGAAAAGGGAGAGATTTTGTGGTAAATGGGAGACAAATTGGTTTGAGAACATTTTGAGTGAAGTATTTGTTCTAGGATGTCCAAATCAGAATTTCTAATACAGAACTAAATAAGTAAATATAATCTTAGAGCAGAACTCTGGAAAGATTTTAAAAATCTAGGTGATGAGAGAAGTCATGGAAATGAATGTTTTCACTAAGTAGAGTGTGCCATTAGAAGACATGATGGTGGGTGGTGAAAACTGGTGAACACCAACAGATAAAAATTTAGCATAGGGAAAAATGCCATGAAAAAGATGGAGAAAAAGTTGCTATATATGTAGGGGGAAATATGGGAAGGTGTTTTATCGCAGATTTCAAGGTAAAAAATCATGGGAAGAAAAAGAGAGGTTGATTAAATCAAAGAGAAACCAAGAAAAATAATAGCTAAAAGTCAGTTTTCCTGCAAAGTGACCATTCACAACTTTAACCAGACTTGTTTCGGTAAAGACTTGAGTATAGACCCCAGGCTGCAAGAGTTTGAGGTGTGAATAAAGAAAGGTTGGACACAAGTCTTAGTGGGAATGAAAGAGACACTTGGTCTTTGGGTGTGAATAAAAGAGACAATTATTAAAGGCGTGAAGAGGAGGTGATAGAATACAGCATCGAGATGGTGAGAGTAGCCTTGCTATGGGAGGAATATTTCCATTTCTACCAGAGAGAAAAGAGGCAAAGGTGTTGAGGCAATTTTATCTACTTTGCAACACCTCAAAAACCAACAGGAAAATAGTAAATGTTTTTGATAATGATAACCTCATTCTGTTCAAACTAGAACCAATTTAGATCTTAAGGTTTGTCTTTAGTGAAAGACAAGAAGAAAAAAAAAAAGAATGAGCTTAAATGTTCAGATGTTTAAAAACAAACATCTAGAGCAGCAATTTAGAGTAACATGATATAGATCAAGAGAGTAGTTAACCTCTCATAGCTAGTAGGTATTTGCATGTTTAATCACAGATGGTGTGTACAAATTTGTGCCAGAACTTGCTGTCTCTAATTGGAAACACCTCAAGTCAACTCCAGGCCTCCTTTTCAGAAGCCAAATGCACTTTTAGCCCAATGCTCCCATTAAAATTACAGGTTTTTAAAAGATGTTATTCCAAAAACTCACTGCTATAAAATATATATGCATTTTATTATCTCCCTTCCCTATGTCAGTACTCTGAGTGTAATTTCTTCACCTAAATAAATATATTTAAAGCACATTGATTATAATAAATTTGACTTTAATTTGTCTCATATGAAATTTGTTTTTCCCCCTCATTTCAATATTCATCAAAATATGTTTGAACATTCACTCAAACAGCAACAACAAAACCTTACTCTTCCTAACTCTATATCTATTTTTTCCTCATAGACAATATCTTTCCCACACCAACAAATAGTGTTTACATCCTTTATATTTTCTGGAGGCTTGTCAGAGTCACTGGTTATATTTCATTAACTGATCTGTATGGTTATTGATAGCTAGTTCACTGTTGGTCACATTTTTAATTGTCCCCTAATATTTCAAACTTTTTTCTGACATCTCTCCATAATCCTTCAAGTTTTCTTTCATTTCTGCACATTTTAAACTAATGAAATACCCTTTAATAGTCCATACTGTGTTATCAAAGTCTGTTCTGTGTTTTCGTTTTTACTTTATAAAATAAAATTTATAAATGAACATATAAATAAAGGATATCTCCATTTAGGATTATAGTGGGATTATTTTAAAATATTAGCAGCTGTATTTGTGCATCTACAAAAAGTGAGTGCAAGTAAGTGTGGGGTTAGAACAGTTAGGGAAAAAGAGAGTAATGGAAGGGATATAGAACAAGAATACTAATAATATTGAATAATTATCAATAATGTTTAAGTTCTACATTTACTGGGGATACCATCCTCTTTAAGTTATATTCATAATCTTATTAAATATGTACAATTATAATGACCACATCAAAGTAGAAAGAGAACTTGAGGTTTAGAGAAGTTATTATAAATGACATCAATGATCACACAGCTAGTAATAGTGAAGCCAGAATTTGAACGCCAATTGTCTGAATCTAGGAAGGATCTTAAGCACTAATCATACTTCTGGTTAGAGATTGTTCTATAATTGGAATTTGAGCACTAGTTCTATTGATTACTAGTGATGGAAACTTGAAGAATGAATTTCTGAAGCTTGGTTACCTTTGCTTTCATATTTGGGTAACGTTTGTTTGTATTAGATAGGTTTAATTGCTACCACAAAAAGACTCTTTAACATCTTTTACCCAAACAAGTTAGGAGATTAATTATCTCTCAAGTAACAATCTAGAGATGGGCAATTGATTTAAGAATGGGCTGCTAAACTAGCATGGCAAGCAGCCCACCTGAAAGTCATAAAGAAATTCATATTTCTTACATCTTTTCGATTTATCATTACCTAAGGCCTTTTTCTTATTTCACATGATATAATACACACTTTTGTAATGAGGGAAAGAGAAAATGGAAAGCAAGAAATTGCCTTATAAAATGCCATAAGTTGCAAAAATCACTTATTCCATTTACCAAAATCAATCATTGATATACCTAGCTTCAAGAGAGACTGATAAAGGTAGTTTCTAGTTGAGTAATGTGTCAGTCATGAAAATACACAGCTCAAATCTCTCTTTAAGAGAATAGTTTAGGAGAAATGTAATTGGCAGACATCATCCAGCTGCTGGACTTTTGGATTCACTGTGGCATTCTAGCCAATGATATGCTCTCTTTGGCCTATACCAAGTCAACAGTTGTGCTTGTTGGGTTACTAAAGCTAGATTGTTTCTGTTTGGAACCTCTTTGATGGGTAATCATTTTTTTCTGGGTCCTTTAAATGTCTGGCGTATGCTTCCTCAAAGCTGCACTAAACTCAGGCCTTATTACCTAATCATTTTACATTCCATTCTTCCTTTCACAGATGCCATACTGTATCATAGTCTGAAAGTGCTCCTTGCCAGCTCTTAATCCTTTTTCACTTAGCCTGGAGTTTAAATCTCCTTCATATCTAATTGTGCTTTGTCATATGCTTCTCAGAGGACCCAGAATGAGATAGGGGTCATGTGCTTAACTAAAATCTTAGGGGTTCAGTCACACAAGAGGAAGGTTATAATGGATCCCAGGAACATTTTGCTTTCTCAGTAATGATCTTCAATTCTGTTCCACCAAATATCAATTCATATCATTTTCTCCAAATACAGAACACATTTACTCTCTCTCCAATGAAGAAAATCCAAAGTCCCATATGGTTATTTCATCCAGTTTAAAATTCAGGATCTCTGAATAATGTGATCTCCCTTCTATCCCATTAGCATATGAAACTGATTTAATTTTTTTTAAAAAAAACATGCTATTTATCTTCTCACATTGAATATAAAATGACAAAACTGGAACTTGTTGAATACAATAAAAACTCCCACTTGGAAAAAGGAAGAATGCAAACACATTCAGTTATCAACTCCTGATAGGCTGGAATTGAGGAGAATCCTGTTCTGTCAGTAGAGTTAAGTACTTCTGTTAGCCCATCAGCCTGCCCCTTGTTCTTTTCTCTGGAAATAACTCTGTATACCTTGTTTTCTATGGTTCCTGGTTTTGTTCTTCGAGAGATATTTTTAAAATTGGTTTAGGGTAGATATTATTAATATTCAGTACTAATGAGCTTCTCTCCACTTATAGGCAGAGGAAAAAATTGTTCTTCTATGCCCACTTGAAGTTACATATGGCCACATGGCTTTCTTTGGCCAGTGAAATAATGGAAGCATCCTAATGATGGTGGAAACATATATTTACATGGGAGCCATCTGCCCTGGAGAGATGTCTGATTTTACATTAAACATTGTAGATATAAGAAATAAGACTTTTTTTTTTTTTTATGGTCTTATGCTATAGAGATTTTAGTCTTGCAGTGAAACTTAGTCTACACTGACTAATGCATCATTTTTTTTTTTTTTGCATGGTCACATTTTAATGAGTGTTGAAATGTGTGCCTTCTCCAGAAATGGTGAGCTTTTGGAATCTATTTCCTGCTAGGGAAGGTTTGGAAATCTCGGGGCCATTATAGGAATAAAACAATCTGAGATAATTTTGTAATTCAGACTTATTTCTCTGGCAGTAAATTTATGTAGTAGTTTTCTAGTTTATTCATTTGCAGAAAATTCCACTGTTGAGTAACCAAACCTAAAAATCTATTCTTGACATCATATTTAAATCTATTGATTATCTTTTTTTGGTTACTGGCTTCTGTGCATGAATCATTTGTCTCCCCCTGTTTTTAATCAGGACATCTGAAGCAGTAAGCTATCTGAAACACCTCTCAGACTGTTTTTTAACCTCAGTTCTGACTCACAAGATCTAGCTGAAATTCTAAAGGAGAGACCTCAGAGCAAATCTCTGAACAAAAATAATATCTCCTTCTAATTACATTTGAATAACTTCTCCAAACATATGATATACCCCAAATTATTCAGTATAGCTATAGGCTTATGGGCATGTGGTGTGCCTTCTAGGTTAACAAATAACAGCAATTTAACCAAATGTTTGCCAAAACATAATAAGGATCACCAGCTTTTTAGCCTGCAGTACTGCCTGTCCTTCCATATTCTAAGCCAGTACTACATATTTCAGACTATCTATTTATATATTTTTGAAACTTTATGGTCCCCACTTACATCAATGGACAGATCATGCAGACAGAAAATCCTTAAGGAAATAGTGGCTTTATGATATATTAAACCAAATGAACTTTATTTATATATATAAATGAACTTTTATATATATATATATATATATATATATATATATATATAAAATTCTATCCAAAAGAAGCAGAATACATATTGTTTTCAAGTGTACATGGAACATTCTCCAATATACATCACATGCTAGGTCACAAAACAAGTCTCAATAAATTTAAGATGATTGAAATCATACCAAGCATCTTTCTGACCACACCACTATGAGACTCAAAGTAAAGTACAAGAAAAAAAACTGCAAAAACACAAACGGGTGGAGGCTATACAATATGCTACTAAACAACCAATGAGTCACTGAAGAAATCAAAGAAGAAATCAAAAAAATACCTGGAGACAAATGAAAATGGAAATGCAATAATCCAAAATCTGTGGGATGCAGCAAAAGAAAAGTACATGGTAATACAGCCTACTTCGGGAAATGAGAAAAATCTCAAACAACCTAACCTTACTCCTAAAGGAATAGAAAAAAGTGGAACAAAGAAAACTCAAAGTTAGTAGAAGGAAAGAAATAATAAAGGTCAGAACAGAAATAAATGAAATAGAGAATTAAAAAAATAGAAAAGATTAATGAAACTAAGAGCTAATTTTTTGAAAAGATAAAGAAAATTTATCAACCTCTTTAGCAAGACTCATCAAGAATAAAAGAGAGCCCAAATAAATAAAATCAGAAAGGAAATAGAAGTTACAACCAACACCATAGAAATACAAAGGATTATAAGAGATTACTATGAACAATTATAGTACAGGAAAGTAGACAGACTAGAAGAAATGGATAAATTCCTAGAAATGTACAATTTCCTAAGACTGCATCAGGAAGAAAGAGAAAAAGTGAACAGAATGATTACCAGTAATGAAATTGAATCAATAATCAAACGAACTGCCAACAATGAAAATTTCAGGACCAGATGGCTTCACAGGTGAATTCTATTAAACATTTAAAGAATAATGAACACTTATCTTTCTAAAACTATGACCAAAAATTGAAGAGGAAGGAGTGCTTCCAAGCTCATTCTACCAGGCCAGCATCACCCTGGTACCAAAATCAAACAAAGACACCACAAAAAAATTATAGGCCAATGTCACCAACTAACACAGATGCAAAAATACTCAACAAAATATTAGCAAGCCAAATTCAACAATACATTAAAGGGATCATACACCATGTTCAAGTGGGATTTATCCCAGGGATGCAAAAGTGGTTTAATATCTGCAAATCAGTCAATGTGATATACCACACTAACAAATATGTTTGGGTATTTAAACTAATGTGTTTCTTGATCAATTACATCATCCATTTGGGAGCATTTAATGATTCAATCACATTAAACATACTTTCATTTTGGTGTTTATAATTTACTTGCCTTCCAAAGTCCATGATGTCATATATGTTTTACTGAAATTGGGATAAACTAGAGGACGTTCAATGGCATTCTCTTAGATGCCCTTTTGGGGAATTATGAAGAACAAGAATGCATGCACATACCTATAGAAAGAGAATCTCTTTCTTTCATACCCTTGAGAACAGTAAAGAGTGTTGAAAAAGGAACATATTGCAGACAAACATTAATTACTCATATGGACATCATCAAGTGCCAACTCTGAGCTAGACACTATGCCAAGTACTAAGAAAGGAAAGATGAGTGAGATAGTATCTCTTGCCAAGTGTTTAGACTGATCAAAACAACAAACATTAATAGGTATTTGGGGACTCTGGTTCAATATTTTGAACTAGATTGATCTGCTAGCCCTCCTGGAACCTCATTACAAGATTTAAAAGACATATAAACCCACATCAATAAACAGAAAAGTGGTGGAGAGGCAATTAATGGAAAATGGTTGTAAAAAATACCTGGAAGAAGAACACTTAGTATGTTTGCTAGATAAAGTAAGGCAGTGGAAGTCATAGTGCAGGACATCCTCAGAGAAGGCTGAAGAAAGAGGAGAGAGATGATCTGCCAATGCCAAATCACCCATTCCTGCACACAGGATGATTAGATGGCAAACATCCCCCCCTTAGGTAAATGCATAGAAGTAAATGTAATTATATGACTGGAAAGGATTAGAATAGCTGCGGTTGTAGCCCAGAATAAATCATCTGCATTTTGGCATTTGGGAATGCTCAGTAAAATGTCAGACTCTTCACCAACTCATTCTAGAATGAAATATATCAGCTGGCAAGTTTCATTCATGAATGAAAACCACATAGTAGCCTCTCCTTTTACTTTATTAATTTAATCATGTAATTAATTTCTCAACAAAACCAAAATTGTCCCTGGAGGAAAAATATATTCAGGGAATTGAAGAATACATAAATAGAAAAACAAAAAATCACAGCCAAAAAAATTAAAGAAGCTAGGTTAACATATTTAAGCAATCTAGGACAACCAAATTCCAACTAAAAGGATTGTGGAGAAAGAGAGTAGAGGAAACCAAATGGAAGACAGTATAAAAAATAATTCAAGAAATTATTTTAAAACCCAAATCTTCAAGTAAATATGATACATATGATATAAATATAGAGATATGTGTGTGTGTATGTAAAGTGAATAGAAATAATTGGAGCTTTGATGCATTAGTATTGGTTTTAAGAACATCAACAATTCTAAAAGTCTTTTAATTTTTCTTTATTTCAACTTTCGCTAACTTGAAATAAACTTCTTTTTTTTTCATTTTAAATAATGACTGTGGAAGTGCCAGGATAGTAAGGTCAATTGTGGCAAAAGCTAACTGAAATATTTTATTTTGAATTTTGTTGAAATATTTCAGATTCCATTCACTGTACATCACCAAATTAATTCCAGATTTACACAGGACAAAGGAGTTCATTAATTTCATGTAATCATTGCATTCTGAAAACTTCCGATTAGCCCGGGAAGTCAATGAACACATTGATGCAATAGACGTAGAAGTCTGTTTAATCTCAGAAGAAATTGAAACAAAAAAAAAGTTTAAACAAATTGTGTGGCACTCTTGAAGTTTTTGTACCTGGACTATGCTGTGAATCTTTTTTTCTTTTTTTATAAAATTCACATGGGACAGTTTGTTTCTTATGCATTTTCAGTTTAAAATTATATGCATGAATATGATCCTCAAGCCTAACGTTTTTTATTGTAAATTGCACATTGCTTTAAATGTCCATTTTTCACAAAGTATAAAAGCTCAAATAACCATATATCTAATGCCTGATTTTGGATAGATATTGAATTAGATCTGAATGAATACAAATGTGAATAAACCATTATAAGAAAGACCATAGAAAACTTATTACATTTTAAACTTGGTTTTGGCTCTATTGAAATTTAATTAAAAATAATTAAAGTGTAATTCCATTTATTGGGACACATCATATTGCAGTTTATTAAAATGGTAAAAGCTTCTGGGCTTATAGATATCTCAAAATGAAATATCTCAAAATGAAATAGGTTGTTTTGAGAGATAACAGTCTGTACAGGAAAGTGAGAGAGAGTGAATTCTGTTTTCATATTATAAAGGGTTTCTGATATAACAACCACATATACCTACAAAGAAAGACTCTGGCTATATTGATGTGTTTTTCATTGAATCTGCCATGAAAATGATTAAAAACACCAGCTCTTCTGTTTAGTCAGTGTGTATGTTTTTTTGTTTTGTTTTGTTTTGTTTTTGTGAACACCAGCACAAAGTAACGATACATCACCTACCCAAAGAATATATAATTTCAGTTGAGCAGTCTACTCAGTAATACCAAGGCTGTCATTAAATCAAGAAAATTAAGATTGTGGATTTTAGGATGGTTTATAACTTTTCTGGAAAAATTTTGTGCTCGCTTGTTGAGCCTTTTATTTCCCAACCAGCTAAAATTAAATACATCCCTTTTTTGTGCTCACAGACTATTTTATACATATATATGTTCTGTATAAGCATTGTGTTGTATTTGTTGCTTTTGGTCTTTCCCACAAGTGTGTAATGTCTCTAAGGCAGGCATATTGTATTGCTTGTTTATTTATCTTCTTCTCTTACCACATCCATGGGCAGTTTGCAGATGCTCAAAAAGCAGTTACTTGATCTCTCAATTAAAGCAAATATAGAATGATATGTAAGTTCTCATTGCGTATTTGTTGTATCAATGAGCATTTGTTTCTTCATAAACTACTCAAGATTTAGATACGAATTTAAAAGTAACTACAATGGAATATGTTAAAATATTTTATTAAAAATTAAACATAATAATAAGCAGCCAAAACCATATTAAGAATTAGAATGTATATTAAACATTTTAGATAAACTTAGAACATATTCTATTATAATTAAAAGAAAAAACATGATCAATGATCAAATAACACCAACATAGCTGTTAGAATGAAAGAGTAAGTGAATCTTTTGAAAAATCAGTAAAATACACTTTGAAAAAATGTGTAAAGAATAGAAGTTTTTAAAAATCACCACAGCTTAAATTTATTTTTTTAACTAGGGATTACTAAGATCTAGGGAAGAGAAATGGGAAAATGGCTCGTTGATAAGTATTGAATTATGCTGGCAAATAATACTTGGCACTGGGCACTGTCGTCTAGCGTTAGTACCAAGATACTGTTGCTAACGCTAAAACAAGGGGACTCAGTTTCCTCAATTTCAGCAGTGTAGAGGTACAAGTTTAAGTAGAGCAAATTCAGGAGCTGTCATTCTGTACTCAAGCCTTCTTCAGGAAAATTGCTCTTACTACCTTATCCAGAGTAGCTATCTTTCTTATAGTGAGGTCTCTGTATTTTCCTAGAAGCACGTTACAGTTTTTGTATTTGCCGCCATACAGCCTCCATCTCAGCTGCTTTTTGTTCTCACTTTTGTTGCCGAAAGAAAAAATCTTCCTGGACGTGACTGTTGCTGAGCTGAATCAGGGAGAAGTGTTTAGAGGGCAGGTGGCGGGTAGGAGTGGGGAGAACACAGACTAGTTGAAAATACCTGAAAAGTTACATCTGTCTTCAAAAGTAAATTTTTATTAAAGAAGAAGAAAGTTTATAAAAACTTAAGTCAATAGTTTAAAAAATATAGAAATTTTAAAATATATTTTTGGGATTATTTTGTAATATATGGAAATATCAAATCACTGTGTTGAGCACCAGGAACTAACAGTGTTGTAGGTCAATTATACTTCAAAAAGCAAACAAACAAGCACACTCATAGAAAGAGAGATCAGATTTGTGGTTATCAGAGGTGGAGGAAGAATAGGATGGAGGTAGCCAAAAGGTACAAACTTCCAGTTGTAAGATAAGTAAGTACGAGGGATGTAATGTACAACACAATTAATATAATTAACACTGTTGTATGTTATATAGGAAAGTGAAGAGAGTAAATCCTAAGAGTTGTCATCACAAGCAAAAACTATTTTTTTTTTCTTTTTCTTTCCTTTCATTATATATGAGATGATGGATATTTACTAAATTTATTGTGACAATCATTTCATGATGTAAGTATTTCAGATCATTGTGCTGTACCCCTTAAACTTATATAATGCTGTATGTCAATTATATATCAATAAAACTGAAAGAAAAAATATAGAAACATTTAAATAAAACTTTTCAGTCTCCATGAACAAAATGTTAAATATTGAAGAATAAGAACTATGTCTTTACAATGGAAAATTTAAAACTTTGGCAAATGTGTGTGCAAGTAGAACACAAATCTGGTGGAGAAAATAGGATTAAAGAGTCACTATGAGTGGACTATACCAAACTCCTCATGATTATTTTTCTGTTAAAAATAAATTACTTTCATACCACTCTGCAAACCAAAATAGAGTGGTAGCTTATGTTTCACAATTTGTGTTTCTGATTTTAATTTCTCTCACAGCTTTGTCCTACAGAGATTTCCATGCCCTCTACAAATTGAGGCTGGCATGTGTCCCACTTTTGCTTCCAGTGTTTCTTTACTATCACAGATACCATCAGTGACATTAAACTAGACCTTGCTATTCTACTCCAACATTACTTTGCTGAGTTATAAAAGAATGTTCTTCACTTACTAAATTAAAAAAATATATTTGAGTCATGAGTATAAATTGACCATAGATCTCTACAAGTATGCCCTACTCCTTGTGCAAATTTGTAACAAATGATCTGTAGAATGCATCTATAAGGAGAATTGTGCATCACTACTCAAAACAAGGAATGAACAAACGTTTGCTAGATACAGACTTAAGTAAACTACAGAGGACTTAGAGTCTCCACTCCTCATTTCTCTCCTCCCACCTAATAGAAAGAAACAGTATGCAGAATTAAGTAACTGGCAGACATCCCATAGAGAGGAGAGGTAAGAAAATGAATCATTTTTGGCAATATCATTAGAGATGAAAGAACACCTAGGCATATACCCTATAGCTAGAGAGGTAAAAACATGGTAAAGGGCTTTAAAAATTCTTCTGGTTTTGGTTAACTGTCTTGGAAACAGTTATTAACAAGGAGAGTCATGATTTACCTCTGAATTAATGATACCTTTGCCATGAGAAGGAAGCAAGCATTTTCTTACATACTGTGGATAAAGCAGATAAAGCATTGATTATGTGAATCCAGGCAAATCTGGGATCAACTGGAAGATATGTTCTAGCTCTGTGACACTGCTCAAGTCATCTGCCTCAGTTTCTTAATATACTCTCATAAATGTAGAAAACAATATGGGAAACAAAAGCAAAAATAAACAAATGTGACTATGTCAAACTAGAAAGATTTGCATAGTGAAGGAAACTATAAAAAAAATGAAAAAGCAACCTACAGAATGGGAGAAGATATTTACAAATCATACAACCATTAATGTGTTAATATCCAAAATATACAGAGAACTTATACAACTCAACATCAAAAAATAAATCCTGATTAAAAGATGGTCAGAGAGTCCCATACAGGATAAATCCAAGGAGAAATACGCCAAGACACATATTAATCAAACTATCAAAAATTAAATATAAAGAAAACATATTAAAAGCAGCAAGGGAAAAACAACAAATAACACACAAGGGAATCCCCATAAGGTTAACAGCTGATCTTTCAGCAGAAACTCTGCAAGCCAGAAGGGAGTGGCAGGATATACTTAAAGTGATGAAGGAGAACAACCTACAACCAAGATTACTCTACCCAGCAAGGATCTCATTCAGATTTGATGGAGAAATTAAAACCTTTACAGACAAGCAAAAGCTGAGAGAGTTCAGCACCACCAAACCAGCTTTACAACAAATGCTAAAGGAACTTCTCTAGTCAAGAAACACAGAGAAGGAAAACACCTACAATAACAAACCCAAAACATGTAAGACAATGGGAATAGGAACATACATATCAATAATTACCTTAAATGTAAATGAATTAAATGCTCCAACCAAAAGACACAGACTGGCTGAATGGATACAAAAACAAGACCCATATATATATGCTGTCTACAAGAGACCCACTTCAGACCTAGGGACACATACAGACTGAAAGTGAGGGGATGGAAAAAGATATTCCATGCAAATGGAAATCAAAAGAAAGCTGGAGTAGCAATTCTCATATCAGACAAAATAGACTTTAAAATAAAGACTATTACAAGAGACAAAGAAGGACACTGTATAATGATCAAGGGATCGATCCAAGAAGAAGGTGTAACAATTGTAAATATTTATGCACCCAACATAGGAGCACCTCAATACATAAGGCAAATACTAACAGCCATAAAAGGGGAAATCGACAGTAACACAATCATAGTAGGGAACTTAAACACCCCACTTTCACCAATGGACAGATCATCCAAAATGAAAATAAATAAGGAAACACAAGCTTTAAATGATACATTAAACAAGATGGACTTAATTGATACTTATAGGACATTCCACCCAAAAACAACAGAATACACATTTTTCTCAAGTGCTGATGGAACATTCTCCAGGATAGAGCATATCTTGGGTCAAAAATCAAGCCTTGGTAAATTTAAGAAAATTGAAATCGTATCAAGTATCTTTTCTGACCACAACGCTATTAGACTAGATATCAATTACAGGAAAAGATCTGTAAAAAATACAAACACATGGAGGCTACACAATACACTACTTAATAACGAAGTGATCACTGAAGAAATCAAAGGGGAAATCAAAAAATACCTAGAAACAAATGACAATGGAGACACGATCCAAAACCTATGGGATGCAGCAAAAGCAGTTCTAAGAGGGAAGTTTATAGCAATAGAAGCCTACATCAAGAAACAGGAAACATCTCAAATAAACAAACTAACCTTGCACCTAAAGCAATTAGAGAAAGAAGAACAAAAAAACCCCAAAGGTAGCAGAAGGAAAGTAATCATAAAGATCAGATCAGAAATAAATGAAAAAGAAATGAGGGAGACAATAGCAAAGATCAATAACACTAAAAGCTGGTTCTTTGAGAAGATAAACAAAATTGATAAACCATTAGCCAGACTCATCAAGAGAAAAAGGGAGAAAACTCAAATTAATAGAATTAGAAATGAAAAAGGAGAAGTAACCACTGACACTGCAGAAATACAAAGGATCATGAGAGATTACTACAAGCAACTATAATAAAATGGACTACGTGGAAGAATTGGACAAATTCTTAGAAAAGCACAACCTCCCAAGACTGAAACAGAAAGAAATAGAAAATATAAACAGACCAATCGCAAGCACTGAAATTGAAACTTTGATTAAAAATCTTCCAACAAACAAAAGCCCAGGACCAGATGGCTTCACAGGCGAATTCTATCAAACATTTACAGAGGAGCTAACACCTATCCTTCTCAAACTCTTCCAAAATATAGCAGAGGGAGGAACACTCTCAAACTCATTCTATGAGGCCACCATCACCATGATAGCAAACCCAGACAAAGATGTCACAAAAAGAAAACTACAGAACAATATCACTGATGAACATATACATGCAAAAATCCTCAATAAAATACAAGCAAACAGAATCCAACAGCACATTAAAAGGACCATACACCATGATCAAGTGGAGTTTATCCCAGGAATGCAAGGATTCTTCAATATACGCAAATCAATCAATGTGATACACCATATTAACAAACTGAAGGAGAAAAACCATATGATCATCTCAATAGATGCAGAAAAAGCTTTTGACAAGATTCAACACCCATTTATGATAAAAATCCTCCAGAAAGTAGGCATAGAGGGAAGTTACCTCAACATAATTAAGGCAATATATGACAAACCCACAGCCATGATAATTCTCAATGGTGAAAAACTGAAACCATTCCCACTAAGATCAGGAACAAGACAAGGTTGCCCACTCTAACCACTATTACTCAACATAGTTTTGGAAGTTTTAGCCACAGCAATCAGAGAAGAAAAAGAAATAAAAGGAATCCAAATTGGAAAAGAAGTAAAACTGTCACTGTTTGCAGATGATATGGTACTATACATAGAGAATCCCTAAGATGCTACCAGAAAACTACTAGAGCTAAAAAATGAATTTGGTAAAGTAGCAGGATATAAAACTAATGCACAGAAATCTCTTGCATTCCTGTACACTAATGATGAAATATCTGAAAGAGAAATTAAGGAAACACTCCCACATTTACCATTGGAACAAAAGGAATAAAATACTTAGGAATCAGCCTACCTAAGGAGACAAAGGACCTGTATGCAAAAAACTATAAGACACTTACGAAAGAACTTAAAGATGATACAGACAGATGGAGAGATATGCCACGTTCATGGATTGGAGGAATCAACACTGTGGTAATGACTCTACTACCCAAAGCAATCTACAGATTCAATGCAATCCCTATCAAACTACCAATGGCATTTTTTACAGAACTAGAACAAAAAATCTCACAATATATATGGAAGCACAAAAGGCCCCGAATAGCCAAAGCAATCCTGAGAAAGAAAGATGGAGTCGGAGGTATCTGGCTCCCTGACTTCAAACTACACTACAAAGCTACAGTAATCAAGACAGTATGGTACTGGAACAAAAACAGAAATAGAGATCAATGGAATGGGATAGAAAGCCCAGATATAAACCCACTCACATATGGTCACCTTATCTTTGATAAAGGAGGCAAGCATATACAATGGAGAAAAGACAGCCTCTTCAATAAGTGGTGTTGGGAAAACTGGGCAGCTACATGTAAAAGAATGAAATTGGAACACTCCCTAACACCATACACAAAAATAAACTCAAAATTAATTAAAGACCTAAATGCAAGGCCAGACACTATCAAACTCTTAGAGGAAAACATAGGCAGAACACTCTATGACATACATCACAGCAAGATCCTTTTTGACCCATTTCCTAGAGAAATGGAAATAAAAACAAAAAGAAACAAATGGGACCTAATGAAACTTAAAAGCTTTTGCACAGCAAAGGAAACCATAAACAAGACCAAAAGACAACCCTCAGAATGGGAGAAAATATTTGCAAACGAAGCAACTGACAAAGGCTTAATCTCCAAAATATACAGGCAGCTCATACAGCTCAATATCAAAAAAACAAAGAACCCAATCCATAAATGGGCAGAAGACCTAAATAGACATTTGTCCAAAGAAGATATACAGATTGCCAACAAACACATGAAAGAATGCTCAACATCATTAATCATTAGAGAAATGCAAATCAAAACTACAATGAGATATCATCTCGCACCAGTCAGAATGGCCATCATCAAAAAGGCTAGAAACAATAAATGCTGGAGAGGGTGTGGAGAAAAGGGAACACTCTTGCACTGTTGGCGGGAATGTAAATTGATACAGCCACTATGGAGAACAGTATGGAGGTTCCTTTAAAAACCAAAAATAGAACTACCATACGACCCAGCAATCCCACTACTGGGCATATACCCTGAGAAAACCACAATTTAAAAAGAGTCATGTACCACAATGTTCATTGCAGCTCTATGTACAATAGCCAGGACATGGAAGCAACCTAAGTGTCCATCGACAGATGAATGGATAAAGAAGACGTGGCACATATATACAATGGAATATTACTCAGCCATAAAAAGAAACGAAATGGAGGTATTTGTAGTGAGGTGGATGGAGTTAGAGTTTGTCCTACAGAGTGAATTAAGTCAGAAAGAGAAAAACAAATACAGTACGCTAACACATATATATGGAATCTAAGGGGAAAAAAAAAAAAGGTCATGAAGAACCTAGTGGCAAGACGGGAATAAAGACACAGACCTACTAGAGAATGGACTTGAGGATATGGGGAGGGGGAGGGGTAGGATGTGACAGGGTGAGAGAGTGGCATGGACATATATACACTACTAAATGTAAAATAGGTAGCTAGTGGGAAGCAGCCGCATAGCACAGGGAGATCAGCTCGGTGCTTTGTGACCACTTAGAGGGGTGGGATAGGGAGGGTGTGAGGGAGGGAGACGCAAGAAGGAAGAGGTATGGGAACATTTGTATATGTATAACAGATTCACTTTGTTATAAAGCAGGAACTAACACACCATTGTAAAGCAATTATACTCCAAGAAAGATGTTAAAAAAAAAAAGATGGTCAGAGTATTTGAACAGACATTTTTCCAAAGAAGATATGCAGATGGTCAACAGACAACTGAAAAGATGCTCAACATCACTAATCATCAGAGAAATGCAAATCAAAACCACAATGAGATACCACTTCACACCTGTCAGAAGGGCTATCATCAAAAAGACAACAAATAACAAGTGTTGTCAAGGATGTGGAGAAAAGGGAACCCTCATGAACTATTGTGTGGAATTGTAAATCGGTACAGCCTCTATGGAAAGCATTATGGATGTTCCTCCAAAAATGCAAAGTAGAACTCCCATACAATCCAGCAATTTCACTTGTGGGTATTTACCTGAAGAAAACAAAAACACTAATTTGAAAAGATAAATTGTTCATTGATAAATGAATGGATAAAGAAGATGTGGTATATATATATATAAATTATTTATTATAATTTATTTATTTATTATATTTATATAATATTTATATTTATAATATAATATAATAATATATTTATTTATTTATTATATTTATATAAATATAAATTATTTATATATATATATATTTATATATTTATATATTTTCTATATATATATATATATATATTCCATTGTGTGTGTGTGAATATCTATACATACTCGCCCACTGGAATATTAGTCAGCCATGAAAAATGAAATCGTGCCATTTGTGACAACATGGATGTATCTAGGGGGTATTATGCTAAGTGAAATAAGTCAGACATAGAAAGACAAATACTTTTTGATCTCATAATGTGGGGTCTAAATAAAGAAAACAAACAACAAAATAAAATGAAAACAGATACATAGTTACAGAGAATGAAGAAAGCAGAGAATGAAGAAACCAGTGGTTGCCAGAGGGGAGGGGTGTTAGAGGGGTGAGGTAGGTGTAAGGGATTAAGAAGTAAAAACTTCCAGTTATAAAATAAATAAGCCACTGGGATGTAATACACAGTGTAAGGAATATGGTCAATAATATTGTTATTCCCATAACTTTGTATGGGAACAGAGGATTTTCAGGCTTGCCATGGTGATCATTCCATAATGTATTCAAATGGTCAAATCACTATGTAGTATACTTGTATCTTACATAATACTGTATTTCAATTATATTTCAACAAAAAAGCAATTTGACTTTAATTTAAAAGTATATATGTTAAAATAATTAGATTAATTTTGTGTATCCTTAGATCACTGTTTCTCAGCCTTGGAACAATTGACAGTTTGGGTCAAATAACTCTTTGTTGTGGGCTACACTGTTTATTGTAGGATGTTTAGCAGCATCCATGGCCTCTACCCACTAGATGCAGTAGCACCCATCCCCCCCAGTTGTGACAACCAAAAATACCTCTAGACATTGCCAAATGTTCCTTGAGCAGCAAAATTGCCCCCCATTAAAAGTCATTGTTTTAAAGACCTGAGATCAATGTTTGGGAAATGCAAAAGACAAATATTAAGTGAAAGGATTAGAGATTTCTTTTTTCAGAAACTGACATGCATGGCGTTTAAACTGACAAGATTACAGTTGAAAGTTACTATGAGTTTATTCAGTACAACTTCTAATTTGATAATGGAATCACCTGTACCTATTGCCTACAGATATTATATCCCAACGTCTTCTTGACAAATGTGGCAGCTAGGCTAGTTTTTGTTCCTCCTTTTCTTGCAAATCTAGAAGTTAAGAAATAGCCAACCATTGGAACAACTCAACAATGGAAGTATTTGATTAATGTAGGCTTGTATTGGAAATACGCAAAGAATCTGAGTGGACATCTCAATAGAAGGTTGGATGGAAGGCATTCCCACATTAGATAAAATGACAAAAATACTCCAACAACTATAATTTTGTGCATATAATAATAGTGATTTTATTGCTTACATATGCAATTATGAAATAGCCACGTTGTTGCCTACCAGTCACATATATAAAGATGTTGAGTCCCTTAGCTTACTTCAGCCAGGCTGGATGGCACCTTTCACTTGACAGGCAGCTTGCCATGACTCACTCAGCACTTCCATAAGTTCAGTAAATACAACCAAGTGAAAATTGGTAAGAAAGAAAGTGTGCGTATGGTCTCCAGATGCAATTTTGCTACTATAGAACCACTAATATAATCCAGGCTCAGTCAATTTAGCCTGGAAGACACCCAGACAATATGGAAACATTGACTCTGTTAACAGGTAGCATCAGGTTAGAGTCTCTGAAACCATACCACACACAGAAGGTTTCTACTTAACAGAAATAATTGATTTTACTATTTTACTATTATGTTCTTAGGGATTCTAAGATCACATGAGCACTAGTTTTCTTGCCAGTATTATTTTCAGCAAGTTCCATGATCCATCACAGTTAGACAATGGGAAACTTATCAAGTAGTTGCCATAAACCTGTCAAAATCTAATTCATCAATAGTCTCAAATGTCACTCATTCAGTCAAGTATGCACTTACTAGCCAGAGGATTTTACCCTCCTCTTTCATGTATAAATTCTCCTGTAGATAATTTTCACTATCATATTAGATGTAAATACAGATGCAAATATGTAGATACATAAACACACATATGTATATAGATATCTATCTTAAGACAGATGATGATAGATAGATAGACAGCTTTAGAAAGAAGTGATATAAATAGATTTAGAAAGAAGTGTCAGGGAAATACGCCTTGGAAAAATTGAAAAAATGATGGTTTTGTTTGTTGTGTTTTAAATGAGAGCTAATCAGCAATGAAAGAACATCATGAAAATTAATGAGCTGCCCACTAAGAAAGACTCAAGAAAGATCAATTACTCCAAGATGTGATAAAAGGGATGTTTGAAAAAAGTTTTCTCTGGTGGAAACCAACTAATAAAAACCCGAATACTGAGGGTTGCTGTGGCAAATAATTTGGTAAATTATTGGCACTTGGTATCTTGGACCCAGGTAATTAGGAAGTTTCTCTAGATATATGACAAAATGGTAGCAAAGAAACATGTAACTTTTTATTTTTTAACTTTTTTATGTAATGTAAATAAGCAGACTGACATAAAAATCACAGGCATTGTCATATCTGATTTTGTAACATCAGGATGTATTAATTATTCTTTTGTTTAATTTTAAAAAGTTAATTTCTCTTTTTCCATCAAACTACCTTATAAACAGCCTTACATGTCTTGTAACTACAGGGGCCTTTCCATATTCCTTTGTATAATGAATTCTTACCTTCTCTCAGTGCAAATAGACCAAAAATAAAAAGAATTCATTTGTCTCATAGATGTATTCATGAGTAGTGAACTCTGTTTTAGTAAATCATGTGCACACACTATAAACTGGATTAATGAAAGGAAACTTATTTTTAAAAATAAGAACAAGGGAAGCTTTCAAACAGCTTGACTCACAGGGAAAACTGCAAGCTCTTTTCTTTGTTTTATGTTCTGTGGTCACTCATTGAAAGTTTATTCCCTGATATGAGTACTGCTGGGTACAAGAGGCATCAAGTGTGTGGATGGAGTAGAATAAATACATTACTATTACAAGGAGGCCATTCAAAATGCCTCTGGTGACTATGGATGTTGTATTTTCTTAAACGAACACTGCATCATTTTCTTAGTAGATGGGAGAACTCACCATGTGAATACATTTCATAGAGTAGCATAAAGCCACCTACTAGTTAATCCATATGAAAACTCTGTGTGATGGTTAAGTATTTCCAGAGTTGTCATGGAGAAGCTGAGAGGCAGACAGAAAATCAATGCCAGAGTAAAAATTGTACCTTTAATGTTTTGTATTTTTGAATGTGCTCTGAACACCCCTTTGATTTTCCTAATACAATTATTTATATTAATTAGGATAATCAGTATGCCAGGCACATTCCATTTATATCTCATGTATTCTTCCTAAAACTACTGAAAAATAATACTTATCCATATTTTAATGAACTTGTGACAAGCTAGTGTAGAGCTAATTTCAAATTCAACTTCCTTAAACTACAAATTTCAGGTTCTTTTGAAAATAATAAATACTTTCCATTATGTATTGGAAAAATACGGTTTTGTGCATGCAGATTACATAATAAATATATCAATAGTATTAGTGCTTGATAAAATTTCTAAGAATTACCCCAGTATCTTGCACATACTGGAATACTTTGTCTATCTCTCTCTCTCTCTCTCTCTAGATATATATGTACATATTTGTCATTAATTTGAATAGTAGAAATGGGAAGAATTGGAAATATGAAGACTTTGTAATTAGTACTATTTCTGTCCTTAACTGAGGAGATAAGTATCATCTCTATATTATCATAATCAAATTATTTTAACAACAGCTTTCTAACTCACAGAGTTATCAGACTGTATTTGGACAAATAGAAATAATGAGAAACTATGTAAAAATAACTTTTTGAAAAATATAAAATAATTAATAATTGATAAAATCAATGAGAATACTATTAACCTTATGACTTGGCCTTATTAGTTTTTCAAATAAGTTTTCTTTTTAAACAGAATTTTAGGGTTTATGTATCTTTAAGGTTTATTATTTTATGTGAGGAAACTAAACGTTTTCAGGGATTGGGGGTTATTACAAACTTGCTGACGGAAACAAAGAACCATGGCAGAACTGGATTTTAGGTTAAAAAGTTAACTTGTACGTTCTTACAAAAAGAAAAATCAAACATAAAATGGTGACAAAGCGTTTTCCCTTATCATTGAAAATATGAATTATTATTTTCTGGGAGGAACTTAAAGAGTTTCTGTGGCTTATAAAACCAAGAACCTTTATGACAACGCAGTTTCACTCTATAACATTTAGTTATATTTGTGTAATATTTATCTATAATTCATATTCATCTAACTATAATTTCAGTTGCAGAATACCACTTTACCTTGGTAACTACTATTCTTAAAATAACACAAATTCTTGTTCAATGAAGTTGAGACTGAAAGTCAGAAACAATTATCATAGTATTTGTGTATTATATTTGAAGTCTCTGAAACTAGAAGCTATGCTACTAATGAATCTAAAGGTAAATAACAGCCCAACTCCCAGGAGTCAACCTTGATAAGATCAAATATACTGGCTCTAGCAGCCATAGCAATTATCAAAACCTGTGGCCCACCCCAAATCAATTTGCACCTGGTGAAATGTGAATGATCATCTCCTCACTTTAGCCAGTAGACATAAGAAGGAATGTGCTTTTCAGGGAAAAGCAAAATGAATAAAGCAAAATAATAATATATATCAGCTTCCACTGTTAATCTATTAATAAATTCTGGTAAACATTACAAATTTTTTTAAAAAGTGAAAGGCAAAAAAATGGAACTCATAATCAAAACAAGTAAATGCAGAACCAGTGATGACTCAGACAGTGGAATTAGCAGATCATGATCTGCAAGAAAAGGTAAAAATAATGAATGAACAGATGGGGACTATCTTCAGAGAACTGAAGACTATAAAAACAATCATTTTAGTGCAGTGAAAATGAGAGAATAATGACAGATATATATCATTATAGATTTGTTCAAACCCATAGAATGTATAGCATCAAGAGTGAACCCTAAGGTAAACTGTGGACTTTGACCTTTACCTTATCTGATTATGATAAGTGCATGTAAGTTCATCTTTGGTAAAAAAATGTATCATTCTGTTGAGTATGTTGATAATGGGGAAATCTTTGCGTGCGTGGGGTCAGAGGGTGTATCGGAAATCTCTGTACCGCCTGCTCAATTTTGTTGTAAGCCTAAAATTACCTTTTAAAAAAGTCTTTAAAAAACAAACACATAAACAAAAAATTAAAATCCTAGAATTGAAAAGTTGGGACTAAGGGTTAGTGAACTTAGTTATCAATGAGTTGAAATGTAACATAATGATTAATTTTAGAACAAGTAGAAGAAAGAAAATAGAACAGACAAGCTATATAAGAAAAACTGGTCAAAATTTTCCATAGAAACATCAATCTATCAGTACATATTCTAGGACCTCAGGAAATCCCGTGTAGAGTAAATATGATAAAATGACACCTAGACACTTTGAAGTAATTCCTGAAAACCAAAATTAAAGAGGAAAATCATGAAAACTGCCAGAGATAAAAAGACATATAACAGGTAGAGAACAATGAAAAGAATGTTACCTGAATTCTTGTCAGGAATAATGCAAACTGTTATATTGATATAATGGAAGGCATTTTTAAAGTAATGAGATAAAAAGTAAAAAAACAAAACAAGACAAAACAAAAACCTGTACAACTTAGAATTACTAAGCTAAAATATACTTGAAAAAGAAGGTAAGACTATTAAGTCTGACTGGTGGACTGATCCTTTTATCATTATGTAATGTCCCTTTAGCTCTAGTAATTTTCTTTGCTCTACAGTCTATTTTTTCAGATATTAATATAACCACTTTTTTAAAATTAATGTTTTCATGGTATGTCTTATTCCATGTTATTACTTTCAACCTACCTATATTGTTGAATATAAGGTATGTTTCTCATATTCATATAGTTGGGTCATTTTTTAAATCTACTTTGTCAATCTGTCGTTTTTTGAATGATATTTAGATTTGATGGCACAGTTTTAATATTAAGATGTATATATTAGCTCTTTCTGTGATTTGACAGATAAAATGAATTATATTAAAAAAATCAGTGACTTGTCCAAAATGATAGGATCAAAATTAGAATATGATCAATAACTTCTGACTTGACTCCAAGTAAAATAATTTCTAGTTTCTTCTTACATATTATACTTAACACTAACATGAATATACATTGATATAAATTTTATTAATCAATTCTAAAGATTCTACAAAAGCATACAGTTAATATACAATTATTTTCACACTAGTATGTAAGCACAGTTGTTCAAAAGTCAAGACCAACAGTTTTTGAGTCATCTTTAGTGTGTATATTTTAATTCTTTTGTATAATTCTAAATATTTCTTTCACACTGGTCTTACAGAGGCTGACATATTTTTTGAGTCCAAATACTTTCTAAGGGTTACTTAAATTAGTATTTCTGAAAACTACTATTTATAGGATGTAGGTGATTTCTTTTCCATCTTCCAAAAGCAGGTCTCTATAATTTTAATACCTTTTTCAAAGATGTACTTTTATCATTATTTTAATTGATTTTTGATTCCCATGGTAATTGCAATATGACTTTTACAACCAACCATAATCTTTTACCTTAGCTGTCAGAGTTTACTACCACAAGATGACAGCAGATATCAGGTGTGTAAGAGCAAAAACGCTACAGTCACACAACCACAGGAAAGTGTAGCTCAGACTTTTGAAAAAATTGTACCAATCAAATCTCCTGTGCAGTAAACACAAAATGAAATACATAAAATAATCCTACTAGAAACATAATGACAAATGTAAATGACAATTTTATGCTGGAGATAAAATACTTTGAAACGGCCCTGCAGTCCTATGTTAATTTTCTAATCTAAAACCATACTAATAAAATCTATATAGACATTTAGGCCCTCTAAGTTAAATGTGTTCTTTATTGGGAAAAAAATCTTCCATCTACCCATAATAGTAGCACAATTTAGAAAATGAATCATAACATTAAATTTTGAGAATTGGATAAGCTCTATTAATTGGATAGTAAGTTGGATAGTAAGTTGATTTAACTGTATAAACCCCCTTGGTACAAACATTTTAACTAATGAGTTTGGACATTTAAATTTTTGAAAATACTTATTTCTGTTAAAAAACAAACAATAATTTTCCTTAGTAAGAATGCATAATGAGAATAATTATACATATGTAGCTTGGCTGTACATCTCCTCTTTAAAAAGTATGTGGAATAGTTTTGAAAATGAACAGAATATCTGTGAGTTACCATAATTAAACATTAGAATCACTGACATTTATGATTTTTCTTAAAAAATATAAAATATTTTGTTACCAAATGGCTTATTGGATTAGAAATGGGAGGCTGCATAATATAGTAGCTAAAGGTACAGTTTCTGGAATCAGACTGCCTGAGTTCAAGTAATTGCTCTTCTGTTCACTCTGTCTGTGACCTTGGATTACTTACTTAATTTTTCTGTGTCTGTATCCCCATCTATGATATAAGTTTAAAATTATAGAATAACTTCTGTATTATTATTATTTCTATATTCTATTTCAATTTCTATATTCTAAATTGTAGTACAATAATTTCTAACGTGTCTCACAAAGCTATTGGAACATTTCAGGAGAGAATACACACATTTGCTTAGCATGCTGCTTGCAGTTTGTAAACTCTATATAGTGACCTGCTGTGGCCATTTTTAAAGCAATTTCAAATGCCTTTCCCTGTATTTTGCCAAAATATTATATAGTTTATTGCTTTCCATGTTGATGATTCAGAAATTCACATTATGTTACTTTGGGTGTGTATGTGTGTACACTTTTTAAAATGACACTTCAAAGGTTTGGGAAATCTTTGAAATCTTATTGAAACCAGAACATATGAAACCTGAGTGGCCTGACGAGCCAAAACACCACTATTCTTTCCATATATCAACCCACCCTTTGGTGAATTTTAAAGGTTCAAATGCAGCCAGGCAGTTCTAAATGCACCATGAGTTTTGTCGGTATTCTTGCTGTTACGATTCTGGACAATGGCCAAGCTATAAAAATAGTTTAGACATGAGTGAAGTGATGAAGTCACTCATGGGGAATTACCCTGTTATCCTCCATTCTTAAATGGGAGGTTGCAAAATCAGTCAAATAACTCAGAGGGGGGAAGTTGGCCCCCTCTTCATTAAAAGAAAAAAAAAATCAGAAACAAAAGTAGCCTGACTTCTGGGGACATTAGCCATTTGTATGTGCAGTTAGATGTAAATAATGGAATTTTTCATTTCTTAGTACTTGGGTGTTTTGAGCTAAGGAAAGTCAAGAATCATTAAAAAAATCACAGCATAAAAATTGTTTTTAAAAATTAATGAACGTAAATCTTGGTTAAATTCTGCTTTTGGATTCTTGCCTATGAGTACACTATTGCATTCACTTTGTTTCTCTTTAAGTTTGGCCCATTCATTAGGAAAATGATACTTTTTTTTTGTATCTCCATTTAATTTTTGCAACCGATGAGCACTTTTTAAGGGGCTCATTTTAATATGAAAATTAAAGTATTTTTCTGTATAGCCACTATTACAATTACTGCAAGTACATTTAAGTGTATCTAATAAAAGAATTATTTTATTTTAAATAGACGACTGCAGTGCCCTTCTATCTCTATAACCAACAAAATTTGAAGGTATTTTCTCAACGCACAGTTTCAGTGCATGATTTATAGAAAGCTACAACAATTCTCATGTGAAAGATCACCATAGAGAGAATTTAATTATGTATTGTGAGAGTCAGTGTCACTTAAGCCTACATCAGGGTATTGCAGCCTTTAATTGTTGGCCCTTACACCCTGTGCCAAAATATCTTTCAAGTCAGCCAAATTGCTAAGTGTAATATGCTTATCCATGCCAATTGGTAAGATAATCCAATATTGTTCTAGTAGTGAGGCTTATATTTAGTTTGAATTTACCTGAATCACACAGTTTTAAAAAGGTAAGACCCCTAGGCACATACACGAAAATTTCCCTAAATGTCAGTAAATAACAGCACTCAGTTATTATAAAGCAGTTTTCTCCATAGGACTTAACAAAAATTTTTGTAAATTGTTTTATTCAAATAAATAGATTTATGTTTTTGTTTTCCAAATAAAAAGTATCATTTTCTCTTCATTCAGTATTTAGTCAACAAATGCAGTTACATCCTGTACTTTGAATGGCTAATCCCCATGAAACCACTGACAACTCCCATTTGTCTATTTTGATGCCCCTGATTTTTTTTTCTTTTTCCTGCCTCAGATTTCAAAAGGTCATAATGGACATTTTCTTTACAATCCCTGAGGGAGTTCTTCACAGCTCTGTTTGCCTGCTTCCTGTTCAAATTGCTTAAAGAATTTGGGGCTGAAAAACATTCTTTTTATTAGGACTCAAACAGACGTCTTTACACAGACTATAGTTTCTCAAAAAAATGGGCTGAGTTGAAACGAAAGGCTTATCAAAATGCCTTCTGGACGTCTAGAAAACAATTAGTAAAACAAGATAATTGTCAAATTTAATTTCATCCCTTTGTAAGAATCACCTCATTAAAATGTTTGTGGATAATTTCCAGTGTTGACGACAAACCACTTCTATTAATTGTACAGTGCTTATCTAGAAAGAATAAAACCCAGTGTGTTCCCACTGAATCACATGATTTAACTGATGGCTGCCATGTCTAATTATGATTATTATTACAACAACCATTTTGAAGGAATTTATTTAAATATTGTTTGTCTCATTAGACTGAAAGGGATTTTTAGACAAAATTTAACAAATCAATTGCATTGTGTAGAATATAGTTAATACGTATTATAGGAGATATTTATATTTCATTATTTTAGAACTTCAGAGGATTCACAAGAATGTATCACAGGGCAAGTCAAGAGTTAGAAGGTAATTGTAAAAAAAAAAAAATGAGATGTAGTATCATAACAAAGACCATGCTGATGTCAGAGGCCTGGCTTTTTTCTTAATGAAATCTTATAGACAAAGATGAGGTCACTCAAAAAAACTGCTCATCAAATTCTTTCTTCCTCCTCACTCCCTCCTGCTTTTCTTTTCTATGGCTTAGTCTATGATTGTGTATGTGTGTGTATAAAGCTTAGGTCCTAAATTACAATATGTTTTTGTTGAGACATTACTAAATGCTAGTTTTTCTACAAACAACTGGATGAACAATTAAGTTTTTAATTGATTATGTGGATACTTTATTCAGTATCCACATGTGAAAAATTTACATTTAAATCATAAATTTGAATATAATGATAAATACATAATAGAAATAACTTAACACTTAAAAATAAAAGTGTTTCAATTTCTTTTGCACCTATTATGAAGATAATAAGTTGATGTGTATTTAGAATATTTCAATCCGATATTTGTTTTTTTTTAAACCAAATAAATCTGTTCTCTAAATTAATTTTTATTTTAAAGTGTTTGTTTTGTTTTCTATTTAAGATAGGGTGTATTTCAAGCAAGATCTCAGTGGTCACTAAGATTGTATCTAGTGAAAAAAATCATATTTCTGCTAATTATTTTTTAAGGGCCTATGTCTTCTCTTTCCTCTTGAGTTTATGTACTTAGAGTCTCTCATTTTCTGCACTCAGACTCACACCACAGGTATCAAAGGAGAAAAATAAATAAAATATTTGTTTCAGTAATATATTGATGATTCTATTCTACAGTCACACATAATTATAAGTCTCTCTATAGTCTGTCTTTTAAAAAGAATATATTAACTTGCCATTTTCTCCTTAAAAGTAGGTGTATGGGGGTGAAAGCTAGAGAGAGATGGGAGTGAGAGCTGAGGTTGGGAATTACCTTATTCCAAGATACTCATTAATAGGAGGACAGTTTAAGTGAGTAGTAACAACATTATATCTTCCTGTGTACTATTGTTTATTGAATGCTTTAAAACTAATGCTTAAAAGTGTTTTGTTTCTTTTTTTCCTGTAAATTTTTAAATAAATACATGCTAAACTATATATTATTTCTCATACTTTATTGTACATTGATGCATGAAGTTTTTGGAAATGCTAAAGAATATATTACATACTTTAAAAAAAAATGTTGTCATGTTTGCCTTGAAAGTGAATTTAGTGGACCTAGAACCTCTGAAATTAGCACTGCTCCTGTTGAAACTTTTCCTGAAGTTCTCTACTTATGGTATTCTCAGAAATAACAGGATATAGGGAGACCCTTTAGGCTATAGCTTCCCAAGGTCATGAGATGTTGAATTGTGGATAAGAATGTTTTTAGAGTGTATATGCCAATACCCATTATTTCTTAGGAACAAAATATTTGTGTTCTCATTCTGATATCAGCATGCTGTAAAGCCCTAGAAAGTGGTGAAAAGCAAGAGGGCAGAACTTCCAGAAAGATCCTTCTAGAAGTAGTTTGGTAAAAACTGAGAGCAGTACTCAGTGGGTAACTATGATAATCCCAGTGAAATCACTTCCCAGTGAGTTACATCAACACAAGTACTATAGTTATACCATGTGTTTCTTTTTCGATAACCCCACTAAACTTTTTCAGAAGTATATTAGCAGTTAATTTTCATAGAAAGTTATCGGTGTATCTCCTAAACCACGTCCTGAGAACGTTCATTGCAATGGGCACTGAAATGGTCTAACAGAGAAGCTCCAAGGGGATTCCTTCTGTAGTCAAATCAGCTCAGTGCCCCAGAGTTTTAGAGATTTGTTTTAAATGCCAACAAAATAATTAAGTCTAATGCAGCAAAATAACTAGCCAAATATTTTCAGCACCTTTGCCAACAGACCCAAACCTGAAGCAAATAAATTCAGTGAATTTTTATGTAGGGTAACTGTCAGAAACTTAGCATTAGACATAGAAAGTCAAAATCATATAGTCTATAGTAAACAGTTGTCACAACACAAAATCTGCTTTTTTATCCTTATACAACAAAGTAATGTCTTTTTAACTGTAGTTATTTATCTTCATAAACAGTAACACTTCCTATCTCAATGCTTAAACCAGCAACTCATAGCTGGCCTGTTAAAATCCCGCCACAACTCTACTCCAAAGTAGCAATCATTCTTCCCTCTCACTGAATTTTATTTTTAATCAAACTAAACAAAATCCCTCACATACACCTTTCATCTTCCTGATTTATTGTTTTGGGCCTACACAATCCCTTTCCCCAGAATACTAATCCTCCTTAAATCCATATTTTCTAATATGGAAATCCCAACTCAAATCCCTCTGCCACCACAAAAATTTTCCCCCAGCCAGAATTAATCTAGTCCTCTTCTAAACTCCCATAACACTGGAACAATATCTCTATCCTGTCATATATTATTTTGTATCCTTTGTTACAGTATTGGTTTATGTCTGCTCTTACTTTCAGTTTGCATATTCTTCAAGAGCAAGGAAAGTGCATGTTTGTGTATATATTTACATGTCCTTCTCTCAGCATAGTACTCTGCACATATTCCTTGTAAGCTTCATAAAGGAATTGGTATTTTAGTCACTGTCATAATGAGGTATCTGTCAAAATAAAGCTTAAATGAGCTTTATTTAAACAAGATTTCCATTTCCCAGAGAGATGGCATTGACTTTGCAGTGAAAGAAGTGCTAATTTTTCACAAGACAACAGTCATTGGTAACTCTTAAACATAAATATATGAGATAATTTCCCATTTTTCAAACAATGCTTGTGAGCTTTACATCACTGTTCTTGGTATGTTTGACCCAAAACTATTCAAATCCTAAGCAATCCACCCTCTACTTTCACTCATTCTAAGGACATGTTCCTCTGTTCCTCTCTGGATACCGTGATGTTCAGAAGACCTTTTACTTTAGGAAACTCCTACACCTTTGAAGTCTCATTAGAGAAACCTCTGGTAGGTTGTGTTTTCCTGTCCACAGGATATGTATGAAAAATTAATATAATGTTTTCTCCAATTTATGTGCATTGCATATATCATGACGTTTAGAAAATGTGTTGTGGCATTTATTCATGAATACGAATGTGCAATGAACATTGCAACTATTCATGGGAAAAACAATCTCCAAAAGAAATAAATAAATAATCACAGTTGAGAAAGAGGAGCCTGGCAGGATAAGAGCTATCTTTAGCATCAAAGATAGATGTTAGAATTTTTTCATACAATTTCCTACCTTAATTACTTTACCATCACAGTTGGTTTAATGTTTTCTCGTGGAGGGAAAGGAAAAGAAAGAAGTCTGCTATCCTTCTGCTTCATATGTAAGTGCTATGGATCAATGTTTGTGTCCCGCCAAAATCTGTATGTTCAAATCCTAACCCGCAATGTGATAACATTAGGAAGTGGGGTCTTTGGGAGGTGATTAGATCATGAGGGTGGAGCCCTCATGAACGGAATTAGTTTCTTATAAAAGAAACTCCAGAGAGCTCTCTTCCTCTTCCTCCATGCGAGGACACAGCAAAAAGATGGCAATCTATGAACCACGAGGTGGGCTCTCACCAGACCAGAATCTGCCAGCACCTTGATCTTGAACTTCCCAGTCTCTAGAACTGTGAGAAATAAATTTCTGTTGTTTATAAGCCACCTCATCTATGGTGTTCTGTTATGGCTGCCCAAACTGATTAAGATGCTAAGTGTATGCAAGAAGCACAAATATGACCTAGTGCTGTCCATTGTACTACAGGCACCCTTTATTTCTATTACCCCTTCATACTTCACAGACACTTTTATATTTTTCTGATGTGCCATTGTTTCACTGAGTGACTGATTCAAATAATAATTCATTACTGAAATGAAAATGTGTTCCTTTTGAATATTCCTGTTGAATTCCACAACAGTCTTCACATCATTTTGAGAAATTAATCCATGGTCTAGAAAAGTCACCAGGAAGACTAGACAGTGTAGTCGGCACACATTTGAGCAGGAGATAATCAATTTTACTTTTTAATACATTAGGTAATATTTGTGTAAAATGATATCTCACTGGGGATAGGCTTATTTCTATTTCATACTTCACTAACTTTTTTTCATGTTAAAAGGTGTTATTCTTCTCTTTTATAATCATCATTAAGATTCCCATTATCCAGGTATTAAAGGAACTTCTCTCTATTATGTATTGAACCTTGCTGTCAGGTAGTAATAAAAGACCGTCTTGAAAAAGAAAGAAAAGGAGAACCAAAAGCAGATCAACAGTGAGAATGAGCACAGGAGAAAGATTATGGTTTAAGGCCATTATAACTTGCTAAGTTACACTTAGAAGTCAAGAAAAGTTTCATATACTGGAAAGAGTCTTCAAGCCTGTGTTTGCAGAGCCATGGTGTCCTATTCTTTAGGAGATGACAAAATACCACAAGAAAAATGAACTTTTTTAATAAAAGAAATAAAAGTTTTATAAGAAAAATAAATGGCCAGAGGAAAAACTAGGAGAAAAAAAAAAAAAGCAGGAGGAGAAAAGAAAAAAAGCAGGAGCAGAAAAAAAGAAGCGAATAGAATTAAATTAATTAAATTTATTTTAATAACAATTCATTTTATACCTGTTCTGTGCCAGATGCTATGTTAATTGCTAAAAAATAAAAAATTATATTAAGATCCCAATCCTCAACAAATTCATAATGTAACAGAGGAAATTGGTGTTAATGATGATAATAATAATAGTAATAATGAAAGTAAAACATTTTGTGCAGTAACTAGAGTAAAATGTTATATGAATGTCTTTATGAAGAATACCAAAATGAACGTGTGATTTTTTATTTCAATTTGCTTTTAAACATAGCACCGTGTTTACAAAGATAAGGCTTGGGCTTAAGGTAATCATAAATTACTAGAGTAGACATAGAAGTCAATACAAGTTTAATGACCTTGAGAGAGTCTCCTCACTTGTGAATATGAAGCCATAGTGCTATTTTTCAGGGGGTGACAAAATAGCACAATATTAATTTTTAATAATGAGAAAAAAACCTAAACTTTTAGTATTAGGAAAACTTGAAATTCTTGGGATGTTTATGTTGTTTTGGGATGCGTGTTTGTATGCTCACATGACAGAAATTTTGGATGTAGTTTATAGACTAAGAAAATGATCCCTTATATTTTATATTAACTTTAAAAAAAAATATTTTTTTTACTTTTTGGGTTTATTTATTTATTTATTTATTTATGGCTGTGTTGGGTCTTCGTTTCTGTGCGAGGGCTTTCTCTAGTTGCGGCAAGTGGGGGCCACTCTTCATCGCAGTGCGCAGGCCTCTCATTATCGCGGCCTCTCATTATCGCGGCCTCTCTTGTTGCAGAGCACAGGCTCCAGACGCGCAGGCTCAGTAATTGTGGCTCACGGGCCTAGTTGCTCCGCGGCATGTGGGATCTTCCCAGACCGGGGCTCGAACCTGTGTCCCCTGCATTGGCAGGCAGATTCTCAACCACTGCGCCACCAGGGAAGCCCTATATTAACTTTTGATCAATATTTTTGTAAACAAAATGTAGAAGTTAGACTTTTAGAATCAGGTCTTTTTCATGTACTTTTTATTAGGGAATATTTTAAACATGAACCAAGATAGAGGGACTTTCAAAATAAACTGATATAAATCCATCCCCTACCTTAAATCTTATTTTATTTGTATACCTATTTCCTTTTCCCCACCCAAATACTATATTAAAGAGAGTCATAGTCATCATTTCATTTCATCTGTGATTATTTAAGCACATTCAGAGCATTTTATTTTATTTTATTTATAAATTTATTTATTTATTTATTTTTGGCTGCGTTGGGTCTTTGTTGCTGCACGTGGGCTTTCTCTACTTGCAGCAAGCAGGGGCTACTCTTCCTTGTGGTGTGTGGGCTTCTCATTGCGGTGGCTTCTCTTGTTGTAGAGCATGGGCTGTAGGCATGCAGGCTTAGTAGTTGTGGCGCATGGGCTTAGTTGCTCCATGGCATGTGGGATCTTCCCAGACCAGGGCTTGAACTTGTGTCGCCTACATTGGCAGCCAGAATCTTAACCACTGCACCACCAGGGAAGTCCAAGAGCATTTTAGATTCTGTAGGATCATTATTTACATCCCTTAATTTTACAGATGACAAAATTCAATTCAAAAGACATAAAGTAATATGTCTAGTAAATAGTAGAGTTGGGATTAGTATCTGAGCCCAGTGCCTCATCTGGTCCTTGTACAGCTGAGTTTTAGGAAGTTATAAGAAGAATGGAAATTTCTCATTAGGGAATAGCAGAGGAAAATATGACACATCAATGAAAACATGAAGGCCTTATATTCTATTTTCAGCCCTCAACTCTGAAGAGCTGCTACAGCTGCAGTGCTGCAAACCCTCAGAGTTATAGTTCTTAAGAGCATTCCCTAATATAATTTCTGCATGCAAATCTGAGTCTCTACTTTCTGGAGAAATTAACCTGTTTCAAAATTGAACATTAGAGTTATTTCTTGTCATTGTTATAAGTCTGTATATTTTGAAGGCTCTGATTTGTCCTAAAACAATTTGCATGTTTGTATGACTCTTCCCCATCAGTGACTGGCAAGAGAAGTATAAAATAAGATGGCAAATTACTTAGTTAAGCCAAAATTGGGATGTAAACTTGGTTACGGGATCTTATGTAAATAGCACAGAATTTATACTGCAGATTTGATAGGAAATAAGGGGCTGTTGAAAATGTCTGTATTCATGTCATAGGAAGGAATTTATCTCTATATAACTGGCTCAGCAACATCAATGTGTAGGTTAGTAGGCTTGGGTAGTAGACTGCCATCTCCACTGAGTTCTAATAAGGGGTGATACTTGCCAGAATGTTATACAAACATTGGCAAAATGAAGACATGAAAGTCACGGACTACAACTTTTTTTTCCCCCAAATATGTTGGGGACAAAAGTCAGAAAGCAGTCTGTAGCTGCCTATAATTGCACTCATGAAGCAGCAGTGAAATTTGGCCATTTTCTACTTTGTTACCAACCATTGCTAGAGTTGAAATAATAAGTTTCAATTAAGAGATCTGTTTAATGCTTCACAGGGTTATCCATATTTTTCTCACTAACTCAGAGTTGGCACAGTTCAAGATATTATGAAGCAGCTAGGAGGGATAAAATCTTGGAAGAGAACTGAGTATTAGGAACCAGGGAATACTACATAAGACATTTTGTTGAACAGTGAGATGGATGCACCTATATGCAGTCCTTCTTCTCCTGGCTGTTTGTATTGACTTGCTGTACATGAGGTAGCTCTAGTTTCAGTGTCTTTAAACTTCATTCTGACATATAAAAATAAATCACCAAATTACCTATAATCAATAATCAATAGCAGAGTTACAAAATACAAGGTTAATATACAAATGTCATCCTCTTTTGTTTATTACCAGCAATGGACAATTGAAATTTAAAATTCAAAATACAATAACATTTATATTAGCACCACAATATGAAATACTTAGGCATAAATATAACAAAATATGTACAAGGTCTATGTGAGAAAAACTATAAAACTGATGAAACAAAGAAGAACTAAATAAATGGAGAGATATTCCATGTTCATGGATAAGAAGACTTAGCAGCATTGTCAAGATGTCAGTTATTCCAAAACTTGATTTATATATATACATATATATATATCTTATATCTATTTTATATATATAGACATACACATTACATCTTTCACAAAAATTGTCAAAATGGTTCATAAATCTAAATGTAAAACACAAAACTATACAACTTTTTGGAAATAGAAGAAAATCTAGATGGCCTTGGGTTTGGCAATGATTATTTAGATACAACACTAAAGACATATGGGAACGAAATAATTAGTATGTTGGACTTAATTAAAATTAAGTCCACAGGTACTGTCAGGAGAATGGGAAGACTAGCCACAGATTGAAAGAAATTATTTGCAAAAGACATACATAATAAAGTACTATATTCCCAAAGTATACAAAGAACGCTTAAAAGTCAACAGTAAGAAAACAATTCAATTTAAAAATGGGCAAACGATCTAAGTAGATGCCTTACAAAAAATATATATATTGATAGAAAATAATCATATGAAAAGTTGTCATTACACACCTATTAGAATAACTAAAATCCAAAATATTGATGATACCAAATGCTGGTGAAGATGTAGAGCAACAGGAATTCTACTTCATTGCTGGTGGGAATGCAAGATAGTACAGCTACTTTGGAAAACTGTGAAAGTTTCTTAAAAACTAAACATGCTCTTATGATCCAGTGATTGTGCTCCCGAGTGATTTGAAAACTTATGTCCACACGAAAGCCTGCACATGGATGTCATGACGGCTTTATTCATAACTGCCAAAGCTTGGAAGCAATCATGATGTTCTTCAGTCAGTGAATGAATAAATAAACTGTGGTACATCCAGACAATGTAATATTATTCAGCACTAAAAAGAAATGAGCTATAAACCATGAAAAGACTGTGAAAGAAGCCAATCTGAAAAGGTTGCATACTGTATGATTCCAACTGCATGACATTCTGGAGAAAGCAAAACTATGGAGCCAGTTAAAAGATCAGTGATTGCCAGGGAATGGGGGAAAGAAAGAATGAATCAACAGAGGATTTTTAGGGCAGTGAAACTAGTTTGTGTGATAACATAATGGTGGATACATGCCATTATACATTTATCTAACTCATTGAATTTACATCACCAAGAGTGTGTCAGTGTAGGTTCATTGATTTTTAAAAATGTACCTGTCTTTGACAGGGGGTTGATAGTTGGGGAGGCTGTGCATGAGTGGGGCACGGGGCCTGTGGGAACTCTTATGAACTTTCTGTTCAATTTTGTTATGAACTTGAAACTGCTAAAAAAAAAATCTATTAAAAATATAAAAATTGGGAATTAAAAAAATAAATTGCCTAAATAACATGTATTCTGGTCTAGCTTCATACATACTCTCAGAGCCAAATAATGTCAATATAGTTGACAATTTAAAAGTCAAAACACCAATTAACATTCAACTACAAACCTCTGAGTTATACTCAACACCATTAACCAGTACAAAATTAATTAAAAGCATTAGAGAACTAAGTGGTGGGTGTGCATAGATTTTAGAATCTTGCAATAGGTATTACGCCAGCAGGAATATCTAGTTTTACTGATGAATATTAGTCTACTTTCTGATTGACACATTTGTGAAGAGGCAGCACGGTGTGATGGATCAGCAGGTGTGGTGTGGAGTTTAACCAGTGGCCATTTGAATACTTGATCTGCTGCTTCCTGCGTAAGGGACAGTTCACTTCTCTGTCAAATAAAGATAAAATAAATTTTTAAAATTTAATACATATAAATGCATTAAACAAGGCTTGCACATAGAAGATACTGGATAAATATTGTAATTTTTATTAGGACTGCTGGTGGAAGTACAGGCAGAAAGAATATGAGAATTAGGGTATAGGATGGGATATACTTCCTAAACCACAGCTTGAGAACTGTCAAGTCACAGGCCCAGGGCAACTTGAGCTTTCACAGAAAGTGTTGACCTAGCTTCAAAAACTAAGCAACTATTCCTTTTATTTATTTTTTATCTTTTTAACTTTTGTTGGAGGTTGGTTGATTTACAGTGTTGTGTTAGTTTCAGTTGTACAGCAAAGTGAATCGGTTATACATATAACGATTCATTTTTATATTCTTTTCCAACAGAAGCCATTAGAGAGTATTGAGTAGAGTTCCCTGTGCTATACAGTAGGTCCTTATTAGTTATATATTTTATATATAGTAGTGTGTATGTGTCAATCCCAATCTTCCAGTTTATCCCTCCCTCCATTACCCCCTGATAACCATAACTTTGTTTTCTACATCTGTAACTTCATTTCTGTTTTGTAGATAAGTTCATTTGTACCCTTTTAAAAAAATTTTTATTTTTATTTTTTAAAGATTTTTTTTTTTGATGTGGACCATCTCTTAAAGTTTTTATTGAATTTGTTACAATATTGCTTCTGTTTCATGTTTTTGGTCTTTTGGCCGCGAGGCATGTGGGATCTTAGCTCCCTGACCAGGGATCAAACCCGCATCCCCTGCATTGGAAGACGAAGTCTTAACTGCTGGACCACTGGGGAAGTCCCTGTACCCTATTTTTTAGATTCCACATATAAGCAATATCAAAACTACAATGAGGTATCACCTCACACTGGTCAGAATGGCCATGATAAAAAAATCTACAAACGGTAAACTCTGGAGAGGTTGTGTAGAAAACGGAACCCTCCTGTGTTGTTGGTGGGAATGTAAACTGGTACAGCCACTATGGAGAACAGTATGGAGGTTCCTTAAAAAACTAAAAATAGAGCTACGATATGATCCAGCAATCCCACTCCTGGGCATATATATGGAGAAAACCATAATTTGAAAAGATACATGCACCCCAATGTTCACTGCAGCACAATTTACAGTAACAAGGACATGGAAGCAGTTTAAATGTCCATCAAAAGAGGAATGGATAAAGAAGATGTGGTACGTATATACAATGGAATATTACTCAGCCATAAAAAATCATGAAATAATGCCATTTGCAGCAACATGGAGAGACCTAGAGACTGTCATACTGAGTGAAGTAAGTCAGACAGAGAACTATTCCTTTTAGATAAGCTGTGGCTCTCCTGTCTGCCTCAGTCTCTGTCTGGTCTTTCTCACTCTTGCATATGACCTGCCTAGTCTCTGCAACCATATGTGTTTGAAGCCCCCAATTTAAAGTGAACTAAATTGCATGGAGTAAGTCTACTTTTAAGTAGCAAACTATATTGTCAAACAATATTTAATAATATTTAATGGTACTTCTATTTAATTATATTTAGTGTTTCACATGTTAAAATGTAGATAATTTTACATAAAGGCACAAGTAATTTCTCTTTAGTGGAAATTTATGGCTGTTGCACTGTAAGACATAACCAATTTAGCATCTAACACCTAACTTCCATTCATTAATTGAAATGTATCTGTAAATGTGTCTTAAATATGAAATCATCAAATGCTCTTTGATATAATTTTAACATCTTATTGTTTCCTAATTAAGTAATAAGTTTAATAAAATATTGGCACGTGCTCATTTTATCTTTGCATGAGAGTCATAATTTTACCTTTTGAAATTACACTTTAGTAACCTTATTGTTAAATAAACATTAGCAAACTAATAGTAATGGTTAAAGATATATTTGATTTTAATTCATTTTGAATGTAAAAATAGGTTTGAATATGAAATCAAATTCAAGTGAAAACCTTATAATCTTTAACTTGAAAACATTGTTTACAGTAGAAGTAATTGTGAAAAGTACTACATTAATTTGGTAGTGGGTGGAATTAGATGTTTTAAACATGAGCTTATGCAAAATTCTGCAATTACAGTCTAAAATAAAAAGATCACTTTTACAAAATTTGAGCAGGAATCTGTACCAGTGCTCCTAAGCTGTGATTCCCAATTTCTCATCTACTGCTTCTTCAGATACCTAAAACACACTTTGATGATTCAGACTCTATTACAAATTTCAAACAAAAGTAGGAAGAAAAAAGTAATCCTATTCTGAAATCTTAATTCCATAGTAAAAAGAAAATGTCAAGTAAAATATAAAAAAACAAAACAAAGAATGCAAATTTAACAAAAAAACCCCCTCGATCCTTTTAATATATTTTGAAAAATTTTAACTGAAAAAACCCTTAATCCTTTTAATATATTATTGATATTTTAATGACACCTTGTCAAAAATCATTTCCTATTCACCCAGTAAGTTATATGTTTTCTTGGTAATTAAGCTTGTTGGGAATATCTTAATAGTACTTCGGAAAGATAATTCTCTCTCTCCTCCCCACTCTTTTTCTTTCTTTCTCACCATCACATTTATCTTCATACTCACCCATAAATATACCCACACGCACAAACACATATACCCATGCACTGCCCTTTTAGGCATTAAGAAGAATGCCAAAAGGAAAACAAGATTTATTTTCAGCCTGACCATTTCAATGTAAATATTTGATGAACAGCTATATGCTTATACATAGTAATTATTTATGTAGCAAGTAGGTATTTATAAATGATAATTTGTATCTTTAAAGATGTGTTAATAACAATATTTCAATAGTATATAAAAACTTCAGAAAAAATAAAGAAGTTCAGTTAAGTTTCAAGAATATTGGCACTTTTTGCCCTAATACTACATGTAAGGCAAGATAAACCATATTCCTTAAGAATATAATTTTATCAGTTCATTGGTGAAAAATTCGTATTTATGAAAAGAATTGTTTAGAGATATAATCAATGGTGTGCTGGAGTCAGCTTTCATGATCTTGGCAGAACTGAATGTTTCCGTTGCTTCCCATCTCTGTGTTTCATCTTTAGTGACCTGTTGGTACTTTAAAATCAGCCATGGTGGGAGTACTTCTTTACACAGTGAAAATCGGCAAGTACTACAAAATAAAGAGTTGTTCATGTGTGTCTTTTTGTGTGTGTGTGTGTGTTTGGAGAACGGATTATTAAAAATTATCCACCACATCACTGGACATCACCTACACCTTGCACAACACAGTGATCTTTTTTTTCCCCCTGTTTCAGCTGGCATTAAGCTTTCCTTTTTTCTTCAAATATATCCTTTTATGTTTGTAGTTATAGAAGAGCCAGTAACTGAAAAATGTGATTACTGATAAAGTCCTTTTGTTGCACTTTATAGCATGAAAGAAATTATGAAGCATAGCTTCAAAATATATTTTACTATTTAAATATTCAAGTTTGAATTAATAGTATTTTAGGGATCATCATTTTTATAAAACTAAAACTCTCTTTAGAAATGTTCTAATCATTGTCCATCCTCTTCCACTGAATTTAGAAAATGTCAAAATCTATCTGCTTGATCAGTTTCTCCATTTGAAATAGCTTTTAGGAGACAGAAAAAAAATGCGATGAAACTCATGGATGGATTGAATTATGACTGAGATGCCCATCTTAAGTCAAAAAAGGTCTTCAGCAAGTCAGTGTTTCCTTTCTGGAAACTTACTTTCTTATCACCTAGTCAGAAAAGCTCCTGTCTTTATTTTATTTTTGAGTTTGGCAACATCTGTGTTGTTTTACTTCCATGACTGAAGACGCTACAAATTGTGGTGTCACATGCACCACTGTTGTCTGGAGTAAAGCTGGAGACTACATAATGAAGGTATATCTAATTGTGTTTACTTCTAAGATGTATATAGACGTTTAGAGTAGTAATTTTGCATTCCTGGATCAAGAAAAAATAGTAAAGCTCCTCTTTTGTTGCTGTTGTTTTTGTCATTGTTGTTTTCAGAAATGTAAAAAATTGTGTTATAAGGAAAACTTTTTTATGGTAAAGAAAAATTTTCTAAACTAGATGTCTTTCTAGGTGCATCAAAATCGGTCTGTGTTCATTATTACACCAATTTTAGCCAACTCTCATAGTGAAGACATTATTGGTGATAATTTCTTTTTGGATTTGGCTGGTTCACATTCTTTCTAGGACATGAAGTTCATGGTTAATACATGTCAACTTGAAAAATAGGATCCAGTTCCACTAGACATCCATTGGAGACAGAATTTCGCTGCAAATAGTCAATTCTCTTTATTCATAAATTCCATATTTGCAAATTTACCTACTGGAGAAAATTTATTTGTAATCCTCAAGTCAATACTCATGACACTTTCGTGGTCACTTACAGATTTGAGGGGAGAAGCAAAAAATTTGAATTGCCTGACATACATGTTCCCAGCTGAGGCCTGACAGAGTGATGCTGTTAATTCTTGCTTCAGCTCTTATACTGTAAATGTGTTCTTTTTGTGGTCTATTTCGTGCCAGTTTTTGTGCTTTTTGTTGGTGGTTTTATTGTTTAAAATGGTACCCAAGCATAGTGTTAAAGTGGGTCTCCTGTTCCTAAGCACAAATAGGCAGTGATGTGCCTTAAGGAAAAAATGCGTGATGCATGTGTTAGATAAGCTTGTTTAGGCAGGAGTTATAATGCAATTGACTTCTACTGAGTTCATTGAGTTCAGTGTTAATGAATCAGTAATGTATATTAAAGTGTCTTTAAGCAGAAACACATAAAACAAGTTACCTAATGATTAGTTGCTAGAAGTGTTGTGACCAGAGGCTCGCAAGGACTTAACCCTGTATTTCTCCTAGGAGCAATGATTCAGTATTCGTTAATTTAGCATTTTCAGCCACTTTATAGATTATGACTACTGTAAATTATGAGGATGGATTGTATCTTGAAATAACGTAGTGAGCTGGAATGTCATAACGAAAAAAGATTTTGTGGAGAACTCTCAGTTTTCACAAAACCTTTATTATCATTAAGTGATACTCTTCAATTAAACAAAATATAGATATTTATAATCAAAATTTAACAAGTGATAATAATGATATAAATTTCAAAGCCACCTTAAAACTGTCAATTCTATAACTATTTGTTGGCCAAGGCATTCCTAAAAGTTTGACTCATTTTGAGAACACTTATTTTTTGATAATATTAGCTCTGTATACTCTAGATGATGTAGACATTCCATTTTTAGAATTATTCAACTCATTTAAAAACTATAATATATATAATAGAAAAGTGAGAAAAAAGGGTTAACAGGGTCTAAATCTTCAGGTCATCTGTATTTGAAATATAATAAACTTCTACAATTTACATATATCCAAAAATGTATTGTCTTTATAACATCAACCCATATAATTTAATAAGGAGAAGAAAAATAGTTACCATATATTGAATATTTATTACGAAGCAAATGTTTTCCTTTGCTCTTTGTATGTTATTCTATTTTGTCCAATAACTCCTCTGTCAAGTAAATTATATTAGTATCCCAATTATACATATAAGGTTACTGGGAGCCAAGTCTATTAATTAACAAGCCCAAAGTAACACAGCTGCTGAGGAAGAGAGCCCAGATTCAAAAGTGGGTAGGCCTGACTCCACAGGCCAGGAAGTAAAGACATAATGTATTATAGATAACACTTTTAGCTAATAATATTTTGTCAGTACATGAAAGTTCCATTTTCAAATCTGCTCTCCATCCATGATACCTAAAATATCACCTATCTATGTTTGTCTGTCTATCTATCTTAATATATATGTAGAATATTTGTAACTTGGACTGTTTCCCTACTTTAAAATTCAACACTCTTAATTAAGAAACAGAGAGTAGTCATGAATATAATTAGGTGTGAACTGGGATAAGGGTATGGGGTACTTCAAAACAATTGTCATATACTTTTTTAGGGAAATAAGTAATTCTCTAAGTTGTTGGAATGGCTAAATATTTAACAAATAATTTAAAGAAATAGAATATTATAACCTCCTGAAAAGAATACCTAATGGATTTGGTACAATTATGGACACCTTTTTTAAAAAAAGTTATTTATTTTATTTATTTATTTTTGGCTGCATTGGGTCTTTGTTGCTGTGCACGGGCTTTCTCTAGTTGCGGAGAGCGGGGGCTACTCTTCGTTGCGGTGCGTGGGCTTCTCATTGCGGTGGCTTCTCTTGTTGCAAAGCACGGACTCTAGGCGCGCAGGCTTCAGTAGTTGTGGCTCTCGGGCTCTAGAGCGCAGGCTCAGTAGTTGTGGTGCACGGGCTTAGCTGCTCCGTGGCATGTGGGATCTTCCCGGACCAGGGCTCGAACCCGTGTCCCCTGCATTGGCAGGCGGATTCTTAACCACTGCACCACCAGGAAAGCCCTCGACACCTTTTATTAAACAAAACTGATGACAAAACAATCTTTTCTCAGAATATAAACACCGAAACGATAGCAGTCAGATACTCTATTCTTTGTAAAATTCTCAGATAAATTTGGTTATGGTATTACTTTTTGTTTAATATGTGCTATACATCATTTTAATAAAGTAATTATTATTTCTGCTTTACTCATTCTTAGCGAGTATGAGATTTCTCCTTCTTTTTATTTGAGACCGGATTTCCACATACCCCCAAACCCTTTGAGGATCTTTTCAATTTTTCAAAGAAATAAGTTTTTGACACGCTGTTTTATAAATCCAGTGGAACCTTTAGTTCAAATATTACTGTAGTTCTTTTATTTCAGTAAAATCTTTCAGAGTGGACCAAGGTAGATGATCAAATGTGATTCTTCCTACGGGCATCACAGTACAACAAATGTATTTGTTTTCTGGATTTGTGACAAGTAGCAAACTCTGTTTATAAATACAGATTGCACCATAGGTATTAATGACACTCTGTCACATCAAATCACACAGTTTCTACGAAATAATTTTAGGGTGTCTGATTTTCATTCTTTCTGTGCCTGTTTTTATAAGCTGAAGACGATCAGCTTTGTTCCACTGAAATAAAATTCATAACAAAACATGAATTCTACCCACCCCTTCAACATGTCCATCCCAGTTTAGTCATGGGTATCTGAAGTGGCATAAAGAGCAGATTTCTTTCACCTTCAAAGACAAAATAGTGCATCTCTTCCCTTTTTTTTTTGTCCTCTATAATAGGAAAATCTATCTGAAAACACTAACCAATTTACTACCTTCTCTAAAGTTTTATGGCAAATTAGGCACAGCTGAAATCAATGGAAAGTTCCTCTTGCAGGGTTTCTCAGGGTTTGATTCTTCACACATGGAATTTGCCAGGAAATCTCAATTATGGTTTGGGCTCTGCTGGAGGGTGTGCCTCCTGGCGGGGAGAATCCCTTGCAATAGGGATGAAGACCCTCCCTGCTGGACTAGTTCTGGAGTAACTCAGAGGATAAATAGACGACGTGGTCTCAAGAGTGTCCATCCAGATACACAGAGAGGCATTTAACAGCCACCGCCATCTCCTAATTAGAAACAGGTGCACTGAGTCGTTCATCGACAGCTCAGTTTCTGCCCTTCTTTACATTTTAGTGGTATGTCAGTGTTTGACAATTAGATGAAAAATGCAGATAGATGACCGTAATAGAATGGATGATAAAGTGAGGAAAAATATGATTCCCAGGGATAAAGTCTTGGATTCAAAAAACATAGACAGTGGAGTCCCCTTATATGTTATATAAGTTATTAGTTTGTAAGAAGGAAATAAATTACCCATAATTATACTAAACAGATAGATTCCATAGACAATGAACACATTCAAGTCTGAAATAGTCATTGGCAAAATTCACAGAAAGGATATACAAATGGTCTATAAAAGAGTTGTGAACCATGTAGACTCCAGAGCCAGGTGGCCTGGGAGCAAATCCTGTCTACTTACCTGTTGTATGACCTTGGGCATGTCACTGCTTAACCCTTGTGGGTCTCAGAGTTCTCATTTTTCAAAATTGGAAATGTTACTAAGACTTGCCTCATAAAATTGTTGTGAGGATTAAGTGAGTTCGACTAGATCTAAAGTGCTTAGAACACTGCTTGTCATAAGGTAATTATGGTCTGTGTTAGCTACTGCTTTTGTTGTTGTTATTGTTACTGTGTATATCTTTGGTATTGATGAGAATAGCCATCATGTGGCATGGCTGATCACTTCTCTTAGAGAAACTTATTTTCGTTTGGCGTCTGAACCACCACATTTCTTAATTTTTTGGTTTCACTGTTCTTTTCCAGTATCCTTTACTGACTTTTTCATCTTTTGCAGTGTGTCTAACATCACTGTCTCCAGAGCCTCTAAATTTGGGGTTTGCCTCAGGGATCCTTCTTTAGACCTCTTTTCTATGTGTATTTACTCCCTTGGTGGTAGACTCATGGCTTTAAATTCCCTCTGTCTGCTGACAATTCCCAGAAATATATCTCCAAACCGTATATATTTCCTGAACTACAGGCAATTGTTTATTTCAACATCCCTCCTGTAATCTGTACAAAGCAGGAGCAAAAACAGATTTTGTGAGACCTAAAACTTACATAATTTGGGGAAACATTAAGAAAAATAACACAATAATGTTAATACAAAATTAGGGCTAAAAGTGGTTTTTTTCTCCCACATGTTCTATAGAGATTCACACTACTTTCTTCTGAGATGTCTTTTAGCATTTTACCATAAATGCTCATACTGTAATACTTCTTGTCTGCACCTGACTTTCCTACTTCACTTAGAACACTCTTCAATCCCCCAATACTCCAGCAGTCATTGAAATCTGTATAAGAGAGGTGCCAGGGTTTTACCCCTCACTAGCTAAATAGTAAATCTGCCTCAGTAGGAGGGTATTTGAATTGATTCTAATATAGTACTCCTTCCTCTTATTTAAAGAAATTGGAAAAGAGAGTCTCTTTGAAGCCAGGGTTCTGGATATAATTCTTTTTCTGATAATTTAATGCATTTGTGCAAGTCTTGGAAAAGGAAAGCAGCATATAGATAATTTTCCTGTAAGTCTTGGCTGTTGCTTCTAGCTGTCAAGGTTGAGGACACACGAGGCTCTGAAGAGCTTTCCAATGTCCACTGTTTGGGTTGGTGGGTGAGAAGAAGCAGTGGTCACAGCAGGGGCTTTTTGATCTGACTTAATCCCTGGAGCACAGATTGATATATCTGTTCTTCTGTTTCCTGGTGAGGAGAGGAAGTTAATGAGGTAGTGATGGGGGAAGAGCTATTGTAGACATCTGAGCTCTGGGTCCAGAAATTATCTCCACAAAAGGACCTGGTGAAGTGGGGCAACAGAAGAATTTCAAATGTTTGTTGGATGTGAGCCTAGAGTGTTTGGTTTTGTTTTTTCCTTTCAGATAAAACCAGTGGAGAATGTAAGGTATCAGAAAAGAAATGTAGATGGAGTGGGCCTAGTGAGTCAAGTAAAGTTCTCATATCTCAACATTCCAAAGGAGGAACAGGAATATTCCATTTCCTAGGTGTGTCATGAAAGGATCTGAAAAAACCCAGCGTTTTTCACAGCCTAACATGGGCCAGCCGTAACAAAAGTGACTCCCATTCTTAGGAGAGACCTGTAAGCATTTGAAAAAGAGTACCAAATTTAAAAAGGTCCTGAGGTTGAAAATAGATAATTTAGCAGTGAACTGCATAGACCACATAAGAATGAGGAGCACTTAGCAGAAACCAGTGGGGAAAGTTGATGTCCCAGACAAATTATCCCCCTGTAATTTTACTAGGCATTACCCAAGAAAAATAAAAACATCCACAGAAAGACTTGTAAACAGATGTTCCAAACAGTTTTACTCACAATAGCCAAAAACTGGAAAAAAAAACACCTTAAATGTCCTAAAATAATAGATAAACAATGCTTTATGTTCCCACTGTGGATTAAAAAGTTCTCATATGGGACAATGTTGTCCCCCTGGGGAAGATCAGTAAAATGCAGGGTCACTTTTGACTGTCATGATTGAGGTGGAATGTGGCATTAGCTCTGGTGAGTAAAGGCTAGAAATGCTCTTAAGCATCCTACAATGCAGAGGACATCTCCTTTAAAACAAACACTATCCAGCGCAAAAATTCGATAGTGCTGAGGTGGAGAATCCCTGTACATGAAGGGCACCAGGAATCTGAATAGCAGAAACTGGAAACGACGATCTCAGAAAAAACAGATATGTAATGTATTAATTCTTAAAGGGTACCAATTTTATTAAGGAGGTGATCAAGCTTTCTCTGTTAGCTTTGAGCTCTCAAGTTATTTTCTGCTGTCTTGGAAGTGACTGATTCACCAAATGGCCTCTTGGGACAATAAATTCTCTTCCTAAATGAAAAAATAAATTCTAACCCTCAAAGCTTTTACTCATCTTCTCATTATATAACTAGTTCTATTATACTTAACTGAACTTCCAAGCAGTCACTTTGGGGCTTCTATTTAATTTAATTTATTTATTTATATTTTTTGCATCAGTCGACCTTTAATGTGCAAGGCGTGGATGCAGAGCACAGGAGATGTGGAGGGGTCTCAGCCCCTGCTCCAGAAATGAGGGAGAGATGAACACAAACCAAACATTTCTAACTGGCCACACAAGTCTGGGAGGGCAGGGGGAAACAGATCTGGACATTCATAAAAAAATAAACCGAAACTCAAGCACTCAGTCTCGTGCTCACCAGAGGGTTTGATATAGGGGACTCACTCACCATCCCCGTCCCCATCCTCCCCTGTCAGCATCAAAAAGAAAGCTCAGCACACACTAAAGTCTTGAGAAGCGACCATTCTCCAGCCTCCCCACCTACCCCTAGGATGGACTTTAAAAAAAAAAAAAAAGAGAGAATGAGTTGGATCCCAAACCCCCCTCCCCACAGCATCAACCCTACACATGAGAGTTTTTAATGTGATTTGCAAGAATCAACTGGGGTTTCTATTTTAAATGAGCAAATATTTCTTGGTAACAATGTACACTGCATCAGACATTGGGGAAAAATCAATGCATCATTTTTACTTGTCAGCGTAGGCCTTAATTAGATCATTTTCCCTCTCTTTTGTTTGTCTTTTCAATTCTAAATAACTTCCCCGTTAGCTGTTTTTCTTTTCTGGTGATACTAGTTTTCTCATGCCAAAATTTCAAACCTATATCTTAGGTTTATGTCACTGACATATAAAGTACTAAAATACAGGGACTGGTCAGACTTATTGTAATTCAGCAATAGCCTATATTTAGTTGCTTTGCAGAAGAAAAATAAGGAGCTTATACTGTAAAAATATCTACCCATCAAAATGTTTGAAATGGAAATTTAATGGTCTAAACATCTATTTAAGTGCATAGAAAAATGTATAATGGCATTCAAACAAAACCATAGTTGGTAGTACTTCATGAAAATTATTTATCCTTTTAAAATTTTGTCATGAACTGGGGAGCTTGTGATCTCTGGATCCTTTTTTCTTAACTTGCACATATGGAATGTCACAACATTGGTCTTGTGGCGATCAAATATGAAACCATTTCGGAAGGGAGATTTCTATATACGGATCCTATGCAGGAGATACTTTTCAAACATAGCCAATGACTTCTATTTGAACAGGTGTTTAAAGTTTTTCTTGCAACCTTTGCCTCCAGATTTCTGCAAATACCTACATCATTTCCAGACCTTCATTGTAATTATAAACATATTCGTTTAAAAAGTGCATTCTTCAAATAAAAAGTTGTTTTTAAGTGTTAAAGGGTCACAATTAACTGGTCTAGCTTAGTATTACAATATTAAAATATTATTATAACTCTTGATGTAGACGTATTTAATCCAGTGGAAAAGGATTTCACTTTCCAAGTTCACAGCTAACATCTCTTGAGGGATTTATTTTGAAATAAAAGTAATGTATTAATTGCAACTCTACACAAAGGTCAATCCTATGCAACTTAACATAATCAGAGATTTCTATCTCATAAATCGATAACACATTTTCTTAAGAGAAAATATGGACAAGATTGCAATAAACTAAGTTAAACATAAGTATTCTTCCAACCTTTTGAATTTCCCTGTTCCAGCTATTAAAACAGATTTTTAGGAATAGAAATGTTGAAAATCATTTTACAACATCAGTGACATTTTCAATGTTTCCTCCTTTTCCTTCTCTTACTGTTTTAGATATTTGGACCTTCAGAAATTCATATTTTTCCTCACTAAATGGTGAACATAAATTATGGAACATATTGATGATCATTAGATTTAGCACAAAATTAGATTCCAATAATTGAACTGCAGAGGGGAAACTGGGAGAGGAAACAGGGACTAATACTTACCTGTTGCCTAATGTGTGCCAGAAGTTTTGCAAGCCACGTTGGTATGCATGAAAAAATGACAGCGTTGTGGCTGTATTATTATCCCCATGTTTAGAAATGAGAAGTCTGCGTTGCAGAGAGATTACATACTTTTCTCAATCCACACAGTTAATAAAAGTCTGCTAAAGATTTTATCTATGTTTGTCTGACTCCAAAATCTGACGCTTTCATTTTTGTTTTCTCTGATGGAGGTTTTTATTTATTTCCTTTTAAAACCACTTTATAGAGGTATGGTTGACATACAAAAAGCTATGTATTTTTTTATGTATACAACTTGATGAGTTTGGAGAGAAATATACATCTGTGAAATCATCCCCACAATCTATGCCATTAACATATTCATCACCTCCCAAAGTTCTCTCCTGCCCTTTTTATTATCTTATTATTAATTTTATGATAAGAATTCTTAACATAAGACCTATCCTCTTAACCATATTTTAAGTATACAATACAGTATTGTTAACTGAGTCATTATGCTCTACAGCAAATCTCTAGAATTTATTCATCTTGATAAGTGAAACTTTGTACCTTTTGACTGATAACTCCCCATTTCCTCCTTCTCCTCCCAGGCCTTGGCAACTACCATTTTACCCTTGCTTCTATGAGTTTGACTATTTTATATTTCTCAAATAAGTGGTATCATGTACTCCAAAGTACATAAGAAACTGTTACAACTCAGTAGCAAAAAAATGGGCAAATAACTGAACAGACATTTCTTCAAAGGAGACATAGAGATGGACAGCAGGTATATGAAAAGATGCTCAACATCACTAATAATCAGGTAAAGACAAATCAAAACCATAATAAACTATCACCTCACACCAGATAGAATTGTTATTATCAAAAAAAAAAAAAAGATTACAAGTGTTGGTGAGGATGTAGCGAAAAGGGTACTCTTGTACACTGTGGAAAACAGTATGGAAGTTCCTTAGAAAATTAAAAATAGAACTATATGATCCAGTAATCCCATTTCTGGGTATATATCCAAAGGAATGTAACCAGGATATCAAAGAGATATCTACAATCCCATGTTTATTGCAGCATTATTCACAATAGCCAAGACGTAGAAGCAACCTGAATGTCCATTTCTGCACAAATGGATAAAGAAAATTTGACACACAGTGGAATAGTGTTCTTCCACTGCAGGGGGCACAGGTTCGATCCCTGGTTAGGGAACTAAGATCCAGCATGCCGTGCAGCAAGGCAAAAAAAAAAAAAAAGGAAAACAATTCTGTCATTTTTGGCAACATGGATGAACCTGGAGGTCGTTATGCCAAGCAAAATCTGACGCTTTCTGCTCATTAGAATATAGTATTAGACCTAGTATTAGAAGATAGTATTAGTATCGCTACTTGTAATAGTAACTGACCTGAGAATAGTGATAGCAGCAACAGTAGTAATTGACAAAGGAGAGAAAAATGAGAAAGAGGAAGAGAGAAAGCTAGAACTTATTAAGCATTTTCTATGTGCTAAAGACCTTGAATGAATTACTTACTTTAATCCTCAAAACACTGACATACAGTGGGTAGTGCTATTTTGCATATTTAGTAGATAAAAAACTTTAAGTGATGTTAGATTAGTTGTTCAAGTAGCACAGCTAATAGATTATATAGTTCATATTCAAACTGCAGGAATCTAATTTTATAACCCCTGTTATTACCACTTGGCTGATAATTTATTATGGCTCATGATATCGCAAGTAAAAAATATATAAGTAACACAGTAATTCTCCTCTGATACAGAATGAGAGAAAAAACAGAATGATAGGAAGAATCTTCAGTAAGCAAAAGCAGGATAAAAATGATATTTACAGTATAATCTTAACTATATTCAGAATTATTGCAAGAATGAATAAGTGGTGTAACACAAACTGTTACTGATCATATTACCTGTGTTGTAGAATTACTACTACTACTATTGTTATTATTATTTGCTTTTCTTTTTGTATTTTCCAAAGTTTTATCAATTGCAATGTATAACTTTAACATTTTCATTAGACAATAAACAGTATTTTAATAGCTTTTTAAAAATTGGAAACTGATGCAGAAAGGTATTTAATGATTCCCCCATATCAGTATTCATTTTAGACTAAGAATAAAATCAAGATAACTATTGTGAAAGGATTATTACTTCTATGCTTAGAACAGGTAAACACAAAATATAGGTAGGAGACTTTGGTAAACTTTAAAGAGTAACTTTCTATGAAGTTTTAACAACTAAATGAATTATTTTGTTTTCGTGCAGGCATCAGCAAAACCATTATAGATTTTTCCATCTTTAAGATTCAAGCTAAATGTTACAGTTTTAAAGGATTCTGTAATTTGTCCTGCTGTGTATAAAAACTGCGGTTTTCCCACTGAAATTTACAATCAGCATATTCCATAAAGTTCTTGTTATGTAAATAAATAGCTGAAGGGAAGTGGCTATAGTATGCTTTGAATTGAAAGCTCAAAATCTTTATAATAGAAATATTCGTCAGCATGGATTAATTTAAATAAAACTGACATATATACACTACCAAATGTAAAATAGATAGCTAGTGGGAAGCAGCCGCATAGCCCAGGGAGATCAGCTCGGTGCTTTGTGACCACCTAGAGGGGTGGGATAGGGAGGGGCGGAAGGAGACGCAAGAGGGAGGGGATATGAGAATAAATGTGTACGTATAGCTGACTCACTTTTTTATACAGCAGAAACTAACACAACATCGTAAAGCAATTATACTCCAATAAAGATGTTAAAAAAACCATGGATTAGAGGATTATTAATGAACAAGAAGAATATGAGGTTTTCTTGCATCTATATTTTAGTTTCAGTCAGTGACCATATAAACAATAAATGAATGGCAATAGAGAAATGAGAGAAAGACTACCTTTAAGAAACACAGTTGAAAGGAAACATGATACAATTTCAGAGACAAGGTTTGTGGGTTAGCAGACATTTTGTTCTGTCCAGAACATCCATAAGACATTGTTCCATGAGACATTTTTTCCATAAACCATTTGGTTCGCGCAAAAAAGTGCTTGAAATTTGGTCCTGTCCAAAATGTCCACAAGCATATTTGATCCAGGACAAATTGTTTTGGACAGGATCAAATGTCAAGCACCTTTTGGCATGGACCAAATATCTTATGGGCATTTTGGATAGGACCAAATGTCCTGCAAGGGGTTTGTGGAGAAGCAGTTTAATTTTAACCTCAGTTACACATAATGTCTATCCAGAATATGATCTTTCCAGGACTTAGAAACATTTCTGAATGGGCTATTTTTATGACACTACATCTTCAACACTGGAATCAAAAGAATTGTAAATAAAAATTAAAGAGAAAAAGTTATTTATAAGTGTTAGAATTTCTTCTTTGTTTCAAAATAGGTGACATCTCAAAGACTCAAATCTTAAAACAGTTAATTTTGGGGACATCTAATTTATGAAGTAATTTCTTTTTGCTAATCTTTAGAAATATTGAGACTTTGGATTATTCAGAGATGCAATATGAAAGCTAGGATGGAAATGACATTCTGAGGAAAAAACTGGCATACTAAATAAATTGTTCAATTACCATCACCCTTTCTGCATACAAGTCATTTTATTTTGCTTTCAATTAAGATTTAAATAAGGGAAATGTTTACTATATCAAAATATGATTTATCCATTTAATAATAATAAATATCACTATTTTCATTAAAGTTCATAACTCTTATTAATGTTTTTATAATAAAATAACTATCTGCAAGGAACCATGTAAATAGCAGCTAGCTGAATTGAGCTATCAAAAAAAAGATAAAATTAAACATATGCAATCATGAAAGATCTGAGAAGCTATTACATGCATAACATGTATTATCTAACCTCAAATTCTACATAACTTCATTGGGAAATATGAAAAAAATTACAGTGCAATAAAACCATTATTTTATATTACAGAATATTACCATTGTTTTCTATTTATGATGTGACTTCCCAGTAAATTATGTAATTTGGCTGGCATTTGATGCAAGCCCATTTAACATTTTAAAGCAGTATTATAACCTTGATCAAATTCTAAAATAAAGTCTTTTGCTTAACCTGGAAACATTCTAAACTGATTATTTAGACACCATAATGAGTAGAATATTGAAGAAGAAAATATGAGGGAAAATGGAAACTGTTTTCAAAGAGGAGGTACATTGAAAAAGATTTAAAAAATCAAAAAGAGATATAAAATGTGCCTTTCACTAGCCTTTCAACTGCCCAAACTTTTCCACTGAAGAGTAAAGTTACTAACTACAGAGCTATCAGAGAGAATCCTTTGCCTACTTACCACTTTCTAGACTTCACCTCCACTATGTTCATTATTCTCTTTCCCTTAGAAATTTGCAACTTGGAAAATATAGATCTCACTAGTTAAAAAATTTCAAGACATTGTCTCAGTAATTTAAAGTCTTTGCTTTCTGTAAAGTAATCTAATTAACTTTCTTTTTCTCTAGGACCAGTATTTGAGGTCCATTTCCAGCTTTTCTGCCTGGCTTATTTCTATGCCAGTTTTCTAATTGGATGAGTCAGCGCTCTGTCAATTTATTTTATAAAAACATTATGAAATGTTAACTCTTGACCTCTTTAATGGGATCTTTGTCAATTCAAATTGTGGGCCCTTTGGCACTCAACAGTTTCCATCAGACATTGCATTTACAACTATACTGCCACATTTCAAAACATGAAAGCCAAGGAAAGTACTGCAGGATTCCAGCTAAGGATGTGAAGTTTAGATCAATTCTTCAAAAAAAAACAAAAGCCAAATCTCTATTGCCATGTCGTGATGAGTTTTACACTAGGGAAACTCCTAAGTTATGATAGTTATAGCTATTGTATATTGTATTATTATTGATGTAAAAAGTTTTTTCTTAAGAGTGATAATAGTCATCAAATTGAGATGAGGGATGCTGCTTAAACTTTTCTATGAAAAAATTTTCTAGGAAATTTTTTAAGATGAAGAAGAAAAGCAGAAATATTAGCAGGGTTTGATTTACTTTATGTTCATGAGTGGCAGCAATGACTTTTTTTAAAGTATATTTGACATAATAACAATAACAAAAGTATAGCATTAAAAAAAAAGGATGCTATGAGGGGAAAGCTTCTAATGTTTGCTACTATTTTATTCATGTCATCTAATACATATTTGAGTTACCTTTAATTTTTATTAATAATTTTTATGGCTTCTGCAATTATTTTTAATTATCTTGAACAAATTTAATTATAAAGGAACTTAATATAAATTTCTTATTGAATTAAATAAGGAGGAGGTTTCCTTTATACTTTGAGTATCACCACTTTTAGATTGCAAAAAAAAAAAAAACAGTCTATAGTAAGTGTAATCTGGTTGGGGATTTTATTCAGGAAAAATAAATCTAGCAAGCAAGGTATTCCAATATGTAGTATTGATATAGAATATTCAAAAGATTATTACATCATTCAATAAGAATATGAATATGACAGAGTGTAAATAAGAATTATTCAATAAGAAATATACAGTTTCTTATTGGGAGAACTTATACTTTTCTTCCTATGTATTCCAGAAGGGTTAACCTGAGGTATTTTTATCCATTTGGTAGGCAATTGTATTATCTCCATTTACAGTTGAATAAGCAGAGATACAGAAAGCTTAAGTAACTTGTCTGAGGTCAGATAACTTCTAAAGAGTGCCACAGGTTCATAGGTTGACTGATTCTAGTGACAGTGCTTTTATCTACTGCGCTGTGTTGCTTCTTTCTATGGTCCCCAGATCCAAGCATTTTATCAGAGTTATTCAGTTTTTATTAAGTGTATTTATATGTAAAATAAATGTCTTTTTCACATATACATGTATCATTATAATAACATCCAATCACTTCACGTAATATTAGGATTGTTGTCACTTATCCAAGTATAAAATGACTCAGTTACAGAAAATATAAATAATGGAAAACAGAATAAAGAAGGAACACTGACAAATTAATATTCTAGAATTAGAGAACAGGTTATAATGGAATAGACAATAATCAAAGAAGAGACAGAAGATAATTCCCCTAATGTCTCACTGATTAACAAGCAAAATCTATAGAATTTGACCTCTCTCAAGAAATATCCTGGTATTTTAAGTTTATTTTGAGAACAAGTAATGTGGCTAAGCCATATGAGGGGAAAACAAAAACAGACTTTCATAATAGAATAACGTGGGGGCTTAACATTAGTTCTAAGTGATAAAAATATTTAGTAATAATTGTTTAAGGAAAAAGTACTTCAATTGAAGAATTTTAACCAGGTGTATTATAATCCTTGTGTAAGTGCAAAAGACACAAAGTATCAGATGTCTAAGGGTGGAAGAAATAAAACATACATAAAATCTCTTGAAAAATATAGTCAAAACATAATCTATCAATAAATTATTTTATTCTCTAAAGAAATCAAGAAAAAAAGAGACAAGGGAAAGAAATTATCAGAAAAACTGTGAAAACTTGTGTTTACTAACAATTATTACCACCATGATAATGAAAGCATCTGTAAGAATCATGACATAAAAATTAAATGAACATAATCTACAATTACTAATGACATGTATCTGAAATAACATTTTATCATCACAACAACTGAATGAATGATGGAGCTAAAAGAAGAAAGTAAATGCATCATCTTATTGCTTTGATGTTATTAGCAGGGAAAGTTTACATGTGTGGTTAAAATGAAAATAGCATATGTATCTTAAATATATTGAGAAAAAATGAAAGTTCATCAAAAATAGCAAAATCCAGCAAAGAGGAAAAGAGATAAAACAAATTTGGCATAGAAACATGAAAAACACAAATTAGGTGAGACAGATAAGTCCCAACTTGTAATTTATCATAATTAATATGAATCAACTAAACCAACATACTAAAACAGAAAGATTAGGGGATTACATCAAAAGTCAAATCCAAATAAGTGGCATGAACAAGTCAAATATGTGAAACAAAGAAATATAGAAAACTTTAAAATATAACCAACAAGAGAGTGTGACATTACTAATAAAAAAAAAAAAAAGCAGGGATTGTGGGAGAGTTAAAGAAGATAGCATTAAATCAGGTTAAAATAAAATGTATACTGAAGATGAAAGAGTCATGATTAATTGCTAAATACAATAGCATTATGCATAAATTCTTCAAGTAATCCCTGTGGTCTCTTTTTTCCTCTTTTCCTTTGTTAATTTTTGTTGAGTACCACCATAGGGAAAAACAAATATTTCTCTCTTTCCTAAACAATCTAGATATTTTTTAGTATATGATCTTATTTTTATTATTATATTAGTTTTGATTCAGGCTTATTGAATCTTGAACATTATCAAAACTAGATTAGGGTTTTCTTAAATTTTCATTTCCCACTCCAAGCATTCCACTCATCTTGTGGAAAATTATTCATTATTTAAAATAGCCACTTGTGACTTCCAATACAAGTGGAATACATTAGGTAATAGGAAGCCAATACTTCTGCTGATAGCAACTAGAAAAAAGCTGGATAAACTTAAAAAATAAATCATTTGAAGGCACCAAAGACTATTTCATCCCCACACAGCTATCTCTAATTCAGTCCTATCACCTAACAGAAGAAAGAAGATACCTTCTCTTGGAATACAGCATCATCTGGAGCATCTATGATTTTTTTCTAACAAATTTATTGACATAAAGTAAAAAATTATTAGACATGTTAAAATATAAGACAGTAAGACTGATAACCTAGAGAAGGCAACAGACAATAGAGGCAAACCAAAAGGTAATTCAGACATTAGAATTAATAGAAAAAAGTTTAAGTAACAATTAATATGTTCCAGAAAATGCAAAAAATAGAAAAAAGTATTTGAAATTATGGAAAAATTCATTGGAGAATTGAAATCTATAAGAGAGCATTAAATGGAAGTTTAGGAAGTGGAAAATCAAATACCTGATTGAAAATGTAGCATACGGATTTCACAATACATTTGACAGAGCAGAAAACTTAATCATTGTGAAATGGAACATAGGTGAATAAAAACAGTCAAATTGAAACAGAGAAACAAAGAATGTTAATAGAAAAATAGAGCATAAAATATACATGAGATGCACTGGAAACGTCTAATATATGTCTGCCTTGAGTCCCAGAGACAGAATGGAATGGAGATGAAGCAATATTTGAAGAAATACTTGCCAAGAATTTTTCAAAGCTAATGCAAGACATCAATCCACATATTGAAATGAATCACAAGCAGAACATATATAAAGAAAATTATAACAAAATATATCATAAATGAAACCAAAGGCAAATAGAAAGTCTTTAAAGTAGTTAGTGAAAGAAGACACGTTAATTTCAGAAGAGTAATAAGTTTGAGACCTGACTTCTCAACAAAACTGATTGAAAGACAAGGACTATGGAGTACCATCTTTAACGTGCTGAAAGAAAATAGCTCTAAACTAGAATTCTATACCCAGAAAAAAACTTTAAATAAATTTGAAAGATATATTGTAAAACAAGAAAAAATATTGAGGAAGTTTCTCACTACACAAACCTGCACTAAAAATAACATAAAATTGATTTCTGTAGTCAAAAGGGAAAAGTTCAAGATGTAAACATGGAGATGCAAGAAAAAAACAAGTAACAGTGGAAAGGGGAAAATATGGATAAATATAAATGAATATTGTCCATACAAAACAGTATTTAAAAAGACTTTGTAATTTGAAATAAATTTGGAACCAAAATGCATGACAACATCAATGTAAAAGTCTGGAGGGGGAAGTGGTAATAAAGTCAGTCAGCTATATAGCAGATTCCATGTCTCGGAATATGACTGCTCGACCACTCCCATTAGAAAATCATCCCTTCCATAAAACTCAAGGAGAGAGCAAGAATGTGCAGTTATTTTCATTCTGTACCAATACTGTCTCTTTAATTAACTAAGAAAACTAAGTGATTGGTAGACCCACAGAAAACTAAGCTTCATTACTGTAGAGATGGAGGGACCCAGATTCCCACCATGGTCAGATATCTTCAGTAGCTCTGCTCCCTGAGTTACAAAGCTACTCTAAAGAAATGGCCACGTTGAGCATTAGTAGGAGAGTATTATGTAAAATCTGTTTCATTCCATATTCTTCATGTAACTACAGCTGTGTTGTCACAAACTAAATGATTAGTTCTTGTGATGGTTAGATTTATGTGGCAACTTAGCAAAACTGAGGTTTCTTCGAGGAAGAAGAAATTCTGCCTCAAGTCCACGGTGTCAACTGTCTGAGTTTCTAGCCTGTGAGCCAGCCATACACATTTCAACTTGCTTAGCTCATTATTGGGTAAGCCAACTTCTTGAAATAAATCTCAATCTCTCTCTCTCTGTTTCTCTCTCTCCCCATATATATGTGTATGTATGTGTATATGTATATATATATATATATATATATACATACACATATATAATCTCCTCCTCTTTCTATTCCTGTGGAGAATCCTGTGGAGACATGTTTCTATTTTATTTTCCTTATGAATTTGATGTAATTTAGCATATGTTCCCATAAGTTTTCTAATAACTGAATGGATTTTTTTACATCCAACTCAAATATATTTTCACAATAGTCTATTTACTTTGTTATAGGTGACAAATTAGAGAAAAAATGTGAATAAGTTCTCAACATAGCTTAAGAATATATCATCTAATTTTTGAGGGCATGGACTACTTAACTCTTGCTTTAAGTGAATCCAATGGTAGTCATGGGCAACTCTGTAAGAAAATATTGGACTTACCTCCCCAACTATACCATACTTACATACTTACTTTTAAGCAAAAGTTCTACCAGTTGTTTTGATGAGTACTGATTGTATTCTCAGTGTTCAGTGGATTTAATAAAAACTCATGGTTCTAGTAGAATTAAATGAATTTTAAGTCTAATAGAGACATTTAGTTAATATTACTAGCACAGCATCTAGTATGGTATAAAACAGGCTTAGAATATAGTTCTAATTGTTCACATTAGAGATCTACTGCAATTTCTCCTCACCACGAATGATGATGCATTCTTTTAAGACACGTTTTTAAGTTCTATTGCTAAACGAGATATCTAAATTTGTAATCATTTTATGCACTTGGCATAGGTTGAATGCCAAGTGCATAAAAAATATAGGCAAATAAAAAATAGGCAATTATTTTTATTGGCTTACAATGTTGTGTTAGTTTCTGCTGTACAGCAGAGTGAATCAGTTATAAATATACATATGTCCACTCTTTTTTCGATTCTTTTCCCATATAGCCATTGCAGAGTATTGAGTAGAGTTCCCTGTGCTATACAGTAGGCCCTTATTAGTTATCTGTTTTGTATATATTGATTTGGCCAAAAAGTTCGTTCGGTTTTTTTCCATAAGCTGTTACGGAAAAACCTGAATGAATTTTTGGCCAACCCAACAGTAGTGTGTATATGTCAATCCCATTCTCCCAATTTATCCCACCCCTGCTTCCCCCTTGGTAACCATAAGTTTGTTTTCTACATCTGTGACTCAATTTCTGTTTCGTACATAAATTCATTTGTACCATTTTTTAGATTCCACATATAAGCGATATCATATGATATTTGTCTTTCTCTGTCTGACCTACTTCACTCAGAATGGCAATCTCTAGGCCCATCCATGTCACTGCAAATGGCATTATTTCATTCTTTTTCATAGCTGAGTAATATTCCATTGTATATATGTACCACATCTTCTTTATCCATTCCTCTGTTGATGGACATTTGGGTTGTTTCCTTGTCCTGGCTATTGTAAATAGTGCTGCAATGAACACTGGGGTGCATGTATCTTTTCGACTTATGCTTTTCTCCAGATATATGCCCAGGAGTGGGATTGCTGGATCATATGGTAGCTCTATCTTTTAGTTTTTTAAGGAACCTCCATACTATTCTCCATAGTGGCTGTACCAATTTACGTTCCCACGAACAGTGCAGTAGGGTTCCCTTTTCTCCATACCCTCTCCAGCATTTCTTGTTTGTGGATTTTTTGATGATGGCCTTCCTGACAGGTGTGAGGTGATACCTCATTGTAGTTTTGATTTGAATTTCTCTAATAATTAGTGATGTTGAGCATAAATTTAAGTATGTGAGAATGTTTTGTAGGCTTCTTGGAAAAGTGGAAAATCATGTGCTCAAGGCATGATTACACATATGTAGAATATCTTTTCTGCCCTCACAAGGAGAAAAACATGAATAGCTTCCCTTTACAAGATATTATATAATCACTTTTATACTGAAATTAATCAAAAAGATAATACATTAAATATGGTAAAATATATAAATGGAATATCTTTTTTAGATCACGATAAATGTATCCCCAACATATGTCTAACACATTTATTCAACTTGTTTTTGTTTGGAACTGGTATTTTCCTATGGTGATAAATTTTATATAGAAAGCCATTCTCAAAAACAAATCTATTATATCACTATTAATATCTTCCTGACTTTATATCTTCTAAAACAGTTACAATTCAGAAAAACCATTATCCTGAATTTTTCAGTGATTACTCCTACAGCATCTTTCCAATATTTTTTTCTAAAAAGAATATCTCTACACCCTCTTCACCTGCAGCTCTCTGTATAAGAAATATGTTGTTCTTTTAGGATAGCATAACATTAGATTTAGCAATTTTTGGTTGGCACATCCCACCCCCTTCCTGATTTGCTCTGTTGGTATGATTTGTGCTATTTTGGTTTTATTGTCACAAAATACTGTCTAAAAGCTTTGCATAATGTCTTTCAAGTGGTTAGACGTAGTAAACACTACAGACTTTATTCAAGGTGACTATATCTAATGGGAGTAAAATTCATTGTCCATTTTTTAAACCCATTTTGTTATGTAGTTAATAAAAACAAATGCATTTACTTGAACACACCATCTTGGTTTTGAAAGTTAAAAAAATTAAGTCCCCTAAGATGCTGTAGCTTCAAACCATACATTAATAAATTGGGTAATACAGGAAATTCAACAAAAATTCCATTTTCTCTGGCACCTAAAAACCAAAGAGTCAAAAGAAAGAATGAATAATATTTCAGAACTTGGATAAATAAATATGTATACAATTATAAATTTATGCCAAAAATGTTAAGCTTTTCATTTTATACAATCAATTAAACTGTACTTTTTTCTTAAAAATGTTTTCTTTTATGGATGGGTAACAATAACAAACTTGATTATTAATGTTGAGGTGCTTTCTTTTTTCTTTACTTAATCAGAAAAGAAGCCAGAATTATTAGTCAATAGTCACATGTTCATGCACACATATTTTTATAATCTTCACATATCATGTAACCTTTGGGGCAAAAAAGTTAAGTATCATATTATAACAAGAGCTTGAATTGAGGTCTCACAACTCACAGTGCAGTCCAGTAGTCTCAGATAAAGCTTACAATAGCAGACATGATTACTTAAACAGTTCAGGAATATATGATGAGACATTATTCAGTCATCTAGTATAAGTAATCCTAAAGACATGCCATAATTTATTACAGTTGGATCAGGCAATGCATCCTGAAGCACCAGCAAAATTATTCCCCTTTATATGTACATTCAACTAATCTTTACATGCAGAGTCTCATGAAGAAAAGAATCACTGAGAGTAAAGCAGACCAACAGGGGGAGATGACATGTATATCTGCTGCTATGTCCATGTAAGCTATAATTTAAGGTCAGCAAAACCAGAGTTTGACTTTCTCTTTTCCCCTATGAAGAAGTAAGATGCCAAAACATCTTAGAAGTTGGCTTTGATTCACCTGCAGGTGCGAAGAGTTGAATGTGCGTAACCATGGTGATTGAATAAATAAAAAAGTAATCTGAAAAAAGTATACCTTTGAGATTTAAAATTTTACATCAGCCAAAATATGCTGTAATATTTTTAAGAGAGATTTTTTAAAAATCAGAATGAAGGACACTAAAGCTTACACGTGAAATTGTTTGATTTCACAAAGTAGTAGTGTATTTTTTATTTTTTGGTAAATAGTCATGCAAAAACCTTTTATTTTTCTAAAGCCATGAGCTCTTTAATGTGCTTTAAAAATTGTGTTTTCTGGGACACTTAAATCCCTGAGCTACATTTATTTTCTAAGTAATAGCTAAGGAATGATGATAGACATTCAAATATTTTCTCCAGAGTGAGCTTGCAGACAGTGATTAAAATGCAATGACTGGTTTTATAGGAAATTATCTTTATAACCATTTAATCAAGTCCGGTTTATAGAAATCTCTGTTTATTACCAAGTATGAACACATCTAAGTGTAAACCATTATTTCACTGTTGTTTTGAGTATAGTCAACTTCTGATTGCCAGAAAATATAATACCTGTAATATGGATTTTCCTAAACAGTTTACATTAAAACATAACTTTTCCTTGCTATCTAATTTGCTTCTAAGGTTTTTCTATCACCAGGGAATTTCTTATAGGACATAAACTTATTTTATGATTATTTGAAATTAATAATTTATGCCAATTAATTCATGCCAATCATGAATAGTTAAGAGAACCCTGCTCTATACTGAGAAAATGTTTTCAAACACAAAGAAGTAGGTATAAGTAAACATAACTTTGTATAGAGGGGAATTTAACTTTACAGTTACCTCTTTTTTTTTTTTTTTTTTTTGTCTATCTGAGAGTCTTTATTTTGCATTCATTTATTTATTTATATATTTATTAACATCTTTATTGGAGTATAACTGCTTTACAATGGTGTGTTAGTTTCTGCTTTATAACAAAGTGAATCAGTTATACATATACATATGTCCCCATATCTCTTCCCTCTTGCGTCCGCCTCCCTCCCACCCTCCCTATCCCACCCCTCTATGTAGTCACAAATCACTGAGCTAATCTCCCTGTGCTATGCAGCTGCTTCCCACTAGCTATCTATTTTACGTTTGGTAGTGTATATATGTCCATGCCACTCTCTCACTTTGTCCCAGCTTACCCTTCCCCCTCCCCATATCCTCAAGTCCATTCTCTAGTAGGTCTGTGTCTTTATTCCCGTCTTGCACCGAGGTTCTTCAGAACTTTTCTTTTCTTTTTTTATATTCCATATATGTGTATTAGCATACGGTATTTGTTTTACTCTTTCTGACTTCACTCTGTATGACAGACTCTAGGTCCATCCACCTCACTACAAATAACTCAATTTCGTTTCTTTTTATGGCTGAGTAATATTCCATTGTATATATGTGCCACATCTTCTTTTTTTTTTTTTAACATCTTTATTGGAGTATAATTTCTTTACAATGGTGTGTTAGTTCCTGCTTTATAACAAAGTAGATCAGTTATACATATACATATGTCCCCATATCTCTTCCCTCTTGCGTCTCCCTCCCTCCCACCCTCCCTATCCCACCTCTCTAGGTGGTCACAAAGCACCGAGCTGATCTCCCTGTGCTATGCAGTTGCTTCCCACTAGCTATCTATTTTACGTTTGGTAGTGTATATATGTCCATGCCACTCTCTCACTTCGTCACAGCTTACCCTTCCCCCTCCGCATATCCTCAAGTCCATTCTCTAGTAGGTCTGTGTCTTTATTCCCGTCTTGCCACTAGGTTCTTGGTTCTTCATGACCTTTTTTTTTTTTTTCCTTAGATTCCATATATTTGTGGTAGCATACTGTATTTGTTTTTCTCTTTCTGACTTACTTCACTCTGTATGACAGACTCTAACTCCATCCACCTCATTACAAATACCTCCATTTCGTTTCTTTTTATGGCTGAGTAATATTCCATTGTATATATGTGCCACATCTTCTTTATCCATTCATCTGTCGATGGACATTTAGGTTGCTTCCACGTCCTGGCTATTGTAAATAGAGCTGCAATGAACATTTTGGTACATGACTCTTTTTGAACTATGGTTTTCTCAGGGTATATGCCCAGTATTGGGATTGCTGGGTCGTATGGTAGTTCTATTTGTAGTTTTTTAAGGAACCTCCATACTGTTCTCCATAGTGGCTGTATCAATTTACATTCCCACCAACAGTGCAAGGGTGTTCCCTTTTCTCCACACCCTCTCCAGCATTTATTGTTTCTAGCTTTTTTGATGATGGCCATTCTGACTGGTGTGAGATGATATCTCATTGTAGTTTTGATTTGCATTTCTCTAATGATTAATGATGTTGAGCATTCTTTCATGTGTTTGTTGGCCATCTGTATATCTTCTTTGGAGAAATGTCTGTTTAGGTCTTCTGCCCATTTTTGGATTGGGTTGTTTGTTTTTTTGTTATTGAGCTGCATGAGCTGCTTGTAAATTTTGGAGATTAATCCTTTGTTAGTTGCTTCATTTGCAAATATTTTCTCCCTTTCTGAGGGTTGTCTTTTCGTCTTGTTTATGGTTTCCTTTGCTGTGTAAAAGCTTTTAAGTTTCATTAGGTCCCATTGGTTTATTTTTGGTTTTATTTCCATTTCTCTAGGAGATGGGTCCAAAAGGCTCTTGCTGTCATTTATGTCATAGAGGGTTCTGCCTTTGTTTTCCTCTAAGAGTTATATAGTGTCTGGCCTTACATTTAGGTCTTTAATCCATTTTGAGTTTATGTTTGTGTATGGTGTTAGGGAGTGTTCTAATTTCATTGTTTTACATGTAGCTGTCCAGTTTTCCCAGCACCACTTATTGAAGAGGCTGTCTTTTCTCCATTGTGTAATCTTGCCTCCTTTATCAAAACTAAGATGACCATATGTGCGTGGGTTTACCTCTGGGTTTCTATCCTGTTCCATTGATCTATATTTCTGTTTTTGTGCCAGTACTGTACTGTCTTGATTACTGTAGCTTTGCAATATAGTCTGAAGTCAGGGAGCCTGATTCCTCCACCTCCGTTTTTCTTTCTCAAGGTTGCTTTTGCTATTCGGGGTCTTTTGTGTTTCCATGCAAATTGTTAAATTTTTGTTCTAGTTCTGTGAAAAATGCCAGTGGTAGTTTCATAGGGATTGCATTGAATCTGTAGATTGCTTCGGGTAGTATAGTCATTTTCAAAATGTTGACTCTTCCAATCCAAGAATATGGTATATCTCTCCATCTGTTTGTATCATCTTTAATTTCTTTCATCAGTGTCTTATAGTTTTCTGCATACAGGACTTTTGTCTCCTTTGGTAGGTTTATTCCTACGTATTTTATTCTTTTTGTTGCAGTGATAAATTGGATTGTTTCCTTAATTTCTCTTTCAGATTTTTTGTCATTAGTGTATAGGAATGCAAGAGATTTCTGTGCATTAATTTGTATCCTGCTACTTTACCAAATACATTGATTAGCTCTACCAGTTTTCTGGTGGCATCTTTAGGATTCTCTATGTATAGTATCATGTCATCTGCAGTGACAGCTTTACTTCTTCTTTTCCAATTTGGATTCCTTTTATTTCCTTTTCTTCTCTGATTGCTGTAGCTAAAACTTGCAAAACTATGTTGAATAATAGTGGTGAGAGTGGGCACCCTTGTCTTGTTTCTGATCTTAGTGAAAATGGTTTCAGTTTTTCACCATTGAGGACGATGTTGGCTTTGGGTTTGTCATATATGGCCTTTTTTATGTTGAGGTAAGTTCCCTCTATGCCTGCTTTCCAGAGGTTTTTTTTCATAAATGGGTGTTGAATTTTGTCGAAACTTTTTCTGCATCTATTGAGATGATCATATGGTTTTTATCCTTCAGTTTGTTAATCTGGTGTATCACATTGATTGGTTTGCATATATTGAAGAATCCTTGCATTCCTAGAATGAACCCCACTTGCTCATGGTGTATCATTCTTTTAATGTGCTTTTGGATTCTGTTTGCTAGTATTTTGTTGAGGATTTTTGCATCTATGTTCATCAGTGATATTGGCCTGTAGTTTTCTTCCTTTATGACATCTTTGTCTGGTTTTGGTATCATGGTGATAGTGGTCTTCTAGAATGAGTTTGGAAGTGTTCTTCCCTCTGCTGTATTTTGGAAGAGTTTGAGAAGGATAGGTGTTAGCTCTTCTCAAAATGTTTGATAGAATTTGCCTGTGAAGCCATCTGGTCCTGGGCCTTTGATTGTTAGAAGAGTTTTAATCACAGTATCAATTTCAGTGCCTGTGATTGGTCTGTTTATATTTTCTATTTCTTCCTGGTTCAGTCTCGGAAAGTTGTGGTTTTCTAAGAATGTGTCCATTTCTTCCTGGTTGTCCATTTCAATGGCATATTGTTGCTTGTAGTAATCTCTCATGATCCTTTGTATGTCTGCAGTGTCAGTTGTTACTTCTCCTTTTTCATTTCTAATTCTATTGATTTATTGATTTGAGTCTTCTCCCTTTCTTTCTTGATGAGTCTGGCTAATGATTTATCAATTTTGTTTATCTTCTCAAAGAACCAGCTTTTAGTTTCATTGATATTAGCTATCGTTTCCTTCATTTCTTTTTCACTTATTTCGGATCTGATCTTTATGATTTCTTTCCTTCAGCTAACTTTGGGGATTTTTTGTTCTTCTTTCTCTAATTGCTTTAGGTTTAAGGTTAGGTTGTTTATTTTAGATGTTTCTTGTTTCCTGAGGTAGGATTGTATTGCTATAAACTTCCCTCTTGGAACTACTTTTGCTGCATCCCATAGGTTTTGGGTTGTAGTGTTTTCATTGTCATTTGTTTCTAGGTATTTTTTGATTTCCTCTTTGATTTCTTCAGTGATCTCTTGGTTATTCAGTAGCATATTGTTTAGCCTCCATGTGTTTGTTTCCTTTACAGTTTTTTTTTCCTGTAATTGCTATCTAGTCTTATAGTGTTGTGGTCAGAAAAGATACTTGGTACAACTTCAGTTTTCTTAAATTTACCAAAGTTTGATTTGTGACCCAAGATATGCTCTATCCTGGAGAATGTTCTACGAGCACTTGAGAAGAAAGTGTATTCTGTTGTGTTTGGATGGAATATCCTAGAAATATCAATTAAGTCCATCTTGTTTAATGTGTCATTTAAAGCTTGTGATTCCTTATTTATCTTCATTTTGGATGATCTATCCATTGGTGAAAGTGGGGTGTTAAAGTCCCCTACTATGATTGTGTTACTGTCAATTTCCCCTTTTATGGTTGTTAGCATTTGCCTTATGTATTGAGGTGTTCCTATGTTGGATGCATAAATATTTACAATGATTATATCTTCTTCTTGGATTGATCCATTCATCATTATGTAGTGTTCTTTTTTGTCTCTTGTAATAGTCTTTACCTTAAAGTCTATTTTGTCTGAAATGAGAATTGCTACTCCACCTTTCTTTTGATTTCCATTTGCATGGAATATCTTTTTCCATCCCCTCACTTTCAGTCTGTATGTGTCCCTAGGTCTGAAGTGGGTCTCTTGTAGACAGCATATGTATGGGTCTTGTTTTTGTATCCATTCAGTCAGTCTATGTCTTTTGGTTGGAGCATTTAATCCATTTACATTTAAGGTAATTATCTATATGTATGTTCCTATTACCATTTTCTTAATTGTTTTGGGTTTGTTATTGTAGGTATTTTCCTTGTCTTGTGTTTCCTGCCTAGAGAAGTTCCTTTAGCATTTGTTGTAAAGCTGGTTTGGTGGTGCTGAATTCTCTTTGCTTCTGCTTGTCTGTAAAGGTTTTAATTTCTCTGTCGAATCTGAATGAGATCCTTGCCGTGTAGAGTAATCTTGGTTGTAGGTTTTTCCCTTTCATCACTTTAAATATGTCCTGCCACTCCCTTCTGGCTTGCAGCGATTCTGCTGAAAGGTCAGCTGTTAACCTTATGGGGGTTCTCTTGTATGTTATTTGTTGTTTTTCCATTTCTGCTTTTACTACTTTTTCTTTGTATTTAATTTTTGGTAGTTTGATTAATACGTGTCTTGGGCATATTTCTCCTTGTATTTATCCTGTATGGGACTCTCTGGGCTTCCTAGCTTGATCAACTATTTCCTTTCCCATATTAGGGAATTTTTCAGCTATAATCTTTTCAAATATTTTCTCAGTTCCTTTCTTTTTTTCTTCTTCTTCTGGCACTCCTACAATTCGAATGTTGGTGCATTTAATGTTGTCCCAGAGGTCTCTGAGACTGTCTTCAATTCTTTTCATTCTTTTTTCTTTATTCTGCTCTGCAGTAGTTATTTCCTCTATTTTATCTTCCAGGTCACTTACCCGTTCTTCTGCCTCAGTTATTCTGCTATTGATTCATTCTAGAGAATTTTTAATTTCATTTATTGTGTTGTTCTTTTTTTTTTTTAATTTTTTTTTTTAATTTTTTTTTTTATTTTTTTTAAATTTTTTTTTTTTTATTTGTTTATTTATTTATCGCTGTGTTGGGTGTTCGTTTCTGTGCGAGGGCTTTCTCTAATTGCGGCAAGTGGGGGCCACTCTTCATCGCGGTGCGCGGGCCTCTCGCCATCGCGGCCTCTCTTTGTTGCGGAGCACAGGCTCCAGACGCGCAGGCTCAGTAGTTGTGGCTCACGGGCGTATTTGCTCCGCGGCATGTGGGATCCTCCCAGACCAGGGCTCGAACCCGTGTCCCCTGCATTGGCAGGCCGATTCTCAACCACTGCGCCACCAGGGAAGCCCTATTGTGTTGTTCTTAATTGTTTGTTTGCTCTTTAGTTCTTCTAGGTCCTTGTTAAGTGTTTCTTCCATCTTCTCCATTTTATTTACAAGATTTTGTATCATCTTTACTATCATTACTCTGAATTCTTTTTCAGGTAGAATGCTTATTTCCCCCTCATTAATTTGGTCTGGTGGGTTTTTACCTTGCTCCTTCATCTGCTGTGTGTTTCTCTGTCTTTTCATTTTGCTGAACTTACTGTGTTTGGCGTCTCCTTTTTGCAGGCTGCAGGTTTGTAGTTCCTGTGTTTTTTGGTGTGTGCCCCCTGTGGCTAAGTTTGGTTCAGTGGATTGTGTAGGTTTCCTGGTGGAGGGGACTAATGCCTGTGTTCTGGTGGATGAGGCTGGATCTTGTCTTTCTGGTGGGCAGGTTCGCATCTGGTGGTGTGTTTCGGGGTGTCTTTGACCTTATTATGATTTTAGTCAGCCTCTCTGCTAATGGGTGTCGTTGTGTTCTTGTCTTGCTTGTTGTTTGGAATAGTGTGTCTAGCACTGCAGCTTGCTGGTCATTGAGTGGAGCTGGGTCTTAGCATTGAGATCGAGATCTCTGAGAGAGCTTTCACCGTTTGACAGTATATGGAGCTGAGTGGTCTCTGGTGGACCAATGTGGTGAACTCGGCTCTCCCACCTCAGAGGCACAGGCCTGACACCCGGCCGGAGCACCAAGACCCTGTCAGCCACACAGCTCAGAAGAAAAGGGAGAAAGGAAGGAAAGAAGGGAGGGAGGGAGGGAGGGAGGGAGGAAGGAAGGAAGGAAATAAAATAATATAGTTATTAAAAAAAAATAATTATTAAAAATTAAAAAATTAAAAAGTAATTTAAAAAAAAAAGGACAGAAAGAAGGAAGAGAGCAACCAAACCAAAAAACAAATCCACCAATGATAACAATTGCTAAAAACTATACTTAAAAAAAAAAAAAAAGAAAAGAAAAAATGGACAGACAGAAGCCTAGGACAAATGGTAAAAGGAAAGCTATACATACAAAATCACCCAAAGAAGCATACGCATACACACTCACAAAAAGAGAAAAAGGGAAAAATATATATATATGTTGTTGCTCCCAAAGTCCACCACCTCAGTTTTGGGATGATTTGTTGTCTATTCAGGTCTTCCATAGATGCAAGGTACATTAAGTTGATTGTGGAGATTCAATCCGCTTCTCCTGAGGCTGCTGGGAGAGACTTCCCTTTCTCTTCTTTGTTCGCACAGCTCCAGGGGTTCAGCTTTGGATTTGGACCCACCTCTTCGTGTAGGTCGCCTGAGGGCGTCTGTTCTTCGCTCACACAGGAAGGGGTTAAAGGAGCAGCTGATTTGGCGGCTCTGGCTCACTCAGGCCGGGGGGAGGGAGGGGTAGGGATGCGGGGCGAGCCTGCGGCGGCAGAGGCCAACATGACGTTGCACCAGCCTGAGGCGCCATGCGTTCTCCCGGGGAAGTTGCCCCTGGATCACGGGACCCTGACAGTGTGGGCTGCACAGGCTCCCGGGAGGGGAGGTGTGGACAGTGACCTGTGCTCGCACACAGGCTTCTTGGTGGCGGCAGCAGCATCCTTAGCATCTCATGCCCGTCTCTGGGGTCCGCGCTGATAGCCGTGGCTCACGCCTGTCTCTGGAGCTCGTTTAGGCGGTGCTCTCAATCCCCTCTCCTCATGCACCCCACAACAATGGTCTCTTGCCTCTTAGGCATGTCCAGAGTTTTTCCCGGACTCCCTCCTGGCTAGCTGTGGCACACTAGCCCCCTTTAGGCTGTGTTCACGCAGCCAACCCCAGTCTGAATCCCAAGCCTCAGCTCCCAGCCCCTGCCCGCACCGGCGGGTGAGCAGACAAGCCTCTCGGGCTGGTGAGTGCTGGTCGGCACCGATCCTCTGTGCAGGAATCTCTCCGCTTTGCCCTCTGCACCCCTGTGGCTGCGCTCTCCTCCGTGGCTCTGAAGGTTTCCCTGCCACCCCCCACCTCTGCCAGTGAAGGGGCCTCTTAATGTGTGGAAACTCTTCCTCCTTCACAGCTCCCTTCCCGAGGTACAGGTCCCATCCGTATTCTTTTGTCTCTGTTTTTTCTTTCTTCTTTTGCCCTATCCAGGTACGTGGGGAATTTCTTGCTTTTTGGGAAGTCTGAGGTCTTCTGCCAGCGTTCAGTAGGTGTTCTGTAGGAGTTGTTCCCCACGTAGATGTATTTTTGATGTATTTGTGGGGAGGAAGGTGATCACCATGTCTTACTCTTCTGCCATCTTGAAGGTCTCCCTTTCTTCATAATTTTTAGCAGGAATCTCTCTCTCTCTCTCTCTCTCCCCCCCCGTCTCTCTCTTTTATTTACTTATTTATTTTTGATAATGAGAGCTAAGAGAAAGTTGCTTGGATCTAAGTTTATTCTCATGGTGTTTTAAGTTTTATTCTCCGGTGCTTCATAAAATGCTTTATTTCTGAACAAAAACTACCATCACTACTTACAACACGAACAGGACTATCATTAATAAGCCAAATTGTGTCGAAAAATTAAGATACTCATAAGAAAAGAAATCCTGTTTTGTTTCTAAACTATCCATCTCTGTTAAGAGGAAATGTTTTCTATTGAGGATGTGTTTGGGTAGAGACATAAAAGTTTAGGAAGAAAGCATCGTAAAGATTGCCAGACCAAACAGAGTAGTAAATGTTGTAGGTAATATTGAAGGTAATATTGAAGACTCACTTACTATGCGCTGTTGTAGGATTTTTTTCCTAGCAGTGATCACTAGCATGCTATAAGCACATAGACAGACTTTATATTTATTCAGAGATTTTCTTTTTATTCCAGGATTATGAAAAAGAAAAAGGATATTGGTATTTAGAAGATCTGAAAGACAACAGTTCAAAGAATGGGGCTTGCACTTGAAGAAAAGTAAGCTTTGACAGACGACAGTACTGGTAAGGAAGAAAATAGAAGAGTCTATAGATTAAACAGCCTGAGGAAATATAGGAGTAAAAAGTAGTCAAACTCAGTGGAATAAGCCTCAAAGAAGCAAAGAAGCAGGGGTTTTATTAAAGGAAAAGCCATTTCCTTGAAACTGCTTCAGGGTTGAGGTGAGATAATGTGTGTGCTATAGAAAGTGGTTATTCTCAAAGGATACTGTACTGGAGGCTAAGGGCAGGAGATAGCGAGATTATCAATCATGGAATGATCGGAGTTTCAGAGGACGCAACGGGAAAAGTTGAAAGAGGGGAGAAAGTGTCAATTTAAGTCACTGGAGAAGAAGCTTACAGTATTATGTGTCTATAGATAATCAATCAAGGTTTAGATAATATTATCATTTTAGGTATGAAGTTAGGGGAATGGTATAACCCTCATGGTGAACGTTATTGACTGATGAGAGGTTATATATTAAAACGCATTGGTCCCCGGTGTCACACTGAATGCTGAGAACTAAGTAAGTGCCTTCTCCACAGGTCTGATGGCTGTGGTGCGGTCAGAGTAAGTCATCACACCAGGTGGCTGAGAGCAAATAATAGAGTTCATCTGGCACTTGTTCCTTTCCCATAGAGCCCTTGAAGTGGGCACAGTGATAGGCAGAGAAGCCTGGGCTGGCACATCAGGATTTGCAGCTTGTGTCAAATCATATCACGTTTTGCATGTGGCTTTCTCTGCTTTTCACTGCTCTAGGACATTTTCCTTGGAGTAAAATTTCCAAGCATCAAATTTTTTCTTCCAAAATGTGTTAGAATGGTGATAAAGTATTTCTAACAGTTGTATTTTTTACTTTCAAGAGTTTAGATTTGGAAAAATAAGAAACTTATTTCTGTGGTTCTTTATTTGTCACATTATAAGGAGTGAAAAAGGGAAAGGAAGTGAGTAGTGGCAAAGTTGACCTCTTTTGCTTGGTTAAGCAACCATACTCATGTAATAAAGACTTATTTCCTTAATTTAATTTAACTTTCATTAATACTAATATATTATGCCCTGGTGTTTATATCTTTCTACAAAATGCATGCAGATTGTTTATATATCTGGACTACGTGGTTGAAAGCATTATGACCTCTGGCTCTTCTAGGTACCCAGTGGTTGACAGAATTATTTCTGAAAATTTAAACAGCAGAACCAGAGAAGACATTGTAAAATCTTCTGAGATTGAGAAGGTTATTTCACCATTTGACAATGTCTTAAGGATAGTTACATAAGAGGATTTCTAGAGAATTTCTTTTGTAACCATAATTTAAAATGAATGTTCCCAAGGCACAATTCTGGGAAATTATATTAATAGCAGCTATTTGTTTGATAATTTAATTGACAACTTTTCATTGACTATTACCAATTCTAAAGTGACTTCTTCAGATTATATGGGAATTGACTTATTTAATTTCCACACTTACCACACATTTACTAAACCTGCTTTGAAGTGATGAGATTCTGAACTTACAAAGGCTAAGCTGAAAGTATATAGCTCTTATTCTATGAGTACTATTTAGCTGTGCACATAACTTTGTTATTATTCTTTTTCTACCAGACTATATGATTAACAGATTCAACCAGGTATATCTCTCCTATGCTTAGGTTAAAGTGAGACTCACCCATATCTCAAATTATTGATTTAAAAGGATTTATCAGAAGCCATAAACAAAAAAAGATAAGGGAGAAAACACACAAACAAAATGACTCCTTTTCTGGCTTCTCACCCCACTCACCTTTCCATTGTAAACATAAAATTTTCTTTCTTGCTCCTATAATTCCTATGCTTAAAATCGTTCCACTACCCCCAGTTACCAGGATTATCACTTCTAGTGCAGTGTTTTTGAAACTGAGATAATGGATTAGAGGATCATAACCCATTAGTGGGGTTGTGAAATCAATTTAGGGGTTAGAATTGAATAAAATAGGACTGAAAATATGAGTGCATCAAACACAATAGGGATACGTATGATTTCATGAAACTGTAGTTTCTGTAATTATTATGAGTGTGTGTCTATGTGTTCATATGTGTGTGTGTCTGAGGTATAGGCTGTTTTGCAGTGTAGGTTGTATTTGTAACTCTGGTGCATGTTCAAAAACATTTGAAAGCAATATCCTAGAAAACGGATACTCATCTTTCAGGACATGATTTTTACAAAACCATGACAATGAAGCTTTGTGTGCTACCAGTCACCTTTGCTGGAAAGAACTGATTGCACTGTTCACCACCACATTGTAGCCTGTAATGCCATTTTGCCTTTATTTCTATGCCTGCATTTCTTTGATGAGCTGTATTGTATTACTTTGATAAAACAAACTGACTTGTTAATTCATCTTCACAACCACAAACTTGAATTGTCCGGTATATAACAGACACTTAGCTCATGTGTTTGAATAATTGTATAAACCGGCATGTAATTAATTTAAGCATGTTCAATTTTGAATAAATTATTACTTCTTTAAGTAGATACAATTCATAACTTAAAGTCAAATAGAATTCTGCAGTTATAATCTAAGCTTTATTTACTTTGGGCATAGAAAGCATGTTTCCTGGTACAACCCTACCAAGTCATACTCCTAAAATGAATAGATGCTATTACTTAATTAAAAAAAAAAAAAGTTAGGTGAAACAGTTTTAATTGTAATCATCTGGAAACTTTCCAGCCCCAATTAAACTACAGAATGAAGAGAGGACTCATTTGAAATGCAGCTGTAACATATATCTGTGTCACAGTGTCTGCAAACAAGTTAGCTGCCCTGAAGAAGCCTTTATAATATATCATTGCTAATATTTGCTCATTTCAGTGATCTGCTGTGTTTCCTCAAGAGGTCAGATGCTAACCCTCACGAAGCCAGTTGCCTAGGTACTACCACACTCTTTCAGCCCTTCTTAGGCCCACTAGCAATTAGTTTTGTGAACAGATAAATAATGAATTTTTTTCTGACATTACTAAAACAACTTTTACTTGAGCTGCTTCATTGATGTTTTCTTTAATTTTATACCACTAAGTCATAATTATTATGCTCATAAAATAAATGCAAAAACAGAAGATGAAGTCATCTTGAAAATGCCTGCAGTAAATTGGATTGATTTATTGGTATTCTTGTGACCATCTCTTTCTAACAACCTCACACCCACACAGTGAAACTACTCTCTAGTAATTACTGATGGAATTATGATATTTTATACATTATAAAAATGCTACCTAAAGTTTGCATATTATAGTAGAAAATATGGCATTATAAAATAATACAATTATTTTATTGGGGACAAATATATATTTAAAAATATACACAATATCAAGAAACACTTTTCCCTCTCTAGTACACTGTTAATATGAAAGATTATTTTTCAGAGAATGCCAAGAGGAGAGTATATCATTCTTATGTAATTTATAGACTTACAATTAAAGAAAGAATTGAGAAAAAGTAATTAATAGTTTTCAAAATTATTATTTAAATTTTGGAGGAAAAATTACACTAAGTTCATTATTTCATTGTCTATAAAACTAGTAACCTTTGTGTAATTACACATATTGCTCATACTTATATAATGATTGCTCAACAATCATAAGATATTTGGTCATATTTTTATTACTAATATGTTTTTAACAGTGAAAAGTGAAGGCTTCTCCACTGCAACAACTTCACAGGTATAACAAAGAATCCATTATCAGGAAAAAAAATTGATTTAATCTTTTCAGAACATGACTTGGCACAGTTAAAAATTGTAGTCACAATATTGCCTGCATAATTTCAAACAATCCTTTACCAAGAGAAGATAGTACTTTCATGTGAAGTCGAATGATTCTTTTTAGAGACATCTTGTTCTTTTTGTTCCTTTCTAAAACTAAGATGCAACTTTAATTGTTGTTGTCTCTAGCAAAATGAAATAACATTTATTTTTACATTTTAAGAACTAATTATTTTTTTAAAAATTTGTCCTAAGGATAAAACAATGATGTCCCTCTTTCAACCTTATCTTTCAGCAGGCATGGAAAAAAACAAAGTGTGTCTGTAAAAATTTGTTAATCTTCAGAAGTTAATGCATAAATATTACAAAAAATAACAATTAAGACTTTTTAAATTTTAACTTGGCAACTAACATTCTATTTATGCAAATATAGCTTCTATTACATTAATCCTAAAATAATTGGTAAACCACATTATGTTATTGTCACTAAATTCAACTAGATAGGAGAAAGAATTTCATCAGCAAAGTACAGGCAGATTGCTTTGTTATTTCAAAAATGATCAAACTTAGCAAGTTGTACCAGCCTTCTCTTTCATCATTTCGGTGGCAAATGGTGAATGCTAAATATCAGTTCTGCCACAATATTTAGCAAAATCAACAGATGATAAATTAAATCATAGCAAGTAATTCGATAAGTATAACCTAACTTTACTTCTGAGATTAGGAAGTAATCATTTGTAAATTACACAAAGAAAGAAATACCAATTTCTTACTGCCAGTTTTATTTAAAAAATTCAGTTGCACTATGTATAATTATTAATTTTCTAATCCATGCTCCATACCAGGAAAGAAACTAACCAGATTATAGAAGATTTTATTATTGATAAATTTGATTGTAAAAAAAAATGCAATCCCGTCCCTGAAATACAAAATCTCAGGAACTGTCTTTCCTGGGAGAAGTTTCTAAACCATTACAAAATCAAACAAGATGAAACGCTAATCATGTAAGTCCAAGATATGAAGCCAGCTGTGGGAACATAAGTAATTAGACATATTCCAGAGCCTGTGGTCAAGCCACCGACAAGCTGTATTTATGAGATATATTTATAAGGCCATTTTTAATATTTGCTAATGTTAGCAAGAAATTAAAATAAAAATTAAATTGTTGTTGCTAAAGTTTCTAATAAGAGGCGACTAGTAAATTAATGCAGTAATCATTAGCGCTTTTTGCAAAATATTTCGGTTATTCACCATTGGAGGCAGAGGTGAGATCCATGCACTAGAATTTTCCTTTTCCTCCAGTGATGTTTAAGGTCCAGTGATGCTGCTTCATCATCAGCTTGGGCCCCTGACCTACGATTAGGAGCAGAAATCCCTTGCCTACTTGCAGCGAAGAGAAGGCATGAGCAAGTAAGAAATATTGTTAACTAATATTTTGGAGCTTTTATAGAACCATAATTTTGCCTTTCCTGACTGATACAATGGCAGAAATAATACCTGTGAACTTAGCATTTTACTCCATGTCCAAAGCTTGCTTTTTCTTCACAATGCCATTCGGTCACAGAACGCATGTAGTAATCCTTAGCAGGTCATGAGATCAGTAGAGTAGATCATATCCAGTAGTTTTTAAAAAAAGAAATCAAAATGAAAATAATGGAAAACAGCTTAAAAAATGGTTAATTCATCAGACCACTATATATATGTACGTGTGTGTACATGTGTGTATATATATACGTATGTATACGATAGAAAGAAAGAGAGAAAGGAGTTTACGCTTGTATACATGTATAAGGTAGAATGTAGGTAACAGTAAAACATATGAGATAAATCATATGCTATTTGACATAAAGGAAAATGAAAACATAATAATATTATAATTTGTGTATTGTAAATAAAGCAGTACTCAGGGAAATTTATAGCATTGAATGCATATACTAGAAAATATGAAACATCTAATAAGAAAACCTAGATAATTGATTTACATGAAGGAAATTAATAAAATGCCTTTAACCATCAGAAAAATGCAAATTAGAACTGCAGAGGTACCATTGCACACCCTCTAGAATATCTAAAATTAAAAACAAACAAACAACTTGCCAGCACCAAATGTTAGAAAGAAAATATTACCTAGGTAGCCCTTAAGTATTTACCTAATACAAATTAAAGTATATTTCCATACAGACACTTACACATGAAGGTTTATAATAGCATAGTTCATAATACTAAAATACTGAAAATAAGCCAGGTGTCCATTAAACTGGTTGGTGTATACGGTGGAATATTATTAAGTACAAAAAGGGACAAATTAGTGAAGCATGCAACAACTTGGATGATCTCAAAAATATTGTGCTGAAAGAAGTCAGATACAAATGACTGCATATTGGATGAAGCCATTTATGTGAAATTCTAAAAATGATTGAATTAATTTATATTAGTACAGAAACCAGATGATTGCCTATATTTGGGGGTGGAGATGAGTAGCTAAAAAACACTGGCAGGGAGATTTTGGCAATAACAGAAATGTTCTTTGAGATGGTGGTTGCATGGGTATGAAGTGTGCATTTCTCAAAACTCTTCATACTATACATTTTAAATGAGTACATTTCATTGCATATAACTATACCTCAATCAAATTAATACACTTTTGAAATCCAACAAAATATTGGTTGATACACAGAAAATAGTGTTCATGATGTTATGAAATCTAAAATATTGATATGGCAGAAATGTCTACCTTCCCGTGTGTTTTCTTCTTCATTTGGGCACATAACTAGACTATATTTCTCATCACTTAGTTAGGCATGACCATGTGAATGAGTTCTAGCTATTTGACTATTATACTGTGAAAGCACTGATATTTACCAGTTCCAGGCCTGGTTCCTGAAAAGCACCTGTATATGAGATCCTCTAGTTCTTTCTTCTTTTGCTAACTGGATGAAAATACTCTAGCAATTTTGGAAGATATGTTTGAATATGGCATAGTCTTCGTAAGTTTGAGTCCCTGAATGACTGTATAGGAGCTACCCTCATATTACCACTTCATATACAAACATCTGGAGCTGTTTATATGAATAAATACAGAAAAAGAATTTTTTGTTGGCGTCTCTATGGTACACCAGTCAACCCACTCTAATAGCATTTGATATAAAATTCTGCAGAAAATAAATCTTAAATTTCTAAATTTAATTCTCCAGCAAACTTTCATCACCTTGGGATAAAAAATAAACTATTTGCTTAGGAAGCCCTACATAATTTGGCCTTTGGCAGTCACTTTCTATCACTCTCTTTCTCTTGCAATATATTTCAACCACAATAAGTTTCTTGCCATCACTCAAACATACCAGCATCTTTTGTATGCTGTTTCTTCTGCCTGGAAATATATTCCCCAAGATAACAGCATGACTCATTTTCATTATCTCTTAAGATGACTTGACCAATTAAGCCTACTTCCCATCTACCATCTTCTCCCCTTTTATCTGGCTTCATTTTTCTTCAGGCACTTAGCACTACTTTCCAGTATATCATATAATACACTTATTGTTAATCTGTTGATTTCTTGTTCCTACTACCAGCATATAAATTGTGCGAGGGCATCAATAGCAGTTACAGGAGTACCCGGTACATACAAATTACTCAATAAATGTTTGATGTAGAAATTAATTAATATATGAATATAATTATTGAGAATGTTGATCTTCTTAGAAATAAATGACAAAACAGTCAGGCAAAGAAAGAATATGCTAACATGAGTAATTCATACTTTCATTGTGAGATGCTCACTTTCCCATTGGTCAAAACATAATTATTGTGCTGATCTTGTTTGATTTTCATCTGCAAATAGGGGAAAAATCATCCAGACAACTAACATCAAAGAATTACCATTTTCATAAATGTGAACAGCTAAAGGATTTGTCATTCAAAGGAACCTGTCTCTGTTCAGGGTAAAATGTTAGACTAAAAAATGCGCAGATAAATTTTAGATGTTTGCGTAAACTGTTCAATGAAAGCAATAAAGCATGTACAAAGAAAGACACACATTAGGACAAATACATGTATTTTCTTGGGGAAAAAAGCATTTTTTGTCACTTTAATATGCTTTAAACTCTTTGATTACAAAGATGTATGATTTATAGCAGTAAATAAAATGTAAAATACTGTATATTACCATATAAAGTCATATATTAATTAAAGGCCAACAATATTTATCTAAATATTATTTGACAAAGAATGTGTATTAGATAAAACATGAGTCCAAATTAAGAAAAGGGTATCAAAATGGGTTATATGTAGTGACTTGCATGCCTATGTCTTCTGTTGGTTTGTGTCTTAAAAGTAAGAATAGTATGCTGGTCATCATTATATCCGCAGTGCCAAGTGAAGCTCCTCAATCAGTACATAGTAAGTGCTGAATGGATGTTTGTTGAATTGAGGATAGAATATTAAATGAAAGAACTAATGTAACTAAGGCTTCTGGTACTCTCAGCTTTTGGGGACTCAATTCTAAATTGAAAAGTGTGGTCAAAAATATTATAAGAACACATGCATTAAAGTATTGTATTTCTTGGGTCAGGAGTTTTCAAATTTGATGTACATAAGAATAGCTTAAGGAGCTTAAATATTTTAAGCTTCACCAAACTCAGTAAATCTAGAGTAGGAACCAGAATCTATATCTTCATTAAGAACTACTGGTATTCTACAGTTTGACATAGAAGGCCCTAGAAAGAAATTTTGACAAATCCTATATTAGGTCGTTTTCAAAACTTTAATGGCCATTACTTCCCATATAATACCTAACAATGTCAGTTATCTGACTTTCTAGCTCAAGGAAAATTAACATTATCAATTCATAAAGATCCATATTGCACAGAATTTCTAAAATTCCGTTAAGAACATTTAGCTGAGAAATGCGTCCCCTCATAAATATATAATAAGATAACTTTATCACAATATTTGGAAGAATGGAATAGGATTATTAAAGAAAACAACCAAGGCCAAGTGACATCCTTCTCACTAATGCCCGCTTGTATAATCTTGGCTAAATCTATGGTTCTGCCAAATTAAATCTTTCAACTTTTCACCTCTGTCATTTTGTTTTAATTCAATAGTTATTTCTCAGATGTTTTAATCACTTGGGAGGTTCCACATTTTGGCAAATTTGGCATCGTATCCATATACTTTTACACTCTCTAAACTATATAGACCCAGCTGGCAATTTAGAGCAAATGAAAAAGATAAAAAATTAATTTGTAAACACAATACTCTCCTCTGAAACACGATGAAAAACCTGTAAAGCAGGAAAATAAATGAAATTTACCTTGTGGTCTCTTATCCTTGTGACTTTGGAGCAAGTAATCAGCTATGGAGAAGCAGAAAGAAGCTCTGATAGAGTCTCCTTGTTTTTTACCTGCTTTAACGTCTAGTCTCTCTTTTATAATCTGTACTTTAGTAGCAGGAAGTAAGAAATATGATTTTCCTATTTTTTTCAGCTATAACCATTATTTTTGATAATTATTCTCAAGTAGACTTCTGAAAATTGCCACATTATATTTTCACATATAAGAAAAGGTAACAGGATATTTTGTCATGCATTTAAAATTTGTATAACTTTGAGCAAGTTCTCTAGCCCTTCTAGAACTTAGTCTCCTCATCAAGAAAAAGAGAGGTAGCAAAAATAGCCCTCTTGTGTGGTTATTGTGCAGATTATATAAGATGATAAACAGGAAGTATTTATTGCAGTGCCAGGAAATAAAAAGTTCTTATGTTGCTTGTGGTATATTCATTCATATTATGAAAGATTAAACCATATATGTCTATGAATGACAAAATGTAACCAACAGGAAATGAGCAGAAGTCTTAGTGTCAGGACTGTATCTGTGCAAACTGAAGATAATGTAAAACTTTGTAGGCAAAGTGGGGAACAGATTATACATAAATAACAAAAGATGACATATTCTGTTGAACAAAACTTTAGGCACTAAAAGCAGAGCTAGTTTTTCTTTTCTAGTTTCATGTTGGCTTATTTTAACAGACGGAAGTAGCGTTTGTTGTAAGGTGTAGGTAACCTATGTTAACTTCATGGTCTGAAGTGTTTAGCTATCAAGTGGATTCTTTAGTAGCAAGTTGTCTGTCACTGAAGTGTTCTGAAGTATATACCTTGATGTTTAAAAGAAAAATACTTGTTAAAGCAACCTTCATCTTCTGGGATTTACTTTTTAAACCTTCCATTGCCTGTAGTTATTGACTGCATGTGCCAGGCCTCTAGAAATTAGAGGAATATGTCATTTGAATATATATTCCAGAATATCCTTCACTTCCAGTTCCTTGAATTTAGTTTCACTATATATCTTTAGACTCAGGTTATTTTTACAGATATATATCATATTTTCATATTATATATATATTTGTATCTTGAAATATACATACAAGTTTGATGATAAAATTTCTATTGAAAAGCTTTATAGCCAAATATACATTATATGTAATTAGGCCTATAATTAATTTATTAAATATAATGTTTTGTATCTCTTTCATAATATTTTTTCTTTAGTCTTAAGTAATGATATACAGCTATCACTCCTATACAAATTGACAGCAGAAAATATTAGCTGTTTTATAATTTTGGCATGTAAATGAAAGGAAGTAGTTTTGCTTGATTTCTGAAAGAAATGTAAAATAATTTCTTATTGAGCTGGGAAAAGAAATTGTTGGATCAAGGATGATCCAAATAAAAATGGGATTTTTTTCCTGAGCATTCACAAAATGATATCTTTGCATTTTCAAAACAAACAAAATATTGTTTCAGAGAAATAAGTTTAATGTCATAAACTATTAAAGTGATCAATTTAAAAAAAATCATTAAATACTAATCGAGAATTATTTTGTGTATTTGATATATGTAAGCAAACCATTATTTGGTTTAAGTTTAAATGTCAGGTGAGTAAACATGGATGTCATATAATTTCCTTAGAATGTGTTTCAGGTGAGTGGCTAATTAGAGAATGATTTAACATTGATGAATTGATCACTTTCAGTTGTGCGTGTGTGTCTAATTATATTTGTATAAATATGTGAAAAATAATCATTATACTTTTAGTATCACTAAAACTTCAGGGCACAAACTGAGAATTACTTTTCTAAATATCAATTTCCACAAAATTTTCAGATATTTTTTTTAAGTTCTTGACCAGCAAACAATATGTAAAAGCTGTTTATTTGTTTTTAAGAACAACTTTGGAATATCTTTACATCTAGCCTATCATACATAATCGTCTAAACAGTCTTACCTGATCTCAAGTGATTAAAATGCACACTGAAGTCCAAAGGGGGATAAATCCTCCCTAGTTTTCTGAATTTCCTGGGCTTTAATTTGACTATGGCATTTCATTTTTCCAAGAAACGGTCAAATTCTACATGTTTCTTACTACGTTGATATTTGCATCTTTTGCCTAAAGGAGCTGGAGAATTTGGACCAGTCACCTCAATTTTGTCAGTATAAATTTCCGTTATTTTATCTTTCACAAGCCTTCCTTCACACAGTCACCACCTAAAAGATGCACTGCTACAGGCAGTGACAATGTGTGGACAAGGCATGAGGAGAATGAGGACTCAATACAAAGGATGAAATGCAAAGGATGAAACGTAGCTGCTCCTTTTCACATTAAATCATACGTATAGAAATGACTTTTGGCTACTCACAAAAATCCGTGGTTGTAAATGAGATTAGATGAGATTAGAGTTCTCAAAAGAGCTCTTAACTTGAAGTCATCATATATAAATTCTAAACAAAGTTTTGCCGCATTCCAACTTCACTATTTGACATTCATTGTAATATCTCTCTGTCCCAGCCTTAATTTATTTTGTATAATCCATTATGTTATTTTAAGGATAAAGTAAAGTGATATAGTGTATATTTAAACTGCCTCATGAAATATAATGTATTACAAAATCCTTAAGAAAAGATTTGTTGATTTATTCAAGTTAACAGATACTAATGAGAGGTGTAGAGATTTCAGTGCCCTTAAAAATCTTAAGTAAATTGCTCACTATTTCTGGTTTGATATTTTTTTAATCCTAAATGGATGGTGAGCATTATCAAGTATGTATTTTTTCATTGATTAACACTATCATATAGTTGTTTTCCTGTTAATACAGTGGATTTTATTAATCACTTTTCTTATTAAATCTTTTATTCCTGGAGTCTCTGAGATAAGGTCAAAAGGACCATGAGTGATTACCTTATTTAATATTTTCCTGGATTTAGTTTGTTAACATTTTGTTTATGGTTTTGACATGTATAGTTATAAATATGATTAGATTGAAATTTATTTTTCATGCGTTATTATTATCATCTTTTGGTAATAGCGATCCTAGTCTCATAAATGAGTTGGGAAATGATCCCTATTGTTCTGTTCTCTGAAAGTGTTTGTGAATGATTCTAATATTCTGTTCCTTAAATGCTTATGGAAATGACTTTTGGAGCAGGTGGTTTTTTGAGCGGGGTAAGATTTTCAGTTATAAAATACCTTAAAAATTGTTAATGAGATATTCACTGTTAAATTTCTTCTTAAAACTCAGATGAAGATGGTTTTTCTTAAGTTGGTTCTTTTCCTCCTTTTAAATATTTGTTTTAGAGCACTTTTAGATTCACAGCAGAATTGAGCAGGAAGAAGAGAATTCTAATGTATTCCTTACTCCTCACAAACACAGTCTCCCCTGCTGTCAGCATCCCACACCAGAGTGGTACGTTTGTTACAACTGATGAACCTACAATGAAACATCATTAACAACCGAAGTCCATGCTTTACATTAAGCTTCATTCTAGATGTTACATTCTATGTGTTTTCAAAAATGTATAATGACAAGTATCCAGCATTATAGATTCATCAAGAATTGTTTCACTGCCCTAAAAATATTCTGTTCTCCTGCTCTTCGTTCCTCTTTCCCTCTCCCTGACAATCACTGATCTTTTTCTGTCGCCATAGTTTTGCCTTTTCCAGAATGTCGTATAGTTCGAATCATACAGTATGTAGCCTTTTCAGGTTATCTTCTTTCACTTAGTAATATAAATTTCTCTGTCTTTTCATGGCTTTTTGGATATGGATAATATTCCATTGTCTGGATGTATCACAGATATTTATCCATTCACCTACTGAGAAAATCTTAGTTGCTTCTAAGTTTTGGCAATTGAAAATAAAACTGCTATCAACATCATCTGTAGGTTTTTTTGTGGATATAGTTTTCAGCTCATTCTGACGAACACCAAGGAGTGTGATTGCTGAATCATATAGTCTGAGTATGTTTACTTTTGTAAAAAACTGACAAACTGTCTTCCAAAGTGGCTGTACCATTTTGTATCTCCACCAAAAATGAATGAGAGTTCCTGTTGCTCCACATCTTCACCAGCATTTGATGTTGCCAGTGTTCTGGGTTTGGATTATTCTAATGGGTGTTAAGTGGCATCCCATTGTTGTTTTAACCTGCATATGTTTTAATCCACTGACGTATGATGTGGAACATCTTTTCATATGCTTATTTGTCATTGTCATTTGTTTCTAGGTATTTTTTGATTTTCTCTTTGATTTCTTCAGTGATCTCTTGGTTATTTAGTAGCGTATTTTTAGCCTCCATCTGTTTGTATTTTTTACAGATTTCTTCCTGTAATTGACTTCTAGTCTCATAGCATTGTGGTCAGACAAGATACTTGATATGATTTCAGTTTTCTTAAATATACGAAGGCTTGACTTGTGACCCAAGATGTGATCTATCCTGGAGAATGTTCCATAAGCACTTGAGAAGAAAGTGTATTCTGTTGTTTTTGGATGGAATATCCTATAAATATCAATTAAATCTGCCTTGTTTCATGTGTCATTTAAAGCTTGTGTTTCCATACTCATTTTCATTTTGGTTCATCTGTCCATTGGTGAAAGAAGTGTGCTAAAATCCCTACTATTTTTGTGTTACTGTCGATTTCCCCTTTTCTTGCTGTTAGCATTGGCCTTATGTATTGAGGTGCCCCTATGTTGGATGCATAAATATTTACAATTGTTGTATCTTCGTGGATTGATCCCTTGATCATTATGTAGTGTCCTTTTTTGTCTCTTGTAATAGTCTTTACCTTAAAGTCATTTTGTCTGAAATGAGAATTGCTACTCCAGCTTTCTTTTGATTTCCATTTGCATGGAATATCTTTTTCCTTCCCCTCACTTTCAGTCTGCATGTGTCCCTAGGTATGAAGTGGCTGTCCTGTAGACAGCATATATACAGGTCTTGTTTTATAACCATTCAGCCAGTCTGTGTCTTTTGGTTGGAGCAAGTAATCCATTTATATTTAAGGTAATTATCAATATGTATGTTCCTATTACCATTTTCTTAATTGTTTCGGGTTTGTTATTGTAGATCATTTCCTTCTCTTGTGTTTCCTGCCTAGAGAAGTTCCTTTAGCATTTGTTGAAAAGCTGGTTTGGTGGTGCTGAATTCTCTTTGCCTTTGCTTGTCTGTAAAGGTTTTAATTTCTCCGTCGAATCTGAAGGAGATCCTTGCTGGGTAGAGTAATCTTGGTTGTAGGTTTTTCCCTTTCATCACTTTAAATATGTCCTGCCACTCCCTTCTGGCTTGCAGGGATTCTGCTGAAATATCAGCTTTTAACTTTATGGGAGTTCCCTTGTATGTTATTTGTTGCTTTTCCCTTGCTACTTTCAGTATTTTTTATTTGTATTTAAGTTTTGATAGTTTGATTAATATGTGTCTTGGTGTGTTTTTCCTTGGATTTATTCTGTATGGGACTCTCTGCATTTCCTGAACTTGATCAACTATTTCCTTTCCCATATTAGGGAAGTTTTCAACTATAATCTCTTCAAATATTTTTTCAGTCCCTTTCTTTTTCTCTTCTTCTTCTGGGACCCCTATAATTCGAATGTTTGTGTGTTTAATGTTGTCCCATAGGTCTCTGAGACTGTCCTCAATTCTTTTCATTCTTTTTTCTTTATCCTGCTTTGCAGTAGTTATTTCCAATATTTTATCTTCCAGGTCACTTATTCGTTCTTCTGCCTCCGTTATTCTGCTATTGATTCCTTCTAGAGAATTTTTAATTTCACTTACTGTGTTGTTCATCATTGTTTGTATGCTCTTTAGTTCTTCTAGGTCCTTATTAAACATTTCCTGTGTTTTCTCCATTCTGCTTCTAAGATTTTGGATCATCTTTACTATCATTACTCTGAATTCTTTTTCAGTTAAACTGCCTATTTCCTCTTCATTTGTTTGGTCTGGTGGATTTTTACCTTGCTCCTTCATCTGCTGTGTGTTTCTCTGTCTTCTCATTTTGCTTAACTTACTGTGTTTGGGGGTCTCTTTTATGCAGGCTTCAGGGTCACAGTTCCCACTGTTTTTGGTGTCTGCCTCCAGTGGGTAAGGTTGGCTCAGTGGGTTTTGTAGGCTTCCAGTTGGAGGGGACTGGTGCCTGTGTTCTGGTGGGTGAGGCTGGATCTTGTGTTTCTGGTGAGCGGAACTGCATCCTGTGGTGTGTTTTGAGGTTTCTGTGAACTTATTATGATTTTAGGCAGCCTCTCTGCTAATGGGTGGGGTTGTCTTCCTGTCTTGTTTGTTGTTTGGCATGGGGTGTCCAGCAGTGGAGCTTGCTGGTCATTGAGTGGAGCTGGGTCGTGCGATTGAGATGGAGATCTCTGGGAGAGCTCTCGCCGATTGTTAGTACGTGGGGCTCGGAGGTCTCTGGTGGTCCAATGTCCTGAACTCGACTCTCCCACCTCAGAAGCTCAGGCCTCACACCTGGCTGGAGCACCAAGACCCTGTCAGCCACACGGCTTTTGGGAAGTTTGAGGTCTTCTGACAGCATTCACTAAGTGTTCTGTAGGAGTTGTTCCCCATGAAGATGTATTTTTGATGTATTTGTGGGGAGGAAGGTGATCTCCACGTCTTACTCCTCTGCCATCTTGAAGGTCCTCTCTCTTCACACCTCCTGTTGCTAGAGGATCCACATTTCATCAGGGCTGCCAGCCAGCAGATCCCACCGGGCCATCTGCTTCTTGGTCAGTAGCTCCCTGCACAACTGGTACCCAGGGCCCAACTCTAGTGAGCCCCTGAAACTGCTCCAATCTTTGTTTTTTATTGGTGTATTTAGACCATTTCTTTCACAGTGGTTATTGATATAGCTGAAGTAATATCTATTATATTTTTTTTACTATTTTTAACTGTTGCCCTTTTTCTTTGACCCTATTTTTCTCTTCCAGTTTTCTTGCATTTTGCTTTTGCATTTTGAGCAATTTAAATGATTTCATTTTCTCTCCTTTCTTAGCATATAGGTTATTCTTGTTTTTAGTTACTTTTTTGGTGGTTGCCCTAGAGTTCGCAATATACATTTACAACTTATCCAAGTCCACTTTCCAATAACGCTATACTACTTCACAGGCAGTGCCAGTACCTTATAATAAATAAAAAAATAATCCTAATTCCTTTTTCTCGTCTCTTGTGTCATTGCTGACTTTCTTTTCATTTATACATAAGCATACATAAGGATGTGTATATACATAAGCATACATAATTGTATTCATTGTTGCATTTATTATTTCAAACAAATTGTTACGTGTTAGATCAATTGAGAATAAGAAAAATAAAAGTGTTTATTTTATCTTCACTTATTTCTTTTCCAATATTATTTCTTTCTTTATGTGGATCCAAGTTTCTGATGTATATCATTTCCTTCTCTTTGAATAACTCCTTTTAATATTTCTTGCAGTTCAGGTCTATTGGACACAAATTCATTTAATTTTAGTTTGCTGAGGTAGTTTTATTTCATATTCTCTTTTGAAGGATGATTTCACAGGGTACAGAATTCTAAGTTGGTAGGTATTTTCTCTCAACTTTTAAAATATTTCACTTCACTCTGTTGCTTGAATGGTTTCTGAGAAGTCAGATATAATTTTTATCCTTACTCTCCTACAGGTTAGGTGATTTCTTTTTTACCTTGGTATCTTTTAAGATTTTTTTTCTTTATCTTTGATTTTCTGTAGTTTGAAACTGATATCCTTAGGTGTAATTTTTTTTTGCATTTATCTTACTTGCTGTACTATGAATTTTCTGGATCTGTGTTGGTGTCTGACATTAATTTGGAGAAATTCTCAATCATTATTGCTCCAAATATTGCTTTTGTTTCTTTCTCACTTTCTTCTACTTCTGGTGTTCCCATTGTGTATGTCTTACAATTTTCACAGTTATCCCATAGTTTTTGGATATTCTGTTCAATTTTTTCAGCCTTTTTTTTTTTTTTTTTCCTCTATTTGCTTTTCAGTTTTGGAAGTGTCTATTGAAAGAATCTCAAGTTCAAAGATTCTTTCCTCAGTTGTGTCTAGTCTACTAATGTGTCCAACAAAGGCATTCCTCATTTCTCCTACAGTTATTTTGAGCCCTGGAATTTTTAAAATTTGTTCTTAAAATATCTATGTCTCTGCTTATACTACCGATATGTTCTTGCATGTTGTCTGCCTTTTCCTTTAGAGTTCTACCATATTAACCACAGCTATTTTAAATTCAGAGTCTGATAATTCCTACATCCCTGTCACATCTAAATTTGGTTCTAATGCTCGTTCCGTCTCTTCAAACGATGTGTGTGTGTGTTTTCCTCTTAGTATGTCTTATAATTTTTTTTGTTGAAAGCCAGATATGATGTACTGAGTAACAGAAGCTATGGCAAAAAGGCCTTTACTGATGTGGTGGAAAGGTATGGGCAAGGTGTGTATTCTATAGTGCTATGATTAGGTCTCAGTCTTTCAGTTACCCTCTGCCCCTGGGCTGTGAACTTCACAACTACCTCTCATTTTTTTGCCCCCACCTTAGGAGAGACATGATGGCTGGAGGGGCCCGGAGTGGGATGTTTCCCTTCCCCTAGGTCAGTCTCTGATATAACCTCAATAGATTACATTCTATTAAAATAATTTCTCTTGAGGGCAGGCCTTCTAAAGAAGTATAGAGATGTTCTGGCTATTTCAAAATCGTTAATTTTTCCCTCTTCTTGCCAGAAGTCTAAGGGGATTTTTCTCTGAATTTTATGTGAGAACCAGGTAGAGCTACAAGAGGTAAAACTCACAAAATAGTGGGGGTCTCCTTTTAACTCTCAATCTTATCTACACTGAGCCTTCAGCAACTCATCAGTTACAGTATAGGTTTTCCTATTCCAGTATTGATTCCCAGGGATGTTTTTGCTAGTTGGTTTCTGCTTCAGTAAGTTGTCATTGTCTGTATCTATTTGTGTGTCTCCTATGTTGGGGGGCAATGGTTTGCCCTGTGGCCTCAATTCTCTGAAGGATTTAAGACGAGTCATTGATTTTTCAGTTTGTTCAACTTTTTATTTATTATTAGAATGGATTACCAACTTTCAAAATCCTTACATGCCCGACTGGACACATAATGTCTTAAGTAAATTTTGATATGTTGGATTTTATGAGAGATTTACCCATTTCCTCTCAGTTTTCAACTAATTTTTTAATAAAATTGACTGTGTACTTTTTTTAATCATGATATTTTTGTATTCTGATATGAATGCCTTTTCTTTTCTTTTTTTTTTTTTCCAATGAATGTTACCAAAGATCTGTTCATTTTATTAGAACAAGAAGCATTATATTAGAAGACAGGGATGGAGAGAGGTGTGGGAATGGTGGAGGACTAAATCATTTTTCAGGCTATTCAGGTGACTTCGGTTTTTACTCTGAGGGAAACAGGGAGCCAGTGAAGGCTTCAGAAGAGTCTTTATCAAGTTCGCTCAAGCTGCCCTCTTGTAGACTGAGGAGGTGGCAATGGTGGAAACAAGAATATTGTTAGGAGGAAATAGCTGCTATCATCACACGAGATATTGGGTGCTGTAACCTTACTGGTAGCAGTGAATTTACTGGAGTCTAAATTATATTTAGACTCGAACCCCATCTTGATAAGATGGGGTTGGAGTCTAAATATAATTTGAAGGCAGAATCAAACATTATAGACAGGTTGGATGTGTGGTGTGAGAGCAAGTAAAGATTAAACCAGGGTTTTGCGCCTGAGCGAAAAGAATGTGAGAGTTAGCTGGGACGAGGACACTGCTTGGGGGAGCAAGTTTGGTGATCATGATGGCGGTTAGATTAGGAATTTAGTTACAAAAAGTATATACCAGATTTGTATCCCAATGAATACATTCTACAAAAATGCATTTTTTTCTTTTGGGAATAATTTTTGTCTCCCTGTCCACATGATAACCAAATTTTTTTTCCTGGGCATGAGTGCTTCATGATCTTAAAATTGTTTTTACACTGCGTTTTGACCTGTTACTTTTCCCCTCTTTTAGCATATTTTATCCAGAAGAGTTAATATTCACGTTTTGATCTAAATTGAAATGAATTCACCTCATCGTTGAGAAACAGATGCATGACATTTCTTATTTTATACCATTAAGTGAATCTCCTGACTACTACTTTTTTTTTGGTATGGTTTAACCACGTTTACCCAACTATCATCTATCTTTTCTATCACACTCCTTAGCAAAACATTTATTTTTCATCTAGAACTAATCCACACATCCAAACAGTCTCTTTCAGTTTCCCATGTTCCACTTGGATCCAGGAGAACAGTATTAAACTCGGAGTAAGTTGATTCGTTTTACTGTGTGAAGGCAATTGCTTTAAACACAGGATTAACTCCAGCCTCATACTCTTTTCCTTACTCAGTAAATACAGATTTCCTGACCCTATGAGACATGAAAAATTTAGGTAGCACTTATAACTTACATAGTTTGGCATCGCTAAGGAGAACGTTTTCCTATATACCCTGTGGCATTTCTAAAACCACTTCCCCAAAACACTAGCTAGTTTCGATTCAGCTCTTTTCCTGTTAACCTCTTGCCGGCATGTGTAGCTGGCACTTGACTTGGCCATTCAGTGAGCCTTCCCTCATTTCCATTTCCACTTCCTTCACAGATGCAGAAATTCAGCTACAAGGCATGGAAGCACTATTCTGCAGCCTCCATTATTTCTCAAAAGGCCATATATCACAACATATGTCCCCACATTTCTATCCATTTTACCTCTAGTGTCTCTTCCCAAAATTCTCTTCTCTCTTTTTGTAATCATTTCCAACAAACTGCACATTCATTACCCAGACTGGGGAGTATTGTACAGATAATCTGTCTACGGAAATCCTAAACCAAAATTCAGTGCTATCAGGGACAGGGAATTATTTCAATTGGATATCTGAATAAAATTATTCCTCAGGTGATTCAAACGTTTAGTCTTATGGTTTCAGGCAGACACAGTCTGAAGGTCTGACAGTTTTAAGTAGAAATGGGAATAAAACTGTTTTCCTGGATCAGATCAGTCTCAAGTTAACCATGCCAACTTTCATTAATAAATGTTCTCCAAGTTCTGCTACCTAAGCTATTTCCATTGTTTTTATTTCCTTTTTCAGGCAATATTCATTAAACAGGTGGGATTCTGAAATATAAACCCTATGAGATTTTAAAAGTGTCTCAGGAGAATAAGAATACAACATTATAATAATGTCTCCAAACTAGGCCCTCCATAATTATAAATACTTAAACAACTTTGTAGATTTTCAGTAAAATTTTTGATGAATCCTAATTTTAATAAAAGCCTTACATTATTAATATTGAAAATAAGGGTAGAAGAACTAACTCAGATTATTTGAAAGAAATTATGAGGTGTCTTTATTACACAATTTTATTAAGTGTTTAATCAATGAATTATTAAAACAGTACAGTTTGTAATGCCACCTAGTGGAGTTCTGAGTGAAAAAAGTCCCCTGAGTATAACTGACGTATAATACGAAACATAGGCAAAAAGAATGTTAATCCAATCTTCCTATATGTTAACACTGGACTCTCTCTCTCTCTGTGTATATATACACACATGTATATGTACATATATAACCACTTCCCCAGTGCATAGCTGGCACTTGACTTGGCCGTCTAATGTGACTTCTCTTCCTTCTGTAGAGAAGAGAAATATATATATATTTCTGTATGTTACCTTGAGATATAAAGCATTAAACATTTAAAAGCATTGAACTGGAACAGAAAGAGAAGACAATGTATGTCTTAGAAGTTTCTCTTTAAGTTTTTTATAGGTGTAGAATGTTTGAATTGAATCTCAGAGACTATAGGTAAATACTTGGCACAATTAGTTATAAATAGCTGCATATAAAGATAATTGAAATAACTAAATAGCAAAGTATATACAGAATTTATGGTAATATATAACATCTTTTTAATATATTAGCACAGATTAAGCCATTATCAGTTAAACCTTTAATTTTTAACTCCATGTAAAATTACTTGGATAAGTATGAAGCTGTGATTTATAAAACTGGCAGTATATAAAAAATTTTCTCATTGAAAGTTTTGAGGGATAAGGCCCAAGAATGTCTATCTCTGAAACCTCCACAAGTTATTATGACACATAATAATGGCTGATATCTGCTGGTGTAAATTATTATCTAGACTCAGAGTCTAGTGTCCAGATCACCAAAAATGACAAATAAAACCAAATACAGAATATTGTCTTACGATGGTTTATTTGTATTTGGATAAATAGGTATCATGGCAATACTCACTAGTTCCACTTCTCTGTCAGTTTTCAATACTGGTATACCCTATGATTCTTTGTCTCATCTCCGTCTTTACAGTCTCCCTGGATCACACAACTCTCTATGGTTTCAGATACCATATATATGCTGATAGCTTCAAAATGTATGGAACAAATTCATATCTTATCTTGACTCTCAAATCTGTAAACAACTACCTCCTGACTATCCCTATAGTTTCACACGAATTTCAGAGTACCCAAAGCTAAAGTCATCCTATTCCATCTCTAACCCCCAAAGAAATTTATCAAAAATTTCACTTTCCCTATTTTAAGTAATGTAACCAGCATCCACCAAGATAAGAAAATAAATGTTCAAATGTGATTCTTCTATCTACTAACCTCTCACCACTTAACAGTCCTTAAAGCTCATCAATTATACTTCTTAGTCTTAAATCTCCTTAATTCCATCTCTCTTTGCTGTGATTACCTTAGCTCAGTCCTTCTTATTTCTTTCTCTGATCTTGGACTCAGTTTTGTTTCCCTCCAGTCCATCTCTTCCCTTCACTTTATAGAGTGATACTGAAGTGAGCATTCTGAAATGTAATACTTTAACCTGTCGTTGATATCCTGAATACCCTTTAAATGGTTTTTGAAATAAATTTGATACATATTAACAACAGTATTTCTCAGAGGCTCTTCAGTGATCCAACTGCCACAGAATCACCGATGGGTGGACTTATGAAAATATATATTCCAGAGTTTGATCCTAAACCATGGGGTGCAAGGAAAACTTTAAGGGAACACTCACTGCAGAACCACTGAATGCTGAAAGACACATTTTTTGAGGCATTGCTGGTATATTAAGCATTAGGAAATTTCTTCAAGAGCACTCCTCCTAGAATAAAAACAAAAACAAAAACAAATTGGTGCCAGATCTAGAAGAAACCCGGTTACATATTTCTGGAAGTATTACAGGAATTGGTTAAGCAGACAATCACTGATATTGGGTTAGTGAGCTTTGGGCCAGTTTCTGAGCCTCATAGTCTTATATTGAGACAAGAAATTTGAGGAGAGCTGAAATATGCTCATATCAGATACATCTCCTTGTAAAAAGATACAAATCACCACAGTGTTCATTGCAGCACTATTTATAGTAGCCAGGACATGGAAGCAACCTAAGTGTCCATCTACAGAGGAATGGATAAAGAAGATGTGGTACATATATACAATGGAATATTACTCAGCCATAAAAAGAAATGAAATTGAGTTATTTGTAGTGAGGTGGATGGACCTAGAGTCTGTCATACAGAGTGAAGTAAGTCAGAAAGGGAAAAACAAATACCGTATGCCAACACATATATACGGAATCTAAGGAAAGGAAAAAAAAGGTTCTGAAGAACCTAGGGGCAGGACAGGAATAAAGACGCAGATGTAGAGAATGGACTGAGGACATGGGGAGGGGGAAGGGTAAGCTGGGACAAAGTGAGAGAGTGGCATTGACATATTATACACTACCAAATGTACAATAGATAGTGGGAAGCAGCCGCATAGCACAGGGAAATCAGCTCGGTGCTTTGTGACCACCTAGAGGGGTAGGATAGGGAGGGTGGGAGGGAGACGCAAGAGGGAGGGGATATGAGGATATATGTATATGTATAGCTGATTCACTTTGTCATGCAGCAGAAACTAACACAACATTGTAAAGCAATTATACTCCAGTAAAGATGTTAAAAAAAAAAAAAAAAGATATGAATCCATTTTGGACAAACATTATGCCAGTTTAGTCTCACAGGGATCTGCCAGATGACAACATGGCAATGGTCTTATAATAAATATCATCAAGCACACAAGTACTTATGTGTGAAAAAAATGATTTTAATTATCTGCTAGGATGTAAGTTATTGAAATTGCCAGAAACACAATATTAGGAAGCCAAATACCTGTATAAGATTTTCAAGAAAATTTTTTAAAAATGTAGTTCTAGAAATAAAACATAATTTTTTAAAAATGTAAAGGTCAACAGACGGATGAAAGAGCAAAAATGATACAACGGAAAAGAGAAATAAAGAACTAGAAGATGTATCCAAAGAACACACTCAGCATAGAGTGACAGAAAGATAGAAAATACCAAAAAAAGTGAAATTGAAAAAAGTAACAAAACATTTTAATGTGTATTTGATAAGATTCTCACAAAAAATAGACTAGAATGAAAGGGAAAATTTTAAGTAATAATTGCAGAACAATTTTAATAATTAAAGCAAAAATTGAATATAGTAATTCAGGAATTAAAAACATATAAAAGTTGAACAAAATAACATATATCCATAATTAAAGAGGTTACGCTTCTGAATGTCAGGGTAACATAGCATTTTCTGTGCTTTTGTTCTATATTTATTTATTTATTTATTTGGCTGCATTGGGTGTTCGTTGCTGCACGTGGGCTTTCCCTAGCTGTGGCGGGCAGGGGCTACTCTTCATTGCAGTGCGCGTGCTTCTCATTGCAGTGGCCTCTCCCGCTGCGGAGCACAGGCTCCAGGCGTGCAGGCTTCAGTAGTTGTGGCACATGGGCTCAGTAGTTGTGGCCCGCGGGGGTACGCGGGCTTCAGTAGTTGCAGCACGTGGGCTCAGTAGTTGTGGCCTTCGGGCTCCAGAGCACAGGCTCAACAGTTGTGGCTCACGGGCCCAGTTTCTCCGTGGCATGTGGGATTTTCCTGGACCTGGGATCGAACCCGTGTCCCCTGCATGGCAGGCGGGTTCTTAACCACTGTGCCACCAGGGAAGTCCCAGTGCCTTTATTCTTAAAAGTTACTCCAAATTACTCCCTATCAGGTAAAAGTTATTCATTAATTTACTAAACATTGCATCATGAATTTGAAACTACAAGATAATAAAGATTTATAAAACTATGTTACCCAGAGTACGTATATTAATTACGAATAAAGACATTTCCTATTAAATACTATAGGTAATTGAGTGTCATTCAAGTTTGGTTATATCTATCAGGAAAATCTAGCTTATTTTGAAGTAACAGACAACTCCTAGATATCAGTGGCAAGAATCATGGTTTATGTTTTGTTCATACTCAGTGTCCATTTTGAGTTATCTGTGCGAGCTACCTATTGTCATCATCATCCTCACCATGGAAACCAGGCTGGTACTGCCATTATCTGCTATTGTGAGTTGTTACAGTAGAGGGACAGGAGTAGGGGAGGGCACTCACTGGCTCTTCAAATGTCTACCTAGGAGTGACACACATCCCCTCCTGTCCTATTTCGCTAGCCAAAACATATCACATGGTCACCACTAAATTCAGGTGGGAGGACAAAATGCAATATAAGCCAGAGTATCTGGAAGAAGAGGCAGGTGGAATATTTGTGATCTCTCTAATGTCTACCATCCATAGTACACTAATATAGTTTATGGAAAATAGAAACTTGGAGAATTTAATTATGACCATAATTACAATCATATAAAAACCCCTGTATTCCTCTCTCTCTCTTCTCTCTCTCTCTCTCTCACTTTCACTCCTATGTAATATTTTAGTGTTTGAGGAATATATTTACCAGTGTATCTCTCTCTTTCTGGAATTGGGCACCCAGCCCCTATTACACTATGAGTGGAAGAAAGCACTTTTACATAATACCACCCACTTGCTGTGTCCCTAGATAAATGGAGCTTATTTATCATTTAGAGTAGAATAAAACAAAACTATATCATCAGTATTAAAGAAATCCCCAAAGAGAAAGAAAGGACTGTAGAACAGACCTTGTAGAGAGTAAAAAAAAATTAGAAAAGGGAATTTAGATCCATAAGTTATACTGGAACAAGACAATCCTTAAAATGTTGAGAGCAGTTTTGGAATCATTCCAGTATAAATAGAGCTTCAGGGGAATTGTCTGAAGAGGACGAGAGTGTTGAGTGTTGAGAGGATGCGTGTTCCTGTTTCCTTATCCTACTCCTGGCAGAAATGCACAGCCAGAAACAATATTGTCAATCCAAGCATTAAATGTCACTACTAAATATAGCATGGACTGATCTAAAATGCAAAAAAATAGAAACAACTGTCAGTATTTGTGCACAATGAACTTCTCTATCCTACCAATATGTATTATCCTAACTTTATAACTTCCTGTATATCTTTAATCAGTGTCAGTTTTTTGTTTTTTTTTTTAAAGAATGTGTTAGCAGTAAGTTTTCAATACAATGTCATTATCTGGGAAAAACAGGCCATTTTTAACTATAATTTTGGTTTATTTTGAATAATATTTTATTGTTAAATAATATATCCTCTCCAGGAAGTAGTTTAGCCAGAAGAGAGAACAATTAATCACTGAAATTTTTTGAACTTACATAAAGTTCTTAAGTTATTTTTGTTTCCTAGTATGATAGGTTCAACTTTATGGGACAAAACATATGTAGTTTCATGCAAGTTCACCTTTTAATTCATTGAATTACAAAGGATAACTCAATATTTTTTTGCATTTGGCATTGGTAAAGATTATGAACGTAAATTAATATTTATGCATAACTAAAGATAACGGAGGCATGATAATCCTCAGATCATCAAATCTCTCAAAATAAGAATATGGCACAACTAAATCAAATTTTAAATTTATAAAAACAGTGAATATTTATTCTGTTTTCCCCACTGAAGTTTAAATAATGGTAGTTTCACTTGGCATAGAAGATGTTCCAGGGTTAATAACCGTTTAGAGTTAACTGCCCTTAGTTGTTCTGGAAAATTACCATGGGTCATCTCTACATCTCATCCTTTCTGTTCTTTGCCAGTGAACTTTGTACTCCTCACTCTTTTCTCCACATGAACTATGGTCACCGATAGCTTCTAAAACTCTTCTATCAAGGTTAGTACTACCAGAGGAGGATCCGCCTGCTCTTTGCTATGGGTTGGGAAATCTAGTAAAGATTTCTAAATGGCTTAATTTGATTCATGTGCACAGCTATGACTCATACAGGGGTAGTCAGGAAGATATGACTAACGTGATTGGCTCAACTTGGGTCAGATTATGCTTCATGTTGGGCTTAGAATGCTTGGAGCTAGAATGCTGTTAGCACAGAAAAAGCTTACAGCCCAATAACATGGATTAAGACCAATCTTAGAAAAGGAGCAATCACTGAACCAGGTACCGTCTCAAGTGTTTCATCCTTCTGATAGGCAATTCCACATTTTCTCCATCTCCAAACATTTCTTGATGTTAGGAATCAAAAATAGGGTACTCATGTTCTAAGAAAAGTGAATATATGTCCCTAATACACATTAGAAAGCCTAATTTTAAATCAATGAACGTATTAACTAACCTGATTCTGATAGTCTGTTTACAATAGATATGTATATCAAATCATCACACTGTACACCTTAAACTTACTCAGTGTAATATGGTAATTATATTTCAACAAAACTGGGGGAAAAAAGAACTCACAATTCAATAATCAGATAAACAATACAATGTTAAAGTCTGGAAAGGATTTGAACAGAAATTTCACCAAAGAAGATATGAGTGGCCCATAGACACATAAAAGATGCTCAATAGCATTAGTTTTCAGAGAACTGCAAACTGAAACTACAAAAACACATCCACTCGTATGCAGACGGTAAACAGACAGTACCAAGTTTTGGCAAAAATGGAGAACGAATAGGCTCATGTTGCTGGTGGTACTGTAAGATGTTACAACCACTCTGGAAGGAGTTTGGTAATTCCTAATAAAGACAAATGTACCATTACCATATGACCTAACAATTCCACTTTTATATAGTTACCTAAAAGGTAACATATTCCACAAGAAGATTTGTATGCAAATGCCCTTAGCAACTAACTACTCATACACACAATAACATGGATTATGCTGAACAACAAAAAGCCAGATGCAAAAGCATCCATAATATATAATTTTTATTGTATATTTTTGGATTTATATGAAGTCCTAAAATTGTTAAAACTGTAAAAAAAATAAGTTCCAATATTTTACAAATCTAATGTAGGTGAGTTAATGAAATCCCAGCAAGATCTTCTACTAAAGCTTTCATTCACAGCTTGTACTCAAGCATTTCATTTAGGTTAAGATAACACATCATTTTATATAATACATATGTCACCAATTTCAAGCAAAAGGAAGCCAAGAGAAAAACGGTTTCTTACTTTTTTCAGAACTTTTTCTAACTTTCTGACTGATTCAAAACAAGAAAACAAATGAAGAATATTAGAAAAAAAGTCCTGGAGAAAATAAGAGGATAATTGTGGGGTTTTCTTCTTTTTTAACAATTTATTATTAAGAGGAGGAATGTGTAATCCTGAAAAAAAATCTGGTTTTCTTCCCACTTCTGTGATGCATGTCACAAAATCCTCAGTGAATAATACACACTGATGGGTCTAAATATTTTAACTGTGTAAAAGTGTGTGAAATAATGAATATGAAAGAACTTCCTATTTGAATGTATTCCCTGTACTCTTGTTAAAGAATCTGCTTTTGTTTGTAGTGGTTATGACAAGGATTAATAAACATGAAACTTGTCATTTAAGAAAAAAAGTAAAGAAAAATGTTCTTTCGATAGACAAGTAACCCAAGGTCTGCAAATAATTATTGTAAAAAATATGTCTGCTGGTGATACATTTGTTCCATACTATCATTCCATTTTTTTCCATGGGGTATACTTAAAATTACACAATTAGTTGTTGTCTCAAAAGTTGGAAACAAGAAGATGTTTGCCCAGCTTTTCTAATCTCAACAGCTGCAATTCTGATAGAAAATGCCAATCTATTACCTAATGACATATTTCCACGACACCAAGGCATCTAAGTATTTTGAATGATTAGTTCTCAGTTAACTGAATAGTTATCTGGGTGTTTCAAAGAAGCAGGGCACGCTAATGTAAACCGATTTTTTTTTTTCCAAAAAATACTGACTCATTCTTTGCCACTAATGTAGGTATAGATATAACAGTATCTACTGATACGAAATACGGAATGTAAAATTAGATCTGTTTTTAATTTCTTCATTTTAGAATTACTAGATTTGGGGCCAACATTTTTTTTGGGGGGGGGGAATCACGTTTTTACAGTAATTTGGATTTTTTTTTAATTTTTAATTTTTGGCTGTGCTGCACAGCATGTGGAATCTTATTTCCCTGACCAGGGATCGAACCTGAACCTCCTGCATTGGAAGCATGGAGTCTTAACCACTGGACAGCCAGGAAAATTCCTGGAATTTTTTAACCTTATTTTATTTCATGCCTCAACAGCTGAGCTAAGTTTGTCGAGCTTTAATTTCTAGAATTTATGCTGCAAAATATATACTCCTTAATTTCTTAAATATTAATTCATTTTACAATACAGTATTGGATGTAAGTTCTCAAAGTCCAGTGCTCCGCCTCCCATCCCCAGAAAATGTTTATTTGTTCCCTTAGAAGAGTAGTCTCTCCAAGTCATGGGGAAAAGACCATGGACTCTGGGGTCGAGTGAATTAGAGTCTACCTTTAGCTCTATAGTTTACCAGCACCGTGGTAATTTCTTTGCCCTAATCCTGATAACCTATTTTCCTGTTAAATGAGAATAGTACTTACCCTCAAGGTTTGCTGTGATTACAGGACAATAACTGGCATAGAAGTCGCTAAATAATAATCATTCAGTGTTTTCCAATTATTGTTGAAATCCTAGGATTATTCAATAAATATTTCTCTATACATGTCAACAATTATTTTGAGAAGCAAAACTATAAATATTAAAATTAAATTATTTATGCAGTGTAAACTCCCAAGATTTTAAGTATGGATGATTTCTTAGGCACTCATTATACTTGAGTAAGCTGTTATAGGAAATACTATACTCTCAACACTGGATTTGTTGATATGACAATAGAAACCATCCAGAATGAAACACATTCAAAAAATAAATAAGAGCAGAGCACCAGGAAGTTTGAGATGAAATAATCTCCAACAGCCTAATATATGTAGTATGTGTAACATATGTAATTGTAGTCCTCAAAAAAAAAAAGGGTAATCATAGGAAATATTTGGTGAAATACGGGTCAAAATTTTCTAAAATTTGAAGAAAATATAAACTGACAGATTAAAAAATCTTAGTGAACCCCTGACTTAGTGATATAGTGGCAAGGCAGAAGGAAGAATAATTGCAAGGCAAGTTTGCTTATTTTAATTTGTTAATGAAGTTCATTTGAGGCAATGTCTCACATTGGGTTAACAGCTGTCAGCATGTCAAAAATATTCAAGTAATTAGATTTGCATTTTGAGGAAAGTGCAGATAAACATTATTGACCACTTATTTAGTTTTGGTTTATGCAAACTTTAGCACATAATCCATTCTAACAATTTTATATTTCTATACTAAAATATTGGTTTTTATTTGATATTGTGTTAATCAGAAGATGAAATTTAAATTTTGTCTCTCTCTGGCAATCAACAGTTGTAAAGCAACAAAGTATCCTCATCTTAATTTAAATGTTCCAGGTGATTTTTTTCAGGTCCCAAAACAGTAGTCACTCTACCAAAGTAGAGATGCTATGATAGAAGAAAGGGTACCAGCAAAACTAGGTCTGTTACTCTCAAACAAGAAAACATACACTTGGCCAGAGAGAATTACCTCTTTCTAGCTGTGGGATTCTTCCTAAGCCAAAAGATTTCTCTGAGGTATTACTAGAGAAATCATTATGGCTATGTAAGCCTGAGAAATAATAAAGTTTTATTTAAGTGCACTCTAGAAGAGAAGGATATCTGTAGCATTAACTATATTAAGAGAAGAAAGGATCTTTTTTTTCCATTTGTTTATTATTTTAAGGTAACATTTGTGATTATCTCAACCAAAATTCTGTGTCTAAGTTGCATTTCTAAAAAGGAAAAGGGAGACAGAGACAGAGAGAATCTTTTCAGGCCCAAATATGCTTTTGTAAACATAAAGATGATATTATTAACAGACTTGTTTAAATACGTAGTTAAATCACTTTCTTTAGGAGTGTGAGTGAACTAAAACATTCCCTTCATAAAGCAAACCATATAAGAAGAGTTATTTTCCAAGTCCAATACTTTCATTCTCAAGTTCAAGTTACATAATCGATCCTCAGTTATTATGACTTAAACTCTGTTGTGGCCAATAATATTTTAATAGGTGTCAAAACCCCCAGAATATTACACATTATAAGGATTATATATACTATTCCATGGCATACTGTGTTTGGGAAGTGATCTGGTGAGGGTGAGGTATCAGGGTCCAAGCTTCCCAAGATTTTTGCTTTATTCCTAGAGGAGATTTGTGAAAGGGGATTAGGACTCAAGTGACCCCAGGGAGCATCTGCCTTAGAGTCATTCAATTCTTAGAGTCATGCTTCTTGGTAAATTGCTGTTTATGTTACAGCTCTTCATGTTTCCATGTGGAGGAATTCACTAAAATAATACTTCAAGCTCTTTCCCCACTGGGTATCCATTTCTTTCTGTGGGAGGAGTGAGTGTTCTGATTAGAAATCTAACAAAACTAGCCGGATATGCTCAGCTTAGCTCTTTCCTCTTTTAGAGTCAGGGGTCTCTTCATGTTATAAATTTTACAAGGGTAACCTCTGTAGAGGAAGTCTGTGGTTTTCCAGCTATGACTGTACCTGGGTAAATAAGTGTACTTCTTCAATGCACTGTTAGCAAGCCGTGTCTTCCAACCTAGCTTTTGTCATAAATAAAGATGGTATGTTAATCTCCATCTGTCTGACTCCTTCATCTAAGCCACACTTTCTCCTGTTGCATTTTTTGTATATATTTATGAAGTCTCCTGTTTCTTTCTATTTCACTTTAAATGTATCCACCTCTTTCACAAGGCTGTCATTTCCATTATAGGCAGAGGATGTCAATTCCATTGCCCCATTTTATTTGCTTAAAAGGTTTAAACATAGGAAGTAGGCAATGAATGTTTGTGGAGTAAATGGATGAAAAGGGCAGTAAGAATTCCCTAAAATAAGGTTTATCTTGGATTTGTTTTGCATAACAAGTTCTAAAATAAAGTTCCAGTAACCTTATTCAGTAGGCTTGCTGCTGTTTACTAGAATACAGAATATAAAGGTGATAGATTTGTTCTAAAAAGGGACCATAACAGGGAGCCAATGTCCATCCTTAGCCTGCTGACCTCTGAAGAATCAAGGGGACTTTTCCAGGCAATTAAACATCCTCTGAAACACATACAGCTAAGTTTTCTGTTTCTCCTGTTGGATAATTCATCTTATACCTGTGGTTCTTTGTGTGATTCTTTCCACCTAGATCAAGTAAAAGAAATAGAAGTTTGATTGAGGGTGAAAGAGAGCCCACTGGCACAATGACAGGGGAAAGCCTTTGAAAACACATGTATTTCTTATTCTTCTAGCAGAGCAGTCTTTCCGTTTCAAACCAGCTGTTTGATTCTCTAGAGTCCTGTTACTTAGACTATCTCAACTTTGAAAACATTGTGGCATAAATTTTTTAAAAGATGTATTCCAATATTGGTTTAGAACTATTCTTTTAGATCAAAATCCAGGATGCAGAAATTTAGCATGATCAATGTAGGTAGACAAAAATGCATTACTGGAGTAGGGAATGTAAAAAAAAAAAAGTTATTAATATTTATTTGCTGAAATATTAGCTTATGAAATAAAGAATAACCAGGATTTAATAAGTATTAAGTAAAAGGTAGAACTCTCCCAGGCCATATTATAATGCCTCAAAAATCGGGCAAGAATTTTTCTATTTCCTTTCTTTTCCAAGAGGAAAATAATAGTAATAACTCTGATACTCAACCTCCTCTGGGAGTTAGTAAAACATTATAAAAACTCCAACCTGTGCATTTTTGGTTTTCATGACCTGAACTGAATATGACCTTATCCCATATTTCCAGCTTCCTTTCCAAAACTGAGAAATTAGTGATTTATAACATCATGTCATTTTTGGCTGAGGTTACATATCATAAATGATGTTGCACGTTGTTACAACATGCAGAGTGTTGAACAAATATTTCTCTTGTCTTTCCTCTTTCTCTGTTGTTTATTCACTTGTATTCCTAGGAGATGCCAACTCAACACAAAACTTTCTGGCATAGAAATCTTTAAATGAGTGGAAATACCCAATGACATTTTTGGTTTAGGACTTGTGCTAGCTATAGACTCCCTCAAGCCTACAGGAAGAAGCTATTAAAATGGATTCCCTACATGTTCATTTTAAATGGGTCAGAAGGTTACATGACAATATAAAATAGCACACTAGAGCTTTAAAAATGATTTATACTTTGTTTCATTTATTAATGCTAATAACTCTGAATATTTTATATAGAAAAAATACTTTACTCTTAAAAAACATCATGTCTGTCTGTGGACATAATGGTGTTTGTAAAGTGTCTTTTTTCATACCTTTGTATCCTCATTTCTAAATTTTCTATGAAGTTTGGTTTTATCTCAAATTTAGACTTTTCTTCTTTTTCCTAGAAGAAAGTATTCTTGGCATTAGTAAAAAATAAATATAAAGGTATATTTCATACAAATGCATGATATAGTATCAAGAACATATGTGCAGTTACCTTGAAGAACATATTTAAAGAAAAAAAGAATAAGCATGTTTTATAATTCCTATTTATTTCTATAAAGGGCTTTACTCTTTTATTTTATTTAAGTAAACTTTCATGTCATTTAATCCATGCCAAGCATTGGTATGAATTCTTTTTACATATTAACTGAGGTAATTCCAATCATACTCCTATGAGGTAACTACTAATAGTATCCCTGTTTTATGGGTAAGTAGATTGGGCCAAGCTGTGCTAAAGAAATTGTTCAGGTGACTCAGCTAGTGTGACAGAGCCAGATCCAGAGTCTGAGCTCCAGAGTCTGGACTCCAGAGCCTGTGCTCTTACCCCTTACGCAGTTACTGAAACTCCAGAATATTGAGTAGAAAAAAAAAAAACTAAAACAAAAACAAAACATCCAAAATGCTGCAAAATATTCTTACTTATTTACTTTTGTCCATATGTTTATGCCTAGGAAGTAAATCTATGTTTTCATTTACATTTACAGAACACCCACAATGGCTATACAAAAATTTACCTCAAGTTTAACCTATAATTTTAATCATAAATTTTAGTCTGTTATTATATTGTGAATTTCACTATCAATTTGAAAAAATACATAAAATACTACTATATTTTTATATACCTGTCCTTTATTTATGGAGGTTTAAATGCATAATATTTTCTCTTACAGATTTGAAAATGAATACTACTAATTATGGTTAATATTTGGAGAATGTGGCTAAGCCTTTTCACAATAGTCACAACAGCATTATGAGCAGGTACAGTTATCCCTATTTTAATGAGGAGGAAACTAAACACAGGATGATCAAATAGGTAAATGGATGTTACACAACTCTACAGACTAATGCAGGATGCGAATGGGCAGTTTGACTAGAATCTCTGCTCTTATATATACTACATTCCCTCCCATTGAATAAACCATTGTTCATAGAGAGTGCTCCAGGATCAAAGGCGAATTGTAAAGACTATAAATGCAGTTAGACAATTTGATGTATGACAGGGTTGTATTATTTCCTTATTCGACTGGACTGGAGGTGTTCCTTTACCTCTGCCAGCATTGGGAGCTCTCTCTCCCTCTGGATTCATCTATCTTTATATCTCTATACAAAGGTGGAAATATATGTAGAAATATATTTGCTTATTTTAAAAGGAAAAATTTAAATTCTTTAAATATGCAAATAATGTATTTATTTAGTGATCAAAGTTAAAAATCCCACGTGTGTGTATATATGTATAACTTTAATTTCCTTTTTTGCATATTTTTCGATAATTTTGGCATTTTTAGGTTACTTTTTAATGCATGGGATATCTTAGTGTCATAAAATATTACCCTTTTTCTACCTTATTTGTCTGTTTTCTCCATTTTAAAGAGATTCTTCAGCTATGTTGACACAATGGCTGAAGAATTTTCTATGTCATACGTTCACAATTTTAATCCAGAAGAGGAAGGATGTTTACCCATTCATTTCAACCAAGTACCAAACTGAGACTAAATAGCTGTGATTCGCCCAACTTGAGCCAGAATTCATCTTCAGAAATAGTCCTTGTGGCAAGCTAGTGAAATGTATCCACGTGCCCAGTCCTAGTGTACAAACTTCAAGTTGAACCAGGAATTAGAGCTGTTCATGAAAAAAGCACGGGTTGAGAGTTGGTGAGTTGTGGTTCCCCAAATGAATATCAGGAACAGTTAATATAAGTAAGGAGAAAGGAATGCTGACTGGACAAAATCAGTAACTGTAGCCTATATGAGTAAAAGAAAAAAAAAACAGATTATCACTGGTCTCTTGGAGTTTTTATTCTTGTGGATGAAGACAAGTAAATGAATATATATATAAAGCAGGTAAAGGTGACAGTTGATGTATTATAAATGAATTTATAGTGTAATAAAATGTTTGGCAAATTTGCGATCAGATTGTACTTTATAAACTTTCCAACTTTTCTGTGAACTAGAGCATTTCATAAAATTTAGAACTTCTTTTAGTCAATCAAAATCATTAATATTAAGAAATGAATTACTCATACTGATCTTTAGGACATATATAGTCAAATAGATGAGATAAATACATTTATTTTTCAATATTTTTCCACTTATACCTTTTTAAAGTTGGAATGACAAATTATAATCACAATTAAATGCAAGATGTTTAAAGCTCCAGTAGCTCAGGAAAATTCCCTGTGAGATGAAATAGATGAATAGTATAGATTTTTTAATGAGAATATGATGTACCAGCCCAGCACAGACTAAACAACCCAAGTGAAGAATTTTGGACAATTTGGCATAAACATAACAGAATGATAACTTAATCCTGTGCTTATATAAGCAGTGTGTATCTGGAGAAGGCATTTGACAGTGTACAGTGGAATAGTTGTAACATTTCAATAATTATTAATGTATATCTTACTTTAGACAATCTTGATCTGATTCCCTAATCATTTTAATTTATATTTATACTTGAACAAAAAGTCTTGGTTTTAAAATAGGTGTTTCTTTGTATAGTGTCTCCATTTTATGTAACATATACAAAAACAATTGTATAGAAGTGATGTGAAGTTTTTACTTTATATTACTTTATGATAAAACTCTGCTTTATGTTGGGTTGGCCCAGAAGTTCGTTCAGGTTTTAATGGAAAAACCCGAACGAACTTCTGGGCCAACCCAATATAATGGAAGTAAAACAATTATAATGATTTCAGAGGATACAAATGGCATCATATTTAAGAGGAAAATTATTTTTATTGGCTAAAAACCTATATTTGATACAAGTGACACAAACATTTTATCACTTCAGTGAACAATTTTTGGTTACCTCTTTATTGATTTATAAAATTTGTGGCCAACCTTCATTTACCTTGTTCTCAAGCTTTTTGATTTTCGTACCCTTATCTCTTTTCAGAGCCATTTGTTCTTTTATAGGAACTTAAAAGCTCAAAGTTCTTTGTTTATCATATTGACAGAAAGTAGAGAGAACCTGGACTTCCTTTTCTACTAATATGCCAAGACAGATGCTCTGAAAAAAATTCCTGATTAAAAAATGCCTATAAATGCTGGAAAAATGTAGCAAACATTTGTTAATGCAGCACTGTGCTTGCAGGAGAATAACAAAAATCCCCTAGGGCAAAGAAAAAAAATCTGAACCCAAAATTTGCAACCTAACCTTCAAGCTATAGTCACACTTAGGGCATTTACTAATTGTGATAATGAAGAATCCTGGGTTTTAATGCTGAACCTCAGAACATCTACAGCCTCCATGAAAATGTTGACAGAAATCCCCTTAGTCAGCAAAAGTAGCTGAAAAGGAAAATTGTTTATTTGGGTATTTACCATATGGTCAAGGAAATTCACACTGAGAACATGAAATTAAATAGTTCCAAGTTTGGTAGCAGCCAGGAGTAACTGACTAAAGTAAATGCCAAGGACTGCCGTAGATAAAATTAGAGAAAACCTCACTAGATTAAAAACCCAGCTAAATTACAAAACACCCAAGAAAACAAAAAACCATGATGGATATTCCCCAGAAGTGAACATCATGGAACTTCGTATGATGTAAAGATTGAGTGAAATATACAGTCTAGCCGAATAAGGAAATAATACTACCCTTCCACATATCAAACTGGCAACATATATCTATAGCCTTGAACATTCTCTTATCCCTTGAGCTTGGAGAACTTTCTATGCACAATGGTTTACTCAATGGGAGGGAATGTAATATATATAAGAGCAGATATTCTCGTCACACTGTGATTCACATCTTGCATTTGTCCATAGAGCTGTGTGGAATTCAATTATTTATCTGTTTCCTCTTCATTAAAATAGGAACAATTAAATGAATTGTACCTGCTCATAAGGCGATTCTGAACATAAAGTGAGATTTTAAATGAGAAAGCTTGGCCACATTCTCTAAATATTAACCATAATTAATAGTATTATTTATGTCTATAAGGGAAATATTAGTTTTCTAGTAAAGCTAAAAATAGTAATAGACTGACTTTTACTCTCTGAGTCAATTTCAGAATGCTAAGGCAAAGATCAAAGAGAAGAATATTATTTAACTCTAATCTTTGTGGCAACCATGTGATTTAAACACAATTTTTGGTATGTCAGTGTTATGGATTGAATTGTGTCCTCCCCCAAATTTATATGTTAAAGTCTTATCTTCCAGTGTCTCAGAATGTGATCTTATTTGGAGATAGGTCTTTAGAGAGGTGAAATGAGGTCATTAGGGTAGGCTCCAATCCAATATAACTGGTGTCCTTATAAAAAGGGGAAATTTTAACAAAGAGAAATACCTAGAGGAAAGATGGCATGAAGAAACAGTAGGGAGATGATCGCCGTTTACCAATCAAGGAGAAACACCCGGAACAGATCCTTCCCTCACAGCCCTCAGAAGGAACCAACCCTGCCTATACATTGATCTTGGACTTCTAGATTCCATAACTTTGAGACAATAATTTTTATTACTTCAGCCACCCAGTGGGTTACTTTGTTATAGCAGACGAATAGTATACAGGGTAACATGATTAATTTGGTTTAAAAAGAAGAGAGATTTAAATTAATAATAAACCTAAAGTTAAAGTAAGCTTAAATTTTTTGCAAATATACAAAAATGGAGATTATTAACACATTTTTACTTTATATTTCAAAATGATAACAATGCATGTGTTATCCTGCTTTATCCCATATACTTACATATAGCAACATAGTGAAACCTCATAGGGCACAAATATTGGTATCTAATAGCATTTTCACTTTAATAAACAAAGTTTCATCTTGTTGTTTTGAATCTTTCTTTTGAGAAACAACTATCACTTTGAAAGACATCAGAAGTTGGTCAAAAGGAGTCAGCTTGAAAGACTCCTTTTTGCCAAACTGTGGCAATTTAGCTTAATTTTTTATGTAAAGATGACAGTTAATTGAAAATAAGTTACCTTGTTCTAAGCCACAAATCCATGCAGATACTCAATTAAAATAAAGTTTATGGAAGTCAAATGTCTCCTGTAAGTCAACTGATTTGTTTCTAATTTTCACATAAAAGAGGGAGAATAATTCAATTGATAAAGGAAAGTATAATAAATGAGTTTTATGAATGCAATTTCAACTCCCAAATAGTTCAGAGAGTAATAGTGATAGATCTAGGTTTTGTTTTATTTCCCAGAAAAAAAAAATAGACAGTCAAGAAAAACCTTTAGGAAGCACAAACAATTTGAGGCCAAATCTATGAATTTGATAAAGTTGAGTCTATCTTGGTTCAGGGGTGGATATCAGAACTCTGCCTCAAGCAATACTCAGGTTTTTCCTACTAGGAAGCACTCACTCTGTGCTGATATGTTGCCCTGGGGAAGGACAGTTTGACTGATGTGGATGAAGAATTGCTCAGACTACTGAGTCCTTAAAAGAGAATGCTGGCTGGACCCTACCCCAAGTAGACTAGGATGAGGCCAAACCCGTTAACAAATAGAATTATGTCATATAACCTGCTGGTGAGAGTAATCCAGTTGTCGAGAAACTGGCGAATGTTTACTACTTTACAGGAGGAATATTGTGACACCTTTTAATATGTCATTAGAAATATTTTATAGCCTTTAAAATCTTCTAATCTATGACTTTAAGAGAAATGGAGATAACAGGGATAACTCTGTTTTGTTTTGTTTTACCCCTTTACTCTCCGACTATTATTAGATACTGGTTATGTGTTGGCCACTTTATTTGGTGCAAAAGCCTGGTACCAACAATCCCAAAACATTTCCCAGTGTTTCCTGGATGTCTCATTATTTCATAAATGAATTTTCTAAGCAGTTTACCCTTTTAGGTAATACAACACAATCATAATGAAAGCAAACTCTTAAGAACTTTTTTCTTACTTGTCATTAATTTCCCACCTTTTTTGTTCTCTTCATGGGAAATTCTGATTCAAACAATATCTCAGGTATGATGTTTTTAAAGTGAAAATGGTACTGCTTTTTAAAAATTTTGGTAAAATACACATAAAATAAAATTTACCATTTTTAGGTGTACACTTCAGTAGCATTAAGGACATTCTCATTGTTGTGTGACCATCCAAATCCATCCCCATAATTATTTTCATCTTGAAAAATGAAACTATATCTGTTAAACAATAATTCTGCATTCCCCCACCCTTGGAACCCATCATTATAGTCTCTGTTTTCATGATTTTGACTCTCTAATTATGACATATAGGTGAAATCATACTATATTTGTCTTTATGTGACTGGCTTATTTCACTTAGCATAATGTCCTCAAGATTTATCCACGTTGTCACCTATGTCCGAATTTCCTTCCTTTTTAAGGTTGCATAATATTCTATTGTATGTATATGCCACATTTTGCTTGTCCGTTCATCCCTCCATGGGTACTTGTGTTGCTTCCACATTTTAACTATTGTGAAAAACTGATGCTATGGACATGTGTGTACAAATGTCTCTTCGAGACCCTACTTTCAGTTCTTTTGGGTATAAACCCAGAAGAGGGATTGCTGGATCATATGGTAATTCTATTTTTAATTTTTTGAGAAACCACCCTACTGTTTCCTCAGCAGGTCTACCATTTTTCATTTCCACAGCAATGTACAATGATTTCAATTTCTCCACATTCTTGCCAATGGTTGTTATGTTTTCTTTTTGTTTTTGATAGTGTGACTTAGTATCTCCTTGTAGTTTTGATTTGCATATCCCTAATGATTAGTGATATTCAGCATCTTTTCATGTGTAATAGGCCATGCATATATCTTCTTTGGAGAAATACTTATTCAAGTTTCTTGCACATTTAAAAAAGTTAATTAATTTTTTGGCTGCTTTGGGTCTTTGTTGCTGCATGCGGGCTTTCTCTAGTTGTGGCGAGCACGGGCTACTCTTCATTGTATTGTGCAGGCCTCTCATTGTGGTGGCTACTCTTGTTGCAGAGCAGAGGCTCTAGGCACACGGGCTTTAGTAGTTGTGGCACGCAGGCTCAGTAGTTGTGGCTCGCGGGCTCTAGAGTGCAGGCTCAGTTGTTGTGGCATACGGGCTTAGTTGTGGGATGTGGGATCCCACATGTGGGATCTTCCCGGACCAGGGCTTGAATCCGTGTCCCCTGCATTGGCAGGTGGATTCTTAACCACTGCGCCACCAGGGAAGTCCCTCTTGCACATATTTGAATCATGTTTGTTGTTGTTGTTAGTGAGTTTTAGGAGTTCCCTATATATTCTAGATATTAATCCTTATCATATATTTAATCCTTATCAGATATATGATTTGAAAATAATTTCTTCTATTCTATAGGTTGCTTTTTTACTCTGCTGATGGTATCTTTTAATCCACAAATTTTAAAAAGTTTTATAAAGTCCAGTTTGTCTTTTTGTTTTTGTTTTTGTTAACTGTGCCTTTGGTGTTGTATCCAAGAAATTATTGCCAAATTCAATAGCATGAAGATTTTGTCCTGTGTTGTCTTCTAAGACTTATATTGCTTTAGTTCTTACATTTAGGTTCTTGATGTGTTTTGATTTAAGTTCTGTACATGGTGTCAGCTAAGGCTCCAAAGTCATTACTTTGCATGTGGATATCCAGTTTTTGTGCACCATTTGTTGAAAAGACTACTTTTCCCATTGAATGGTCTTGTCAAAAGTCATTTGACCATATACATGAGGGTTCATTTCTGGACTGTCTCGTTTATACCATTAGTCTATGTGTCTGTCTTTACACCAATACCATACTATTTTAATTACCATAACTTTGTACTAAGTTTTGAAATCAGGAAGTGTCAGTCCTCCCATTTTGTTCTTCATTTTCAAGATTGTTTTAGCTATTCAGGTCCCTTGAGATTCCATGTCAATTTTTGAATGAGTTTTTCTATTTTTGCAAAAAAATGTCATTGCGGTTTTGATAGGGATCGCATTGACTCTGTAGATTACTTTGGCATTTTAAAAATTGACATTTAATATTGACATTTTAACAATATTAAGACTTCAAATCCATGAACATGAGATGTATTTCCATTCATTTATATCTTTAATTTATTTCAGCAATGTTTTGTAGCTTTCATTGTACATGTCTTCCATCTCCTTAGTTAATTCCTAAGTATTTTCTTCTTTTTGATGGTATTATGAATGAAATTTTTTTGAATTTTCTTTTCAGATTGCTCATGCATAGAAGTGCAATTCATTTTTGTGTGTTGACATTGTATCCTGCTACTTTGATGACTTCATTTAGTAGTTCTAACAGTTTTTTTGTGTGTGTGTGGAATCTTTCGGGTTTTCTACATATAAGATCATATCATCTGCAAAAAAGGTAGCTTTATTTATTCCTTTCCAATTTGAATGTATTTTATTTCTTTTTCTTGCTTAATTGTTCTAGATGGAACTTTCAGTAGTTGAATAGATGTGGTGAAAGTGGGCATTTTTTCCTTGTTACTGATCTTAGAGGAAATGCTTTTAGTCCTTCACCGTTAACTCTGATATTCACTGTGTGTTTTTCATATACGATTTCTGTTATGTTGAGGTAGTTTTCTTCTATTACTAGTTTGTTGAATGTTTTTATCATGAAAGGGTGTTGAATTTTGTCACATGATTTTTCTACATCAGTTGAGATGACCGTGTAGTGTTTTTCCTTCATTCTGTTTATGTAGCATTTTGTGTGCATCAGTTTTTATGTGTTGAAATATCCTTGCACTCCAGGAATAAATCCCACGTGGTCATAGTGTAAAATTCTTTTAATATGCTGCTGAATTCTATTTGCTACTATTTTGTTGAGGATTTTTACATCAGTGTTCATAAGGGATATTGGTCTTTAGTTTCCCAGGGGAAAGTTGGCCTCATAGAATAAGTTAGGAAGAGTACCTTCCTTTTCAATTTTTTTGGAAATGTTTGAGAAGGATTGGTATTAGTTCTTAAATGTGTCATAGAATTCACCAGTGAAGCTATCTGGTCTTGGACTTTTATTGTTTGGTAAGTTTTTGGTTACTCATTTGAACTCTTTATTAGTTATACGTCTATTAATATTTTCTGCTTTGTGATTTAGTCTTGGTAAACTTTTGTGTTTCTAGGAATTTGTTCATTTCATCTAGGTTATCTTACTTGTTGATGTATACATTTATATTCATTTTTATTTCTGTAGAATTGGTAGTAATGTCCTCACTTTCATTCCTGATTTTAGTAATTTGAATGCTTGCTCTTTTTTCCTTAATCCATCTAGCTAAAGTTTTGTCAATTTTGTTGATCTTTTTCAATAAACAACATTGATTTCATTGATTTTCTCTATTGCTTTTCTATTGTCTATTTCATGTTTATTTCCTTCCTTTTTCTAGCTTTGGGTTTAGTCTGTTCTTTTTCTAGTTCCTTACGTTGTAAAGTTACGTTGTTGATTTGAGATCTTTCTTGTTTTCATTTTCTTCACACATCATTTCCTTGACTTTCTCCATATCTTACTTTAGTTCTTTGAGCATCTTTAAGATATTTTTTTAAAGACTTTGTGTAGTATATCTGCCTTTAGGTCGCTTTCATGGACAGTTTCTGTTGATTTCTTTTTTTCATTTGAATGAACCATACTTTCTGTTTTTTGTATACTTTTGATGATTTATTTTGTTGACCCTGGACACTTGAATCTTGTAATATGGATTCTGAAAATCAGATGGTTTGTCTCCCCCAGGGTTAGCTACTGTTTCTTACTGCTTTATTTCATGTTTTTATTTTTTTTTTTGCTTGCTGTAAGCTGTCTCTGTGCCAAAGATCAGCCTGAATGTCTTTGCACTGGCACTGAAGTGTCTTTCCCATTGTGCAGGCTTATATAGCTTATCCGTCTTATGCACGAAGGCATAACAGCAGCCAGTATCACCACCTACACTAAATGAGAATCCTAAGAGCTTGGAAATGTTTGCATTCGTCATTCTATGCATAGTTAGACACTCATGTCCCTGCACCAGACAATCCAAAAATCTCCACTTGATCAGCTGACATTATCCTGTATAAGTTTTATTTTTATTTTTAATTTAATTTAATTTAATTTTTTATACAGCAGGTTCTTATTAGTTATCTATTTTATACATATTAGTGTGTATATGTCAATCCCCATCTCCCAATTCATCCCACCACCGCCCCCTCCCCACCACTTCCCCCTTGTTGTCCATACGTTTGTTCTCTGCATCTGTGTCTCCATTTCTGCCTTGCAAACCAGTTCATCTGTACCATTTTTCTAGATTCCACACATAATGTGTTAATACACGATATTTGTTTTTCTCTTTCTGACTTATTTCACTCTGTATGACAGTCTCTACGTCCATCCATGTCTCTACAAATGACCCAGTTTTGTTCACTTTTATGGCTGAGTAACAGTCCAATGTATATATGTACCGCATCTTCTTTATCCATTTATCTTTCATTGGGCATTTAGGTTGCTTCCATGGCCTGGCTATTGTAAATAGTGCTGCAATGAATATTGGGGTGCCTATGTCTTTTTGAATTATGTTTTTTTCTGGTTATGTGTCCATTAGTGGGATTGTTGGGTCATATGGTAATTCTATTTTTAGTTTTCCAAGGAACTTCCATACTGTTCTCCATAGTGGCTGTATCAACTTACATTCCCACCAATAGTGCAAGAGGGTTCCCTTTTCTCCACACCCTCTCCAGCATTTGTTGTTTATAGATTTTCTGATGATACCCATTCTAACCAGTGTGAGGTGACACCTCACTGTAGTTTTGATTTGCATTTCTCTAATAATTAGTGATGTTGAGCAGCTTTTCATGTGCCTCTTGGCCATCTGTATGTCTTCTTTGGAGAAATGTCTTTTTAGGTCATTTTTGGATTGGGTTGTTGGTTTTTTAATATTGAGCTGCATGAGCTGTTTATATATTTTAGAGATTAATCCTTTGTCCTTTGATTCGTTTGCAAATATTTTCTCCCATTCTGAAGGTTGTCTTTTTGTCTTGTTTATAGTTTCCTTTGCTGTGTAAAAGCTTTGAAGTTTCATTAGGTCCCATTTGTTTATTTTTGTTTTTATTTCCATTTTTCTAAGAGATGGTTCAAAAAAGATCTTGCTGTGATTTATGTCAAAGAGTGTTCTCCCTATGTTTTCCTCTAAGAGTTTTACAGTGTCTGGTCTTACATTTAGGTCTTTAATCCATTTTGAGTTTACTTTTGTGTATGGTGTTAGGGAGTGTTCTAATTTCATTCTTTTACATGTAGCTGTCCGGTTTTCCCAGCACCACTTATTGAAGAGGCTGCCATTTCTCCATTGTATATCTTTGCCTCCTTTGTCATAGATTAGTTGACCATAGTTGCATGGGTTTATCTCTGGACTTTCTATCCTGTTCCATTGATCTATATTTCTCTTTTTGTGCCAGTACCATACTGTCTTGATTACTGTAGCTTTGTAGTACAGTCTGAAGCCCAGGAGCCTGATTCCTCCAGCTCCATTTTTCTTTCTCAAGATTGCTTTGGCTATTCACGGTCTTTGTGGCTTCATACAAATTTTAAGATTTCTTTTTCTAGTTCTGTAAAAAATGCCATTGGTAATTTGATAGGGATTGCATTGAATCTGTAGATTGCTTTGGGTAGTATAGTCATTTTCACAATATTGACTCTTCCAACCCGAGAACATGGTATATCTCTCCATCTGTTTGTGTTATCTTTGATTTCTTTCATCAGTGATTTCTTTCATTGTCTTATAGTTTTCTGCATACAGGACTTTCGTCTCCTTAGGTAAGTTTATTCCTAGGTATTCTATTGTTTTTGTTGCAATGGTCAATGGGATTGTTTCCTTAATTTTTCTTTCTGATCTTTCATTGTTAGTGTATAGGAATGCAATTGATTTCTGTACATTAATTTAGTATCTGGCAACTTGACAAAATTTATTTATGAGCTCTAGTAGTTTTCTGGTGGCATCTTTAGGATTCTCTGTGTATAGTATCATGTCACCTGCAAACAGTGACAGTTTTACTTCTTCTTTTCCAATTTGGATTCCTTTTATTTCTTTTTCTTCTCTGATTGCTGTTGCTAGGACTTCCAAAACTATGTTGAATAACAGTGGCAAGTGTGGACATCCTTGTCTTGTTCCTGATCTTAGAGGAAATGCTTTCAGTTTTTCACCATTGAGAATGTTGTTTGCTGTGGGTTTGTCATATATCGCCTTCAATTTACTGAGGCTTGATTTGTGACCCAAGATGTTATCTATCCTGGAGAGTGTTCTGTGTGCACTTGAGAAGAAAGTGTAATCTGCTGTTTCTGGATGGAATGTCATATAGATATCAATTAAATCTATCTGGTCTGTTGTATCATTCAAAGCTTGTGTTTCCTTATTAATTTTCTGTTTGGATGATCTGTCCATTGGTGTAAGTGAGGTGTTAAATCCCCCACTATTATTGTGTTACTGTCGATTTCCTCTTTTATAGTTGTTAGCAGTTGCCTTATGTATTGAGGTGCTCCTATGTTGGGTGCATATATACTTATAATTTTTATGTCTTCTTCTTGGATTGATCCCTTGGTCATTATGTAGTGTCCTTCCTTGTCTCTTTTAACATTCTTTAATTTAAAGTCCATTTTATCTGATATGAGTATTGCTACTGCAGCTTTCTTTTGATTTCCATTTGCAGGGAATATCTTTTTCCATCCCCTCACTTTCAGTCTTTATGTGTCCCTAGTTCTGAAGTGGGTCTCTTGTAGACAGCATATATATGGGTCCTGTTTTTGTATCCATTCAGCCAGTCTATGTCTTTTGGTTGGAGCATTTAATCCATTTACATTTAAGGTAATTATTGATATGTATGTTCCTATTACCATTTTCTTAATTGTTTTGGGTTTGTTATTGTAGGTCTTTTCCTTCTCTTGTGTTTCCTGCTTAGAGAAGTGCCTTTAGCGTTTGTTGTAGAGCTGGTTTAGTGGGGCTGAATCCTCTTACCTTTTGCTTGTCTGTAAAGCTTTTGATTTCTCAGTCTAATCTGAATGAGATCTTTGCCAGCTAGAGTAATCTTGGTTGTCGGTTCTTCCCTCTCATCACTTTAAATATATCGTGCCACTCCCTTCTGGCTTGTAGAGTTTCTGCTGAGAAATCAGCTGTTAACCTTATGGGTGTTCCCTTGTATGTTATTTGTCATTTGTCCCTTGTTGCTTTTAATAAATTTTCTTTGTGTTTAATTTTTGTCACTTTGATTACTGTGTGTATCGGAGGTTTTCTCCTTGGGTTTATCCTGCCTGGGACTCTCTGTGCTTCCTGGATTTGGGTGGCTATTTCCTTTCCCATGTTAGGGAAGTTTCTGACTGTAATCTCTTCAAATATTTTCTTGGATCCTTTCTCCTTCTCCTTCTGGGAACCCTATAATGCGAATACCAGTGCATTTAATGTTGTCCCAAAGGTCTCTTAGTCTGTCTTCATTTCTTTTCATTCTTTTTTCTTTATTGTGTTCCGTGGCAATGAACTCCACCTTTCTGTCTTCGAGGTCACTTATCCGTTCTTCTGCCTCAGTTATTCTGCTGTTGATTCCTTTTAGGGTATTTTTCATTTCGGTTATTGTACTGTTCATCTCTGTTTGTTTTTCCTTTAATTCCTCTAGGTCTTTGTTAAACATTTCTTGCATTTTCTCGATCTTTGCCTCCATTCTTTTTCCGAGGTCCTGGATCATCTTCACTATCATTATTCTGAATTCTTTTTCTGGGAGGTTGTCCATCTCCACTTAATTAATTGTTTTTCTGAGGTTTAATCTTGTTCCTTCATCTGGTACATAGTCCTCTGCCTTTTCATTTTGTCTGTCTTTCTGTGAATGTGTTTTTCATTCCACAGGCTGCAGGATTGTAGTTCTTCTTGCTTCTGCTGTCTGCCTTCTGGTGGATGAAGCTATCTAAGAGGCTTGTGCAAGCTTCCTGATGGGAGGGACTGGTGGTGGGTAGAGTTGGATGTTGCTCTGGTGGGCAGAGCTCAGTAAAACTTTAATCTGCTTTTCTGCTGATGAGTGGGGCTGAGCTCCCTTCCTGTTGGATTTTTGGCCTGAAGCAATCCAGCACTGGAACCTACAGGCTCTTTGGTGAGGCTAATGATGGACTCTGGGAGGGCTCATGCCAAGGAGTACTTCCCAGAGCTTCTGCTGCCAGTGTCCTTGTCCCCACAGTGAGCTACAGCCACCCCCCACCCCTACAGTAGACCCTCCAACACTAGCAGGTAGGTCTGGTTCAGTCTCCTATGGGGTCACTGCCCCTTCCCCCTGGGTCCTGATGTGCACACTACTTTGTGTGTGCCCTCCAAGAGTGGAGTCTCTGTTTCCCCCAGTCCTGTCAAAGTCCTGCAGTGAAATCCCTCTAGCCTTCAAATTCTGATTCTCTGGAATTCCTCCTCCCCTTGCTGAACCCCCAGATTAGGAAGCCTGACTTGGGGCTCAGAACCTTCACTCCAGTGGGTGGACTTCTGTGGTATAATTGTTCTCCAGTTTGTGAGTCCCCCACCCAGAAGTTATGGGATTTTATTGTATTGTGATTGAGCCCCTCCTACCATCTCATTGCAGCTTCTCCTTTGTCTTTGGATGTGGGGTATCTTTTCTGGTGAGTTCCAGTGTCTTCCTGTTGATTGTTCAGCAGTTAATTGTGATTCCTGTGCTCTCACAAGAGGGAGTGAGCACACATCCTTCTACTCTTTCACCTTGAACCACTCTCCCTGTGTAAATTTTAAATTATCAATATTGCATCAGTGAGGAGTTTGGAATAGAGTGGCATAGAGGAGGAAATAAAGAGAACGTTGTGATTATTCCCTCTATACAAGCATGTGCTGATAGTGAACTGACTGGTCTGGAGAAGGAAACACTCCATGATTGATGCTTAGGAACTCTGTGACACTGGAGTAGAATTGCCTAAGTTCAAATCTTAGCAGTATTCCTTATGAGCTAAGTAATAATGAGCCATATGAGTAAATTCTCTGAGTATCATTTTCATCATTTGTAAATGGGGAAAGTAATGCCACTTCATTTGTTTGCAGTCATTATTCAATTTAAAGATACAGGGATTGGCATAGGAAGCACTCAGTAAATTTGTGGGTATTTATCTACTTCCAAATATGTGTGTATATGTATGAGTGTGTGTGTGTGGTAGTAGTAGTGTGGTAGTCATGGTGGAAAGAAAGTTATGGATTTTAGATACACTTTGAGTTAATATTGTCAGGATTCTTGAGAGATCAAACAGGTGGCCTAAGGAAGGACCCAAGAATGTCCCCTAGATTTCAAGCTTATATAACTGATAGTGTTGTTACTCAAGATGTGAAAACATGGGAGAATATACAGTAATGGGATCAAGCAAGGAAAAACAAACTGAAGCCATGTTTGTCTGTCTCCAAAGTCCATACTTTAAACAATTCCTACTACCCTTCTTTTCTATTTGCTATGGAAAGAGTTCACTCTTCTTTGTAGTCTCCTTCCGTAGTAAGCTGTAACTGCCAAGGAGACAGGAAGTTGCTTTGTGTAATGCACAGGGACACATCAAATAAACATAAAATATGAATGAAATGAGAGTATTAATTATGCAAACATAGCTTCAAAATAAATTCCCTAGCTCCCTCTTCAAAACATGTAGTAATTCCTTATCATTTCTTAAAAAATTTGCATCCATAATTTTTGCAAGAATAACAGATTCACAGAGAAAATTCACTGGAATAAGGACAGTAGACTATACCAAGAAAGCAGTGTCTTTAGGGTCCATTAAGAATTCTATTGGTGAATCGTATGAAATTGCCAATATTTGATCCTTTTGATTCTAAAGGCTATTATCTTATAAACAAGTCTTATTTTCTGCACCCTGCCATCAATATTACTCAGCAAATCTTAGACTTTTTTTTTTTTTGTATATATTTTGTCTGCTGCTCCCTTTACAAACCAGTAAAATCTCAACATATATTTTTATGCAATTTCCCAATAAAGAGAATTTAAACTATTTATCCATTTACCACTCCCACTTTAAGGCAGAGACTTGTTACCAGATAAAAAATTTTGTTGAATTTCAAATTATATTAAAATCCATTTAGAGTTGATAATTGATATTAGGTGTTTCAACTTAATATTCTATAAACATCAAAGACAGATGATTTTTCCTATTTTAGTCTAATTACACAATTAGCTTTATATTTATGCATAGCATTTTTCATATAAATAATTTGACATTTTTAATTTTTTCATCATCAATACTGTGTAATAATTATGCTATAATTAATTGATTATCAGTGCAATACAAACAGGATCCTCATTGCAAAGTCAAAATTTACTAAAATATCCAGATGATATATCAATTAAATTAGTGGAGATTTATTAAGCAAAACAATACACATTTTGCATTGAAATTTAAAGAGGTTAAATGTGTCCTTGGGTCATTGAATTCTATGCTTTTAACATTAATATGTTACATTGAAATATCTACTTTTTACTTTCTTTGGATTAATGTTAACTTCAAGTAATACTTTGTAATTATGTACATCTTAATCTTCTCTTTTGTTTATACTATCTGAATAGAGACCAGGAGAGTGCTGGGAGAGATTTATTGATTTGGCCTTTTATATTGCTCTCATGTGTGATGTTAGCCCCTGCTGCATATGCAATAATACCATGAAAGTTCAAAAATGAAACAGCAACATGAATAAGCCCCATTTAGTTGAGCATGGTGCAGGGGAAGTACAAGTTCTTTAAGAATCCTGGGAACTAGGTTGACATCCTTAAGAACCCCAGGAGCTCTGAGCATCTGTCTCCTGAACTGTAAAAAGGAGATATGAATTCTTGCCACATCTAATTCATAGAGTTGTTGTGGTGACAAAAATGAGATGACGGTGAAAGAACACCAGTAATAAATCATTATGAAAATATAAATAAATATCTATTATTCATAGATGAGGAAAGGTAGATTTAGGAAGACTAAATTTCTGATTAATTACAGACCATCTTTAAAAATTCCATGCACTTTTTTCTTTGAAATTTTATGGAGAATGATATAAACTTGAGGACAATTATTAGAGTAATATCTCCTTCATTTAAAAATTTTTAACATAAATCATTTCTGTTGCAGTTTAGTTTAGTTCTCTGGTCCTGCTCTGGTCCAAGGGGAGAACAATTGTTCATCTATACCTGGAGCAGATCATTCAATCACTGCATACTATGCTATTACTAGATCCTTTCATTAGCTGTGTTTCATCCAAGTCATACAAACATAATTCTTTAGTGTTTACATGTTATCCTGATTTTCTAGCTGTTTAGTCATCTCTTTTCCTTTCTACTATACTGTCTCCAATTTTGTTTTTAATTTCTGTTAAGTTTGAGGCACTGAATGTGTAACCACAATTCAAGTAATAAATAGGCCAATGATAATTGTGATTCCCCCACATTCTCTGGGTAATATTCATTTTGAATATTTGAGGCTCATACTTGATAGTAACTTTAATTGGTATCCATTTATTTTTTTTCAAATAAATTTTGGTCATCTGCCACAACCCATTCCGCCAAAGTGGGAAAATATATAGAAGCTTCATATTGATGTATTTACATAATATCATTTTTCTTATATTGTTTCACTATGTAAATGCCTTATTATTTGGCCCTCAACACAGCTTCCTTTTGAGGTTGGAATTATTGGTTAGTAATATTATAAAAGGCCTCACATCTATTGTTCACTTATATTACATAAATAATATAAAATATAGGCTGAAATAGAATTGTGTTTGTATTAATGATCATAACCAAACTTTTGATGAAAAATTAATACCATGATTATTGGTTTTAGCAAAATCCAGACATCTTAGCTCATTTCTAGGGAGGAAAATGGTCAGTGAGGCCTTCCTTGCATGGCTATCCTTATTATCTTTGAGTCTTCCTTGGACCTTTCTCCTTTGGCTACAAGGCCATTCACACACACGGCAGTTTGTAGATAATGAGTTAAGTATGCAAGCAGTGAATTCTGATATATAACCTATTCCATACAGAAGACAAACATTCCTTTTAAGTAATAAAAAACAATGATAAATACACCTTGTTCAATATATTTAAAATATATTATACAATAATTACCAAATAGATAGCCTCAGCCAATTTATATAGACCTATCTTTCACTTCATAGCTTATACGTACATTGTGTGTTTTTGAAAAATAAATTAAATAACAAACTTTTCAGTAATACTTCAAAGAAATTTCACTCTAATTAAATTTCCATTTAATTATCTGGAAATACTTGTACTAGTTCTGATTCTATAAAGTTTGGCAGGGTAGTAAAGATGTCTGCATAAAAGAATTTTTGTTAGAGAATAAAGTGGAATTCTTATAACTGATATGATTATAAAATTTCTACATGAACCGTGATAATGACACATTTCTAGGAAATAAAAAAGGAAACAGCCAAAGAAGGAAGCTATAAAAAAGAATAGATATAAGTAACATATGTGCTATGGAAATACTTTCATTGTCCTAAGTATCTCTTCTATGGTATTGGATCTAATATTTATTTTTAGCACAGTTTGGAAAAAATTATTACCATCTCCTCTCAGAAAGTGTTAATAATATTAGGAGACAACTGTAACCTCAAACCACAGTACATAAAGAAAACTGGTCGAATGCAATGAGCATTAAGTAGAGGTGTGGAAAGTCCCTAAGAGGTGAAAATGTTGAATTTCACCTGAGCCCTAAAAACAGCAAAGTTTGATAAATCACCCTACATAATTTTGTGTCATAGAAAATGGCTTACCACAAAGAACCATCCTTCCTCATATGATTTAGTAAGACCTATTGTCCACTCTTTTTCATGACCCCTGTAAGACTCATGAGTAACACCTTTGTTTACCTATGACAAGGCTAAACACAGATCTTTAGCCTTTTGCCGAACACAACAAGGTCAGACACAGACCCTCCAACTTCCTATCCATTGCCGCATGAATGATTAGCTGAACTGTTTGTACCTCTAAATTATTAGACACAGAGATAAATATTTCCTGTTTTTCTGACTGACTGAGATCCCCCTAATTGCAAGACCAATTCCAATAGTAAATCATTCCAACTATAACTTGTCTCCTGCTTTTTATAAAAGTATAAGGCAATATTATCCTGCCAAGATACTCTCATCTTCGGATCTGGGGTATTCTCCCTATTGCAATAGCTTGAATAAAATCAATTTTCTTGTTCTGTTTTGGTCATTGAAAGAGGGAACATTCAAAGATGTGTACCCTATAAAAAAGGCAGATGACATTTCTCTACATGGCATTTAAGAACATAGACTCTTCAGCCATTACACCTGAATTAGAAACACATCTCTAACATTTAAAATCTTTTTGAACTTAAGTGTATTTACCTAAAATTTTTATCTCAGTAACCTCAATTTAAAATGGAAATCAGTATATGACCTATTTCATAGTGTCACTGAGAAAATTAAATGTTACTCTATATCTGTATATACACATATATCACTTAGAACTAAAGTAAGTCAAGCAAGTCACACAGTAAGGATTATTTGAATGTTAGACACTATTAATGCTTTTGAATGTTAGCTAAACTTGTTATTAATATTATTGATTTTATTAATTTTTTTCTCTCAAGAAAGTTGCACAAACTAAGGAAATAAAACAATAATGGGTTTGAAAAAAAATGGAACAAAATTTTGTGGGCTAGAAGTGAGAGCATCGCTGGATGTAGTTTGGAATACATGTGTGGGTCTAAATGAGGACTCATTCAGAAAATCAGTTTATACAAGATGGAGTAGATAATCGGGATAGAAGAGAGGAAATGTCCTCTAACTGTGAATGTGAATCTCAGTTATAAGGACTAGGAGTTAACTTACATACATACACAGTTATAAACATTTAAAAAAATAATAATTCCTGCTTCCTTCAAAGAAGAATGCGGCCCACCTCTGTATGAACCTCATAAAAATAGCTCATCCAAGAAGACTTACTCTTATAAAAGCATGAGGGAAAACCAAATCAAGACACATATACTACTCATTTATTTATCTGTTTATTCATTCAACCAGCATTTCGTGAAAACCCACTCCAGACATTTGTTTGATACATCAGTCAACATAGAGATAATGTGCCTGTTTTTAAGGAATTTCCATTTTACTGAGAGAAATGGATAATAAGCAGCTAATATTCAGTAATAAACAATAAATTTTATAAATGACTAAATTTTATGTCATGGTAGATAGTGATTAAGACTGGAAAAGAGAAAAGGTGAAACAAAATGAAGGGAATCATAAATTCTGAGTAGTATAAATGGGGGAGACTTGGAGTGTAATATTAAATAGATATTAAAGATAGTCCACATAAAGCAATAACCATAGAGGACAAATATTGAGTAATACATCATTAAAAATTAAAAACATATGCTTGTAACATATGAAAGCAAAAAGGAAGTGGATAACCTAGTCACACACCGGGAGAAACTCTTTCAATACGTTTATCTGACAAATGACTTTATCCAGAATACGAAGAATCCTACAACTCAATAATTAAAAGACAAATGAGTAAAATGGACAAAGGACTTGAACAGACATTTTAGAAATGACCAATAAACACATGCAAAGTGCTGAAATTAATAATAATTAGGGGAATGCCAGTTTAAACTACCAAGAAATACTATTTTATACTCACATAAATGATTGAATTAAAAAGACTAATGACATCAACTCTTGGTGAGGATGTGGAGTAACTGATACTTTTATGTATTACTGTGTCAATATAAAATGGTACAACCACACTGGCAAGCTGTATGGAAATTTCTTATAACATTGATCATAAACCTGTTCTAAGTCCCAGCAATTCTATTCCTGGATATTCACCCAATTATTTACCCAAGAGATACGAAGTTAAATGACCATAAAAAGACTTGCATACAAATGTTCAGAGCAGTTTTATTCATAATAGCTGCAAACAGCCCAACTGTTTATAATGAGGAGAATAGTTAAAACAGAAAATTCTTTAAAATTAAAATACAATTAAAAGTTTAGTGTATTGGTGAAATGAAAGATTTGGGGAATTACTGAAGAACTTAAAAGCAAAAGTCAAATAGAAAGAAAACATGAGAAAACATAAAAGACAAAGAGGATTAATCTAAAAGCCCCAACATCCAAGTGGAATGAATATAAGAGACTGGAAAATAAGATGCTATCAATGGAATAATACAGGAACAAATTTTAGAGCAGAATTGAGACAAGGGTCTTCTGTTTAATAGATGTACAGAGTATGAGCAAATAAATAAAATACCAAATGACTCACATATGTTGTATACTATAACTTTGGGACTTTTGATATTGGATTTTCTCTCCTTATGGAAAAAAAATCAGAGATAGAGGCATTTATTACTATTATACAAGAAATTTTAGTACTATTTAAAATCTAATGTTGTTTTGGAATATTTTCTTTTAAATAAAGGTGACCATTAGGAAATGCTATTCCTGACCAACTAATAATTTTGTAGGAATACAAATACATATAGATACATATACATATATATATGTATATGGAAGTAGTTTGCCTTCTTTTCTGACTAAGTTTAAGATCATAGCCTGTAATATAGAACAAAATGACCTTTAAAAACAAGACCAATTCTTTCTCACAGCTTAGATGGTGCGAGTTCTAAAGACTTGATCTATACTTCTTGATGGAAAACAAGCAGAAGGAAAAATACAAAGCCATCTCTAATAGGTGCCCACACATGTACACACATATACACACACATCAATATTTACTCAGTAGTTGGGGATAATTTTGATACTATGAAGAAATTTTTTAACGTTTTATTCTAAATTAAATGGGAGTTCCTTATTACAGTTATACTATGAACTATTATTAAATACAGAAAATGTGTATATCTGTATTTGAAATGATTCATCAATCTTCAAAACAATAGTGTGAAGCCTTCTTTTGCATATTCAAGATTAAATGTAGTAGTAAAAGCATTTTATTTTTAGTCAGATTTTAGTCAGACTGACATGACTTAAACAGTAGGTTACCACTTAGAAGCCATGCCCTTGGGATCTGAGAAATTCAATTTCATCTGTTAAATGAGAATGATAATATGTACCTTGTAAATTTAATACAAATTTTAATATGTGTACAATATCTAATATGTAGCCTGGAACATTGTAGATGTTCAATTCAGAATCATTTTGTAAAATCCTTCCCTGGCTTTCCAGTTCTCCCACGGTAAAATCCAGTGTCTTAAATGTGTATCACCAGGCTCTTCATCATCAAAGACTGTCTCATCTCTCCAACCTAGTATCATGTGTTTTCAGGAGTATTCAGGCACTTACAGTCTCTTCAATGTGCCATGCTGTCATCCATTTCACGCACTTTGCAGATGCCTCTTCTTGCATTTGTCACTCCACTCTTCTATGTAGATATGTTTCAGCTTTCAACTTCTCAGCCAAATCTTATTTATTTTTATTTGTTCATTGATGTATTCATTCATAATATAGTGACTGTTACTATTTTTCAGGCACTGTACTGTCTCTCAGAATGCAGTAGTAAAATAAAGAAAGTTTGCCCTTAAGGAGCTTACAGTTGAGTGGGTGGAGTTACAAATACCTGCACATGCACACACACACACAAATATATAACACATGGGGGGCAAGTAACATAAAATCTGTTGGTGATGAGAGAGCTATGATCAAAACAGAGCCACACGCTATAAGGCAGTGTGGATTTAATGGTGTAAGATAAGGCCATGAATGGGAGGAAATGAAGTCACAAACAAGGAATATTTACTATACCAGCCTGTAGGACACACTGAGAAATTTAGATTTTGTTTTAGGAAGACTGGAGGATTTGGAAAAGGAAAGCAGCATAATCCAATTGGCCTGTAGCACATATCTTGATGTTTACTCAATGGAGAAAATTGTACAGGATAGCAAGGAAGGAATAAAGAAACCAAGTGGTCAAGGTGAGGGAAGATAATGACTTTTATTAATGTCAGAGGGACTTGGGTTAAGAGGTTCTTAATGAGATATTTTGAAGAAGCAAATTGACTCCAACTTCCTGATGAGATTTGGATATGAGAGATAAGTGCAAAGTTGACATCTAAGGATGTTGGTTATTGGATCTGCCATGCACTAAGATGGGGTGACGGAGGAAGAGACTTGGAAGAAAATCAACATTCCTTTTCAACACGTTACATTTGAGATTCCTGGTAGTTTTTCAAGTGAAAATATGACTTAATGGAGTTTTGAAAAAAAATATTCCACAGAAATTATCAACATATAGGTGCTATTTAAAGCCATGGAGCCAAGGATTATATAAAGAAGAGAAAGGAGTGGAAGACTGAACCATGGGTAGCTAAATTTTTTGGCAAAAAAGAAGAGAAATAGCATATAAGTGAAACATAGAAGAAGTGACCAAATAACTGACAGGGAAAGCAGGAGAATAAGTAGTCCTGCAAGTGTACTGAAGAATTTTGTGTACAAGCTAAGGTATTGTAAGATAAAAATTGAAGCACACGTTGGGTTAAATAGAATTGTTTTAATGCATTAGTCCAGGAATTCACAGTCCAGGTTGTTAAGGCAGTTTTGTTACTCTCAATATGACTTCCATCTCTGGGTCCATGTGTCTGTTCCTGTTCCAGTCATCTCCCAGATGACGGAAAAGAAAGAAGTGGCAAAGGGAGTTTACTCCCATTTGTTTTAAGGTCCTAATCCTGAAGAGGCACACATCACTTCTGCACACATCCTAATAGCAAGTACCTGATTTCATGGCCCTACGTAGCTGCTGCAGAATTTGAAGATACAGTTTTTAAAGAGATGGCAGTGTGTCCAGCTAAAACTTTATTACTATTGAAGAAGGAAAAAATAAGTAAGGTAATGATTAGGAGTTTCTTCCATACAGCTATAGTAAAGAAGACAGTGATTGGATATTTAGAATGTTGCAGTGAGGTCAAGAAATTTTAGGACAAGGGATTAATTGTTGGATTTGTTAAAATAGAGCTTACTAGTGACAATGATTTGTTTTCAGTGGAGTAGTGGGAACATGAGTCTGATTGCTGTCATTTCAAAAGAACTGGGAGATTTGGGAGTAGAAACAATAAATATGGAACAGCAATAGTCTTATTAACTTTTAAGAAAATGGCAGTAGCACTGGTTTCCAGTCAGATTCATCCTTCTTGATGTAAAGTAAGTGGAGAAAACAACCAGAAAACACAAGGTCACACAATGCAAAATTTAAAACGTGATACGTATTTGAAAACATAAAACATTGTTTTAAATTTTATGTCCTGATTTGTTCCAGAATGGTTTTATGGAAGGAAAACATGTTTATGAAGAATCAGCTTGGCTAATGCAAAGACAAACAAAAGCAGGCAAATGTTTTTTAAAAAAGACAGGCAAATCTCAAAATTCTAAACAGTCTATACTCAAGACTCTATAGAATCAATGAGAGAAATACCAACACAAACGTGTTCCCTTGATAGCAGATTTTAACAACAAAAGGCAGCATAAAGATGGAACAATTTGATCGCATTCAATTACAAATATATATCATTTGTGATCGGATAACTTGAATATATCTCAGCAGAGTTGAAAAGATTGTAAGTCAAACTAAAGGGAAAAGATACTCAGAGAATTTTTCAATAACCTCAATATTTTCATATCTTCCAGATTCAATGATAAACAAAGATACTCAAAGAATTGCTCACATTTATTATATCACTTTAGCCAATATTTTGATGGAAATTCAAAGAACAGTTAGCAAGCTAAAAGGAGCTTTCTTGAATAATGAATGGCTAATAATTACAGAACACCTAGCTTACGTTGACTCCTAGACATGCAGTCAGGTAAGGAATCAGACAACAAACAGGGCATGGAAGAATTCAGAGATTATTTAAAGACAAATATTTTAAATGTATTTGATTTTGCACCTCTGATTGTTGTTTTTTTCCTTTAAAAGTTTGAGAAAGCATTGTTTTGATTCATAGTACTAAATACTTTTAAAAGTATTATATTTTTATCTCAAAATTTTATACATGTTTAGAACCATTTCATATATCAGTAACCGGGTATTGAGAGATTGAGAATTGATATTTTTATAAAGTAAACTTTTTAAAAAGGAGATTTGTTTTACTTCAAAATAACTTCTTGTTTCATTACATCCCACTGGCTTCAAAAGGTGTGCATGATTCCCATTCTGTGAAAATATAATTAGCAGTTACTGTGAAACGCAAAATATGTAGAGCATCAACAAAATTACTCCTTGGTAACAGACCAAACAAATTAAAATAAAGAAGGAATGATTTCTTTTGTAATCTTTCCATTAATAAATGCTTTTCAACTAACATAGTGGAATGAGTCAATCTGAACATCTCAAAAAACACTGCTTTTAAGAATAGACTAACTGGTGTAAAAATAGAAAATAGCCAACTGGTTATTTGACATTTTTGACCGCCCCCCCCGCCCCCAAAGTGCTTCCACTGAAAGATTTACCTTTTGGCTAATAACTTTTTATTGTAGAATAAAATAAATTATGTCAAATTAAGAATGATATGCTTATAAATATCAGAATGGCAGTAACTAAACATGTAGGAAGCATTTCATTTGCTCCAGAAGGAGTGTGTCATAGTTGTTGCAATATATCTGCATTCACAAAATTTATCATCTTTCTAATAGCAACAGTAAATTCCTCCTAATAACAATAAGAGACTACTCGATTCTGCCTTTCAATTCAAAAAGGCCATTTTTATTTATAGATGATGGGAAATATTAAATAACCTAACCTCTGCTCTCACCTGCACACTTGATGTTACTTGTGAAAGCTACGTATACATCTAGGTGTTCCTGACAACTCCCAGCTTTCATGTGTCTGAATGAAAAGTCACAGGGCACTTGGAGTCTTGAGGTTGAGGCAAGTTCAATCAAAACATATTGGAGCAATCTTGAGTGTAAATGTGAAAAACAGCAGAGCAGGTACATTACAGCATGGACAATTTTAACAAAGGGATTACTTATCCCTCCCTTTATTGAATGAATAGACGTAAACTGTAAGGAAGAACTAATTCAAGCTATAAGAAAGAACTAATTAATACTCATATACACATACACACACACAAATGCACACTGACACACATTTTTGGAAGACAAACAGAAAAAGTTAAGGTTTTCATTATCAAGCTTGTCAGAAAATTCCCCTAACTAAGCATACCTGTTTACAATGTTTATGTTCTACGTACATTCTGTTGAACTCTATTGCATTATCCCCCAAAGCTATATATATATCTTTTAATTCCAAAACAGTCCAACTAATACTTGTGAATTTTTTATCTACAAAATCATGTTTGCACAGAATTTCTCAGTCAATGCCCAACTAATGGGCAAATACTATTACTGTCTTCTTTTATGGTTGAGGAAAAATGTTAAGAGGGATTAATATTACCTGACTGTTAAGTGGCTGTTACCAAATTCTGCAATTAATAACATCAAATTTATTTCTAATTGTATAGTAATGTTGGAAAATAAGTCTTCCAGGGTATCTTTTTTTAACATTTCTAAAAATCACATTTTATCTGTTCCCGGAAACGATAATTTTCTATAAATAAGGACTAACTCTTTGTAAGGAAGACCATGGTAATCCACATATTTTATAAATAACAACATTACTGTAAAAATTGATTTTGAATATCAGTGATAAAGGGAATAATTAAAAACAGCAAATGTATATTCCAGCAAGTTCAGTGAGCCTTAAAATTTTGGCTTCTAGCATGGAAATGTGTATTTCTTAAAGCAGAATCTCCCAAATTATACAAATTAAAATAATTATCTAGGAGACTTATAAAAATGATGGATTACAATCCATATATAGTGAATCAGAATATTCTGAAAAAAGACCTGGGAATCCACATTTTTAATAAATAAGCTAAATGATTCCTATAATTATAAAAGCTTGGGAGAAATAGTCAGTATAGTTCACAAACTTCTAAGGGTAAAAAGGAATAAAATTCAGCATATGAACTCTTGTTCTAAATAAAAATATGATATTAAGTGTTTTTGCTAAGTGTTGAGAAATGTGTACTCCCATGTAACCCATAATGCTATCAAGATATAGAATCTCACTATTATATAATACCAGGAATTTTCTGAATGCCCTTTACAATCAACTCCTGCCCCACGTGTATGGAAATAATGGCTTTTCCGAATTTTTTCCACCATAGATAAGGTTTGCTTGTTCTATAAGTTCATAAAATTGCAATCAAACAATTTTACTCTTTGTTTAAGGCTTCTTTCGCTCAGCATAAGGTTTTGGAGAATAACCTATGGTGTTTCATGTATCAGTAGTCTGTTATTTCTCTGTAGTGTTCCATTTTATTATTTATCCATACTCCTATTGATAGACATATGGAATGTTTCTAGTTTGGGGCCATTATGGAGAAAGCCACTATGAATATTTTCATACAAATATTTTATGGATACACGTTTTCATTTTTCTTGGGTATATACTTAGGATTGGAATGGCAGAGTCATAGGGTAGGTACAGTTTTAATTTTATAAGAAACTTAAATACAGTTTTCCAAATGGCTATAACATTTAACACTGCCACCAATAATGTGAGTTCCAGTTATTCCACAACCTTCCATCATTTGGTGTGTTTTTATTGCGGTGTTGATTTGTATTTCCTTGATAACTAATGATGGTGAGAACATTTTCATGTGCTTAATGATTATTCAGAGATATTTCTAGTGAATTTTCTATTCAGAAGTGTGTGCATTTCCAGTTGGCTTGTTTCCTTTTTGGTAAACTCTGGCCTACTGCACTTTGGGGCACATGTACTTATGAAGACTATGTAATTATGAATAATATGTATTTATACAGAAAAAACACCAGTTATCTGAGTTGTCTACTTCTTCAAGTATTGAGTAAGTTTCCAAACACAGAGATATACTTAGTATAATGGTAACCTCTCTAAAAGCAGAAAGGTTAGGAAGTAAGTGCTAAAAATGGCTTTCTGTCTGTGGCCAGCAATCCAAGTTGACTGTGAGAATATAATGTTCCCCTTGTCCTTTTTAGGATAGGTGAAGATTCAAACTAAAATTAGGATAAAGAAAGGAAGCAAAGCAAGACATTTTTAGCCACAAGGTAGATCCTGGAGCTGTAAAGGATCATAGATAAAGGAGGTCCCTCCATTAATTATATTTTCAAACATATTTCTGTAAGCTTCTTAGAGTTTCCAGTATAGTTCCACAGGTCACTGAATCTCATATTATTTTTTCAGTGTTTTATTTCTCCAGACTTTAGTTTTGATAGTTTATATTGCTATGTCATAAAGCTCACTGATCTTCTGTATGCCCATTCTAAATTACTGTTAATTTCATCCTAAGTTACAGTTGTATCTTCTAGTTTTTTCATCTTTAGTTTATGTTAGTTATTGTATGATTTTCTGTGGCTGGTACGTAAGTTACCCGTAAATCAGCTTGACTTTTTGAGGCTTGTGTCTGTTGTAGCTGTTGTCTATTGCTAGTTTATCCCTACTACTAAGGCCTGACTTTCCAGGGGTATTTAATGAATTACGGGTGGTCAGCAAGGTTTCTTCATGGAAGATGACTGGAACTTGACATTATAAAATAAATTTTGAAATTCTATATTTTTCTATAGCTTATTATAATTTAAATATTTTGCCACTATCCAGCTAGAACTAACTCATTTTTCAATATGCATTAATTAACCTTCTTAATGTTTTTAAGTACAATTAGTTTACTCAAACTTTTCACCTCTTCTTGGATCAATTTTGATGATTCACATGTCTCTAGACAAATATACAATTGTTTTATAAAGTCACATTTAGTATTTTCTTTAAAATAGCTTAACCTGTTTTTCCAATATTATTTACATATTTGTTTCTCTTTTTCCTTATTTAATTTGCTGAGAGCTTATAAATCATGTTAGTTATTAAAATTTTTATCATTGTATTTTTGTTGTTTTTGTTGGTTATCTAATCTCAAAAGATAATTCCATATTCTTTGCAACTTTTCCTCTTTTTTCTGTGATGAATTATAGCTATAAACTTTTCGCCTCAAAGTGTTTACTTTATTTCATATGTATAAGTATAAAATATATTCCTTTTCGTTGCTTTCTAGATAGTTTGAAATTTCATTATTTTAATTTTCCTTTTTGATTCTAGAGTCACATACATGTGTTTTTCCAAATTTCCAAGTAGTTATTTCTTAACACCCTTTTTATTACTCATATCTAACTTTATTATATTATAATAAGAGGACATAACCTATAAAATCTTAATTGTCTAAGTTTTCCTTGTGGTAGCAACTTGAGAGGTTTTACTAACAGCTTATACCAGTGGATATTTATATAATATATGCATATTGTCTATTTGGGAAAGTTAATTTTCTGATTTTCTTCTTTTCATTCTATGCCTTCTTCCCCCTCTCCTAATTCCTCTTTCATTACTTCTATCTCTCTATGATGTATTTTACTATAAAATTTTATTTTACTATAAAATTAATTTAATTTATTATGGAATTTATTTTATTATGAAATCAATCAATGTCATGTTTATGATGGCTATTTCTTCTTAATAATGTATTATTATTCACCAATAATGTCACCACTATATATTTATTCTCAAATTTCGGTATATCTAATGTGAATATTCCTGTTTGTGCTCATTTTGTTTTCATGTACCTGTTTTTCTATTACAAAGTATTATTTTCAACCTTTCTTTGCTTAGTCTAATTATGTCATTGTTTAGGAAACAGTATTTAGTTTATTTGTTTCATGTTAACCCAATCTGAGACTGCATTATAGAAGGAGAATTAAATCTGTCCACATTCTATATAAGGTTACATACGAAATTAATAATGATGGTTTGTTATGACTGAAAGGACGTAGATATTTTTCTTTATGATTAGACTTCAGTAATTTTACCAGGATATGCTAAGTTTTGTGTTTCATTTGGTTTTGCTTTTTATTTATTTATTTTTTCTTATCAATTCATCCTGAATTGTCTGAGCTCTTTCAATCTTTGATTGAGTCTTTTCAACTCAGGGAAACTTTTTTCAGTAATTTTTAACTACTGCACTTCTTTAATTATTCTTTTATTTTCTCCTGGAATTCTAAATACATTTGGGGTTCTAGATAATTTTTCTTTTCTATCAACATTTTCTTCCCACTTGACAGAAGTGCCTAGGCCTGCCTTTGTACCACTGCATGGTTGGGGACCGCCCTAAGAAGCAAATGGAATTAGCTCAAAAGCTAAGATAGGCACTTACAGGTGGGAGTTGTCAGCTAATCACATTCCTCACATCTAGGCAGCCAGTCCTCCTCTCAGGAAGGGTCTGAGCAGTACATCTGTGTGCCTGTCACTAAATGGAGGGAAAAACATCTTTATCTTTATCCTGGTTGTTTAAAGAAGCTTAAAAGAACATATCAATAATGCAATAACATTGTTTAAATATAGGAAGTAAAGAAAAATTAACAAGATTTTGAGATTAAAAGGAGCCAGAAATGTAACTATGCATGATATATACGTTGTACGTGAAAGGTCAAATTTTTAAAAACCTAAGCTTTCTAACACCTAACTGAAACTAAGAAGTTAGATCATTTTTTAAAATTCACGATATCCTTAGATTAAGACTTTGCAATTACTTACATGAATCACAACTTTCCTTGGTGCTATGATCAGGCAAAATTTCTTCCCCAGCGTATTTGTTATGGCAGAAGGCTGATTAGGGAAGGAGACCAGACTTTGTAATATCACTGAACCAGTGGTGAGATTGCCATTTTGTTTGTTTTCTTGCCTTTGGCATTACTCAGCCTGCATTCAATGATAGCCCCAAGCCCAAAAGTGTGCAGTGAGAAAAATCTCCAAAGGAAGTGCCCATATTCTGGTCCAATAAGAGGGAAGAGGAAACTTCTAACGGTCAGACACAGTGGGGAGCGTTCTATTTTTCTTTCTTTCTTTTTTTTTTTTTTGTTCTCTCTCACCCCAACCACCAGTGACTGCCATGGTGATGGTGGCAACAGTGGAACAGAAGCCACAGTGCTGGTCAGGCAGTGGCCTTAAACTGAAAGGGAGGGAAAGAGGGAAAGTTTTCTCTCTAACCACGGAAGTTTTAGTCCCAAAAACATGAGCTGAAGTTCCACTGCTTATCTTCTCTTTCTTTATCCTGATAGTTAGCTCTAGATGTGGATGTATTCACAGGAAGTGTGCAGGAGAGCGGGAAATATAAAGGAGTGAAGCCCAAGGGAAGCAGAAGAGTTAGAACAATCACAGAGAAGAAGGTGCTCAAGAAAGAAATTCCTTAAAATTGTTTATGATTTCCTGGGTTCACTCCCAAGCTGTACTGCATAGGCCTGTCCCTAAACAGAGTATCAAACATTTTGAAAACTGAACTGCAGAAGAAAAATCACCATCCAAGTCACAGACTGCCCACTGGGTGGCGTATATGGAAGACAGTTCCAGATAGCACTAAAAAAGGCTTTCAAAAGTTACAAAGTAGTGATAATACAAGATGATTAGATCCTAGAGATCTACTGTACACCATACTACCTGAAGTTAACAATACTATATTGTACACTTAAAATTTTGCTAAGATGGTAGAACTTATGTAAAGTGTTCTTATCACATAAAGTAAAAATAGTAAATAGGGTGGGAGGAAACTTTTGAAGATGGTGAATACGTTTATGGCATAAATTGTGGTAATAGTTTCACAGGTGTATACTTATATCCAAACTTGTATACATTAACTTTGTATAGCTAGTTGTATGTCAATCATATCTCAATAAAGTGGCATTAAAAAAATGAGGCTCATATTGGAATTCAGCCCTCAGAAAAGCCTGAACCCAAAAAGGTGGAATGTCTATGTAAAACATACAAACAGATAAAAATCAGCATTATTTTTAGGATTCAAACAAGAACAAGAGACGAAGGATATAATATTCAAAGTATTCAAGATGCAATCTGAAGAATCAGAAAAGTCTCAACTTGCAAGATTAAAAAAACTCAACAGACTTCAAATCCAAACAGCACACATGTTGGAAATACAGAGAATAACTTAAAAACAGCTATTATAGCCATTCTCCAAGAAATAAGGAAAGTAAAAAAATATATATATATAGAAAGCCTAATCAATAAAATAATAGGTACAAAGATAAACCAATGGGTGAGTTCAGTAGCATAATGGATAAAACTGAGGACTTATAATCAGTAAAATAATCAGTGAACTTGAAGATAGATCAAGCTGAATAAAAGAGAGGAAAAAAAGAATGAAAAAAAATTAACAGAGTCTCAGAAACCAGTGGGAAAATACTAAAAGATTTAATACCTGTAGCATAAGTCTTCTAGGAGGAAACGAGAACAAGTGTGGAGCAGAAACATGTATTTTTTAAAAAATAAATAACGGTTAAAACCTTCTAACGATGGTGAAAGACATACACTTACATATTCAAGAAGTTGAGAAAATCCCAGGCAGGTAAAACTCAAGAAAATCCGTATCCAGCCTCACGATAATCAGACTTAAAAACTAATGACAAAGAAAATGCTTAATAGAAGCTAGAGTTTCTCTATAGTTTCACTTATAGAGAAACAGTGACTTAAATGACTTAGGATTTCTTATTAAAAACCGTGAAGGTGAGAATGAAGTGAGGAAAAAAATTTTTAATTTATAACGAGCTGAAAAGAAAGGTGGTTGATTCAGAGTTCTATTTCTAGTGAAAATATACTTCAGGAATAAAGGTGAAATAAAGAGAATCTCTGAGGAAAGAAACCTAAGAGAATATATCTCCAGCAGACATGACGGATACGCTCAAAAGGATATTATTTAAACAGAAGAGAATTGTGACTAAAGGGAGCCAGGTAACATGAGGAATGAAATAAGAGCAAAGAAATTATTAATATTTGGGTAAATATGACAGACTATTCTTTCCATCTTAAATTATTTAATATATGCTTGACAGTCTAAAGAAAAATTATACTATCATCCATACAAATTGGAAGAAATAAAAATGTCCCTATTTGTAGACCACAGGATTGCCTAACTTAAAAACCTCAAGTTATTTACAGAGAATCACCCAGAACTAATAAGTGAGTCTAGTAAGGTCACAAGACACAATGTCAACTCACAAAAATCAATTATAATTCTATATAATGTTCTATATAGATCCTTTTGACAAATGGTATTAGAAAAAAGCATATTCTATAGGCAAAAAAATGTACCTCTAACTAAACCTCATAACTTACACTACAATTAATTCTAAATGGATTATAGAGCTGAATGTAAAATATAAAATTTTTACTTTAAAACTTTAAATGTAAAATACAAACTTTTAGAAAAAAATAAGCAACAATATTCAGAGGATTGTTAGATGTGACACAAAAAACACAATCCACAGAGAAGAAAATAAAGATCAACTGAACTTTTGCTCTGTGAAAGACGTTTTTAAAAGAACAAAGCACATATTTAAAGAAAATATTTTCAAATCATATTATATCTGACAAAGAACATATATCCAGAATACAAAAAGAATTCCCAAAGCTCAGTAGTGAAAAACCAAGCCAATTCATAAATAAGCAAGAACTTGAATGGATACTTCACCAAAGAGAAAAGAAGAATGCCAAATAAACCCCTGAAAAATGCTCAGCATTGTTGTCCATTAGGGAACTGTACATTAAAATCATGATGATACACTAAAACATGCCTATTAAAATGACTAAAATAAAAACAATAATGATAAAAAATGGTATTGAAACTGATAATAACAAGTGCTGACAAGGACATAGAGCAACTAGGTATCTCATAGATTACAGTGTAAATGACAAATGGTACAGTACCTCGGCAAAACAGTGAGGCAGTTTCTTAGAAACTTAAACATCCACTTATTTTATGACCCAGAAATATTATTCCTCGGTATTTACCCAAGGGATATGAAAACTCATGTTCACACACAAACCTGTACATAAATGATAATTGCAGCTCTATCCATAATAGCCCCAAACTGGAAACAACTCAAATGGCTTTCCTGAGTAAATCAATAAACAAAACTGTAGTATATCCATACAATGGAATACTATTCAGCAATAAAAAAGAAACAAGCTATTGATTAATGCAGTAACATGGATGAATCATAAATGCATTTGCTAAATGCAAAAAGCCAGTTTCAATGCCTATATATCTCAAGATTTGATTTATGTGACTTGCCGAAAAAGACACAATGACAGGGGTCAGGAATTATCGGTGGTTGCCACGGGTTAGAAGGGAACACGTGACTACAAATGGACAAAACACCAGGGAGATTTTTTAATGAGGTGCTAAAACTATTATCCTGGAGATTTTTCAATAAGATGCTAAAACTACTACCCTGATTATGGTGGTGGTTACACAAATCTATACATGTGTTAAATCTCATAGAACTCTACACCAAAAAGAAAGTCAGTTTTACTGTATGCTAATTTAAAAAATGATAATGGGTTCCATAAAGAGTCTGGAAGAAGGCCCTCCTTAACTCAGTGCTACACTGAAGTATCTCTGACTTTGCTCAAGTTTCCTACAAATAATCTGCTCACAACTGTGGTCTGAGCTTTCTACACAAGATCAAAATCCAGTGCATGAGGCTGGTATTATCCCATTTTATTCACCTCCCACCTTCCACTCATCTCACCTCTTTTCTTAGTCCCTCTGTAGAAGTCCCTCTTTCTTCTTTCAATGCCTCTTTCTTCCTCTCTTTTTTAATTATAAAACGGGTGCTTATTTGTGCATTTTAGAGGAGAATTTTTTTAGGGAATGACAGAAGTAATGTGTTAGTCTAAATTTTCTTATTAAGTAGTCCTCATTTGATGGATATCTTATTGACCAGAAGCAGAAACTGGGATTGGAAGCTAATAGGCTCTAGCACTAAGTATTTAACTCAAATATTCTCTAACTATGAAAAAAAATTTTTTGATTTAACTATACCGTACTGTGGAACTAATCAATTTTTTTCAGTACATACTAGGCTTTGTAGTTTCTAATTAAAATTTAATGAACATTATTTCATTTAAAATTAACAAGTGCTTCTTATTCACATGTAATTAACATTATTTTCTTTATTGATGTTTTAATTTTTATTGAGTGCCTTCTAGAATGAAAGAAATGTGGGTAATGCCTCTGCATTTTTTGTTAAAATTATTATAAAATTAAATCTAGGTTTAGTTTAGCAGTAGTTTGTAATTTTCACTCCATCTCAGAGTGAGATCTTTTGTAACAACTTGAGGTCTTAAATACACTTTTGCTGTACAGAAATTCTGCCAACTGTTACTGTTACAATGTTCATAAAACATAATTATATATGACATTACATGGTTAATGAAACAAACACTTGTTTTTAATTCAAATCAACATCTGGTTTTGCTCTTGCTTTACCACTGAAGAAGCCAAGGTTGACTGTCTAAAGAAAGATCAATTAATATATGATGGTTGAATTAGATGTTACCAGTCATATATAATATATCCTCCTCATTCAAAGTACCTAATAATAATACAACTTTCCATTTATATTTGTTAATATCATTACTCTTAAATTTATGGTTATAATTTTGTCTAAAATGCTTGCTATTTCAAAAATTTTATTAATAATGTTTTTCCTCTACTTTCTGTTATGCTAAAGTGTTTGGTAAATGAAATAGGAAACAGTGGGTGGTGAGATGTCATCTTTGCTATTTTAACTATTATTTACATTAAACCTGGTTGTTAAATCTGCTTCAAAGTTTTGCTTTGCCAAAACATTTTAAAATTGTCTTATCTGACATCAATATGAACTGATTATTAATTTAATACATATACTGATAGCCATATACAGAAACAATTATAGATATGGATTTCTACATTGGTCGGTACATATACATATATTGCTATCTGTGTCCACTGAGAGGGTTTAGAAGTACCCCAGTAGTAATAAGCATGTCAAGCACAAAGCCCTTGGTTTCTAAATATCATTCGCCAATAACAAGAACCAAAGTTCCTCGGAGAAGTGGTTGATTCTAGGACTGGGATAGGGAAAACACAAGACAATCCTAGAACGTTTTGCAGTATCAAAAAATAAGAAAGACTGAGTAAAAACCAGAAGAATGAGAGTGTGTCAGAGGGAACAGGAGCCAACTGAAAAAGCTTCCAATGACCAAAGCTAGAAAAATTTGAACAACAAAATAAATCGTGACAATATTGAGTTATAAACCAAAGAATAAAATAAATATCTAAGCTCATGTTGGTATAAATAAATGATAAAATAAATTTTAAAACAGAGGAGAAGAGACATATATTCTCTTTAGAAGAATTCCACAAACCAAAGGTAGAAGGAATAAAAATACAATAGAAGATCATTATTAGGTCATTATGCAAAATACCTTGATGAATGCTAAAATTTGTGGATGAAACTTTATGAAGGATCAATATTTTTATAGCCTCAAAGCATCATCGTTAATTACTGTGATGGTCTTAACTATGTGAAAATGCCTTGATATTCCTCCCTCCAGGAGGTAGATATTAATTCCTTTCCCTTTAAGTGTGGACTAGACTTTGTGATTTGTGTTAAAAGAATAGAGCATGGAAAGTGAAAAGTCTTAAGTTGGCAACAATAAAAACTGGCACACAACAACAGAATGATTTAAGCCAACGTTACCAGACACAAATCATACTGATGTTATGCATCCTCTGATGTGATTTCCTTTGAAGGACATTTTACCTCTGTGCTATTCTCCCAAATCCATAACTCCAGGCTTCTTTTGAGAAAACATCAGACAAACTTTAATTAAAGGAATTCTACAAAATAGCTTACCAGGATTCTTCATAAGTGTAGAAGTCATTAAAAAAAAAAAAAAAAAGGAAAGACTGAGAAATTGTCACAGATTGGAGTAGAGATGACGACAAAGTTCAGTGTGTTATCCTGGATTTAATCCTGAATAAAGCCCTGACCTTAGTAGGAAGACTGTTAAAATTCAGATAAAGTCTATTAATTTGTTAACATTGTACCAATATGAATTTTTTTTTTTTTGGTTTTCGTGAGTTTATTATAGCTATTTAAGATGTTAATATTGGAGAAACAGGGTACAGTTTATATGAGAACTCTGTACTGTCTTCACAATTCCTCCTGAACTCTAAAATTATTTCAAACTTAAAAAGGGGAAAATCCAAATGATCAAGTAACAGGAAGTGGCAGTCAGATTCAGTAGTAATTAAGAAAATTTAACGAAATTCTGCAAGGCACACACAACAGGTTGGCGTGAAACTGTTTTGGAAAATTGCTTGGCTTTATGTGGCAAAGCTGAGGATATGCTTATCTATGACCTAACAATTTCACTCTGAGGTGGATGGTCTAGGGAAACTCATACATAATGTACACCAGAATAAATGACAAGGATATCCACAGCAGCATTGTTAGTACTAGCCCAAATCTCAAAACAATCGAAATGCCCATTGTTATTAGAATGAATAAATTGTTATATGGCCATACAATGAATTAACAAATATACAACAATTAAATCTACTGAACTCTAGCCATATGTAAACGTTTCTGTATACCATAAAAACAATACTAAAAGATACAAACACAAGATAAAATATGCAATATGATTACATCTATAAAAAGGAGGTCAAAAATATAATATTATATTGTATCTTTAGCGGGACATATGCATAGGTAATATCTAAGTCTGTTTGGGCTGCTGTAACAAAAATACCATAGACTGGTGGCTTAAATAACAAACATTTATTTCTCACAGTCCTGGAGGTTGGGAAGTCCGCAATTAAGGTGCTGGCGATTTGGTGTCTGGTGAGAGCTCCCTTCCTGTTCCATAGACTGCATCTTCTCCCTGAGTTCCTGCTGTGGAGGAAGGGGTGGGGGAGTTTTCTGGAGTCCTTTTAATAAGGGCATTAATCCCATGTATGAAAGCTCTGTCCTCACGAGCGTATCACCTACAAAAAGCCCCACCCCTAGTACCAGCACACTGGGGGTTAGAGTTTCAACACATGAATTTGGGGTGGGAGGGACACAAACATTCAGGTGGTAGAAACATGAGTGAAAACAAAGAAGTAATTATCATCAGAGTCATCATATGTTACTTGTAGGATCCTTTTGGGATACGTACTAAATATTTTAAAATATTTTAAAAATATAAAGCTATTTACCATAAAAAAGTTTGCATTAGTAGTTACTCCAGAGGGGTGGTATACAATGAAGCAAGGACACATGAGGGGACTCTGGGCAGACTGCAGGCTTCTCCCTAGCCTAGATGGTGGTCACCTGGGCATTGGTTTTCTAGTGACTTGATATGTTGCATAATGCAATTTTATGCACTGTCATTATATATCTATTATTTTTCATATTTTTTAAAGGAAAATGCATAGGTATATTTGTTTTAAGAAACCCAGAATCCAAACTAAGATTTCAAAATCTATAGTACTCCAAAAATAACATTTGTACAATTAATGAATAGGAGAAAATTTGGTTAAGCAAAACTTAACCAAGTGCTTACTAAAAGTGTCATTTGACTCTAAATTTGAAAATTAGGTATGGAATAGAGTCTCTATGAATGTGAAACACATTTCCCCTTGTATTTTGTAATGTAGAATCTTGAATTTATATGAAACTAGGAATAGCGGTTTGGCTCACCATCCAGTCTAAATATTCAAAATTGCTGCCAACCTGAGAGATTTAATATAATATATTCAGACTAAGCTGATACACTAAAAAAGTGAACACCAATTATAGGGACACAGTAAAATCATAGGAGAGGTAGAAGAAGTAACACAATATTGTAAGTTTCACTTTTGCATCACTTCCAATAGTTTATTATTCAGGCAAATCATAATCCCAGAAAGATTATGCCCTCTCTGTGGCTAACTACAGCAGTCCAAGTAAAATATTTCAGTCCTTCATGGGCTAGGTTATATAGCTGAAAAGAGGGCTAGTCACTAAATAGATCTCTTTAAATCCCTAGGCAGACTTAACTCCTTCACTCACCCATTGTGAAGCTTTTATTTTTATTATTTTTTTACAAGAGCTGCTGTCGTTCCCACTTGCCCAGTTGTTCACTGACTCTGGGGTTTAAATAAACCCAGACCGTGAAAAGTTATCCTGGATCCTTCTTTTGGTGCTGTAGTAAGATTTTCTCACAGTCTCTTTTTATATTATAGCTTCCATTTCGTAGATTTTTTTTTTCTTTCCACTGAACTTTTCTGTCATTACCGATATGTCTTCACAGTTTATACTTTTCCAATTATGTAAGAAAGGGGTGTTCGGACTTCCCAATGTACACACTTGGATCCTAACAACTCTTTCCACATCATTTATGGTATCTGAAACGAAGACTGTATGAATCATAGACATTTCTTTCATCACTCCTGGATTTTGATATCACTTTGATGGATTCATACTAAGTGACTTCTCTCTCCATTGGACATTCGCTTGAATTTGAAGCCTGCTCTATGGGGACATATAGTCACTCCAATTTTCCTTTGAAAAACTGTCTTCTAATACCTCTCTTTCAATACTAGGACATTGTATGTTTCCTCTGCTTTCTTTAGGACAACCTTCAAGCACATGAGGATTTTATCTCTTCATAGATTCAGTTCATGGATCCAGAATCCCAAATATGTAGGCAGATTACTGGACGCCATTTTGTCTGTATTTTTCCATGTTTTGGGTGATTGCAGTTCTAGACCAGTGGTCATATCGGATTGATTTCACCCGAGGGCCAAAAGAACAGTTTTCATGAAGTAGATGTCCTAGTTGTTGTTTGTCTGTTCTAGACATAAGACTGGTCAAGGGACAGACATAGCTGAGTGGAAGTGACAGCTCATAGATGTGTGACTGATATTGCTCAGTGTCAGAGACAGTGGCTTTTCTGAAAAAAGTGATTTTTTTCTTATAGCCGTGTGAGTAACCATTTGCTACTAAAAACAAAATCTAAAGTTTTTAACAGCTGTCTTAAGATCTCTCCTGTATAAATTTTAAATTGCCTTACTTTAAACATAATTTTTTAGTATATTATTCTTTCTAAACTATTAATTGTAAATAGTATTATATTAAAAACTAAACGAAATTTGTAACATAAGTAGAAAAAGTAATATGTAAGGCACAAGACATGAGACTACGTGAAAAAACATATTTTGGTGGTTAGTTTTCAGTTACCATAAAATTCAATTTTAGATTTGAAACCAAAGTTTTGCACTAAAGAATAAGTGCTTGGTTTTCACAGCAATAATTTGTTTCTAGATTTTCTGTTTTACCTTTTCCTCACTCAAAATAAAATTTTGTATGATATTCTGAGAGAGAGAAATCAACAGTCCTGCAATATGTTGTAACCTGTGGCTTCTGAGGGAAACTAATAACATCTGTAATTGGAAACTTTGTAGAAACCAAATTTCCAATGAATGGCACCACAAATGCTATTATTGACTCGGAAAATTACTGTCTAAATAAAAATGAAAATCCATGTTTCAGGCCATTATTATTTCCTTGCCTCAAGTTAATTTCCTCTACACCACCTTTCCCACTGATGACAGCCACTAGAGTTTTGACTAACCACAGCATATTACTGTTCAGATGCCACAAATAGCACAAAACATACCCATACTGGAAGATAGCTCTGTTCTCATTCCAGGCTGAAAATATTTTTTTCAGAATGATAAACAGGACAGCTAACCCCAGTGGCATTCTGGTACTCACAAATGTATAATATCTTAGTGTAAGTATCTATAGCAGTATTTGTCCTCTGTAGCACTTAGATCTTATTTGCGTGTCCAGTAAGTATTTTGAAGAGAAGAACATGTTTGTAAAATAGTAATTATGTAAAAAAATAGCAATAATATTACAGAAGGAGTCACTTTAAAATCATACTGAGTGTGCTGACAAATCAAAATTTTTAGCTATTAGACCAAGAGCCAGACTAGTCACTGGGCTTTGCAAATTCATGAAGAAACATGTCATCTTGTTTCTTGGCCTCTTCCCTGGGTAGTTAGTTCTTGGGATTCTATCTTAACTGCAAACATCCACATTGTTCAGGTAAAGAACCTAAAGATCTTAGAAATTAAGCAACATTCTTAGAAGTAAACAACTCATAAGAGAACCAAAATCCACGTCTGTTCTACCTGAATTCAAGGTCTGTAATATCTCTAATCATGTGTCCCTGCTCTTCTTTCCTATTCTCATCAATATCGTACAGACTTATAATCCTCATTCCTTAAAGTTATGAAGATCACGTTCATGGTGTCCTGGAGGATGCAGTGAGGTGGTGAAAGGACGCAGCTATGGAAATCAGGTGGAGGGCATTGTAATGGTTAGGCTAGAGGCAATGAGCATCTAGAATAGAGAAATGTCATAAATGCAGCAAGAGAGGAAGAGATCTAAGTGATGTCTACACAAAATATATAGGCCATAACAGCTCTTTTAATGAATAAGGAGGCTGCTTCACTCCATATGCCTTTTAAAGTCCTGAAAAAGAAATATGAGTTAGGACAATTAGATTTATCTTCTAGAAACTTGGAATTAGAAATCATGAGATGAGCCAGTTGCTACCGAGTACTTGAGATAAAAAATACAAAAAGTTCAGACATTTAGAGAGGAACAGAAATGTAGTGACTGAGAGACATTCTGGCCCACAATAAATAGAAATCTGAATTCTTGATGGCTTTCAAATTCCCAGTTGCACTCCATAAAAGGTCTGGATGTATTTTGGTCTGTTTGTGGGTTTCTGTGAGATTACAGCCTGTACCCATATAAAAACCAGCCTGAGCTGGTTCTAGTGAGGCTTTTTGTCAAAAGAGAAAGAGAGAGAGAAAGAAAGGAAAGATAGAAAAGGAGAGAGAGAGAGAGAGAGAGGAGGAAGGAAGGAAGGGAGGGAGGAAGAAAGAACTTTGAGAAAGAACATAAATCGTTGAGAAAGGTCTGTATTTATGGTGATGGAAGCATAAAAGGGTTAAAGATGTTAAAACAAGAAACCAGTGAGAGAAACTATGGACATGAGGGTGATATAGGCACAGATTCATAACTCCTTTCCAGAAATCCACTCAGGTGATCCCAACTGAATAATGAAATAGGACATCATGTATTCATATGGCATTAACCTTTACGAAATTTGTCTATAGGTCAAGTTCAATATGAACCAAAAGGAAGGAAAGGCTGGTCCCACGTCATAGAGTGATTAAAAATAAATTTATTTTAGCCAGAATAGTTTTGTTTATAGTACATGGATTTATGCTTCACATCCTTTAAACTTACATTTTATTTTTTTAATTTTATTAATAAAATTCAAGGTTAAAAATTAGGCTACCTGCTAAAAAAAGAAATGAAAATTGTATAAATTAATTATATAAGGCTATGCTAAATACCATGAAAAATCTAGTATGAACAGCATTCTTATTAAAAATAAATTGCAAAATTGGCTTTATGTTTAGAAGAAAAAACTTAATCACAGTCAGGAAAAAAACTGAGAAACATTTCCAGATGAAAATGGCTCTAGGCCTGTCTGGTTTTGTCAGGAAGTGCTTTCAAACTTTCAAGAAATAAATAATCTAACGGTATGTACTAGTCTAGAGAGGATAATCTATCTATCATCTATCTATCTATCTATCTACTAAATATAGTATATGTGTATATATGCTAAATACAATATATATATATACACATATATATAAAACTTTACCTTAATAAAATAAAAAAAAAATTAACATACATTTTGAGTTAAAGCTTTCATTGTGTTAAAAAGCAAATTCTATGTTAATGTAGCTATAGACAAAGTCCCCTATAGTCTATCATGTTATTGCTTGTTTTGAAGTAGGAAGTAAGGGTTCTGCAGATAAAAAAATAATTTTTTTTTATTTTGTACCATAACATTTTTAATGCTGTCTTAACCTGAGTCATATTCATCCAATAATACATGGCTCCAGTGTCAGGTGTTCCTAAACCAAAATGTTCTCCAGTCCAGTCATCTTGAAATTCCAATTTAGCTAACATATCCTCCTCTCTTAGAACACTTGGGAACATCTATAGAAAGATTAGGCAAGAGGTCTAAATAGTCATCAGGAAGGCAGGTGGGGAGAAGAGAAGGAAAATAAATCATTGTGCTCTATTGTGTGCCAAGCATTGTGATGGTAACTTTATCTTTAATCCTCATAACCTAACAAAGTCATTATTCTCATTTGACAGATTAGATATACTTCACAAATACTCTCCTATACTTTAGAGCATGCTATCACTCTAAATGTTAACACAGTAGATCCAAATTCAAAGTGAAAATCTCAGTTATATTATTGAAAGACATTAGAGGACAGTGGTTACAACCAGACTCTAAAACTAGATAGCCTGTGTTCAAATTCAATTCTGAGATTTAATGTTTGTGACCTTGGGCAAATTTTGTAACCTATTGTACTTTAATTACTCCATTTTTAACAAATAAATCCTGTTTCCTAATGTATTATAAAGACTCAAATGGTTAATGTATATAAAACAGCTAGGAAAATGCTTGATACATAGTGAGAGCTTTATAGGTTTGCTAGTAATATTTTTGCATAAAATTAAACTTGGTGGGGAAAAATAAGAAGAATTGTCTGTCCAGTAAACCAGAACATATTTCCTGTTCACTCTTGTGCATCTTCTACAAACAAGACAATGTGAAATCCTAGAGTTTCCTTAATCCTTCAACAATCTTGTAATTAACTAAAATAAAGTGAAATTTCCTTCAGTTTTCCTTTTGAGTATTAATATCCTCCTCTAACTTAGAGTAATTGCCCTGTGTGATGGTTAATTTTATGTCACTTGTCTTGGGCCACAGTGCCCAGGTATTTGTTTCTGTGAGGATGTTTCTGGATGAGATTTACATTTAAGTTGGTGGAGTTTGAAGAAAGCAGATTGCTCTCCATAATGTAGGTGAGATTTCTCTGATCAGTTGAAGGCCTGAATAGTACAAAAGGCTTGACCTCCTCTGAGCAAGAGGAAATTCTCCAGCATACTAGAGATTAATCCGGGATGTTGCGTGTATAATGGATATTTTCCCTTTTTATTTCTGAGTCACATTCTATGGTATGGATGTACTGCAGTTTATTTAATCAGTCACCAATTGAAAAACATCTGGGTTGATTTCCGTTTGGGGTTATTATGAAAAAGGCTGCTATAAATCTGTGTGTACAGATTTTTGTGAGAACATATATTTTCATTTCTTTGGGAAAATGCTCAGGAGTGCAGTTTCTCCATTGTATAGCAGTTGTATATGTAGATTTTTTTTTTAGGAAACTGCCAATCTGTCTTCTAGAATTATCATTTTAAGTTTCTACTGACAATACATTAGTGATCCAGTTTCTCTACATCTTAACAACATTTGGTGTTGTCACTGTTTTTTCCTCCTTCTGGTAGGTGTTTAGTGGTATCTCATTGTGGTTTTAATTTGCATTTCATTAATGGCAAATAATGGCAAACAATTATTCATATGCTTGCTTGCCATCTGTATATCATCTTCAATAACATATCTTTGCTCATTTTCTTATTTGATTGTCTGTTTTCCTGCTGAGTTAGAGTTCTTTATATGTTCTAAATACTAGGTCCTTGTCAGATATACGTGGTTTACAAATATTTTATCCCAGTGTGTAGCTTGTCTTTTCATCCTTTTAACAAGTTGTTTTCCAAAGCAAAAGTTTTTAATTTGATGAACTCCAATTTATTAATTTTTCCTTTTATGGATTATTCTTTTGGTATCAAATCTAAGAACTCTTTGTCTATCCTTAGATTTAAAAGATTTTCTCTTATGTTTCTATCTAAAAGTTTTATGGTTTTATGATTTACATTTAGGTCTATGATCCATTTTGAGTTGGGGTATGTTATTACAGCCTTGAAAGGGTGATGTTGTATGCTCACCCCAAACATTTGCTGTCATGTGTGCAGGTGGGACAACATTTTTCTTCTGTAGTATGGATGGAATATGGCTGTTACTGTCTATAAGTTTCCCGGCCCTTTGGTTACAAGATAGCAGACACTGGGGGAAGCTTTATTTTTTTCATTTATTTATTTTTTTTGTCTGTTCTTGCTGGCATTTCTGGATTGCTGGCTTCTTTAGCTCCGTGTCTGGAATATATGAAGTAAAAAGAAAACCCAGGGAACTTGACACCCTGTCATTCATCAGATCCCGATGTTCCTGGTCAATCTGCCTCATTCTCTTCACCTTCGGAGTCCTTTTATGTTTGTTTTATATATACTGGCCATGAGTTTTAGTTATATTAAACAGTAGGAATAGGGAAAATTGTGTCTACTACCTCTTCCCAGAAGTGGCAGTCATCACTTAAATTGAATTTGTATCTGTTTCTTCATCTTATAAGAGAGTATAGAAATACAACTTGAATACACATGAATTCATTGTGTGAATTAAATGAGCTAATATATTTAAAGTATCTATAAAAGTGTGTGACGTAATAAGTACTTAGTATGTGGTATATATAATTAATACATAATTGTTTCTCTCTTATGTCTAACTAATGAATCCTATGTAGCTAAATAAACTCCCATGTTATAGATCTACATACGATTTAATTCACATATATACAAACATAGTTTGAACTATAATAGATTCAAAATTAATAATTGGAAGTTGTCCAGAAAATCACAAATATTGCTCTTTTTTTCAACATACATGTCATATCTTTGACTATAAGTTCTGTAAGTGAAGGAAACAATTGAATTCCCCTAGGCCTGTTACACAGGAAGTCATTAATACACGTGTTCGATGAATGATAGATGTTTCAGAACTTAGTTTAGGCTATTAACGCAAATCTCCTATTTTAAAAAATAGTATAAAAAAGGAACTGCAGCTTTCTCTATCTCTTATTTTGCCTTTTCTTTTTCCTTTCTTTCCCTCTCTTTTATTTTTCTTGCCTTCATTTCCTGAACAGTTTAGTCCTACATGCATCTGGATTTAGGAGAATCACGGTAGTCCAGAGTGTTAATTTAGAGCCAGCCTCAAATGAGGAAGAAGTTCAAAATGTGGGGGAGGGGTGTGGCTTGGCTCAAGAGTCAGAGCCCAAGAAAGATGAGGCAGCTGTCTCATTGAGGAGCACGGAGTTTCACAGCCGCAGTAGCCTGGGGTGGCATATGGGAGGCTGTCCAGCGCAGGGTGGAGGATGGGGATTAGAGCTAAGGAGAGTCCTCACATATGAAGGAGCAGCCAGGTTCAGGATGTCAGAACACAACTGAAGAGAGAAGGAAATCTACACAGTAAGGCAATAATGAGAATTTGGTTACGTACGGAGGACCATTCAAATAAATATATTCATTTTATATAATGGGAGCCAGGTGTCTCACTGTCTGGAAGTGAGTCACAAATTAAAAAAGAGAGAGAGAGAAGGCTAGTAAGCCTTGTGGTTTTGCATTAATATATTTATGGTGTCAGACTGAACGCATGGTTTTCAATATAAATGTAAATAGGTAGAGAAATAAATATAGATGTATAATTTAGTCACAAGCTTTGTCTACTGAGCTCACTCAAGATTAACGAGCACACCTCAGACCATGCCTGTATATGCCAACCTCTACTAAAATAAGAAATGAGGATTTTTTTGGAGATATGGTTGATTCCAAGGTTTAGTCAGAGAAATTTCAAAGGAACCTAGAACATTTAGTTTTGCCATAAAATAATAACGTGCTTAAAGAATAATTCAGCCATGTCAAAAGGACCTATAAATAGCTTGAGGGTTTTTTCACTGCCTAAAACAGAAACATTCTGAGAATCAAAAAATATATATAATTATAGTAACAATTTATAAAGTTTTGAATAAGGGTCTGAATTTCTACTGACATTATTTAATTAATTCAGAATATGATGAAGAATGAGATATTTAAGTAGCCTCAAATTACCTCCCAACAAAATACTACATTCTGTGAATTGACACACAGTGACAATGTGTCCCATTCCTGGTGATGTTAACATTGATCATTGATTATGATGGGATCTTCCAGGCTTCTGCACTGTAGATATGTTTTTTTTTTCTTTTTGTCATTAATAAGTATTCTATTGGGAAGTACTTGGAGGAAACTGGAAGAATTTAGGATCAATGTGTATAGGATTTAAACTGCTAATCAATATATTACATTATCTTGTGTTTTATATTATCCTTCTGTGGATTCATAGAATGAATACTTAATAAGAATCCATATTTTTGTGCACATAAGGTTTAGTCTTAGATGGTTTCGATATCAAATAGGTGATATTGAGTTAGAAATATTTAAGAAACTGTAAGAATAATTTTTACTTATGAACCAAATTTTTCTTGGATTTATGTCTTCTCTATGGAGTATACAAGTCATTTTTTTTTTCAGGGAGGAAGGAAATCTTCATAAAATACATTGTCACTGTATGCCACATTGTGCTGAGCATTTTACATGTTATCTTAGGCATTTTTCATATCAACTCTTTTTGCATGTTATAAATAACAAATGAAGTCCACTATCATAAATCTTTTGTATTAGAGCTGGGATTTAAAACCACACTGCAAGATTGCAAACCCGTTTTGTCCACAACTCTACCAGATAGCAGTTATGTGTTATCTAGCAATTATTTGCCAAAAACTAAGGAATGATAATGAAACTTAAATTTCAAATAGCTTTTGAATATTGTCCCTCATCTTTCCCCTACACTTACAAGGAAATGTGCTAATCTGTCCCCTAAGCCTGGGTACATCTCTTTCCTAACATAATTGATTGCACGCCATAGCACACATCCAATTTACAAGTTTTACCCTACTTTTTCCACACTTAACACTTTCTCTTTCCACTTTTTATTTCTTCCTAAATTACTTATTCTCCTATCTTGCTTTTCTTTTAAGAAACCAAATACGCGTTTTTACATAGAGCAGCAGGCTTTCAGTAGCTACTGGTTTAAATACTTTAATAATAAGATCAACTTATTACTTTTTCAAAAAAATATTCCAACATTTAGATATATAGCAAAACATTAGTAAAATTTAAAGGTCTAAAGAAAACTAGCTGAATTGTTGCTGGAATAATTTAATAAAGATTGCTTAATTAGCAACAGGCATTTTCTGTAGAAAAGGCAACATTCAAGCAAGTAATTTTGTTTTTCACTTCTGACCAGAGGGTACAGTGAGAAAATACTGTCTTGTGGTGGGAAGGAAAATATTTGAGGTTTTATTTTAGTGGGTCCAAGAAATGTTTTTCATTTTTCTTTTGAGGTGCGAGAGTAGGGAAAAATAAGAAGAAATCTTCCTTTCCTGTTATCTTTTCTGTAGGATAGATAAATGAGAAATTAGAAAAGAAAGTTCTTGTACGAAAGTTCTTGTACCACCCAACAGCTGGAGGGCTTTTGGCATCAAGGACTGGAAAGAATTGGAGGAAAAGGAAGAGCCTTTGATATAAAATAATTGGAAAGATACAAACCTTCCTTTGAAGCCAATTATACAAGTTAAAGAGAGAACTTCCAGGAATGGACAATCACTGATAACCAAATTGCTAATGATAAAAATTAAACAAATGTGATGAATCTTAACTTTTTTTTGCATTTTCAGTTGAAAATGTGAAAAACTCTTCATAATATTCTGAGGTAAAGAAAATGTGAACAAATAATAAATCTAAATAACCTAAATATGCTTCTGGAAATGATGCAATAACTGGTGCCAGACTAGTTCTCTTGCAGTAAACAATTTTAAACTGGACAGTATATAAAATGAAATTATTTTCAAGTCAACAGGAAAAGTAACACTACAACTTTGAGAAAAGGGAGGTCTACAAAGTCAACTTTGGCACAAATGCCCGACTTCCTGCCTAGAGTCAATTTCCTGACCACATTGCAGAAAACTAGAGCCTGAATAGAGCACAGTGGTTCTGCTGAATTGATGAGGCAATGATCAGACCTGTGAGTTGGAGCATCAGAGAGAGGAGGGGTTACAAAAAGAGAGGGCCCCAGCAGAAACTAACACACCATTGTAAAGCAGTTATACTCCAATAAAGATGTTAAAAAAAAAAAAAAAAAAAAAGAGAGAGAGAGCCTGAGAAGTACATCAAGGGGCTTGTTGTAAGTTCATGACTGAGAGGTGGGCTATCCATTCAGGGAGTAAGATGAGTTGAGGCTTTCCAGAAAGCGGCAACAAATGGGTTAAAAAACAGGATAGAGATATTGCGTTGCATTGGCAAGAACAGAAAAAGGAAAGATTTGAGTTGTGGCCCACCCAGAATTGTCATAACTTATTAACATTTGCCCAAAATCCAAAAATAGCAGAATTAAAACCACCAAATCAATAAGTAATATTTACTAAGAGTTTACTGTGCGTATAAGAACAGTTCGTGAACTGGAAACCTTCAAATTTAAAACTGATAGCTCAGTGGCATGACATTACAGGATGGTTTATAAAATAAAAATAATCAATCATTAACCTTCACAATGATTGGTTATTACAATTACAATGGGGATTTCCAGACTGAAAGGGATTAGTTATAAATGTTTATCTTATACCAGTTTCAGGAAGATGACTTAAGTTTCTTTTGTGATTATCAGAGGCATTTACAAGATATAACCGAAGTTTTGTGTATGTTCATGAAGTAAATTTTGTTTATGTGGCTTGAATGGTTTTGTCTGCTCAGGGGCTTTTCAAGTCTGGTCTCCATTTTGTATTTAATTTAACATATTCATGGCATCTGGCTGAGACAACAGAAAGACCACCACATATTAGGAGGAAGGACCATGTCCTAGAGCACTAGTTCTTAATGGGAGAGGAGGTGAATGGTGCAGGTTTGCCAACCAGTGGACATTTGGCAACGTCTGGGGACATTTTTGATTGTCACAAATTGTGACGTGATACTGGTATTTTGTGGGTAGAGGCCAAAGATGGCGCTAGCCATCCTCTTTTCACACAGCAGCCCCCACAACAAAAATTATCTGGTTCAAAATGTGAATAACACCAAGGTCGAGAAACACTGCCCTAGAATTGCATCTACTCTCTACCTATCCCCCCCAAAATCCTAAAAATAAGCCTCAACAAGATACACAGGAGAGAAAGACATGTTATATTCAGGGTAACAGAGAGAATAAAGTTCTGTTGACTTTTCATCAGAAATAGTGGAGGCCAAAAGTCAATCTAGTGACCTTTCTAAGTGCTGAAAGTTATAAAAAAGAGAGAGGAGGAAAGAAAGAAAGAAAGAAAACTGCTGACAAGAATTTTATATACAGTGGAAATATCCTTGAAAGGCAAGGTTTAAATGACATTTTTAGAAAAATGAAAGCTGAGAGAGTCTGTCACTACAAGAAATGATAAAATGTCTTTCATTCTGAAAGGAAATGAGACAAGATAGAAACTCAAATGTACAGAAAATAGATAAAGACCACTGGAAATAAAAGTCTATGGAAAGGCTGGTCTTCAGAGTTGATTCAGTTGCTCAGCATCGTCATGAAGATCCCAGGTTTTTGCTACCTTTCAATTTGACATCATTGAGAAATATCATAGGGATGGTGGCAATATGTCTCCCACTTTTTGGACATCACCTCTGACACGATAACAACCAGAGTAAGTAAAGGGGATTATCTCTGTGGGGTTTTAAGAAGTTAAGGAATTTTACAGCATATCTCTTTGGCCAAAATTGAGTCATATGTCTATTATCAAGCCAATCACAGGCACGGAGTCTTAATGACTGTGACTGTTGTAGAACAGTCACCTGCCATGGGGTAAATTCCAAGGAGTCACCCTACAAATCCTCCAACACATGAAAGTGGAAGCTTCAATAGTCACACCTGGACTAAATAATTTTGTGCCCATCCACCTTCAACAAAATCACATCATCTATCTCTTTATTGGCAACCTAACACCTAGATGTTTCAAATGGAAATTATTCCATTCTCCTGTCTAGGTCTGTGGTCAGCTACAGGGTTTCTAGGAATACATAGTAATATACTTCATATTTTATCATAAGTCCTGACTCTTTGGTGAAACCTGTAAACTCTAAGTCCTTTAGTTCTTAGGATGACGACAAATTGGGGGAGGAGAGAAGACAGAAACATCTTGAATTGCATTGTTTATGCAACAAAACCAACTCTGTGGATCAGGAAATGACTCCCCGGGAATGTGGGTGCACTTCTTCTAACTGTGAAGCAGTGGGGACAGCATCTTCGGGCTGTCCAACGTAAAATGGTCCCCAGTTCTGATACCATTGGCTGACTGGGTAACAGAGCCCTGGAGCTACTCACTCTACTTCCGGAATTAGCTCTTCCCACCACAGATATTTCAGCAGACTCCTGGGTTGGTCCTTGAAGCTTTCTTGATTTTATTTTTTTTTTTATTTTTATTTTTTTTTAGATTTATTTATTTTTATTTATTTATTTTTGGCTGTGTTGGGTCTTCATTGCTGCGCATGGGCTTTCTCTAGTTGCGGCGAGCGGGGGCTACTCTTCATTGTGGTGCGCGGGCTTCTCATTGCGGTGGCTTCTCTTGTTGCGGAGCACAGGCTCTAGGTGCGCAGGCTTCAGTAGTTGTGGCACACGGGCTCAGTAGTTGTGGCTCACGGGCTCTAGAGCACAGGCTCAGTGATTGTGGCGCACAAGCTTAGTTGCTCTGCAGCATGTGGGATCTTCCCAGACCAGGGCTTGAACCCGTGTCCCCTGCATTGGCAGGCGGATTCTTCACCACTGCGCCACCAGGGAAGCCCGCTTTCTTGATTTTTTTAAATCCCTTTCCACATATTGTAGGAATTCTCTCTTGGATCTTAAAGTCTCTAAGAGCAGGGTTTTTTTTAACTCCTCTACTTCCTACCTAGATCCAATTAGGGCTGTCTTTGCCTAGGGTCATCACTTTGAGCAAGAGCAGTATCTCTCAACATGTAACTGCCTCTCTCTACACCTCTCTGCTCTCTGCAACACCTGTCACTGCATGTTGCTCCCATTCGCAAATGTCTTTGTGCCGTCTCCAGCTGCAGTTCTATCAGCCATGCAGATCTACTCAATGTCATCTGCCTCAGTGAGACATCTTTGATCCAACAGGCAGCATTAATTGTTCCTAAAAGACCTTGAATTTTTGTTATGGCTTCTTCCATTATTGCCTGAAAAAATTAAGCTCACTTTTCTATACTCAATCATGATTTCACTTCTGAAGCAAGAATCAAGTTTTCCTCATTTCTGACTCATAGAAACAGTATGGTCTTTGCAGTCTGACATGTACAGGCTTGAATTCTAACTCTACTATTTACTAGCAGTTTGACTTTAGACAAATCACCAAGCCATCTTGAGACTTAGTTTTCTCCATCTGTAAATAAGAAAATATAAGTAACTTGAAATTGGTGAACCTTAACGTATGTTAAACTTCAATAAAAAATAAAATGTCAAAATCCGAATGAGTTCGTGGATGGAGCTGAATCAAAGTTTAAATGTGTCTCCAATTTCTTTGGCTAATTCAACTAGCAGCCTATTCAAATGTCAGTGGCAAATTTTAGATAAGGAAAAAAAAATAGCCATGTGGGCATTCTGTTTTTAGAATGTTACCAAAGTAACATCTCTCCCAAAATAAAAATAATAAGATAATAAAATAATAATTAATCATTTTAAGAGCTTAGGACATATGATCTTCTCAAATGATATAGGAAACTATTATGTTCAAATGCAAAGGACCTCCTAATCAAAATTTCTTAGCAAACTAGGAATTGAAAGAAACTTCTTTAGCCTTATAATGGTCATCTATAAAAAAGAAAAATAAAACACAACAACCTACATTATTCTTGTAGAACAAAATTTTGGAACATCTCCTTTGAAATAAGAAGTAAGACAGCTATGCCCACTATCTATTCTACGTCAGTTGAACATTGTACTGCATGTTCTAGACAAAATATTCTGCAGATCAACTGGCATAGATTTTCAAAACTCTTAATGTCATTATAGATATGGCTCTAGGTTATAAGATAAAAATTGACAATGGGGAATATTTTAATATGAACTTTGAATTAGGTAATATAATTTTATCAATGTTACTTTCCATGAATATATTAATGATATTTTGTTTATGTTGAGAGATACATGCTGAAATATGTAAGTAAGGGTAAGGTCTCATTGTATCTGCAATTTACTTTTAAACGAAGTATCAAAATATATATAAATATTTGTGTGAGTTTTCTGCACTTGTGAATTCGCACAGAGAAAGACAGCAAATGTTATTAAACAATGACAGTTGGTGAGTCTAGATGAAAGATACATATGAGTGTTCATTGTACTATTCTTTCAAATTTTCAGTAGATTCGGTATTTTAAAAATAAAAGTGTTTTAAAATTCAGTGAAGAATAAAATAGGCTATTCAGTAAATTGTATCAGGAAATAAAATATCTACATTAAAAAAAGGAAAAAAAATTGGATCCCTACTCAAAACTTATTTCCACATGAATTAAAATCTTATTTGGGAAAGAAAACTGTTAAAGACTTACAATATAAGAGAATATCTTTATATATATTACAGACCATAAAGAAAATGAATGGTAAATTTGAATGCCTTAAAATTAGCAAAACAAAATGAAAAGAAATACCACTCTATTGTGGTCCTTCCAGTATATATAACTATCAACAAATTAGTATACAGAATGTGTAAGAATGTTTATAATAATTAAAAGACAAAAAAAATCACAATAGGAAATTAGGCAAAAGATTTGTATAGACAATTCACAGTAAAGAAACTACAAATAACCAATAAAGATATAAAAATGTTTTTAGACTCACAATATGGAAATTTTAATTAAAACTAGGGAGAAAACATCACATTGTTCAGACTGGCAAAAAAAATAGATACTGATGATACAAAGTGTTTGCAATTATTTTGAGCCACAGAAATTTCCATACATGGCTAGTGATGCTATAAAATAGCATAGTCAACATGGAAAACAAACTGGCACTAACAAAGGTAAATAATAACATTCCCTCTACCCATTAAACCCACTTTAGATATATACCCGAGAGGAGTTGTCACACATGCATGAGACACAATGTTCAAGAGTGTTCATGGCACCATTATATGCAGTAGTTAAATCTTGGAAGCAGACTAAATGCTCATTAACGATACAATGATAATTTTATTTTGTGTTCCTACAATGGAATATAATATAACAACTAAAATGTGTACATTAAAGTATGGATAAATTTCAAAAACCTAATATTAAGGGAACAACATTTTAGAAGGATTTTGTAGTATGATGTCATTAATGAAGCGTGCAAATAGGTTAACTGTTGCTTAGAGATACAGGCCTCTGTAGAAATTTTTTCACAAAAGAAGAAAGTTAATGAAGCCATGGAACACAAATATTTAAGTGGAGAGGAAAAGACAGTGGGCTCGGAAATGAGCCTAAAATGTTATATATAAGTTCACTTTTAGTCCACTTTGATATTGCAAGGCGCACCTTCTACCTATTTTAAGATTTCATTGTAACAAAAAGCTATTCATAGAAATGTACCTGAATTCTATCAAACTGAGGCCTAATTCCTTTGCTTTGAGGTATCTCAGCTGTCTCCAACCTCAGATTTTCCCAAGAATGCCTATCTTAAGGTCATTTTATGTTTGAATTTCATATTTCTTGCGTTGACCTAGTTTCAACTGATCTCTCAGTGTCTCTGTTTTTAATGTACACTCAAACTAAGCTTTGCCATCACCTCCACATTCTTCCCAGAAGTTAATCTTCTCCTGTGTGCTAGATTATTCTATTGTTAACTTGGTGTTTCCAAAAACTGTTTCCTATAATTGTTACTCCTTTCAAGTGACAGGAAAGAGTTGTACAAAAGTAAATTTACACAAAATTGGAAAGACAAAAATGAAATGAGAATCATTTTTCTCTGAAGGCCATTGTTGGTTAGAAATGATAAAAGGCAATGAACATTTTGGTACATGACTCTTTTTGAATTATAGTTGTCTCAGGGTATATGCCCAGTAGTGGGATTGCTGGGTCGTATGGTAGTTCTATTTTTAGTTTTTTAAGGAACCTCCATACTGTTCTCCATAGTGGCTGTATCAATTTACATTCCCACCAACAGTGCAAGAGTGTTCCCTTTTCTCCACACCCTCTCCAGCATTTATTGTTTGTAGATTTTTTGATGATGGCCATTCTGACCGGTGTGAGATGATACCTCATTGTAGTTTTGATTTGCATTTCTCTAATGATTAATGATGTTGAGCATTCTTTCATGTGTCTGTTGAGATGTGACAGGATGAGAGACTGTCATGGACATATATACACTACCAAATGTAAAATAGATAGCTAGTGGGAAGCAGCCGCATAGCACAGGGAGATCAGCACGGTGCTTTGTGACCGCCTGGGGGGGTGGGATGGGGAGGGTGGGAGGGAGGGAGATGCGGGAGGGAGGAGATATGGGAACGTGTGTATATCTGTAGCTGATTCACTATGTTATAAAGCAGAAACTAACACACCATTGTGAAGCAATTATACTTCAATAAAGATGTTTAAAAAAAAAAAAAAAAAAGAAATGATAAAAGGCACAGGCAGAGCTAACAGTGAGTTTCAGTTTGCCTTCAACCCCCTCCACTTCTCATTTAACTCTTCTCCCCAACTGCCATCACTCCTGACACAAGCCCACCCCCAGACACTTAGCTCCAGTTTGATAGCAACAGTAGCCATCAAGAGCTAACATTTCACAGGTTCCCACATCAATTCCCTTCTTGATTTCCAATCAAGCAGCTGAATATACATATGTCTACTTTGCAAATTTCCCTGAAAGCCCCAACTCTTTCTCTTGTGTCGGGGTTGATAAGTATATTTTCCTTGGTCTAATCAATTCCCTGTTAAGACATTTCTTCCCCAACTCCTCACACAATTGAGTAAAAGTTAATTTCTATGATAAATTCCCTATTTTATAATCTTCATAGTGATTATGCTTTCCGACCTGAGACTCAACTGTTAAAAGGAGCATCCCCAAACCTAAGTGTATTCTCCCCTTCTCTGCACCATGATAACAAGATACTTCAGTTTTATATTGAATCAAGATATAGTAATGTTTTCATGAATCAAGCATGCTTACTAGGAAAAGATCTGTTGATTAGCTGTACTTTTCCCTGTTCTAGTGATTAAATTCTACTTCATGTTTAGATAATAATATAATCACACCAATCATCAAAATGTTGGAGAGCAGTAAGACTAATAGCTGTTCTTAGAATGGAGCTTCTTTCAAGGATGGTGAAGAGGACCATAGTGCATCCATGAGAAATATTCACTCAGAGCTGGCAGAATGCTGCTAAGCCCTAGTGGTGTTAATTCCCTGATAGGGAATTCAACGATAATGTCTTTTCCTATAAGAACTGGATCCAATTCTCATAAACACAGAGGATTGTTCTGTTGATTATAAGAATTAAATTTAGGAAGTATTCTTGATTCAATTTTAGTAGAATCTGCCAGAACCTTCTGGATATGCAGTAGCCATCCTGGTAATCAAAGCTAATACAGCCATTGTCAAGTCTTGGACACTCTTGCTCTCAGTAGGCAATAATCAGAGTTTGAAACTTTGACCGAGAGTGTACGAAAACTCATAAAAGTTGCTTACTGTACTTGTTGACCTTGTATAACTGACAAGTCATCCATATAAAAACAATTGCTTTAACAAGAAAGTAGGATTTTTGAATGATGAGAAGAAGGAATCACACTGGTATTTTGGTAAGGAAAAATATAGTTCTGTCAACTCGAGATCCCCTATACTTTTTTACCCATCCCATAGCTGTATCTTTCCTTTTATGTGTCAATCAACCGACTATTTTTTTAAACAACCAATATATTTCCATTGGCAATCATCATCAGAGTCATCATATTTAGTAGAATAACTTGAATCTCTGGAAAAAGTTATCTACCAATAAAGAATTGAAATAATGGTTGTATAGGATCTTAGTTCTTCATTTAGACAAATCTATATTTGAATGTTGGCTTCTCTTTATTAATCATGAGATCTTAATCACATTGCATAAGATATCTGATCCTCGGTGTCATAAACTGTAAAATGGGGATAAAAAGAATATTCATCTTATAGGGTTGTTGTGAATAGTATAATATACTATGTACTTTAAATTCTTAGTACAGTTTTAGCACATACCTGTATATAGTTTTTTATGATTTATTTTTATACTGCTATAATCTAGATACAAGGAAACACTCAGATTTTAAGTGCATTCTTCAATCAATTTTGAAACAGATAAAGACACAAAACATTTCTATCGCCTCAGTGAGTTTCCTTATGTCCCTTCCCAGTCAATTACCCATCCCAGAAGCAATCGCTGATTTGATATCTATCACTATAGTTTAGTGTCGTGGGTATAATTTAAAGATGAGACCTAATAACCAATGCCCTTTGTAATCCTATCCCCCATCAATGTGAGAGAGACCTATGACCTATTAAACTTTTCAGATAAATGGAATCATAGAGCGTGTTCTATCCATGTTGTTACATTTATCAGTATATCAATTGCTGTGCTGCATTCCACAATATAAATATATACAGTGGAATTTCTATATTCCTGTTTATGGAAATCTGGATTATTGACAAGTTTTGGATAATATGAGTATGGCTATTATGAAAATTCATATAGAAATTGTTTTCTGAATGTATATTCTCATTAATACCTTTTAAATATTTAATTAATACCTTTAATTAATACCTTTTTAATATAGAACTGGAATTCCTGGATTGCTTAATTTCTTTGAAGAAATTGCCAAAATGTTTTCCAAAATGGTTGTATCGTTTTACAGTACAAACAAAAAAGTATCAGAGTTGCAGTTACTCCTGCATCCTTTCCAACATTTGGTGTGGTCATTTTTTTTTTTTTTCATTTTAACTTTTGCAGTGATATCTTAGTATAGTTTTAATTTGTATGTCCCTAATGATGTTCTGTACATTTCTTATGATCCTTGGCCACTTGTATATATTATTTTGGAAAATGTTAGTTTAATTCTTCCTCAATTTTTGAAAATTGGCATTTTTTTTTATTATTGAATTGCACGTATTGCTTATATATTTTCAATAAAAGTCCTTTTTCAGATATTAGTGTTTCAAATATTCTCTCCCAGTACGTAAATAGTTTATTTTCTTGATGAAGTTTCTTTTCTTTTCTGATGAGCCCAAATTTTTAATCTTCCTAAAGCCTAACTTTCTACACAAAAATGTACAGTTTATGCTTTCTATATCCCTTAAGAAATCTTTGTCTAACCCAAGGTCTCAAAGATTTTCTCCAATGTTGTATTCTATAAATTGTTTTTCTAACTCTTATGTTGAGCTTCATAATTCATCACACATTAATATTTCTCACATATGGTATAAGGTGGGAGGGTGAGTTTCTTTATTTCTGTAGGGTATCCTATTATTCTAACGCCACTTTTTGGAAGATATTTCTCCTTTTCCCATCAAATTGCTTTGACTCTCGTTATTACCGTCATTGTTGTTTTATTTACAGTTGAGATTTGATTTCCTATTATTGTGCTCCATCGCCAAGTTCTAGAAGTAAGAGTAAGGGACCAAATATAATTTGAAAAAATATAATTTAATACTTTACTAAGCTATTAGGAATCCCTTGAATTTACAAATTCTTCATTGCTCCTATACACAAAATTATCTTCTACATTTACTGGGGGAGAGAAAAGCTCAGGCAGTGGTTGTTTTAGATATTGGTTTCAGTTATTAGGATTAAAATATAAGAAGGAGAAACCTTTATTCCAAAGAGAGTTTGTCACATCTGCTTATCTCAACTTCTTCCTTTATTCTTTAATTTCTTAATTCATATATCATACAATATATTTACCTAACCCCTATTATGTGCAAGTAACTGTGTGATCCTGGGTTATAAAAGATATGAAAGAGTATCCCCTGCCTGCATGGTAGTGTTTGTATTAACTAAGCTCCTTGATTTTTTTCCCCTAAAACTTTCCTAGTATGTAACTTTTTGTATGACTTTTTAAATTTAAGAATGAGTTCTAACACTTAAGGAGACTCTGCCTCAGTGTGTAGACAGAGCTAATTCAGAGATGAAAATGGGTAAATTAAGAGAGTTCCCTAAAAGCAGACAATATCTCAGAAAGCAAGGATGCAACACCTTTCAAGAATCAGTGATAATCAACAGAATAAAATGCACACACCAATCAAAGAAAGAGAATGACAAAATTAAAAAAAAAAAAAACAACGCACTATGGATACAACAAGATAGTGGTGGGGAAACTCAGCTCTAATTATATACTGATTATGACAAATGATATGTAGGACAGGGTCTAGAAGCACGAGTACTGTTCACAAAATCTTTCTTCCAGCAGTGTTCCAGGGCCAGTTTTCAAGTTAGCCACTCATTTAATATTTGGAAGGTATTAGTTTTTCTCCAGAAGCCTCATATAAACACATGAGCTTACAAAGCTTTGCAACATTCCCTATGAAAAGCCTAACTTTGTTCTTAAATACCTGAGAAAATCTTTTGCTCAAGGAGCAAGTATCTTTCTGATTCCCTAAAAACTATTATTAAAGCTGAGAATTAGTAGCAATTTTCTTGACCTTTTCCCCTCTAGCCCTCCCAACAATTTTAAGCAAATTATTATTTTTATTAAATCAATTCCTACTTAAAATACCTAAGGTATTTATTGTTTTTTTGACCTAACTATGAATACAACTGGAAGTAAAATAAAGTTTTTTTTTTAATTGGAGAAAGCGAATGTAGGAAATCCTTCTAACAAAAGTAAATGAAAAGGTATATCGGCATAAAAATTTAATACCCCTTAATGGAAGGCAACATAATCCAAATAGCCTTCAAGTTAACATACATAATGTCAAGCAGACAGTAAAAAATTACTAGATATGTATAGAAGCAGGAAAATATTATAATCGGGAAAAATTAGTAAACATAAACTGACACCAAGATGATTTAGATAAATAAATAGCTATGAAAAACTTTGTCAGCTATTGAAAGGATGTATGAATCTTGAAGGACAAGATAGATATAATAGGAAAATATTTGAGGAATCTCAGCAGAGAAAAGAAAACTAAAACAACCAAAAAATCATTAGAAGTTTTGGAACTGAAAGTACAATAGCTGATACAAAAGAAAAAAAATGTTCTGATGAGTTTAACACAAGAATGGAAATAAGAAAAAAAAAAAAGTTAATGAATTTGAAGGTAGATTATTTAAATGGATTTACTTTGAAGAACAGAAAGAAAAAATAAAAAGATTGAAGAACTTTACTATACCTCAGTGACTTTTGGGACAAAAACTAGGAAGAGAGCCCTCAGCAGAAACCAGATTTGCTGGAACCTTGATTATGGACTTATAGCACATGAGAAAATAAATGTCTCTTGTTCAAGCCACTCAATCTGTGGTATTTTGTTATGGCATCCTGAGAAGACTAATACTCCTTATTAAATACACATTTTAAAAATATTTCATAAAACCAAATTATGTGCTAATAATTAACTTTGTGAATGGAAATATGTGCAAAACTATATTATTTTTCTATATTCTAATTTTTTGGTAAAAAAAAATATAACATGAAATCTACCCCTTGTCAAAATTTTAAATGTAAAGTACTATTAACTATATGTACATTGTTATACAGTAGATTACTAGAACTTTTCCATCTTGCTTGACAGAAACCCAATACCCATTGAACAGCAACTCCCTATTCCCCTATCCCCCCAGGTCTCTGGCAACAACTGTTCTACTTTCTGCTTCTATGAGTTTAACTATTTTAGGTACCTCTTATAAGTGGAATCATGCAGTATTCATTATGGTTTATCTGACTGGCTCATTTCACTTAGCATAATATCCTCAAGTTTCATCCATGTTTTAGCACATGACAGGATTTCCTTCTCTTTTAAGGCTGAATAATATTCCATTGCATGTATATATCATATTTTATTTATTCATTCATCATTTGATGGATATTTAGGTTGACATACAAATGACCAACAAGTATATTAAAACATGCTCAACATCACTAATTATCAGGGAAATGCAAATCAAAACTACAATGTGATATCACCTCATACCCATTAGGCTAGCCATTATCAGAAAACCCTAGAAAATAATGAATGGTGGTGAGGATATGGAGAAATTATAACCCCTGTGCACTGTGGTGGAAATGTAAAATGGCGCAGCCACTATTGAAAACAGAATGGAGATTCCTCAAAAAAAATTAAAAATAAAACTAACATATAATCCAGCAATCCCAGTTCTGGGTACTTCTCCAAAAGAATTGAAAACAGGATCTCGAAGAGATATGTGCACTCCCATATTCACTGAAGCATTATTCATGACAGCCAAAAGATGAAAGAAGTCTGTATATTTAACTGTAAATTTTTGAAACTGTTGTGTATAAATCCTCTATAGACATTATTTTATATGTAGCTTTTGTCTCCTTCCAAAGTAGATTTGTACATCGGAAATGACTTCATTTTGTGTCAAATATTTCTTAATATGAACTGTTAAAGTTTAAAAGATGAAATACATAATCAAAAGATGACATTTAAATCCATGAAAACGGAGGTTTAAATAGAAGTAAAATTTTTGGCTATCCTTAGGTACCACACGCCATAAATTCTAAGTTTATTTCTATTTTTTTCTCAAAATATACATAGCTCCATATGTCTTATAACCACCACTCTTCATGGCTCAGTAAGTCAGTTATCATTTATGCAAAGAATAGAGCTTTAGATTTAATGAGTGATATATATATACATATATGCTGATATGACAAACAAAACCAGAGTACTGATATCTAACTTTGTACATTCATATATATACCATGGAAATGATTTATTGCATTTGTGAACTGCACTAATATTTTCCATTATTTTACCTTAGTTTTGCTGCATGTAAGTTCTGTCAGTCTTACTGTCAGGGAAACATTGATTTTCCATTGTAATCACTGCTGGTATAAAACACAGCTGCCTAACAAATGTACACTGGAATGGGCTGCTTTTAGCATCTGTTAAATCTCAACACAGTGTACAACTGCCCTTTTTAGAGAGCATCAATCATGTAAGAGTGAGACAGAATTAAAGAGTTTAGCCCTGCTTGGCTCCCTTTGTATCTAATTTAGGCATGTATGACCCATTGCATTCATTGTTGTGCTTACAACAGCTGTTTCTTATTATTAAGAAAAGCAGCTTTGCGTGCAGAACATAAAACAATAAACGCTAGCCATGTGGATAGAGTACATTTGCTTCTCAAAGATATAAATATACACTTAATAAAAAAATAAGGTGATGCTAACCATATTTCACAGAGAACAAATGGTACCACTTCAGGCAATAAAGTCTAACACCTCCTGATCAAAAAATCCCCAAATATTGAATCTAACAATTCCTATCCCTGCAAAAAACTTTGTAATGGATAAAATTACAATGAGCACAGAATGGATTGGGTGCTTAAGAATTATGGTACAGAAAGATCATCTTTAATGTTTTTCCTAGAATTCCACCTAATTTAACCTTTAGAGACTATTAAGTATAGAAATTATAAAAATGATAAGTGAATATAAGGATTTATGCTTCAGACAATGAACTTAATTTTACTTATATGTGTGCATATTTATAGAAAAATTTTGGAAACACTTTGCCTTGCCCAATTTGTAATGTGAAACTCTTATTACTTTAATAATGATAACAAATAACTATTAATAAATATGTTGAAAATTAATTCTATACTTTTATAATTTCTTTCAAGTTGAAAGTTAGTAAATTAAAAATCATGGAGGTGACTTTAGGACTTCCTTGGTTAAGAAACTTATCAATCAGTAGAAGTCAAAATAAGAAAATATGTTATCAAATTTATTACTTAAATTTTTAAAAGACTGAGTATTTTCTGCATATATTTTCTTTAATCTCCTTTCAAACTAAAGATCAGTATGTTTCTCAGTGGTCTTTGCTGATTATGATTAGTGAGGTACCTATATAACAAAATGATTCCTTTTACTTTCTAGTAAAAATTTGTGCAGCTACAAGGAGTTCAATAAGCTAATAATTTATTTTTTGATACAAATGATGATCTTCTACAGCAGTCTTTTATTTGAGTTCTTTTTTTTTTTTTTAAAACATCTTTATTGAAGTATAATTGCCTTACAATGGTGTGTTAGCTTCTGCTTTATAACAAAGTGAATCAGTTATACATATACAGTATGTTCCCATTTCTCTTCCCTCTTGCATCTCCCTCCCTCCCACCCTCCCCATCCCACCCCTCTAGTTGGTCACAAAGCACCGAGCTGATCTCCCTGTGCTATGCGGCTGCTTCCCACTAGTTATCTATTTTACATTTGGTAGTGTATATATGTCCATGACACTCTCTTACCCTGTCACATCTCACCCCACCCCCTCCCCATATCCTCAAGTCCATTCTCTAGTAGGTCTGTGTCTTTATTCCCGTCTTGCCACTAGGTTCTTCATGGCCTTTTTTTTTTTTTTTTTTTCCCTTAGATTCCGTATATATGTGTTAGCATACTGTGTTTGTTTTTCTCTTTCTGACTTACTTCACTCTGTATGACAGACTCTAACTCCATCCACCTCATTACAAATACCTCCATTTCATTTCTTTTTATGGCTGAGTAATATTCCATTGTATATATGTGCCACATCTTCTTTATCCATTCATCTGTCGATGGACATTTAGGTTGCTTCCATGTCCTGGCTATTGTAAATAGAGCTGCAATGAACATTTTGGTACATGACTCTTTTTGACCTATGGTTTTCTCAGGGTATATGCCCAGTATTGGGATTGCTGGGTCGTATGGTAGTTCTATTTTTAGCTTTTTAAGAAACTTCCATACTCTTCTCCATAGTGGCTATACCAGCTTACATTCCCACAGATCTAAATAGATATTTCTCCAAAGAAGACATACAGATGGCCAAAACACACATGAAAAGCTGCTCAACATCGCTAATTATTAGAGAAATGCAAATCAAAACTACAAAGAGGTATCACCTCACACCAGTCAGAATGATGGCCATCATCAAAAAATCTACAAACAATAAGTGCTGGAGGGGGTGTGGAGAAAAGGGAACCCTCCTAAGTACCATTTTTAAAATATGCCAGAGCACTCTTTTCTTCTTAACAAGGCCTTCCATCAGGAGAAACTAGTTAATCAGAGCCTAACCTGCTGGAGTATTATCAGAGCATAACTAATCTGACGAAAAGCAAACTTTCAACTCCACCCCACTCTAGACACCCTCTCCCATTTAAGGGGAGAGGAAAAAAAAAAAAGAAACAACCTTACAAACACTGGTGAAGTTCACAATCCAGAGGTATAGGCTCACTAAACAACTGAGTCCTACTCTAAGAACTATAGGAAGCCTCCCCTCTCCTCATCTCTTTATACCTCATTACTAAAGGTTTATTTACAGCCGTTCCTTTATGTGGTACATCCTGTCCAGCTATCAGGAAAAATTTACAAGACATACTAAAAAGCAAACAATACAATTTGAAGAGACATAGCAAGCATCAAAACCAGACATGGCAGGGGTGTTAGAAATATCAGAGAGGGAGGTTTAAGACAACTATGTGTAAGATGCTTATGACTCTAATGGATAAAGTAGACAGCATGCAAAAACATATGGATAATGTAAGCAGAGAGATGGAAATCCTAAAAAAGAACTGAAAATAAATCTTAGAGATAAAAAACACTGTAATGAAATGAAGAATAACTTTATTAGTAGGCTGGATACAGCTGAGGAAAGAATCTCTGAACTTGAAGATATCTCAATAGAAGCCTCCAACTTCTCCTCAGAAATCATGCAAGTGAGAAGAGAGAGGAATAATGTAGTTAAAGTACTGAGGAAAAAAAAAAAAACCACAAAAACCCACCAATCTAGAAATATGTACCCTGAAAAGTTATCTTTCAAAATGAAGGAGAAACAAAGACTTTCTCAGGCAAACAAAAATTGAAAGAGTTTGTTGTAAGCAGAACAGTCTTTCAAGCAATGTTAAAAGGCGCTCTTTAAAGAGAAGGAAAATAATAGAAGTCAGAAACTCAAATCTACATAAAGAAAGGAAGAATACTGAAGAAGGAATAAGTGACTATAAAATAAAAACTTTTAATTTTCTTATTCTTTATTGACCTGAGAGGTAACAACTCATTCAAATAATAATAATAATGTGTTCAATTATGTATGATTATATATATAATACATATTATATACATTATATATAAGTAAAATAAATGACAGCAGTGATACAAGAATGATACAAAGAATGGGAGGGTACAATTAGGAAATTTTTTTTTTATTGTGATGTACTCAGTCTACTCGTGAGGTGGTACAGTGTTATTTGAAACTGCACTTGAATGAATTGGAAATGTATATTGGAAACTCAGGCAATGTTTAAATATATATGTGTGTGTATATATATATACATATATATATATATCTGATATGCTAAGAAAGCAGAAACGTGAATCACATAAAATGACCAATTAATACCACAAAAGGCAGAAAAAGACTGGAGGAAAAAAAATACAGGCACAAAGAACAGGGCAACAAGTATAAACGGTAACAAATATGGTAAATATTTATCCAACTATATAAATAATCATGTTGGACATCAAGGACCTAAATGTACCAATTAAAAGACAGAGATTATCAGAGTGGATCAAAAAACAAGACCCAAGTGTATGCTGTCTTCTTAAATATAAAGATACATAGAGATTAAAAATAAATGGATGAGAAAGGTATACCATGCTAATACTAATCAAAAGAAAGCAGAAATATCTATATTAATTTCAGACAGAGGACTTCCCTGGTGGTGCAGTGGTTAAGAATCCACCTGCCAATGCAGGGGACATGGGTTCGAGCCCTGGTTTGGGAAGATTCCACATGCCGTGGAGCAACTAAGCCCATGCACCACAGCTACTGAGCCTGCACTCTAGAGCCTGCAAGCCACAACTACTAAGCCTGCGTGCCACAACTACTGAAGCCCACGCGCCTAGAGCCTGTGCTCCACAAGAGAAGCCACTGCAATGAGAAGCCCGCTCACCGCAACAAAGAGTAGGCCCCACTCGCCGCAACTAGAGAAAAGCCCGTGCACAGCAACGAAGACCCAATGCAGCCAAAAAAAAAAAAAAATTCGGACAGAGCAGACATCAAAGGAAGGAAAGCTAGCAGGGATTTTTAAAAAAAGGGCATAGCATAATGATAAGGGGGTCAATTCTCCAAGAAGATATAACAACCCTTAGCATGTATATGCCTAAATTAGAGCATCAAACTACCTGAGGCAAAAACTGAGAGAAATGCAAGGAGGAAAAACGAATCCTCTATCATAGTTGGAGAATTCAGCACCCTTCTATCAGAAGTGGATAGATCTAGCAAACAGAAAATCAGCAAGGACACAGTTGAACTCAATAACACCATCAGTCATCTAGATATAATTGATATCTATAGACTAATTCATTCAACAAGAGAAGAATACACATTCTCCTCAAACTCCTATAAAATAGATCCAAGATAGATCACCATAGAGGCCATAAAACACACTTTACAAATTTAAGAGAATAAAAATCATACAATGTCTGCTCTCAGACCACAGCGGAATTAAACTAGAAATTAGTAACAGAAATATAACTGGAAAATCCAGAAATATGTGAAGATTAAACAACACACTTCTAAATAACACATGAGTCAAAGAAGAAATCTCAGGAAACATTCAAAAATATTTTTAACTATATGAAGAAAACACAACTTATAAAAATTTGCGGGATGTGGCAAAAGTAGTGCAGAGATGGACATTTAGAGTATTAAATGCATGTATTAGAAAAAAAGAAAGAGCTAAAAGTATAATCTAAACTTCCATTTTAGGAAACTAGAATAAGAGGAGCACATTAAATTCAAAGTAATCAGAAGGAAATAAATAATAAGAATTAGAATAAAAATCAATAAAATTGAAAACCAAAAGCCAATAGAGAAAATCAATGAAACCAAAATGTGGTTCATTGAAAAGAACAATAAATTGGTAAGGCTTTGGCCAGAGTAACCAAAGGAAAAAAAGAGAGAAATGACACAAATTACTAACATTGAAATAAAAAAGAAAGCATTACTATAGATCCCATGGATGTTAAAAAGATAATAATTGAATGACATGAACAACACAGTGCCCACAAATTTGATAACTTAGATGAGATGGACTAATTCCTTGAAAGGCACAAGCTGTCAAGACTCACATATGAATAAATAGATAATCTGGTTTGGCCTATATCTATTTAAAAATCTGAATCAATAATTAATAACCTCCCAAAACAGAAAACACCAGCACCAAATGGGCTCAGTGAATTCTACCAAATATTTAAGGAAAAAAATTATACCAATTCTTGACAATCTCTTTTTGAGGATAGATGCAGAGGGAATACTTCCAAATGTATTCTCTGTAACCAGCATCACTTTAATACCAAAACCAGGCAAAGACATTAAAAGAAAACAAAACTATAGGCCGATATCTCTTATAAACGTAAACATAGGTGTAAAAACTTCAACAAAATATTAGCAAATCCAGGGCTTCCCTGGTCGCACGGTGGTTGAGAATCTGCCTGCCAATGAAGGAGACACGGGTTCGAGCCCTGGTCTGGGAAGATCCCACATGCCGCGGAGCAACTAGGCCCGTGAGCCACAATTGCTGAGCCTTCGCGTCTGGAGCTTGTGCTCCGCAACAAGAGAGGCCACGATAGTCAGAGCCCTGCGCACCGCGATGAAGAGTGGCCCCCGCTTGCCGCAACTAGAGAAATCCCTCGCACAGAAATGAAGACCCAACACAGCCATAAATAAATAAATAAATTAAAAAAAAAATTAGCAAATCCAATCTAACAATATATAAAAAGAATATACACCACAGACACGTGCGATTTATCCCAGGTATGCAAGGCTTGATCACCATTTAAAACTCAATTAACTAAATCCAGACATCAACAGATTAAGAAAGAAAAATCACATGATCTTATTAATGGATGCAGAAAAGCATTTGATAAAAAGCAACAACCACTCATGATAAAAACTCTCAGTAAACTAGGAATAGTGAGAAACTTCCTTAACTTGACAAAGAATATCTGAAAAAAAAAAAAAAAAAAAACCCACCGCTAACACCATACTTACTGCTGAGAAACTCAAAGTTTTTCCACCAAGATCAAGAACAAGGGAAGGATATCACCTCTCACCTTTCATTTTCAACATAGTACTGGAAGTTCTGGCTAATGCAATAAGAAAAGAAAATGAAAGGCATACAGATTGAGAAGGAAGAAATAAAACTGTCTTTGCTCACAGATGACATGATTGTCTATGAAAAAATATAAAATAACTGACAAAAAAATCCTGGAACTAATAAGCTTATACCAAGTTGTAGGATACAAGGTGAATATACAAAAGTAAATAACTTTTCTGTATATCAGCAATGAATGAGAGAAATTTGATGTTAAACATAATGCCATTTACATTAGTGTTCCCCAAAATGAAATACTTAAGTATAAACCTAACAAAATATGTACAAGATTAATATAAGGAAAACTACAAAACTCTGACGAATACGATTAAAGAACTAAATAAATGAGAAGATATTCCATGTTCATGGATAAGAAGACCCAAAAATGTCAAGATTCAGTTCTTCCCAACGTGCTCTATAGATTCAACACAATTCCAATCTAAATCCCAGCTAGTTATTTTATTGCTATGAACAAACTCTTTCTGAAGTTTACATAGAAGTAGAAGACTCAGAATAGTCAACACATATCGAAAGAGGACTGACACTACACTATTTAGCTTACTAAAGAGCTACAGTGATCAAGACAGTGTGGTATTGGTAAAAAAACAATAGACAAATAAATCAGTGGAACAGAATAGAGAGCCCAGGAATAGATTGACATAAATACACTCAACTGAACTTTGACGAAGGATCTAATGTCACACAATAGAACAAAGGTCTTATCTTCAACAAATGGTACTGGAACAATGGACATCCACATACAAATAATGAATTGAGACACAAACCTTACACCCTTCAAAATATTAACTCGAAGTGTATCATAGGCCTAAATATAAAATACAAAATTATAAAACCCTTAGAAAATGACACAAGAGAATATTTAAATGACTTTGGGTGTGGCAATGTCTTTTTAGGTGTAACCAAAAAGGTTTTATCCATGAAAGAAATAATTGATAAGCTGGATTTCATTAAAATTAAAAATTCTGCTCTGTGAAAGACAATGTCAAGAGAATTAGAAGACAAACCACAGACCTGGATAATTTATTTGCAGAAGACACATCTGACAAGGGACCATTATTCAACATAAACAAAGAACTTTTAAAACTGAACAATAGGAAAACAAATAACCCAATTTTAAAAATAGGCCGAAGATCTTAATAGACACCTCACCAGAGAAGATATATGAGTTGTATAAGCATATGATAGATGCTCCACATCAAATGTCATCAGGGAAATGCAAATTAAAGTAACAATGAGATACCATTACACATCTATTAGAAGAGCCAGTACCCAGAACACTGTCAACAACAACTGCTGGTAAGGATATAAAGCAATAGGAACTCACATTCATTGATGGTGGGAATGCAAAATGGTACAGTTATTGTGGAAGACAGCTTGGGTTTTTTAAAAAATAAAACTAAACATGCTCTTACTGTATGATCCAGCAATCGTGTTGCTTGTTATTTTCCCAAAGGGACTGAAAATTTATGTCCGTGTAGTAACCTGCCCATGATGTTTATAGCAGCTCTATTTATAATTTCTAAAACTTGGAAGCAATCAATATTTCCTTTAGAAGGTGAATGGATAAATAAACTGTGGTACATCCAGACAATGGAATATTATTCAATGCTAAAAAGAAATAGCTATCAAGCCCTGAAAAGACATGGAGGAAATTTAAATGCATATTACTAAATATAAGAAGCCAGTCTAAAAAGACTACATGTATGACTTCAACAATATGACATTCTGGAAAATGCAAAACTATAGAGATGGCAAAAATGTCTGGTTTCCAGGGACTGAAGAGTGGGGAGAGATTGATAGGCAAAGCAGAGAAGACTTAGAGCAGTGAAAATGCTCTGTACGGCACTATAATGATGGATACATGTCATTATACATTTTTACAAAACCATTGAGTGTATAACACCAAGGGTGAACCCTGATGTAAACTAGGGACTTTGGGTGATTATAATATGTTACTGTAGGTTCATCAATTGTAACAAATGTAGTACTCTGGTATGGGGTGTTGTTACATTATCCTCACAATTCTGAAATAAATCTTATGATAATTCTGCATTTTTTTCAAATTAGTTCCTTTTAAAAAAATCTCATTATGTGTGCAATGCAATTATTCCTTTCTATATTTTGAGCACCTATATTCGCAAGTGAGATTGGCCAACAGTTTTATTTGGTTTTGGTTGGTCAGTTTGTTTACCAGTACTCTTTTTGTTTTAGAGAAATTTGTATCAGGACTCTGTAATCCTTGTAAAATGTGTTGGAAAGGTCTCCGCTTTTTAAAAAATTATTCTCCAGAATATTGTATAGAACGTGAGAATGATCTCTTCCTTGAATGCTTGCTAAAATCTTCTCTAAAACTGCCTTGGCACTGTCTCTCTTTATAGGTAGAAAATTTACTAGCTTTTTATATCTACTGCAGTTATTGATCTCTTGAGGTACTATACTTATTTCTGAGCCAGTTTTAGAAATGTATATTTTTCCCAGTAAATTGACCATTTTGTCTATGTTGTCAAATTTATTGCCATAAAGTTGAACACAGTATTCACTCTTTATAGTTATTTACCATTCTTCCTTAAATCTTTAGTTCTGTGTTCTTTTTGTTCCCAATCTTGCTTGTATACGCTTTCTCCCTTTCTTTTCTAATCAGTTAGCATAGGTTTGCTGATTCAGTGGTGTTTGTAAAGAATAGGAATTTTTAATTAATGAATTATACAATTGTTTTTCCAATTCATTAATTCCAGCTTTATCTATAGCAATTACTCTTTTAATTTCTTTTTGTCTTTCTTATTCAAAATAAAAACATTTAACACTATATATTTTCCTATGAGTACTCTCTTGGCTCTATCCTCGTGTTTGGGTATGTGTTTGGTTCTTCTCTAATACTGATTGCCTTGAGACATTTGGTTCTTGGATCCATGCTTGTCCTGTATTGTTGATTTCTTATTATTTTAGCTGAATTATATATCTATTTTTAACAGCCTTTTTGTATGAAGGGGTGTGATGCTGCCAGGTCTTACTCGAATGATTTGGTAGGAGGTGAAGTTCAACTGCTGCTGTTTGAAATGAGCCAGCGTCATGTCTTCTGGGACAGGAATTTCGTTGTTTCTCCCCAGTGTCAATAGCCATCCTGGACGTTGCTCTTTCTCTGTAGTGCATAACCCCACACTACTCATTGCTTCCAACTTCTATTTTGTCTCTTTATATTCCTTCAAATGAAGGATCCATTTCTTATTTTACATTGTAATTCTATATTGTAAATAGATAGATTGGTCAGTAGATAGATGTAGGTGTATGTATGTGTGTTCATGTATACATATATGTATGAATGTTTATGTATGTGTGTGTATTTTCTTTTAATCAGCTATTAAAATATCTATTTTATAGATTTAGTGATAAATTTTGAGGATTGAGGGGATCGATATATATAACACATTTAATTTATTTTCTATATTCTGAACCAATGAGGGATAGAAAATGGGGGGGGGCTCAAAGTATCAAATTTAGAACTTGTAGATTACGTACTTTAGGTGCACAACAACAATGATTGTATCACTAAATTAAACAGCCTTATCCAACCACCCCAATACAGGCAGTGCTAAAAAACAACTGTTTGCTCCTCACAGGAAAGAGAATATCTAAGAAAGCAAAACAGCTAATGTGATATATCACTTGCAAACTTATCCTCAACTCTGGAGTCTGCTTCTGGGGAGACTGTCCTAGGAAAATGCTTCATGAGATTTTTGGGCACTTGATGTGTACCATATAACACATGCTGTGGTTAGAATGCCAAGGAATTATCTATCTAACTGAAATATCCTTAAAGGATATAATAGTTAATCAGCATAATAATATTCACTTATTTAAAAATATTTATGGAGTACCTATATGTATAAGGTATTGTTTATGGAATTACTAAAGCAAATGTCATATCCTAAAGTAAGAAACAAGACTGTAGAAGAGGTTTTTCAAAGGATGAGCAAAAAGGGTTCTAACTTTTTTAATCCTTTTCCACATTCACTTACACTGTAAAGTCTAAAAGTACCTGGAGTTGGAGGTTAGAATAAAATTTACTGACAAATCTAAGGTCTGCTCTAAGTTCCTCTTCCTCCACCAGGGCTGGGGGGTGGGGGGCAGGAAGTAAAGCTTTAAGAAAATTCAGTGGGCTTGATTAATGCCCTATGAAAAGAAGTGCACTGGCATGTGAATCCTATAGAGATATCTAGAGAGCGATGATATCACTAGTGGCTTGGACACATAAGTGGTAGAAAAGTAGCAGCTTTGGGTGGCCCACACTCCCAGAGCTGTTGGGATAAAGCATCTGTTTTTACCAAGGACCAGATGTGTGCCATGCCACAAGAGAGTTAGGATGGTTTTGTCTTGGACACTATCCAAGAAAACTACCTTGAGGTGTAAAAATACTTCAGCAGAGAGACATTAGAGATACCACTACAAACTTTGTAGTTGAACAAAGACAAAATGACGTAAAGGTGTAGAGATGTGTTTGCCCTTATCAAGACATCTATAGATAACTAACTGCTAGCCCCAGAGTGATGGGCAACATCCATACAGTTTTTTAAGAGAGAAAATCCAATTTAAAAACTTTCAAGTCCGTGAGTTGTTACAACTTTACTCCTATATTTGCTCTTTGTTTATACCTCAACCTTGAAAAGATAAGAAACTTGGATTATGATAAGAAATGGCAGACCACCCACTTTTTATTACTCCAGAGGGCATCATTCCCATTTAAACAAAATGTGGATGCCATCTCAGGACACATGCAATGTAGCAGTTCTGGATAGGAAGCATGGAAGGGTTGGCTGGGAAAAGAGAAATGTGAAACAATCATCTTTCTCAATAGACTTGAATGGGGAAAAGATCAGGGAATAATTTTTTAACTTAAGACTGAAAATTTGACAAACACATTTGACTAAACTTTCAAATGACTAAACCAAGATTGCGTTTTATGATTTGAAGTCATATTTGAAGACACTTTTTGTTACCTAAGTGCCACCTTAAAATTCATAGGTTTTAGTAGACAACTTCCAAGATGGCCCACAATGATCTTGCATACTGATATTCATGCCCTTGTATAATCCTCTCCTTTTGGGTGTGAGATGGGTCTAGTGAATTGTTTCTAATGAATAGAATATGGCAAAAGTGATGTGACATCACTACTGAGATTAGGTTCCCAAAGACTATGAGTTCTGTTTTGCTGGCATTTTTTACTGACCTCATGCATACTCATTCTGATGAAGCCAGTTACCATGTTAAGAACCGTATGGAAAGACCCAAGTAGCTAGGAAGTGAGGGAAGCCTGCTGCCAACAGCTTGTAAGAAAGTGAGGCCTGTTCAACAGCCTGTGAAAAAATAAATCCTGCTAACGATGAGTAGAATGAGCTTGGAAATGGATCCAACCCCAGTCAAGTTTACAGATGAGACCACAGCCTTAGCCACCACTATGATTGCAACTTTGTGAAAGACTCAGAGTCTGATGGCCCAGCTGAACCGTGTTTGGATTCCTGATGTACAGAAATGGTGATGTAATAAATGTTGTTAATTTAAGCCACTAAATTTTGGGGCAACTTGTTACAAAGCAATAGATAACTAAACATGAACCTTGCCTTAGTTTTCAACCAGAGGGATAGGACGATATAACCCCAGCAACTAAATGCAAAAACAGTGAAAGGCAATGATAAAAAATTTTGACTTCTGTTTATACTCCAGAGGACCTTCTCTAGTAGACGTAATCCTTACAAAATCTGAATAAAACATATTATCTGATTTCAGCAGTTTACAATCTAAAAAGGGGCACTTGCAGCAAAACAGGATGCCTTGAAGAATAACTAAACATGCATGTACTGTGGAATTGCAAGGCTCTATTTTTAGAATTCATAAACTCCCAGAAGGCTTTAAGTTTCTTTCTCATCCAGAGATCAGAACTCCCATTGACGATGAATTGCCTCCATTTAACAATTACCGCAGTATCCTACAGTTGTAATCTCTGTTTCATTGTGCTTTCATATATATAAAATTCACACATGCAGACACACACACACACCCCCTCCAGGAGATATTTAAATGTAGAAGACTATATTGAAAATTCAAATGCTAGCAGGAAGAACAGAAGATATATTTATGTCCAAACAACAGACATTGATTTAAATAGAACTTTAAAGAGCAACAATTATAATTATTACTTCCCTCAAAAAATTTTTTTATAAGTTGCTTCACTTTGTATGGTTCTCGATTCCATGTCATCTCAGCATCTGGTTATTCAGGCAATACCCTGCCCCCCACCTTGTAATTCTTAATTCTTCTTTCTTAAGAACAGAAATAAGTTTCTCTAATTTTCCACCTAGTGCACTTCGTTTCTTCAGTTTCTGAGGCCCTTAACTAACACTCATACTCTAAAGGTCAACTTTTCTACCCCTAGGTACTTATTAAAATATTTTTTTATAAAAGCATGAGGATTTTTAATAAAAATAAATTCTGTTTCAAGCTGCTAATTTCACCTGGTACTGGAATTTGACAGTGATCTTATTTAGTGCTTATGGACACTGAGGTGTGCTCCCGGATATCTACTTCTTTTGGAAGCAGAAGCATTCATTCCCACTAGCTGCTTAGGGTGTGACAGCTGAACCAAATTTGGACACTATTCAGCAGTTCAGCATTCATCCAACAGAACTTGTGTGTTGATCACTGTCAATAAATCTTTGCTTTAGGGTTTGATTCGCAGGGAAACTAACCTGCAGATATTGGCAAGATAGAATAGCAGATTTCAGGAGGATGTTAATTAGATGGATTTTAGACACATTGGAGTCTGTGTACTGTTAGATGTCCAGTGTAAATTGTTCACTAGGTAGCAGAGAAAATAAATAGAGAAAACCAAGTTGAATATATAGGTGTTGGAGTAATCAATACACTGGATATAATTTAAATCACAAGAGTTAACTACTTTCTTTTTATTGAAAAGCACTTGCCTTTGTTTTTCATGACCACCAAATTGGTTTTCATCCTGAAATTTTTCTTAAGTTCACCACTTACTCTTCACCGGCTTATTAAACAGTCTAATTATTTCATATATTAAATAATTAATTTATGAAAATAATATCAACTGAATTCCTATAATGTACCAAAGAGGGTCTAAGATATGTTGTTTTGAACAACACAGAAAATTTTCCAGCTAATGATTAGAAGGAGACAGACATTAATGATGTGACAATAATAATCCAGGCAAAGATTCTGATGTGTGAATTTGTTTGGTGTATTTAGCATCACAAATAAGACCAGTGTAGTTGGAAAGCAATAAATGACGCAGGAGAATATATGGAGATGAGTTAAAGAGTTTGGCAAGAATTATAAGTAGGCTTTTAGATCAGGTTTCAAATTTGTTCTTTATTTTAATAATAGTAGGAAGAAATTTGAGAGCTTATACAAAAGATAAATTCATTCGTTATTAAAACTTATTGAGCACCTTCTTTGTGCTAGTTTATATGTTTTAGTGCTGGTGTTACAGTGGTGAACAAAGTAGGTTACCTAGTTGTCTTGTATCTACATTCTGATGGTACAATAAATTGACAACAGAGAAATAAATAATATATAAAAATAATAGAGGAGAAAATAGATAATAAATAAATAATTCTGTAATAAAATATGAAATGGTGATAAAACTCCTGCAGAAAAAATAATAAAGCAGCATAACAGAATAAAAAATGACAAAGGGTGTTAGTTTAGAATGGGTGATCAAGGAAGACTTTTTCAGCACGGACCTGAATAAAGCATAAGAACGAAATATGACAATTGTATTTAAAAATTGTAAAAATTTAAAAAACAATTGTATTTATTACAATTATATTTACACTTCAGAATATTGTATTAACTATAAAAATTTCTTGAAGACAGAGATTTGAGAGCCACAAGCAAGTAGATGACTTTAGAACATTGATTATAAGTCCACTTTAGCAGAGAGTGTAGAAAGAAAAGAGATAAAAGGAGAAGCAGGGGGACTTCAACAGGAGACTTTCAGTTGAGAGGAAAGAAGTCCATCTGGAATAGGTTAAAAACAGTCTAAAGTGGTGAAAAGTGTGAGTATAAGAGCATGAATGACAGTTTTGAGGAATTCTCCTAGAAGTGGAAAAAGATGTGAGAACGACTTGTGTTGGACAGGCACATGGGATCAAAGGAGTTTTTCGATGATTCTATTATGCGTTTTGTTTGCTGGTGAAATATGTTCTTAATGATACAGAATTTGGTGATGTGGTGAAGAGCAGAAATAATTTTAGGAGCAAAATTCTTAATTATGGAGAAGAGAGTGTGAGCCAAAACAGAGGGAATGGGTATGTGTGTTTTGTGTTCTTAGGATAATAAAGACTCATGTGCAAAATTCATACATTTCTATAGACTGACTATTATTATTTTATTCTTCATATTCTATGTTACACCTACTAAGTTTACATATATGTAATACTAGGAGAAATAAAAACCAAATGAAGATGGAATTTTATGTTACCATTTTATTGGGACTTTTAAAATCCTATATTAAATAATATAAAAAGAGATTTGACACCTTTTCTTTAAAGAGAATGAGAATAGAGTACACATAATAATGTTTTCTATTCACTTAAAGTAACATTCAAATGTATGACTTCACACTAAGTCACTATTTCATAAGTTCCACCCTGGCAGATGAAAATTCCTGATGGGTTAATATATCCTATGGCCACTTCTATCCTTTCCCATTTCCTTTTTTTTTTTTAAACTTTGGGTTTGTTTGTTTGTTTATTTATTTATTTATTTATGGCTGTGTTGGGTCTTCGTTTCTGTGCGAGGGCTTTCTCTAGTTACGGCAAGTGGGGGCCACTCTTCATCGCGGTGCGCGGGCCTCTCATTATCGCGGCCTCTCTTGTTGCGGAGCACAGGCTCCAGACGCGCAGGCTCAGTAATTGTGGCTCATGGGCCCAGTTGCTCCACGGCATGTGGGATCTTCCCAGACCAGGGCTCGAACCCGTGTCCCCTGCATTGGCAGGCAGATTCTCAACCACTGCGCCACCAGGGAAGCCCCCCATTTCCTTTTTGAAGATTATTATAACAGATGAATTCTTTCTGCTCAGAATTAATGGCAATTTAAAATATATTTTCGGACTTCCCTGATGGTGCAGTAGTTAAGAATCCGCATGCCAATGAAGGGGACACGGGTTCGAGCCCTGGTCCGGGAAGATCCCACATGCTGCAGAGGAACCAAGCCCATGAGCCACAACTACTGAGCCTGCACTCTAGAGCCCGTGAGCTACAACTACTGAGCCTGTGTGCCACAACTACTGAAGCCCACACACCTAGACCCCATGCTCCACAACAAGAGAAGCCACCGCAGGTGAGAAGCCCGCGCACCGCAACAAAGAGTAGCCCCCACTTGCTGCAACTAGAGATAGCCTGCGTGCAGCAACGAAGACTCAACGGAGCCAATAAAGAAATAAAGAAATTTATTATAAAATAAAATAAAATAAAATATATTTTCTAAAAGGTTTCTTATTTTTATGGAAATTATTTTAAGGAAACCTTTTCTCTTTATACCACTCACACCAAGCATTATATTTTTTAGGTGAAAATAGCTTATTTATTTCTTGATTCAGTACATCAAAGTCTTGGTTTTATGTGTGCAATTGAGATATTCCTCATCCAAATATCAAATACTTTAGTTAAAACTTACTATTCTTTGATGAAATAGACGTCTTCAAAAATCAGAGTACTACAGAACACACATGCATTAAAAAATCAAGCATCACTTTAAAAATAGTTGTTGATGTGTTTACTTAATAATCAACACCTCCACCATTTTATATTTAAAACTATAAATATAGCAAAATTGTTGTGTTTCTAATCATAGTTTCCTAATGCTTTTAAAGAGTCACAGGAGGGACTTCTCTGGTGGCACAGTGGATAAGACTCCATGCTCCCAATGAAGGGGGCCCGGGTTTGATCCCTGGTCAGGGAACTAGATCCCACATGCATGCCGCAACTAAGAGTTCGCATGCCACAACTAAGGAGCGGGCGAGCCTCAACTAAGATCTGGTGCAACCAAATAAATAAATATTAAAAAATAAATAAATAGTCACAGGAGAACATGCAAGCATGGTGTTATATAAAAGTCTGTTGCAGAAGAGACAACAGATTGAAATCTAGAACTACCTTACTTCTTGAAGATCATCAGTGCTATACATCCTTAACTTGTACTACATTTTTCACAATTTCAAAACGGAACTAAAAAACTGATATATTGAATTTAGGAGGGAATCTTGTTTTGCACCAAACAAATTAATTCTGAAAAATATATAATTTTTAAATAAATGTTTCCCTTATTAATTAGCTTTTTTTTAAGTTTTTCTTTTTTTTAATTAGTTAATTTATTTATTTATTTTTGGCTGTGTTGGGTCTTCGTTTCTGTGCGAGGGCTTTCTCCAGTTGCGGCAAGCGGGGGCCACTCTTCATCGCGGTGCGCAGGGCTCTGACTATCGTGGCCTCTCTTGTTGCGGAGCACAGGCTCCAGACGCGCAGGCTCAGTAGTTGGTGGCTCACGGGCCTAGTTGCTCCGCGGCACGTGGGATCTTCCCAGACCGGGTTCGAACCCGTGTCCCCTGCATTAGCAGGCAGATTCTCAACCACTGTGCCACCAGGGAAGCCCTAATTAGCTTTTTTTAAACGAAGGTAAACAGTTACAAAAAATTAACTGCTCATTTGAAGAGAATATAAGTCACAATAGGTTAAAACAATTCAGATTTATAGCAATAATTTAATTGTTAAGATGTAAGTTCTGACAAGAGAGTATGTGTATTTAAACACTCTTAATATATAAATCATGCTGCCCAAATTTATTGGTAGTGAAATGTTAGACCTAAATTGTGATATTATACAATATAGTTTAATGAGCAATGCTTTATAGCAGAAATACCCACATTCTAAACAAACAAAAATGTATTTAATATGTTAGGTGGTGTTTCAAACATGCATTATATTTAAGGACTCAGTACATATTACAGAAAAATGCATGTGTACTTCATTTTATCAATCAGAGAAAATTAAATGTTTTCACTTAGTAAGGGTTACCTATGTGCCAAAGGAAAAAAAAAAAGTGCTTGTCTTCATTTATTTTGTGTGAATGTGTGTCAGGGACCCTCCAAGTCACTGAAAATATAACAACAATCAGCTCTACCCTATTGTCTACCTTATTGTTTTATTTTGTCCTCAGACTATACTGTGAGGTATTAATATCTTCTATACAACAAATCACAAAACAGGGAATAATAAAAGTAATAAGTTGCAAAGTCACCATTATAACCCATGCCTCTCTGACCCAATGGACAATTTGAGGACAACAGTAGTTTAGAAAAAGGATAATAAATTCAGCCTTACAAACTTAATTCCATACTCTCTGTTTAGGATAGTGTAAGTTAATGAAAATGGGATTACAAGAGTTTTACATTTATTCATTCATTGCATGGTCTGTGATGAACATCGATTGACTTACATTCCATGTAAACAAGGTTCCCTTTTTCATTATGAATGAATCACAGTTGTAAATATTTATTTTCTCTGAGTCAGGAAGGGATTAAGTTGTTCAAATTAAAATCAGTAAGAGCATGATTTTAAAAGATGATATTCTACAGAGTTACATCAGGCTGGAACTATTATAAAGATATTCAATTGTGATTGATAAACCTAATAAGATTTAAGAGATGAGTTATATAATTTAAAATACACATGATTAAAATGTATAAAATCATAATCATAAAGAAAGTGAAAGTTTTGCATTTTGGCTCATAATATTTCCATGTTATTATTTTATATTATATATTTCATTTGAATGATGATTTGCATTCAGTTTTGCAATTCCATACGTGATAATTAAGAGAAGCTTGCAGTCAGTCAGGCTCAAAGATCAGCTCCCATTGTTTGATTCCAAGTTCTCCAGTCTTAAACTTTTCTTGTTGACATCAGTCTTTTCCCTTATTATGAAATTTACTCCTTTCTCTGAGAGGTTAACTTCTTACCTCATATGGAAGAATCTAAACCATTACCTAACATTTTTTTCTTGTTCCTATTATATTATCAAAGTGCATTAAACAAAACTACCCAAAAAACCATTATTTAATGCTCCCTTTAAATTAGATAATAATAGAATTTTACCTAACATTTAACCATAGTAATAGTGTCTACTACTAAATATTTGTATTATAAAACTTATTTTCCCCTCACACATTTTCTCACCGATAGCCACATTGCTTTTTTGATAGCATTAGTCTCCCTGTCATGTAGGAATGAATCATTTGATCTGCCATTTCACTCTTTTTCTTATTTTCCACATCTGCTAAAACTTACATTCAACATTCATCTACTTTCTATCCCCACAGTCATTGCTTACCCTTACATATCATGCACAGACATTCACTTAGTGCATCCTGGGGACCCAGCACTGTGCTAGGTGCTGAGGATGCCACCGTGAAAACATGTTCCTGGCCCCTGTGGAGCTGGAACCTTGTTACGAAGTCTCTTTGTGTCTTTTAGAAGTTTTGCTGCTTATATTCTATCATGTTCTATCATAAATTTGTTGACTTCCCTTTGCACATTTTTTTTTTATCCAGATAAAACATAGTCAAGTTACACGCTTGTGGAATGGCAAAGTTCATGGGACTTATTTGTTTTGTTTGTTTTTGGTTTCACTCACCGTACCCTTAGGTAAGGCTGAAGTCCTTCTCAGACATACTCATGGAAAGCAGGGTAACAGGCAGTGCAATTTCTAAGGTATCTGTTGAACCACATGTGGTCATCTCCTCTTTCCACTGCCTGAGTCTCTAGCACTGAGAGGTAGACAGGGTGACTTTGTGCAATCCTGACCACACCTTTCAATGAAGACTTTTCCTGCCTCTTACATTTCTACAGGAATTTATTGTTAAATTTTACCTTTACCAGGATGCAGTGTGGTATCACTAAACTTTTATATTTTATGCCACAGTAGTTTGTAGGAATTGCATTCTCTGAAAAGCTGTGAAAGTGGTGTTGGGGAGGCAAGACTGGAAAAGTCACCTTGAACAGATGACTACTTTATAAAGATTGGCAACAGAAAAGAGGAGAGAGAGTGCACGTTTTCTGTTTGACATAGCTGTATTTCTCTGAATCAGGAGTAAATGTTAGAAAACAGCTCATGGCCCCATGTTCTTTCAGTCATTCAGGGCTTCAGTTGTTTCATGAGGTGGTGAAAAGTTCTGCCACTGATGGTTTTTATAAGTGTAATTTATATTTAGTTGGTATTTATCCCAGAGGGTGGCATTTGTTTTTTTATTGGTCTTAGGTTTAATTACTTTTAATGAGTTTTCATGTGTTTCCTGCTTAGGAATAGTTTCTAGGAAAGTAGGAAGAAGTTGATTCCATTTTAATCCAGAAGTTACCCCCAACTTTTTTTTTTTTTTGGTAATGTAAACATTGAATGGGTTTGTTTTCCTTTACTTTTGAAGATTCCATTAAGTAGTTTGATTTATTTATAGTGACATCTGTTTTTTCCTTTTTTACTTTTAGGAGGAACATGTTTTGAAACTTTAGTTTAATTAAGAGAGAAACAGAACAATAGAAAGCAGATGAACTTACACTTGAATGTGTAGAGCACCCAGAAGTGTTTGTTTTCTTTTGCATCTTTAAGCATCAGTTTAATATTACTTTTCATTTTTTTACATGAATGCTGCTGTAGATTGCCAATAAAGCATTTTTGGACCACTTTTAAAGCATGATAGGGAAATATGCCTAGATTGGCAAGCATCTTTCCTTTTCATCCTAGTTATTTCAATCAAGTTATTTCATATTCATTAAAATAAAAATATATACTGCAAATAAAATATGATTTGTGCTTTTATGTAAGCATGATCATAACTGGTTTCCCTCTATAACATGAAAAAAATACCTAATTGTTTTATAATGATAGCTTAAAAATCTAGTAATAATTATTTTAACAATGTATAATATTATTTTATTTATTATTAGAAGTACATTACTTTAGTATAATGCATCATATCTGTATTTTAAGGATACTTTATTAGAAAACTAAAAACAGGTATGTCTATCTGTTGAGGGTCTAATACAAAAATAAAATACACTTAAAAAAACAAAAACAAGGAAACATCTCATAATGGCTTGCCAGAATAATTCTGATGAGATGAGATGTGTGATAAGCAGTATGTCCTTAAGGAAAAGAGTGAAGAAGACACATCTCTAACAGAGTTGTGTTTTGGAAATTTTAAGTAAACAAGACATCCAAATAGGCTATGATTAAGCTTAACAAGAAGTCCTAAATTTTTTTTAAGCACAGAATATCGTCACTTTACATAGTATCTAAAGGCTTCTATTTTATTTTTAAACTTAATATATAACCAATTAGATTATTTCTGGCATAAATGTGTGGTGGCAAAAACAACCAATTTAAGAACCATTTTCCCATGTGAATTTTAATGTAATTGAATAAAAATTCACTTTAAAATGTGTTCACAATCTTTTAATGTTGTGTTACATATATATTCATTGCAGAAAATTTAAAACATACCAATAAGAAAACACTCTTATTTTCTTTGTACAACTCCAAGAAAATAAGTAATACAAGGTAATTATTTTTCTAATTTAATTTTCTGCTAATAAATATATTACATATTAAGTTTTGAATAAGTGTTCTTTGAATAATTAAATAAATGAAAACTAGAAATATCCAGAATAGTTAATAGAAGTTATCAAAATTTATTTAATCTATGTACCCTTCATATTTTAATTTTAATCATCTTGTATACCCAATATATTTGGAAAACAACTGCTGAATAAGAATAAGGAGGAGGAAGAAGAAGGAGAAGAAGTCAATTAATATGTGCAGAGCAATATTTTAAGTATTTACACCAACCCAATGAGCTAGATATTATTGTTATCTTTATTTTTCCAATGAGAAAACTGAGACACAAATAGGTAAAATATCTTGCCCAAGTTTTTATAGCTGTTACATGTTAGAAGAGGAATTCAAGTTTAGAAGTCTGGCTCAAAGTCTGTACTATTAATCAATATTTATTCTGATAGAGATAATTAAGATAGGTATACAAAATGAAAATGAAGAAGATAGGAGAATAAAATATATTTGCTTCTAATTCACTACTATTTGTTGGGAGAAAAGATAATTTCAGAACTGACATTAAGGCTATGTTCCACAAAGTCCTCAAGGATATAACCTTCTTTTGCTTCACTGGGCAAACTTCATGTTCTCCAGATTCCCTCAAGATGAAGCTGGATATTCCAGCCTTCATATCTATGTTTTAGTCAACCAAAAAGAAAAAGCACAAGTTGCACTTTAAAGGAACCATCCTGAATTTTATACACATTCCTTTCCCTACATCTTAATAGGCAGATTATACTCAATTAGTCATTGTTAGTTGCAAAGGAAATTGGAGTTGTATTATGCTAAAAATTAAATGTGACCTTATTCTAAATCAAAGGGAAAACAGATTTGGGGTAAGATCACATATCTTCACAACTAATACATAAAAAAATACCAAAAAAAGTCGACAGTTGACACAGTTTTTAAGTGTTAGAGCTGAGATTTGCATTTAGCAACTTGAGTCAAGTTAATATAGCATCAAGATACTAATGGAAAAAAATGTTGATTGAATTGGCTTAAATGCAGACAACCTTGGAAAAAGATTATAATGAGGATTCATCTACGATACTGAAAATAATAAAGAAAAATTAAGACAAGTATAAAATCAAAATTATATTTTAGCTTTAGGTAAAATATTTCCTAAGATGAAGATATCTAATTTTCACTGGATAGAAAATTATACATATCCATCCCAGTGCAGAATTTGTTCAGAATTTATTAAATATACTGCTTTAATAAATGTAAGGAAGCTCCTGCTGATAAATAGTTAGAAATCATCCAACTATACATAAATTACACTTCAGCCACATTTTCAAATTGGATAAAAAGTATTTAATATCAGAGAGTTATATGATTAAATTTTTCTAGTTTAAAAG